>NW_028322113.1:1204316-1806474 GCF_001445615.1 Aspergillus lentulus
AATCCATGTGAACAATGGGAACTGGCTATGATGGGGGAGCACTTCTTCATAATCGGTCGATCACTTAACCCGGGTTGGCTTTCGAGGAATGAGCGGCATTCGACAGTGTCCAGAAGAAGTCGTGAAGGCCTTTATCTTGCGAGCAGTAACCGAAGAACTCCAGGCGCTCGCATGCTATAGTTCAACAGAAAAAGCCTCAAGCGATTGATGAGAGCATGAATCAAGGCCTCGTGTTCCTTGCTAGTGAAATCATGCGCAAATTGCCTCCTTTCCCGTATATCGGTGTCACGCCTGGGAAAGGTGGAGGCGAGGCCAATCTTTCATGGCGTCCTTGTCATCAGCATCGCAACGAAGCGTGAGCTTTCATCTAGCCCATATCATTCCCTTCTTGACGCGAGTTCTGTTCGAGATATATAACCATACTTTTGGCATTCCCATAACCGAGAATGTCTCGGTCTAACATTCTAGCCGTTGGGTGGTTAGCAGTGAAGATCTATCGCTCGAAGCATTGCAATTCTCACAATGACATTCACGCCTCTGGGTGTCGTCTTGCTATCTGAAGGCGAGGAATGAGATGTATAGATAGTCATTCAGGTAATATCTAATTTAATATATAAATATCATATTGTGAAACGTCTTTGTCCTGAGTCCAAGCATCTTGAATACTGGCTTGGCTGCCATTTCCACTTCTTCACCCCGACCAACGAGCACAATGCCACTGAACAACCATTGATTATACTACATAGACGAAAGGGAGATTACTAAAATACCCTCAGGGGTAATTGCCCGTGGAAATATCGATGAACTCAGAAATCTGGGTTGATGCCGCTATGACGTCACTTCTACGCCAGATCTCGGTGATCGACCTACCATACAACAACAACATCATCGTCACACCCACTGTACTCCAGACACAGGCACCTTGGGGCCTGAGATATGCAGGCCCCTGTCAGACACTGTGTTTGATTGGCTGGACATGGTATACGTCAGTCCATCTGGGATGAACAGCCGATAATCGTACCTGTTGCTGGCATATATATACCGCTCACCATCGTTGTCTTTCTCCAATACCTTTCTACTGACATCTCATATTGCTTTCTTACCCTGTCTATCTGCGCTATACACAATGTCTTCCACAATCAACACAAGCACCGGCAACAAGCCCGTCGATCCCTACAAGGCCAAGAGCCTTGAGGACCCCCCTCTCCAGCAAAAAGTCGAGGACATGGTCAACTTCATCAGCGAGACCAAATTCGGCATGTTGACGACGAAGCTGTCCAACTCGGACCTCTTGACTTCGCGGTGCATGGCCCTAGCAGGAAAGGTACCGTATTGATTCTTCCCACCGAAACGACGAAGAAAGAAGGAAAGAGCTGACGCAATGGCGGATCCAGGAACACGGCGGGATCGACCTCATCTTCCACACGAATCTCTTCTCAAGCAAGACGATGGATCTCACCGTTCACCCGTCAGAAGTCAACATGTCCTTCCTGGATCCCGTGAGCGGCTCCTGGGCTTCGATCTCCGGCACTGCTGCCCTGATTGCCGACCAGGAGACTGTGAAGAAGTACTACTCGCCTGCGTTGAAGGCGTGGCTGGGTGATCTGGGCGACGGTGTGCATGACGGTGGCCCGGGAGACCCGCGAATCGGCGTGATCAAGCTTGAGGCCAAGCTGGCGACATATGCCATTACGCGCAAGGGGATGATTGGCAGAGCCGTGGAAACAGTCAAGAGCGTCTCCAAGGGTGATGTTCCTGCCATCAGCAGTCTCAGGGAACTGACTGAGGAGGAATTGGCTGAGTGTAAGTCCATCTGAGGACGTCACAGAAATAATACCCTCAAGTCCTTCTCAACGTATGCTGACTTGTTCAAGGGCGCCGGACGCACCAATAATTGTGTGCTGGAAGTGGTTTCGCGTTCACGACTTTACGAACATTGAGCTGTTTGGGCTTGGAGCATTCTGGTAATGTTGCTCAGAATAATTGACTATGTAGTATGAAAAACAACATTGTGAAATCTCACCAACGCATGCACAACTGCAAAAGATATGGCAGAAGATTCCACCAAAACAACTTTAATATCGTACAATCGTAGTTCATGGGTATCTATCGGAGTATAGCTCCGCCGAAGGAAAGAGTAAACGCCGGGAAATAAATCGTATGAGTCGTAAGACGGTGACAGGATGTGGAACTCGGTCAAATCTGGGAGTACATCAGCATGGAGGTCAAAGTATAGCTGAGGATGGATCCTACCAATCTCAAAGGCATACGGGCCGGGATGCGCCCATTGTGCAGGAGCATAGCAATGTTCTTGTTCGGAGTGGCTTGAAGCTTACGGTAAGCCTCACGGATGTGTCTTGGTTCAACTGGCGTACGTCCCTCTTCGGGAGGATCGAAAAGACCGGTTTCTCGCTTACGCTTCTTCGCGTTTTCACCTGCTCCGCTTTCGGCTCCTCCACGACGGATCTTCTCACGGTCCTCGCGTTCCTTGACCTTGAGTGCTTCTTCGGTCAGGGTCTGAACTATCTCAAACGTCAAGAACCCAAGGATATCGACGATATCGTCATTGGGTTTCGACTCCGTCACGATGCCAAAGCCAGCCCACTCTCGAAAACGCTTGCTCTTGCGATAGGTAAACGATGCTTGACGGCATTCCGACCAGAACACATACTCTTCTCTGGTCATGTTCTTTGTGCGTTCATCAGCTGCTGCAAGACGTTGAAGAGTTGCATAGTTCTGCTCTTCTTCCTCCTCATCTTCTTCGTCCTCCCTCTCCGGTACCTGGACGGAGTAGAAGCTGTTTACGTCCCACACAAGGCCAACACGCGCCCTCTTGTTTTTCGGTTTGGAAGCAACATCTTGAGGCCCGGCAACGACGCCTCCCGCCATCGGGTCATCAGCACCTGCGAAGTCCGCCGCGTCGGCGCCACCTTTATCGTCCGAGTCTTTGACGTTTTTACGGACATCCTTCCAGGAAAGGAAGGTCTTAAGACGTGAGACTTTGGCCTTGTCATGTCGAATTAAAAATATCAAATCATCTGTGGAAATAGACCGCACACCCCGGCGTGTAGCCAACGTCGTGCTTCGTGCAAGCTGCAGTGACAGTGTTAATCAAACATCATGCCTCAAGGAAGGAAAAAGCATACGATTTCAATCACTTGCTGGCGAACGATATCCTCAATAAGTGTTGTCGTTTCAACGGATGGTTCGGCAGTCTCTCCAGAGACGAACATCATCTGCGAAAGAGGTCAGCAAGCTGAGTTCGAAATCTGGCATGGCACCCGAGTCCATTTCAGAATGATTGAAGCCTTCTCAGACGGCACCCTGAGCATCTCCGTCGATTCACACCGAACCGAAGTATTTGAGGCACTCTGGTCGGAAGAAGCAGCACTTCAAGTGCAGTGATCTGCTTCTCAGACGGCTCGCTCTTTCTAACGAAAGGATGACAGGAAGACGCCACGAGACCGAGGAGGGTACCAGGCAACGCTGTAGATAAAAGGCCAGGAGAACAGATGATAAAAGGATTGGTCTAACACAGTGGTATATGGAAAAGTAGGTCATAGAACAGCAAGTCCTTGCAATACATCACGTAGAGGGTCACATATCGAGGGAAATCGGGTCAACTACACGATATGTCCCAATCCAGATACAATCAATGGCAAGGAGACCAATGATAACGGTAGTTTGAGCCAGGCAAACCAGCAAATACACAAGAATAGGCAATGAGATCATTGTAGGCCATCGTCCGAGATGAAAGAGCCCAAAGAGTACTACAGAAAAAAGCAGCTGACTTACCTGTTGAATCTCCTGCCGATACTTCGGTGTTCGATCGGTCGCCATATTGGATTCACTCAACGCAACGATCGGCGTCAATCAGGCTTAGAAGCCGGAGTGCAAAAGAGTAAGGCTGATGAAGAATGACACTCCCCGATTACCAGACTGGACGACACCCACGCTTAAACTATAGAACGATCTGATCTGATAGGAAACAGACCAAGCGCGGCCAGGGACCGTTCCGATACTCGGGACTTCTGTTTTTCCCCCTTCCGTTTATCCCGCCGCATCTGGTGGGGTGGAAGATAGAAATTCTGGTCGGGAATGACATTCTCCCTTCTACAGGCGTCAACTCCATTGACCGAATATTGCTATTGAATTTCCATCCAAGATGTTGTATCTTGTTGGTCTTGGTCTCGCTGACGAAAGTGACATCACTGTCAAAGGCCTGGAGGTTGTCAAGAGAGCTGAGCGGGTTTACCTTGAGGCATACACAAGTATTCTGCTAGTGAGCAAAGAGAAGCTAGTGAGTCCATTGCGAGACGCTACTGTACAATAGTTGGCTAAAGAATGAACTGGTGCATTAGTAGGAAGCGTTCTATGGACGTCCCGTTATCGAAGCAGACAGGGAACTGGTTGAGACCGGCAGTGATGAGATCCTCGCTGGGGCCGACAAGACGGATGTCGCATTCCTTGTAGTTGGCGATCCTTTTGGGTAGGTTCCCTCACATTTCAGGACCGTCCGGCGTTGCCTAATTGACTACCAGCGCCACGACACATACAGACTTGGTTCTCCGAGCTCGAGAGATGGGCATTGAATCCAAGGTTATCCCGAACGCCTCGATTATGTCCGGCATCGGCTGCACTGGTCTGCAACTTTACAATTTTGGACAAACGGTGAGCATGGTGTTCTTCACGGAGAACTGGAAGCCGTCCTCTTACTACGACCGGGTCAAGGAAAACGTTCAGTTAGGCCTCCACACATTAGTGCTATTGGATATCAAGGTCAAGGAGCAATCGTATGAGAACATGGCCAGAGGACGGAGGATATTTGAACCTCCGAGGTACATGACCGTCGCCCAATGTGCGAGCCAGATGCTGGAAACCGAGGAAGAACGAAAGGAAGGTGTCTTTGGACCCGACAGCCTTGCGGTCGGAGCTGCTAGAGTCGGGGGTCCTGACCAGAAACTGGTTGTGGGTACCCTCAAAGAACTGTCAGAAGTGGACATGGGACCGCCTTTGCACAGCTTGGTGTTGCTTGGAAGAAAAGCGCATGACCTGGAGAGGGATTATATCAGAGAATTTGCTGTGGATAAGGCAACCTTTGATGCCAGCTGGAAGAAAGGGTATGGGGCAACTTCATGATGATTTCAATGATACATTTGCCTTATTCCTTCAGAGAATACAACACGGGCGCAATAGCACACCGTACACCAGAGTCTTTGTACTAGAGTGGAGATGATCGGAGAATTACCTGCCTAGTTTTGAAGTGCAGTAGTACCATAATTCCGCTGGGGATACCCTGCGCTAAAACTAGTGCATAAAAAACGGTCTTTAAAATATCTGATCGTTTGCATATGAATTGTCAAAAGAGGCAGAGCGATGCGGACAGGTCCAAAAGGCGCATGGTGGCACCGTTGCACCATTCTTCAAACATTCGTCGACGGGGTTTTAAGTTAGCGCCAAGTTCCCAGTCCACCTGGAAAATGATCGATTAAATGCGACAGGTAGCAACACCTCTTTCCACCCTGCCATACCTTTTGTGCAACGACATGCCCTTCGCACGACTTCAAGGCTAATATGAAGCTGTGCACACAGTCATTTGGGCCATTGCACCCTCGCTTGTCCAGCCAGAGACGCCAAATCTAGCAAGATTCCACCTCCTCCCCGCCATGCCCGTATACATGGTCCACGGCTTCCGGTGGCCACGCGCCGGCTTCACCGGTATCCGAGTCTACATCGTTCTCCACAACCTGGAAGACGCTACAGCGGAATACGTCCAGCAACCGGCGACAAGTCGACTGCTTACCGAATGCTTCAAGAAGACGGACCCGGATATCGTCGCTCGTCTACCGGACCTACAATTCATCGAGCAATATGACCCCGAAGACACTGATAGCGCAACCGCTGTCAGCCAGCCCTATGCCTACGTCGCGGCCAAGGTGATTACACTTTCGGAACCTGGTGCTAAGGCGCCGGGACTCAGCTGGAATCCCGAAGACTTGGCCAAGGACTCCCCCTTGGAACCAAGTGCCATGGAAGCCCTGACGCAACTCCGAGATAAGTACGCCGCAGGCGAGAGGATAGGCTGGTGGATTGTCTACAATGGGGACCCAGACAGGGCTTTCCCTCACTCCGAGGAAGACGACAGTTATGATGAATACGATTATGACGATAATGACGATGATGAGTACACGGAATCAAATGGCGATAGTGTTAGGAACTCGACAGCACCAGAAACACCTCCTAGCCCGGCGGTAAGTCTTGCCCTTCGTTCTTCTTTGATACTTGCGACAGATTATACTGATGGTTTGGCGCATTCAAGCCTCGATTCCCCGTGAAGTTCGCCAGGTTTTTTGGCAGATAAACGGCAATATACTACTAATTTACGGCGAACGAATCTCACAAACCCCCATACCTTGCGATTTCTTGCGGAAGGAGTCTTTCATAACTTCTTGTCATAGCATTTGTAACCTAGGAGTATCGGTTCTACATCAGTTCAGTGTCAACATTCGCATCGCAAATGGTCATTAAGTCTATCGCTCTGCAGATGTAAAAAGTAATGTAACCAGTCATTAGCTTCGTAGTATCGGATTCGCATCGATGTTCAAGCGACGTATCTTGATCGTTAACAGCGAAGATCAGCGCCATCTAATAGCAAAGGCGGTGAATGATGGCAATATAGGATTGAGGCCATTGCGGAGAAACCTCCGGAGGTAGTGACTGATATGTGCTCAACTACGCCGCGTCATCTATTCCGCAAACCGGGGAAATAAAAAGCGGGATGGTTCTTTCATTTATACTGGTGCAGAACCGCCAGTGAGTTACAGTTTTCCCCTGATCGAGTCCACCTTGCGTTCTAACGGATGAACAGGGGTAAGACACGCCTGGCGAAGTGGTATGCGCCTTATAGCGTAAGTTTTCTTATCTTTCTGGTACTGGTACGTTTTTGCTAATTTGTGGCTTGCACAGGATGAGGAGAAAATAAAACTCAAGGGCGAGGTTCGTGGCCTTCCGACGACCCTACTCCCTGAGATATACGATGTCGAATCTGGATGGCTAACCGGTTGATATCAGGTCCATCGCCTTGTCGCCCCCAGGGATCAGAAGTATCAGTCGAACTTTGTCGAGTTTAAGCGGAGTACAAAGATCGTGTACCGGAGATATGCAGGGCTGTTCTTCTGTGTGTGCGTTGACGCGACGGACAATGAGCTAGCCTATCTGGAGGCTATACATTTCTTCGTCGAGGTCCTGGACCAGTTCTTTGGCAATGTCTGTGAGCTGGATCTGGTATTCAATTTTTACAAGGTGCGTGGGTGTTTATATTCAGGGACATCGAGGGCTGTCGGAAATATGATTCGATTGTGGAACAACCATGGTGCTAACTGGAGGATGTGCGCAGGTATATGCGATTCTCGATGAGGTGTTTCTCGCGGGCGAAATCGAGGAAACAAGCAAACAGGTTGTGCTTACGAGGCTGGAACACTTGGATAAGCTCGAGTGAGCCCTTTAGGGTCCAAATATTTCATCGCAGAGGGAATCACTCGCTTTGCCGTTACGTTGATAAGGCGGACGTTAATTTGCATCAAGGTGACCTTTGGGATATGGTCATCTCACGGAGTTATGAGGGCTTGATTTAATGATTGTCAACATATTTGGGCGCATTTCTCGTGACGTCCATATCTGCGTCACATTCACCGTTCTCTCTTGTATCTAATTTTCCAATACATCGATACCCTATTCGTGGGAATTGAGGGTTCTGAAGTTAGGCAGCACCCATAAGAGTGCAGGGACACCGAACAACAGCCGAAAAAACTGCCGTGATGCTTGAACAAGGCTAGCGGGGTACATGATGGTCAGACATGCCGACCTAACCCATCCAACAGCAGTAGGTAGCAACAATACCGAGGAGATCTATGATATATCAGGATGCAGCCACTTCATTTAAGCTCAATTAACGTTTGCGAGCTAAATCTAACTGTCTGAGATCTGAGTTAATAGGACTTTTACCAAAATTGGAATGGCTGAAGAGGGTGAGGTGATCACGGTCTGCGATTGCGATAGTAGTAGTTATTGTGACAACATGTCTTGGCATCAGGTATAAGAAGGCATAATGCCATGTTCCTTCAAGACCTTTGTTTGATGCCGTGTTCTCATGGCGGAGAATACAATCTGTTCTCAATCCCTCTTTGAATGATTTAACTTGAACACTCGCCTCACTGCGGGGACATGAGCGGATTACATGGTTCTCACTACTTGCCTAGTTGGAACAAAAATATACATAAGAGCTGACATGTATCAAACTGACAGGCGTCTCAGATCAGCAGTCTTCTGAAATGCCTCATTGGTCCTACTCTCTACTGTGCTACATGGGATAATGATCACGAGTTCCAACTGAGGCGGACGGCGACCCATCGACAGGCGGCCATACCTCTCTTACTCAATCGAAACCACCTATCACTTTGCACAGGCTGTCGATGCCAATACGCCAAGCTGAACTGGGACCAGTCGAAGATCATCATAAGGCATCCGACGATTGTTACCATATCAACAAAAACTCGCATCTCCTTTTCTTGGCTCCCAAGGCCATCGACTAAGGGCCCAGGAGTCTGAAATCGCGACTACTACTGGCACGATGCACGAGTCGATCCAGGTCGATCAAACGGCAGACAGGGTGGTCTTCTCGAAGATGAAACTTTGATTTGTGGCGACGATAATTAAAGGGGAAATGAAGATGGCCATAATAGTTATCAGTCACGCACGGGCGATAATACAACAGACGGAGACTAATCAGCAGAGAACCACATTGCCACCTGCCTTCAGACTTGAATCCACTTTCCGAGAGACCTTTGGATTGTTTTGACGGCGGAAGATCCAGAAAATGACCTTTGAAGCCATACAAGTGGACCACCGTATGAACATGTCAATACCGCCACGAAAGCAGAGGTAAACAGAGCAAGTAACAGTCGACCGATCACAGACTTACATGCTTACTTACGCATTATTATCATCTCGCTTGCGGGTGAAGAGGCCCAGTTCCCCCCACCCGGGATATCGGCCCTGTTCTAGAAGGATAAATGATACGCTCATCCTAACCCTGTCTAGTCTTTCGTACCGAGTTTCTTGCGGAGTTTAGTCCGAGCTTGACAATAGACGTCAAACGAAGGCTTGGCAATGTTACAAATTTACAAGTCGGAGTTACAAAGGCCTTGGGATTGTTCCAAAGCCCGGAGGCCGAATGCTGTGCAAGAATGACCGTTATCTGGCGTCTCTGCAATCTCTACGGCAGTCGCATGTTGCATCATTGAGCGTTGCCTTTGCTTTGGAAAAACGGATTTGAAGCGATTCATAGCAAAACTGACACAAGGAGTATCTTAGGGAAATTCCAAGTTCTAGACTATGGAACTTACCTTATGTGTAAGTCATGGTAACCTGTTATCATTAGTGAAGAGTGGGCCGGTACCTGCGTTTCAGACCTTGCGTACGGATATTTGTCAGGTTCGATACGCGTCAGCACGGCCACCCGCGCCCAATCAGGGATCGGAGGTGCACCGCCTTGATTAATGATCCTTTCTGCATTATCACTTTCATCAGCCTGTCTACGCGGCAAGATCTTTGGGTTTGCGGTCCGGCGGTCTTGGCAGGCGTCCTGTCTGGTCTAAGAGGCCCATACCATTGAATATTTCCCGTCTCAAGTGGCTCCGTTGTCAAGCAACAGCCTTGCCATGGGCGTACACAGTTACGCACTCAGAGCGCCTATCTACAAACAACAAACGTTCAGACATCTTCCTGGTGGAAAAAGTCGGAGTGTCACCTCCTGACGATCCTTTGCTTTTTCCTTGGGTGCGTCAGCCAGTGACGTTATTTCAAACGTCGGTGGTGCTTCAAAGCGCCCAAAACGTGGGCGGAGACCCGCCGGACAGGGGAGAACCAGAGTCCAGACAGATACGGATAGGGAGATCCATAGTTCAACCCCCAAGGTTAGAGGGGTAAGGAGAAAAGGAATTAGGTGGATAGAGGAAGGAGACAGCGTGATCGAGAACAAGAATAGGGAACCAAGAAAAAACTACCAACGCCACATTACGCACTAGGTTGATAACCGTCTCCAATGCAATACGGAGTACCGACTGCAAATAGATCAGAGGATAGCGGATTGCTCCAAGCTTTCATCCGTTTGTAACAGGAGTACTGCACATTGTCAATCCTGATTGGATTGCCAAACTAATTATTCTTCTATATTCACTCTTTCAAGATGTTACAAGTTACAGTGCCTTGGCACCGGCTCCTACTTTTCCTGGGAATGGTATTTATCTAGTAGTCCATTGATCTGCATCTCAAGAGGATCGGTCTCCTTTTAACCACTTCCTTCGTCCTTTCTTTGCTTTGACAGTACTTTCTTTTTAACTTGATAGTTCTCTCTTTGGGTCTTTTGTTGTCTCTGCGTTTGTCCAAGTTCAAGGTCATCCTTCTAAACCTTCGTTATCGGCGGATACCTTTTCTGTATTTCGAAACAAGACACCTAGAACTATAACTTTCGTTCCACGAATATACGATGTCGTTGATACACGCCGACAACCTGGCTCCTCAGCCTATTACAGATATCTTCACTAGCGACACATGCATTGACCGGAGAAAATGCCACCGGACAGTGCCTATGAAGGTGCTTGCGCTTGGAGTGGGAAGAACTGGTACAGCGTGTATGTTCGGTCTCCTATAATTCAAGCCGTATACCAGTCGTCTGACGGTTTACTAGCCCTCCGCAAGGCCCTTGAGAGATTGGGATATGTCAAATGCTACCACATGATGTCCGCCAGCGTGGAGAACCCTCCTGACTGTCTGATGTGGCACGATGCTCTCTGCGCCAAATACGACGGTGTGGGTGAGTTTGGCAGAAAGGAATGGGATCAGTTGCTGGGAGACTGCCAGGTATGCTTGGATGATTGAAGAGATAAGAGGGAAGCAACCGCTGATAGCTCTCTAGGCTGTCTGCGACTGGCCTGCTTGCGCCTTCGCCAAAGAATTGATCGAAGCCTATCCCAACGCCAAAGTCATTCTGTCGACCCGTGACGTGGACTCATGGCATGCGTATGTACTGCTCTATATGTCTATTGAGAAGAGAAGTTAAGTCTAACTCCATTTGCAGTTCCGTCATGAAGACCGTTTTCTGGCGTGTCACCGACCCTGAACACCGCCTCGTTTCCCACTTCAGCTGGGCCGCCAGCATGTACTACCCCATGCTGAACAAGTTCTTCGAGACGTTCTTCCGCGGCGACTTCCCCAACAAGGGCAAGCAGGTCTACCTTGATCACGTGGAGGAGGTTCGCAGCCTGGTTCCGCCGGAGAGACTGCTCGAGTACCAGATCAAGGATGGCTGGGGCCCGCTGTGCGAGTTCCTGGGCGAGGAGGTCCCTGACACTCCCTTCCCGCGTGGAAACGACATGGCGGACTTCTTCAACCGCTGCCGCACTCGCAACAGACGTCAAATGATGAACGCCGCTCTGCAGGCTGTCACCATGGGTGGAGCCTTGCTGGCGACTGGGGTTGCTGCTGCCATGGTTTTCAAGCGCTTCTCCCGGTAATGTTTTTTCTTTTTTCCAATTTCGTCCGACATGTGCGCTGGCGCCATGGATCTTTGACCTGTCCCCACGTTCCAGGCTTTGAACATTACTTTAATCTCTTCAAAATGCGTTTTATGCTGATTCCCTAATGTTACCTTTGGTTTGCCCACCTTCGTTTTGCTCGAGGTCTGCTCCTCGATGCACAGTTGACAAATGATATCTTCCCATTCGGTCGTGGTTTCTTGTCCAAGACCGCGCGGTGGAGAAATTGCTTGGCTCAAGGGCCGGAATTCATAGAGCGAGATTTCTCTGAAAGGAAATAGATATCGAAAATGCTGCTGCCTAGGCATATCAATAAAGCCGAAGGACATTGCTCCTTCCTAGCCTATGATAGTTCGACTTCTTCAGCCCTGCCATTCCTTGGCCTGCTTGGTACATGTACAGGAAGCTCGGCATTCCCCATTATGCAGGCATTCAGCCCTGGAAGTTAGGGGGTCGCCGGTCTTGGCTGAGACATCGCATGGCGAGATGGGCAGCCCTACGGGGTATGTTGGGGGTTCGTTAATTGCCCGCGTGCTTGGCTACAGGAGTAGTTTCTTGGTGTCGCAGGCAAATAGATATTGATGCCTGTATTGACAATAATTGATGATTACTAGTCTAGTTGTCAGGCGTGTAACCTGGTCTTGTCTCTTGAGGATGCCGGATACCCGAGATCGTCAAGCTGGCACATTGCACCAGTAGAACATGTCTCCGGGGCGAATCCTGAACAGGCGAATTGTGGCTTGTGATTCAATCAAGGAACGATACTTGCAGGTTACTATTCATAGATTGCTGCAGGTATCAGCTATCAACTGTCAATGATCGATTTGAAAGGACAACACTCAAGTAGATGGAATCGTGGTCCATCCATATTAACTCACCACAGAGACGTACTCGTAAAGTCGTACGTAGCCCAGTACGTAACCCTATGCAGACAGCTTATGCAGAACACACAACTTAACTCCGTACGCCAACAAACCCCTGTCTCCAAAACCCGGAGCAAGGACAAACTAGTCTACGCCCAAGACAGTACTACATACGAATACGGCCAATGCAGTGGGGTGGCTTCAGCCACAGCTACGACTACTGGGCCGTACTGACGCCGTGGCCTCTGCTAACCTTTTGGTGTAGTCTAAGTAGCGTGACGTGGCGTAGATATGGGACGGATTACCGGATTACCTTGCCCAAGGGGGGGTTGACTGCTCGGGTTTAAGATGCTTGATGTTTTGGGACGGGAGATATGGTACGGGTATGATACGGGGGCGTTTTATACGAGGTTGTAATATTGGTATCGGTAGAATAATACTCAGATATGGTCATCTAAAGTAGAGAAGCATGCAATCGTCAAGACAAATACTTCATCTGTGATCGTCCAAATGGGGCGTCAAGCCCACGAGTTCACAAAGTCTGGCTGATCAGCTCTAGTTGGAGCTTGTTGGTTGAGTTGATGTGCGCTATCGGCGATGATGATAATTTCATTTGTATCTCGAGCTTCAAGTCTATTATCAGTCATCTTAAGGCTATTCATCAGGAGAACTGCAAACCATTCCTTGTGAGGTATCATTTCTGGGCAAGCTATAAAAAGCCCCGCGCAACTCTATCGGACCAATGATAGAAAATTGATGGCGTATGCAATTCTCAAGGCCCACCAGACCCGGGGATTTTGCGAATTTCATTAGTTGAGCGACTCTTTGAGTCTATGAGTAGTGATAGATACTCCTAGGTAGTTAGAAAACTAGATCCATGGCTTAGAATGAAAGCTTGAAGCAGCATTGTTTTGACTCTTCAACTGAAACGCTTAACTGCTGCGTCAACCTTCTGCGTGTCTCCCGTCTTTCTGCAGATCATTCCCGATCGTCTTTTTTCCCCAGGGGGAGGTATCGCATATATCATTGATCCCTGTACATCATTTGATTGATACAGATCCTTATTTCCCTTGCGGCATCATCTGCGACGTCTCGACACTCCCGCCGTCTTTCTCTCCGCCGGAGTCCGAATGCGAGGGTATGAAGTATTCATGACATGACCGTCCTCACTCGCATATCTGGAGGATTGGCTCCGTCATTGGCCTTTCGCTTTGTTTCATTTTTGTTAATCCTCCTGCTATGTTGTTTCGAGCGCGTCGTCGCAGAAGTCGATTCCGAGTTCAAATCCGTAAGTCTGCTATTTTATGACGTTTTCTTCAACGATAGTGGTGGCGTCTTAACGTGAGACAAGAGAACATAGCTAATCGATGATCTCCGACGCTGTCTCTAGAGGCCCGATCTATACCCGCCGGTCTTCACGGTTGAACAAAGCGAACCGAACAAGCTCAGTCCGGGGTACATCTTTCTTGGCCCGTATGAAGCAGATAATTCGGGGCCATATATCTATGATACTGAAGGGGTAGGGATTATCGTCATCTCAGTCGAGTTGTACAGTCGGGAAATCAGCTGATATCCGACAGAATTTAGTATGGAGCGGCTGGGGTAATTCGGGGCCTGGGAATGCCCATGGCATGCATGTATGCAAGTACAAGGGAGTGAACCACCTGTGCTTCTTCCAAGGAATCCAACAGAATGGGTATTGCAGGGGCCATGGCGTCATTATGGACAACCGGTATCGCATTGTCAAGACCGTCACCCCAGGAGGCGGGATTGCAGCGAGCGATATGCACGAGTTCCGGCTAGTCAATGACGGCAAGACGGCGCTGATGACAGTTTATCAACAGCGGCAGTTCGATATGAGCCTCTGGAACCTCAGAACGGGCATGGGCTGGTTGATGGAGAGCATCTTCCAGGAAATCGATGTGGAAACGAATCAGGTCCTGTTTGAATGGCGCTCTCTGGACCACGTCGATCCGTCCATGAGTTACACCTACCCGTCGTCCACGGACACGTCCGGCACCGGGTTCGAGCCACGGTCTCCGTGGGATTATTTCCATATAAACTCGGTCGATAAGAACAAGGATGGCGACTACCTGATTTCTTCGCGCCATACGAGTTGCATTTACAAGATCTCCGGCAAGGATGGCTCGGTCCTATGGCGCTTGCACGGCGCCAATCCGTCCTTCAAGAACATCAACTTTAGCTTCTCGCAGCAACACGATGCGCGCTGGCTCGGTGAGAACGCCACACATACGCTCCTGTCCCTGTACAACAACGGCTACAACGGCTACAACCAAACGCATCCCTATTCGTCCGGCATGATTATCCTCATTGACCACGTCGCCAAGACGGCGACACAGACCCGCGAATACAAGCCGCTGAATGATGACATGATCAGCTCCAGTCAGGGGAATATGCAGGTGCTGCCGAACCGGAACGCGTTTATCGGGTGGGGGAACAATGCGTATATCTCCGAGCACGACGAGCAAGGCAACCTGGTCTTTTGGGGTTACATCGACAAGGACAAAATCATGAACTACCGGGCTTTGAAGTTCGAGTGGGACGGCAACCCGACCGACGTGCCCGCTCTGTGGACCTATGCCAAAACCAACGATGGCTTCTCACCCACTACCTTCTACGTAAGCTGGAACGGCGCAACGCGCGTGAAGAACTGGCGTTTTTACGGCGCTGCAAACTCAACCGGTCCCTACGAGCTGCTGAGTCAAGTCGACAAGCAGGGATTCGAGACCACATACAGCAACTCAACCTTCTACCCCTGGTCATATGTGGAAGCAGTCGACGGCCAGGGTAGAGTCCTGGGCAAGTCCCGGAACCAGTTCACCTTCACCCCGTCGCCGGACCTGCAAGGCTATTGCGCGGATGACTTTTGCAGCAAAGCAGAAGCATACGGCTTGCCTGGCGAGGACGACCCGAAACCGTTTATTCCTCCTATGGGAATCAACTCCGTTCCTTGGGTCGACCCGGACCACCCAGAATCGCACTACAACCTGGGACAACCCGGTGCAGCAGCCCCTTCATCCGCTCCGCAAGCTGGCAAGGGGGTATATGGTAAGTTCTTGCTTGCAACTGTGTCATTTGGACTAGCTGCTGACTATATCTTAGAACAAACTGGATGGATCGTTCCAGTGACCGCGGTGGCCCTCGCGGCGATCGGGGTGTTTTTAATCCTTCGGGTCAGCCGCCGAAAGCGACCTCTGCAGCGAGCAAAAGAGCGCGGCTCATCCGAGTCCTTAAACGACCATGAAGCAAAAGCTTCAACCGGTGCAGCTGGATTGCGTTGGTGGGACTGGCGACGATGGATCGACTCGCAAGCCGAACCACATCATTACTTTCCGTTATCGGAACAGAGGCCGCATAGGCAGGCGGATTCATGATCCTCATTTAGATAGATACCCAGTATATAACGGAATTAATGGTATAATTGTACTTATATTCATCGATTCATCGCAAAATCAGGACCAACAGCGTACGGTACAATACACTTTGCCGAAAAGACACCTTGTCACAAAATAACAATACACAAACCGAACAAAGAGTAGTCCGGGATTACGTATGGGATACTCGAACTGACTGACTCGCGCACTAAAAGCCAACGAATGGAGACACTAGTCTACCTGCGGGCAGATAGAGGTTGCAGCGTATACGTAAGTCCATACGTAGTCTAACTGTCTGCTTTCTTACGAGGAACTACGAATCAAAATAGACCATGATGGAGGTTATTTGACTTGACAATTCGAAGATGGAAGCTTCACTGCGCAGAATGGTAGTCAAGGGTACAACACTGTTGAAGTTGAAACACTGATGGAAATTGTATGGTGCTGCGTGGTGATCATAGTCTGTAACAGATAGAAAACCCAAATAGGGTATGTTCTCACCTGACCTGCCAAGCCTCTGCTCCGTTAGTTTGATCCATGGAACGAGTCATTCAGGAACCAGAGACGGGACGAAAGAAGGAGATTATGAACCTGCCTAAAGCAGCAACTCCACCCAAGTCGCCAAACAACTTCATATGCCATGGGCCATGGGCCTTATGTTGATCTTTTTACAAAATACTGGATCCATCCGGCCATCCGTCGCCCATCTTCTTGGCATCCGGGTCTTTTTTCTTTTTTTCTTTAATTTGTTTTTTTACTCTATTTCTGGCTAAATTGAATATAATTAGTGCAATGAGTCGGGTAATTTGCTGTTACAGATTCAATACAGTTGCTGTATAAGGAGGCCAGGTTTCATCATGGATTCAGATTCATTACCTTAGCCACAGATGTATCTGCTCTCTAGGTGGTCAGTAAGTATGTAAATGTCAACAGCAGCATCAGCATTAGCATCATATATCTACTATGAAAGCATTACTCATAAGTTATTAACATTATGTGGTTAGTGGACTGTGGATAACTCTATCTAGATTTCTGGGTTACTCCGACTTCCGTTCTCTGTACAGTAAGGATTGTTATGGTAGTGATGATTGACGTCCGTTTCATCCTGGGCTTCTTGGAGGACATTGTGGTCAATGGTGATTAGTCCCCCTCCTTAAACAGTCGTTCTTTGCTATCCCTTTTCTTGTAATATTATCTGGTTGCTTTTCAATTGTCACCTGTCCTGTCTAGTCTATCTCTCTCTGATTCAGACTATCTATCGTTCATGTTCTGTCTTGAATCGTCGTCATCACAAGCACTGCGCCCCTGGGCCCCTCTCCTACTGGCGTAACCATTTTTGCTTCGGCTTATCCTATTCCTTCTGTTAAGTTACTACTACTTATAATCCTCAGCCTGTTGACGTAGTCTCAGGTCGCCTGCATTGGCGCCGTATCGGATGAACGACGCCCTCGATGCCTGTGACGGTCCAGAAAAGAGCTTCCCAGGGTAGCCGGCGGCCTTCCGTGACCAGCGTTTCGTCCTCCACCCCAATCACTCCAAGTTTTACCACCTCTTTTACTACCACTACTAATAATCATTATCCTCACCAACAACAACATCGGGATGCCCGTCATACCCGGGCAACTTCTTGGACTTCCGGTCACGATCAAGGCGGCGAACCTTCCTTTGCCGATTACCCTTCCTCTGCGTCTCACTCACGGCGCCGGCGCGAATCCAACCTCTCTCTCGCAGATCTCACCGAGGGCTCTTCCCCCTCTTCCTCGCTCTCCTTCGACCACCCCAATATGGCTATGAAGACCACTTCGTCAGAATGGAATCCAGGTCATGCCCGCAGTCGCTCCCAAAGTATGGCACAGATGAATGCCTCCCAAACTCATTCCACCGGCGCCCCCGCTCCCCGCCCCGGGCCCGTCACTTGGATGTCCCTGCCTAAAAAGAAACAATTGGCCCTCCTGGGTCTCTGTCGCGTCTTCGACTTCTTACAGATCGCCTCGCTACAAGCGTACATGTTCTACCAGCTCAAATCCTTCGACGAAACCCTCTCCGACTCCGATGTCTCCACACAGGCTGGTATCCTCCAAGGCGCATTTACTGCCGCGCAGTTCGCGACAGCAATACCATGGGGTCGAGTGGCCGATGCGGATTGGGGCGGCCGCAAATTCGTACTGTTGGTCGGGCTGGTAGGCACGGCGGTGTCCTGCCTGGGAGTCGCATTTTCGACGTCGTTCGCGCAGGCCGTGTTCTGGCGTTCGTTTGGCGGTGCCATTAATGGGACGGTGGGCATTATCCGCACAATGATTGCAGAGAATGTCAAGGAGAAGAAGTACCATTCGCGCGCTTTCTTGATTCTACCCATTGGGTTTAATATCGCTGCTTTATTTGGCCCAGGTGAGTCTTGCCCCAATAATCTTGCTTGCGATTGACACTGACGATTACAGTCATGGGAGGTATGCTTGCCGATCCGGTCAAGAGTTACCCCAGACTGTTCGGGCCCAATTCCTCCTTTGGAGGTGCTTCGGGTGTGCAGTGGCTCATGACATATCCCTATGCTTTGCCCATGCTGGCCAATGCTCTTTTCCTGTCATTCTGCGCTATGTGTGTCGCAATGGGTCTTGAGGAGGTATGAATCTTTACCCTGAAGCTGCGAGGATTCCACTAACCCAACTAGACTTCACAAGCCTGCAAGGGAAAGCCTGGCCTGGGCGCCTTCGCGATGAAGCTTTTAGCCCGTGGGTTGAAGGCTGTCGTTCCGTCTTCGTCGCCCATATATTCCAGACTTCCATTCTCCGACTATGATGAGGAGGGTCCCCTGCTGAGCCGATCAAGCGATCCTACCGAAAGCTACGAGCTTGAAGAGAAGGCGGCCAAACCTACGAGGCTCGCTCGCGTGTTACCGTTCCGACGAATCTGGACAAAGAATGTCCTGTGCACTCTTCTTGCCCAGGCCTTTTTCGACTTCCAGATGGGGTATGTATCAATATCTCCCGATATAGCTCGCACCATTACTGACGATTGCCAGTGCCTTCAACAATCTATGGTTGCTTTTCCTATCCACCCCTCGCTACGATTCCAGCGACCCTGCCAGTCCCGTTCAGAGACTGCCCTTCATTTTCACCGGCGGCTTGGGTATGTTGCCTCAGAGTGTTGGCTTCGCCACAGCTATCCTCGGGGTCATCGGCATGCTCCTCCAATTCACCATCTACCCTGCAATCAACGGCCGCCTGGGCACAGCCAAGAGCTACCAATATTTCCTGTCGCTCTTTCCTCTGGCCTATGCTTTCGCCCCTTACATTGCTCTTGCGCCGTCGTCCGCGCCCCCTCCAGGGCAGGCCAACGGGCCCTGGGTGTGGTTCTCCATCATTGTCGTCCTGTTCCTGCAAGTCAGCGCTCGAACATTCACACTCCCGACATCCATTATCCTTCTGAACAATTGCTCACCGCACCCTTCGGTGCTCGGTACGATTCACGGTATCGGACAGTCAGTATCTTCGGCGTTCCGTACCATCGGGCCTATCTTTTCCGGAGCCTGGTACGGTTACGGTCTGGAGATCGGCATGGTCGGCTTCGCCTGGTGGCTAATCGCTCTTGTGTCCATCTTTGGATGCATAGCAGCGATCTTTGTTTATGAAGGCTCCGGCCATGAGATTCTGCTCCCGGGAGAAGAAGAGGACTTCCGGTAATATTTTTTGCCTTGTTTATGAACCTTTCGTTTCGATTTTCCTTGTCCTGTACATATGTTTCGGCACATGCATAGTCCGGTGTCTGTGGGGTGACCTCTTTCTTGCTCATATTTTCTCTGCATCTCGCTGGGTAGATCGCCTGACTGGTGCATCATCAAGTGGGTTGGCTTTGTTGCTTCATTGTCTGATACTATCTTTGTTGCTTTATGTCGTGGGCATTCTTCGCTTCTCTGTCTCATATGGTTGGGATTTTCTCGTTGGCTTTGGGCCTCTCATGCATGATACGGCAAAAGCACATATTCATTTGGAGCGGAAGGGCTAGATCTTATAGACGACTGTATCTAGATAGATGCAATAATAAATCCGTCAGATATCACTCGCAGTGGTACAGCGCTGGAGCGTATGGCTACAAATGTAGAAAGCCTCAAAGCCGACGGCTCGTCAACAATCATCAATCATTATTAAACGTGAATTCTCGCTGAACAAATGAATCAAGGTCATAATCACCGTCGCAGTGCCGCAAACCGTCGAGTCAACTCATCCAATTCCGGTACCCCCCCAGAACCACCCGCATTCCCGTTCCGCGCCCTGGGAGGCCCCTCAGCCTGCGTCTCGGACTGGGTCTCGCTGCCGGGGACCTTGACACGCGGATTGGGGTTATCTGACCGCGGCCCCGGCGGCGCAACACTGACGGGACTCTTGACCGATTGGAAACCCCGGGGCGGCGTCGCCTTATTCAACTCCGAGGTCTCGGAAGCGCGCCGCGCCTCAGCCATGTTGACCGGCCGGGTCGGCGTGGAGGGGACGGCAGCGTCACCATCGCCATCGCCATCACCAGACTGGTCAGCATCGCCTGGCTGATCGCCGATAAACTCCGGAGGTGCCTCGCCGAGCTCGCTCTCGCCCTGGCTCTGGGCCCGCGCCCCCCACGAGCTCCCATACGCCTTTGCAATTTCCCGGAGATAGCTCTCGACGAGCTCCTGCGCCGGCGGCTTCACGCGCAGCCCCTTGACCAGCCGCTCCGGCACCTTCACGTCAACCAGCTTGTTGTCCTGCGCCAGCGTCATGAACTCCTTGCCCCAGCGCTCGGCGAGCATGCCGCGCAGCATGTTCAGCTCGCGGACGTCGTGCGGGAAGCGCGGCCACGCGTAGAAGATTACAGCGGCGGCTTCGTCGAGCGCCGCGTCGATGTAGCTCGGGGTCTGTTCCTCGTCGTTCTCGTCGGCGGCCTCCTCCGCCTCGGTCTTCCGGCCTCGGGCCGGCGTACTTTCTGAGATATTTGGGGTCTGCTTCTTCGACCCGCCCCCTGCCCAAAGTGAAAACCCCAGGAATGACTTGGATGCTGCGTCGGACGCACCCTGAGCGTGAGCTTGAGGGTGAGAGTGTCCGTGGCCCTGCGCCCCCATCTCCGCTTTCAGGGCTTCCTTGGCGCGACTCCGCGCGCGGGCGCCCTTCTCCCCAAACGCGAGCTGATCGAGGACATTGGCGCGCGCGAGGAGCAGCTCGCAGTATAGCTCGACCATCTCCATGACCTCGACGGCAATGTCGGTTGCGATGACATTCTCGACGCGGATGCGGGCGGAGGACTCGCGGCCTTCGTCGAGGAGGGTGGCGAGCTCGCGGCGCTGGATGACGGACGACGCGGTGTCCTTTTTCTGAAGGAGGCGGAGGCGCGGAATGAGGAGGCGGAGGGTGGAGGTTAGTTTGGTCTTTGATGCTGTGTTAGTGTTTGTATCTTCTCATTCTTGGAGGTGTGGTTGTGGTTGTGGTTGATAGAGTGGGATGTGCGGGGTAGGTCTGAGATACAGTGTCTTTGTTTATAACACAGAGTTCTGGGTTGAAAAGCGTGAGTGTGATTTCTTTGATAAGACTTACTGTTTGTACTGAAGGAGGCATTGCGAGATGAGATATCGCTGATCTGGTTGTGTTGGGCCTGGATGGGCTGATGTCAAGGCTGGAAGAGTCAAGAGTCACTGCCGATAAGTTGATAAGAGACGGCTGCCTCCACTCCTGGATATCTACTCCAAGGCATCCACAAAAAGACATCCATTACCTACTGCAGTTTGATGGACAAGCCATTAATAGACCTCATCATAATGGATCATACACAGAGAGGTATGTTCAAGTCCCGCATTCTGCTCATACATGCATACAGTCGAGATCACTAACGTCGTAAGCTTGACCGGTGATACCGCTCGAATCGGGAGTCTATTTGGCTAACTGGCTATTGCACCTTCGGGCGTTTCTGAAGCTCCAGGGGAGAGAGCATGCTGTTTACAATATCCCGCGAAATCGCGGACCATTTGGTTGCTTTGCCGTTGTGAGTGCAGGACAACCGCAGCGACCCATCGTCCTCAAGGACAATGCAAAGCCACTTCACGCCCGTGACAGCGCCTCAGAAAGTCCAATCGGGGATTATTCCCAATGTCCGATTGTAGACGCAGGAACTAATCAGTTTTCATTGCCTTTGGGCCAATTAGGCTTCACACAGCGCCAGTCTGATAAGACATCAAGGAGATTCAGGTCAGGATGTGGAAATAGAACTCGGCGACGAGTAGAAAGAGACAAGAGTCCACGCCTTCGCCATCTGTCAGAACCCAATACCGCTAGGCCAAAACAGTGTCCAGACAGTGTACTTGTTGGTATCCGATATTGAGCATCCCTGTTGACGACGGAGTTACAGCTTCATCCGTTATCTCCGAGGGTTTTGTCTGTAAGGTGCTTAAGTCCAGGTTCAGCCCCTGCAGTACTGCCTGGATGTCATTGACCTAATTGACTGCAACATCTTCATCATGGCGTCTAGAAAACTCACCTGGCTCATCACCGGTTGCTCCTCCGGTTTTGGTCTCTCACTCACACGCGCCGCCCAGGCGGGCGGCCACAAGGTCATTGCTACCTCCCGCAACCCTTCTCGCACCCCGGAGCTGGTCGCAGAAATTGAAAGCAAAGGGGGCAAATGGGTGCAGCTGGATGTCGACAGCACCCAGAGTGGCGAAGTGATCACGGAGCTCGAAAAAGGCGGCGAGCAGATCGATGTCCTGGTCAACAACGCCGGCTACTCCATCTATGCACCTATCGAGACCGTGACTGAGGAGGAGATGCGCTCGCAGATGGAGACAATGTACTTTGGCCCGCTGCGTCTGATCCGCGCGGTTCTGCCTCATATGCGCCAGCGCCGGTCCGGCGTGATTGTCAACATGAGCAGTGGTGCCTCGCTCGATGGGATTCCCACGATGGGCGTCTATGCAGGTGCTAAGGCTGGTTTGGATGGTATACATTTTCTCCTCGAAATGTTTCCAAGGACCAACAACTAACTGTATAGCTCTCACCAAAATCCTCGCCAAAGAGGTTGCGCCGTTCAGCATCCGCACCCTGACCGTCGTGCTTGGGACATTCAACACCAACATGCCCAACTCAGTCGTCCTAGGCAAGACTCCTCTACCTGAAGACTACAAGGGCACCTTTACCGAGCAGGTCCAAGACCTTCTGGTGAGCGGGAAGATCAAGCCCAACGGTGACAAGGACAAGGCCATGCAGGCCGTGTACCAAGTGGTTGTCGGCGAGGGCGTAGGAGAAGGCCATGAGACGGAGAAATTGCTGCCTTTGGGAAGCGACATGACTCCTCGTCTCAAAGGAGTGCAGGACTATCTCGGCCATGCCCTGGAGGTGTTTGGTTCCGTGACTAACAGCGTCGATGTGGATAAATAGCGTACCGTTAGGATAGGATAATCTATTACTGTCCAGCCCTTGGTGTATAGTGATTTGCTCTCGGTATTCTGCCCCTGACTCTAGCTAGTATGCGGCGGTTAAGAAACATCAAATCAAGTATGCAGGGCGCAGATCCCGAAGAATGAGGTATGATTTCTAAAGAATGACAGCCATCAAGATGTTCTTTAAAATATGACATAATCCTTACACACGTTTGTGACTTTTTACAAGCTCTTCTTGTATACACCCATCGTCAGTCTCCTGGGCTAGAATCTACCTTGGAGAAGAATAACATGGATATATGCAAATGTCACATTGCTCCAGCCTATCATGAACTAGCGAATAATAGACATTATCAAAAATCAGCTATCAGCTCACTATCCAATCTCAGAATGGTATGTTCAAGCCCCATCGTCAATTTCAATCGGCAACAGCATATCAGATCATGCAATACAAATCCCCAAGTCAAAAAGGAAACTGCTGAGGAGCAGAACAGAGCAGACGAGCGAAGAATATATAAAATAATATAGGCAGGTGTCAAAGGTCGTCAATATACAGATAACGTCAGTCGTCAAGAATGGTATAGTATGGTATGGTATGGTTCAATAGAACCAGGGTATCCCGAAGAAACGAAAAAAAGAATTAGAAAGTTCGAGGCACCGAAGAGAGAAGTTGCGAAAATGCTAGTCCACGGCTAAGCTGGAGCTGGTGACAGCAATAGGTAGTAGCAGGAGCTACTACAGGTTGATCATGATCGCCGCGACGGCGCCCATGCCCAGAGTCAGCACGGAGAAGGCAACGTGGGCGGCGCTGCCCTCCTTCTCCTTTTCCTTGGAAGCAGGGGTGGGAGTGGCCGTGGCTTGTGCCGGGCCAGCCGTTTCGGCTGCCATGGCCTCCACTGAGACTGACTGCTCGACGAACACGTGAGGCTTGTACGTGTACGAGAATGCACCGGATTCCGAAGCCTGTCCAGCGCTGGATGCCTTGGCCGATGAGGTGGGGTCGCTGCTGGAGGAGGGGGTGACGGTGGCGCTCGAGCTCGAGTCTGTGTCAGTGGGTTCTGATGAAGATGACGAGGCAGGAGTCGACGTGCTGGAGGATGCTGTGCTGGAGGAGGAGGTTGTGGTGCTCGAGCTGGGTTGGGAGGTCGTGGAGGGTGGCGCGGTTGTGGAGTGGGAATCGCCATTGCCGCTGCCGCTGCCGCCGCCGGACTTTTCGAAGACAACAACGTTGGCCTTTTCCCCCTTGGGGACCGTCACCACACAGAAGGTGGCGCCTCCGGCTCCAACGGCGGTGCTACCGATCATCTCGTTGACCGCGTTCACCGCGGGGTCGATCTTGCATGGAAGGCCGTTGCAACCACCGCCCTCGCACTCGATCTCGACCCCAAAGTCTGGGACGACGTCGCGGAAAGGCGTGGTGGGCTCCAGATAGATGGGGTTCCATCCGATCTTCACGAACGTATTGCCGTCTCCGTCGGTGTTTGCGCCAGCAACATAAGGCGACCAGTTACCCAGGGGGCTGGCAGAAGTACCCCAGACACAAGCGGTCTCGGTGTCATAGCCAGGAGGGTTGATATAGAAGCTGACAACGGTCAATACGGATAAGAGTATCATCGCTGAATGCACTTACTGAGCGGCGGTTTCACACCAGTAGCTGAGGTCAGGCACGGCAAGAGTAGCAACGTCCTGGACCAGCGTGGGAATCAACATGGCCTCGTTTCCAGGCAGCACAGTCTGGCAGATCGCAACATGCTTGCTGCACTTATTCTTCGCGCCCACGGCACCCGTGCCATCCTGGCAATACGGCTTGTCGGGGAACGGCTTCTTGATCTGACCGTCCTTGTCGCAATAGAGACCGCCATTCTAGCACACGCAGCACCGTCAGAATCTTCCCGTCGGCACGGAGCTAGCGACGGAAAAAACTCACCATGGACATGGGGTACGAATACGAGGTCGCTTCGGGGTCCCACTGCATCGACACCTGGCCGGGGGGACAAGCGTACGGGCAGTAATTGCCAGGCTCGCAGGACTGATCGGGGCTCATCGCCCATCCGGCGTTCTTCATGTTCGGAGTCACAGCGACTAAACCGGCATCGGTGGGGAACTGGCACTTCCCTCCTCTCTTCTCCAATGGCGCTCCAACTTCAGCAACGGAGTGGACGGCGCCGTGGTCATGTCTCAAATGGTGCAGATGCGCATGCTTGGATGCCTTGACGCTGGCGACGAACCACAGCAGCGCAGATGCGCCGGAAACCATGTCGAATCTCATCCTGACGACTGTTGTTCCTGTATCTCTCCCTTATCAAAATGATGTTGCGGATTTCGAAGTCGAAGTGAAGTCGAACTCCACACTCCGGAAACGAAAGACTAGGGTCAGTAAAATCGCAAATATAACGAGCGACTACTCCGAAGAGTGAAAAGGAAGGGAACCACCACCGAATAAGGAGAGAGAGGGGATGGATGGATAGAGAAAGGAGGAAAACGGGGGAATGAACGCGAGTAAGGAAAAGGGACCAGCCCCAAGTCCAACACGAGCACTACTGTGGACTAGGCTATTAGCCCATTTTCGCGCCGACTCCAGACCCCATGAGTCGGAATTGACTCTGTTGGCGCTACGCTAGCACTCGTCAGCAACGAATGAATCGTGGTACGCCCCATATATGAAGCAACGGACTTCCTGATTGGGATAATATGGAGGCTATTTGAAGTCTATGCCTATTCAGGTTGACTGGGCCGATTCTACGTGCCAATCACAAGCTGTTGTGCCCCGGTGGTTCATGCCCCACTAGACCGAGTGGGGTTAGGCGAGGGAGCTTAGTACATTGCTAGTGGCCAATCAGAACCAATGCGTCCCTGAAGCTACAGGGTCTGTCCCTGAGCGTGATCCTGTCCTGATCCCACGAACGCTGCTGCTTTCATTCACCATCGTTGTATGGAGTACTCCGTAGATACCCCGGTTACTACAGAGTACAGCTATTTATTTAACCGTACCTTAGTCGCTCCCACATCTGTATACCACACAGCTTGATCAATTGAATCACTGCGCTGTGTACTCTTCTTTCCATCATCACCTCTGGCAGAGATTAGTCTACAAGAATTAAGGATTTTCCTTTCTGCAGGGCCTAGACTTGTCAAGCTCAGTGATCAGCAGGTATACTGACAGTTTTACTAACAGGCACCATTAAACTTAGTGGACATTATTCAAGTTTTTCTTTGTAACCGGACTCTACTTCAGCTGCGGTTTGCGAAAAGGGGGCCAATCAGATGGTAGGATTCTGGGGCACGAACTATCTACTCCCCGAGTTTTCAATTGATCTGACATGTCTCCGTGGTCAAGGCGGTTTGGCCTTCCGCCCTAACTAAATACTATGTGAAAAGAACACCTCGGACGAGCATTCTCGAGCTCTTTAGAAAGTAGTGGTTGCTGATTTGCTCGTGTCTGGTGGTATATTCCAGGTGAGTTGCATCCCAGATAGTGTGCTACAGCACGCCAAGGAGGCCATGGAGCGATGGAACAGCTTCCGGAGCTAAGCACGGATACATGATAATGTAGAGTGAGTATCACTCCCCAGTCTGTCCCTCAATCTCCTTCCATCCATCAAACGCCACCGTATCATCCCCCGCCCCGCTTCTCCATCCCCATGCAACACAGTAGTGCCGCGCGAGCAACTGCCACTCCTCAACCTCATCCAGCATCTCCAATCCAGCAACCCGCTCCTTCTCCGCCTCACTCACCCACCGCTCCCAGATGAAATCAATGTCCGCCGCCGCTTGTCCGCTATCAAGCCCGTGCTCCCGTAACCGTCTCCGTTGAGCCTCTAGCGACGCATACTCGTGCAATGTCTGCAGCTGGATCCCGCGCGTCGCGAGGTTGGCAACCATCGTTCGTCCAAAGGCGTCGTCTGGTCGGATGGGCTCGTAGATAATTAAACCCAATGGCACACTCGCCGGGAAAAGGACCTTAGTAAAGTATTCGACGACATCGGTCGCATCGCGGGGTGAGAGGTATACAAGGCAGCATTCTGAGATGAGTAACGTGGGGAGTGTTGGGTCGACACCCTGTAGCGGACAGGGTGGTTGATCCTTCTCCGTCGGATTGGGTGATGATGGGCTTCGCGACGTGGTTGCTGACGATGATGCTGCTAGTGTTCGGAGATCAACAGGATGGAGGTGGTATGTCGGCGAGTGCAATGCGTCGCCGGAGTCGGAGATGGATACATTTTCGGCACTCCCAATTCCCAGTGTCCGTTGTAAGAGAGGTGCCGCGCGGATGAACTTGATCTTCGCGGCAGTGTTGGCGGAGAAGTCAATCTCGTGATAGATCAGGTCTGGACTTGAGGCCAACGTGCGAGAGGAAAGCAACCGGAAGATGCGCGTGTCAGATCCTGCGCCTAGTGAGATGATCTGCTTTTTCGTCTTTGAAGGGCCATCCAAGAATCGCGCAACGAGTCGGTCGATGGCAGTGGTGCGGACGTAGGTGCCTGTTGTACGGCTTCAGGTTAGGTCTGCAGAAAGGTACAATGACTGCATTGTAGAAGAGTTTACCTCTGTTAATTATGGGGAGCCTTCTTGTTTCTGACCCCGGAGGCGTCAATGCCCTCGCAAAAGGATCATCGAGATACCCAATTTCCACCGCGCTCAACCGGGAGACGCTGGCGTCATTGTCTGTCCCTTGTACGACACGGTCCTGGGCTGCTATTCCCCGTGACCCATGTCTCTCTTCGCCTGGTGTGCCTGTGCCAAATCCTCCACGGCCTCTAAGACGCCCTCGACCTCCACCGCGTCGGAGTGTGTTCAGATTGGGTATCTGAGAAGCCGACATGTCGGAGAGATCTTTACGACGCGAATGGGGAAGCTGTGGGCGGTGATGATGATATTGGCGGGGTTGTTCGGTCCCCGCCACACTGGGTTGGATCCACCATCCACTGGACCGTCGACGAAAGTTACTAGTTGACTGTTTCGAGGATTGATTTGAGACTGGCAGAATTAATGGAGGAGTCAAGGGCAGAATATCTATCCATGCAATGTTTTATTTATACCAATCATCCCTTCGATCGTCACCTGTCTATATCCCCGCGCGACGCCGTCTATGCTATGTAAGAACCCACGATCCTATCTATACATATACAAAGTTGTTGCGGCACAGAGGGCAGGTACTTTGGTTGCTGCTCTTGAACCAGCGGAAGAGACACACCGAGTGGAAGGTGTTCTTGCAAGTGGCGCATCTCTTATTCGGCGTCTGCATGTCCGTCGAGATCACCGAGTAACAGATGGCACATTCGCTCTGGCCCTTCAAGGCGCCCTGCACGTTCCTGCGGAAGGCCATCAGTCCGTCCACAAGATTGCCGTTGGAGAACATGATCACACCCTGAATGGTGAGCAGCCAGCTCTTCCACTTCCTCTCGTCGACCAGCACTCGGCTCCGCCCCACGACGAGGGCAGGCTGCAATGGATATGCTGGAGGAAGGGAGATCGACAGCGCAACCGGAGGTGACTCTTCATCAACAGGGATGCTCGCGATGATCTCCGCGGTCTTGGGAGAAATCTTCACTGAAAGCGCACGCTCTTCGTTTGGATCCTGCGTGGCCATCCACTCGTCCACCCCTTTGAGAGAGTCTTCGATGATCAAAGGCGAGATCTCAAATAGTCGTCAGTAACGCCATTTCAAGGCAAAGTATATCACAAAGAAGACTTACAAATCTCTCCGTCCACGCCTCAACAGGCCCTTTTATGCGCTTCTTTGCGTCTAGCCACCAGTTCTTCGTCATATTGCCAAGGTGCTTCAAGCACAGAAAGTATAAGTGAACCAAAAGCCATTGGATCTCTTTCTCTTGAGTCTCGGATTGATCAGGTTCAAAGGAGCGAATGTCAAACTTCGAAGCATCCACCAGTTTGTTGTGGGACTGCTGAAGGAAGTCAAACATGAACTCTAACAATGGACCAAGGCTATCGTTGTCCTTGATGCTGGCAACATATTGCTCCTGAAGCGGGAGAGACTATTGTATGAGAATTAGCAACGGCCTGGTTGTGTACTCGAAAGCGTGTGGACACATACCGCGTTGACAAAGTGGTCAAATACGACTTTCCAGCTCAGCAAATAAGATCTTATACTGGTCCAGATCTTGTCATCGCCATCCGCAAGAGTGATCGATTCCATCGTGGGGGCTTCAAGTAGCAAAGACATGAGCTCATCAGGAAGCCTGACCACAGACTTGGATAATGCCACATCAAATGAGACTTGCTCTTGCACTGATGGGATATAACGGTGCAGGAGCGTAAAAGCTGCACGTTGGATAACTCGACTCTCAGCTGTCAAGAGATGGAACATCCTACTCGCGTCTTCGAGGCTCTCGACAGGCATCAACTTAATCAAGCGGCATAGCACTTCAACGGTAACATCCCGGGGCTGATGGAAAGCTATGGTGTAGTCTTCTCAAAGTCAGTCCGTTGCACATCTCAATGTGAAGGATGCATTCTAGCTCACCGAATTTTGTAAGTGTTGAGACTAAGCCGTTGAAAAGGACCGTCTTGCGTTCTGACCAGGCGTCTTTGACATCATCATTGCTGTCTTCTTCAGCAACGATTGACCTCAGGCTTGCGAAAAGTCTGAAGGAAGCAAGAAGTAGGGGGAGAGCTTCATCGCCCCCGCTAGTCTCGCGCCAAACTGTGCTGAGAGCTTCCATGCAATCTTCCCAATGCGATCCATAGATCTCATTCAGGCAAGGAAGGACAGAGGTCAGGGTATGCAGGATCTCGGCTTTAATATTGAGCGGCAAGTCCTCGGACTGGAGACATTGTATGAGATGCTTGACAAGGAAGACTAGACGCTGAGTCGGAATGGTTGACGCCACGTTTGTTTCCCCCGCAAGAAGAAGATTAAGCAAAGACAGTTTTCGGAGACCTTGACACGCATCAGTAGAGTCACCAAGGGATGATCCTAGTAGCAACCTACCTTCCTTCTTCTCATCTTGAGGCTTCAAGCCCGTAGAGTCTGCAACCAGCTCATTGCACAGCCGGTTGCCGGTCGGATTTCCTAAGATGGATTCCCGTAAGACTGCGACCCAGGATGCCGATCGGATCGCATTCGCGCTTCGCACTTCCCTGCAGATTTTGGTGATATCCTCTGTGGATTTACTCTTGTTAGCGGAGTCGATGCTGTTCATCAGCCTGACAAAGGCTTCCCCAATTCGGTAGTCCGTCGGAGAGGTATTGTTTAAAGCTTCGAGTTTGTTCTGCCAGAAGGACAGGATCGTCGAGGCGATTGTCGCATCTCTTTCAGATGGACGGCCGTCTGAGCGCGTCCACTGGTTTATCAATTTGCGGCCATCGTAAACAATCTCCAAGTATTCTTCTCGTTGGTCTGAGTGCGTTAATCCAGTAATACCGTTGCAATTTTCAATGCTCAAATCGTCATCAATCAGCTGTACAGCCAAGGGTATGTAGTGAAACAGTGTCTCCTGCTCCCCTGCCGACAAATTGCCCGTTATATCGAACGATGAAAGAACACGAATGGTGAAGTATGCGAGTCGGAACGCGGACGAACAACCACTGGAATCACGGGGAATAGTGCGGTACTGCTCCTTAAGTGTATCTGATACCTCAGGGTTTACTAGATAAACAGTCCCGCCAAGCGGACTTGTGATAGCTGTCGATGGGCGAGGAGGAAGCTCCAGGAACGGTCGCAAGGCTGACTCCCACGTTTGATGAGAGGGCAAGATGTCTTTAGCGATGGAACGGGCCTCCGGGTCAGCGGCACGAAGTAAGTCTTCTGCTATGCTTAGCAGAGATCCAATCCTTGAAAGATGTTAGTTTAACTGGATATCCTTTTATCCTCAGCTCAGAACTTACGAAAGTGATTCCTCATTGACGTGATCGAAATTGTACTGCAAGATCTCAAAGCTCGACTTGGCGCTCGTCTCACCGACCCCCATCTCTTTGAATTTTGTTAGCACTGACTCTGCGAGACTGGTCACTTCCTCGTCAGAAGTTTCTGCCAGAAACAGAAGCTTTCCAGCTAATTTTGATCCGTGGGCTCCGGCCTGAAATTTGCTGAGCGCATCCGGGACAGATTTTGCAATCTGAGACAGCCCATGTAGCGCTTCAAAAACCTTCGTTGGCTCAGACAATGAATCAACAATAGACAAGAAAATCGAGTCTGTTAGTTCGCCGTGTGATGTCTGGTTCAGAAGTGCCGCGATCACGATTGGCCAGTGGAATCGGCTACCTCTGCAAGCTTGGTCCAAAGCCCGTTTGATCAATGAGTCAAGACCTGTTTTGTCATGCACTTCTTTGAAGTCGAGAGTTGAAAGTAGCTTCTGGACAGCATGTGTATTTGATTGCTCCGGTTCGGATTCCGCCACTCGTTCTACCACTTTCTCAAAGCTAGAGCCGAATCCGTCCCAAGAACGACAGGACAAGATGACTGATATGAGTCGGTCAGCCGATGGCGAGGACAACAATTCGGGAGCATCATTCTGAACAAAATCCGCCAACTCTCGAGATTGCTGTGCAATATCTGCAGCGTTGCGGATCATCTCTTCAACGACCGCTGCAGCAGCATATGGCTTCCCATTCCGAGAGCGCAATACTTGCAAGCAATTGTCCAGAAGTGGCAAGTTTGTCTTGCCAATAATGCTGGACACGGAAGCTTTCGCCTCGGTATCGGCTACACTTGCAAGCACTGAAGCCTCCAGAGCAAAGAGTCGTCCAGCTTGCGCACATACAGCATCTTGTGACGATCTGAACTCCTTTGACTGCTCTGGAGCGGATAGTTTGACGGTTTCGAGCAGACCATCGGCTAGTTCGGTCCACAGCCGCTGGAGTTCGCTATCATACTGGCTTTTAGCTAACGCGACAGAATACTCTGTGCAGAGAGCTACAGCATTCTGATTCGGGAGCGTCCATTGCGGCGCATTTTGTTCGGCTCTCACGTGTTGAATGACTAAAGGAGATAGCCTTGTGCGCAAAAAAGTGTCCCTATCGCTCTCGGGCAGTGAACTCGCTAGCCAAACGCCTGTCTCAATGTAAGACTTCCAACCCACAGCTTGATTTTGCCGCGGCTCTTCTCTTGAGTTCAATCCAAGTTGAAACGCCTCCGTCAACAAAGTTGCACTCGATAGCCCAATCATGCCGTCAGTAGATGCCTGCGGATCAGTTTTCGCCAGCACTTCCGCAGGTATAATTTGCAGTAGTTGGCAAAGATTTGACCAGAAGGAGCCCACGCCTCCCTGAGAGCCTTTCTGAATGTATTGAAGGAGCCTCTTGGAAGACGTAGTCTTTCCGGAGTAATCTTCCGTCCACAATTGTGGTCGTGCTGAAGTTACTTCCAGCAAAGATTCAGAGAGATCGGAGGCTGAACCCAATTGATTGATGGACAAGGATTTGCCAATCAGAGCTGCACTGATGATCCTCCAATCCAGCTCCTCGGGTTCTTTTGCTACAGCAGATCTAAGCAAGACATAGACGGACTTGCGAACAAATGGATCGTCATGAAAGCAGAGGGACCACATCGATTTGCTATTCAGTAGATTCTCCACTGTTGTCAGATCCTTTCGGATATCTTCGTGAGTCGAATTAGCTGAATAAAGTCAGCACGGGTGAACGATTTTGGGAAATAATACACACACACACCTATGACTCGATTCAATAGCAGGAGAGCTGTTCCTACTACTCGAGCATACTTTGCCTCCGCATCATCAGGCTTCACTGTCCTTTCATCACTCAGTGTTTGAGGAGTTTGTTGCAGAATAACATCATCTACAAAGTCGAGAATTGCGCTCTGGTAGACTTTCCATACTCCGTTTCTTTTCTCTTCGGTTGTGAACACCTGCATGAACGACTCTAGGGCAGCTCGATGCACGGGTCGGTCATTATCGTAGAATCCTGCAAGCCATGCCCCAATTACCTTTGGCAAATATGGGGCTATCCTTTTGCCAACAACACAGGCAATGGATCCTTGAGCTGAATGAGCCGTCTGCCTCACTCTACGGGAAATGTCAATCGAGGCCCGTGGATATATTTTGATCTGCGAATTACAATCAACATCAAATTTCTGTCTGCAAGATAAGCTTGTACCATACCCAAGCATCCAAGAACCCGTCGTCAAGAGTGGCACCACGACTTTCGACTGTCGATACATAATCTTTAATCTCATCTAATGCTTTTATTCTCGTAACTTCATCCTTCTTCAGGAAGTTCTTAAAAGAAATGGCCAGCTTCGCATCCGCGATCCGCGACAGATCTGGTGGCGCGGTCACATATGTGAGAGAGGAAGGGGCTCTTCCTGCACTCGCGAAGGAACTGGAAAATCCACCAAAAGATCCATATGTACTGGCAGCAGCACGGCTGCTGGAGGCCTGCGATTTGAACTTTTTGCTCATAGTAATGTGGGGTAGTGGAGTAATAAAACAGCGCGAGGAATGAAAAAGGAGAGTGGAATAAGGGATAAATGAGTGAATGGACGAGGGTATTCGTGGCTAGATAGTTGATGAGCCGCAATTGAGAGAATCATCCAAGTCCAGTACAAATTCTTCGCTTCATCTCCAAACCGCCCTGGCAAAACGTCACTGATCTCTCTGACTGCCATATCAAAAAGCGGCGTGATGATCGGGCTCCCGATAAGGAGATCACGTGGGCTGGTGTCATCAATCGCCTAAAGAGGAAAGGTCAGATTTCGGTTCGACTATGCTTCTGTCTTTCATGAGAGAAAGAGAGCTCATTTCTGTCAGGCAGCAGCACCACGGTGGCGCTCTACTCTCACAATGAAATTCATGATTGAGTAAGTCTTCAGATGTTAAATCAGTCACTAGAAGCAATAAGCTCCTCTAACAGACCTTGTCGTCCATTAGTGATCTCCCCGTCCTGTTCCCTTATCCTCGTATATACCCCGAACAGTATGCCTACATGTGTGATCTTAAAAAGACCCTCGACGCCGGGGGTCACTGCGTCCTGGAGATGCCGTCAGGCACAGGAAAGACCGTTTCGCTACTGTCGTTGATCATAGCATATCAGCAGCATTATCCGGAGCACAGGAAGCTCATCTACTGCTCTCGAACAATGTCCGAGATTGAAAAGGCGCTGGCTGAGTTGAAGGAGCTGATGAAGTTTCGCACCCAACAGCTGGGGTATACAGAAGATTTTCGAGCTTTAGGTCTCACCAGTCGAAAAAATCTGTGCCTGCATCCGTCGGTGAAACGAGAGAAAAGTGGCACTGTCGTGGACGCGAGATGCAGAAGTTTGACGGCCGGTTTCGTTAAAGAAAAGAAGGAGAGAGGCGAAGATGTCGAGCTATGTATCTATCATGAGGTATGCGCCGATGTCCTGAAAACTGTGGTAGAAACTCCTGACATTTTAGAACCTCGATCTCCTCGAACCGCATAACCTCGTTCCTCCCGGCGTCTTCACTTTAGATGGGCTTTTGAAATACGGAGAAGAACACAAGCAATGTCCTTATTTTTCTGCCCGGCGCATGGTAATATGCTGTTCGAAGTCCTTGTCGGTGTGTGCTAACACAGGTTCAGATGCCTTATTGCAACGTCATTATCTATTCCTATCATTACCTCCTTGATCCTAAAATCGCGGAGAGAGTGTCGCGAGAGCTTTCTAAGGACTGCATAGTAGTATTTGATGAAGCACACAACATCGACAACGTATGTATTGAAGCGCTGAGCATCGATATCACCGAAGACTCGTTACGGAAAGCTACGCGGGGCGCAAACAACTTGGAGCGGAAAATCTCCGAGATGAAGAGTTCGGACGCAGAGAAACTACAAAACGAATATTCAAAGCTCGTCGAAGGTTTGAGAGAAGCAGAGCAAGCGAGAGACGAAGACCAGTTCATCGCGAATCCGGTTTTACCAGATGACTTGCTGAAGGAAGCGGTGCCAGGCAATATACGACGGGCGGAGCACTTTGTTGCCTTCCTCAAGCGCTTCATAGAATATCTCAAGACTCGAATGAAAGTCACCCATACTATATCCGAAACGCCACCGTCATTCTTGACACACGTCAAAGACCTTACATTCATCGAGCGAAAGCCTCTACGTTTCTGCGCCGAGCGCCTTACTTCGCTAGTGCGAACACTAGAGCTTATTAACATAGAGGATTATCAACCGTTACAAGAAGTTGCAACATTCGCCACTTTAGTCTCGACATACGATAAGGGGTTCCTGTTGATTCTCGAACCATTCGAGTCGGAAACAGCCACGGTACCCAATCCAGTACTGCACTTCACTTGTTTGGACGCCGCTATTGCGATCAAGCCCGTCTTTGATCGGTTCAGCTCCGTCATCATCACTTCTGGAACACTCTCGCCGCTTGAGATGTATCCGAAGATGCTCGGCTTCCCCACTGTACTGCAAGAGTCGTACACTATGACGCTTGCACGCCGATCTTTCCTGCCTATGATCGTGACACGAGGCTCGGACCAGGCCCAGATTTCGTCCTCATTCCAGATCCGAAATGACCCTGGCGTCGTGCGCAACTACGGAAATATTGTCTTGGAATTCTCACGCATCACACCCGACGGTATTGTTGTCTTCTTTCCATCTTATCTATACATGGAGTCGATCATCAGCATGTGGCAGGGAATGGGTATCCTAGACTCGATATGGAACTATAAATTGATTCTCGTTGAGACCCCTGATTCGCAAGAGTCATCGCTCGCCTTGGAGACCTATCGAACAGCATGCTGCAATGGACGTGGTGCCATCTTGTTCTGTGTCGCTCGAGGAAAGGTTTCCGAAGGTATCGATTTTGACCACCATTACGGTCGTGCGGTATTATGTATTGGAGTTCCCTTTCAGTACACGGAATCTAGGATCTTGAAAGCCCGCCTTGAGTTCCTGCGCGAGAATTATCGAATCCGGGAGAATGATTTTCTATCGTTCGACGCTATGAGACACGCAGCGCAGTGCCTGGGTCGTGTCTTACGTGGCAAGGACGACTACGGAATCATGGTGCTAGCCGACCGTCGATTCCAGAAAAAAAGGAACCAATTACCCAAGTGGATCAGTCAGGCCATGCTGGAAAGTGAAACAAACCTGAGTACTGATATGGCTGTGGCTACTGCGAAGAACTTTTTGCGTACAATGGCCCAGCCATTCAAGGCCAAGGATCAAGAAGGAATATCTACATGGAGCTTGGCCGACATAGAACGGCATCGCGAAAAGCAGATGCTGGAAGAAGAAAGAGTGCGCAGAGAAGTGGCCGCCAATGGACAGGCGACGAACGGCACTCATAATGGTGCTGCTGCCGCTGCAGATGAATTTGATGACGATATAGACGAAGACCTCATGATGTTGGATGCACAGTAAAATGGTTTGGGCGCATACATCATTTTCTTCTGCCAAAAGCAACTCTGTGACTTTGAAGCGGATTTTTGTATATATGGGATTGGATTATGATACCACGGGGTTTTCGGTGTATACTACCTGTAGTACATTATGTCCTTCTGCTAGAATTGGAACTGCGCATTATTGATTTGGATTGTTTTAAGAGCTTGATATAGTAAATTGATTGATCTATTCATCTGCTCACGGTGTAAATGCTATCGGAAAAGGAACAAGACTTTTCTTGGATTCCGCTTGAGACAAACTCCGAATCGTAGGACACATCAAACATACAAAAGATATGGATAATACACAAGGAGATACGCAAGCATATACAATAATCGAAAATCATATAGTATGATATGCATCAAAAGCGACGAATCATGCGACAGGAGCAAGCACGTCGAAGGCGCCAGTGCCGACCATGCCAGACCGACCCGCCACGATCCTGCTGCTAGGGCTCTTGAGGTTATCGAAGTCCCTCTCGATCACAGCATCCTTCAGGAAACCGACGGTAGTCTCGAAACTCATCTTGGCCAGGGGCGACGAGCTATCCTTGACGAGACCGTTACGGTTAAAGGCGCGGAAACCACCAGACTGGGTCATCACATCACCGATCAGATTCAGATGGCGGTTGTCGACTGAGATACTGTGACCCTGGAAAACGTCGGACATTTCTCGCACGATAGATGCGCGCGCGGCCTCAACACCGTAGAGCATGAGCATGTGATGGATTGAGTTGCTGTAGATGGAGTGAGGTTTGATGATATCCTGGTAATCGCGCATCGCGAGCAGGTTGACACCCTCGGTGATGACATGTGCGGGCTCGCCCTTGACTGGGTTCGCCTCGACATACGTGCAGTTGCCGAGGCCAGGGATAGACTGGATGACGGCGCTGCGAGCGGCCTCTTCGACCAGAGGCAGGAGGAGGAGCTTGGGAGTGGAAATGTCATACTGCAGCTGGACAACGCATGATGTGCCCTTGCTGGGGTTGAACTTGAACTGTGTGACTTCGCCATATTTGCCCTTAATATCCTCCTCGCGCAATTTGGTGTCTTTCGTCTCATCGTCTGTTTCTTCGTCGGAGTCGTCCTCCATGTCGACATCAGAATCCTGGCGACGGTCCTCCCCACTTTCGTCCTCATCTTCGTTATCTTCTACAGCATCCTGCTGTCGGACCATGTCAATTTCTTCCTGCTCGGGACCTTCGTACGAGACCTGGTTCGACCGGTTTTGACCGCTCCTCGCCCGCTTGGCGTCGTCTTCATCATCCTCATCATCATCTTGTGCGGGTTCCACCTCACGGTCGGGTCCCCGCGGCCCTTCCTCGATGACGCCCACGGAAACACCAATCTCAGGCTGAGCCGTCGAGAAGCTCTTCAATGACTTTTCGTCATTACGTCTCTTGAGCTCGGCTCTGGTGAGCTTAACAAGCTTGGGAATGAACTTGTTCTGCAGAGTGTTTTGGACATCCTTGGTTGTGATCGCATACTCTTTCGTGTACTCCTCTGCTGGGAAGAAGGCAATCTCGACGTCGTAGACCTTGGAGCGTGAACCGGCTGCGGCAATTCTCTCCTTGACTTGAACTTTGTCGATCACCTCCGCAATACTGAGCTTGCTGATGGCCTTTGCAAACCTCTCTGAATGTTCCCTTGACAATTCTTCGTTCAGGATCAGCGTCATCGTAGGCGTCATGATGTGAGCGCTTGCAGTCATGACAATTTCACGCAGACGGGGAATACCCAGCGTCACGTTCTTTGCCGAGTGACCAGCCAAGTGGAAGGTGTTCAGGGTCATCTGGGTTGACGGCTCTCCAATAGACTGACTAGCAACGATACCGACTGCTTCGCCAGGATCGACAACAGACTTGAGATACTTCATGTTCATCAAAGTATTGAATGCCTTCTTACTGATGAGACCGTCGATATTCTTCTTCTTGTCTCGAAGAAGCTTGTCAGGGTTGGTGTCCTCGTACTGTAGCTTTTGTTAGTCTCGAATATGTGGAATGAGAATGGTAGCAGATGTCCCATACCTTCTTGAGTGCCTGCGAGAATGCTTCAGATGTACTACCCAGGTTACCTCCAGGGTGGTAGACAGACAGCACCGGGTCCATAGCGTCGACTTTTCCTGTCTTGCGGACCTTCTTCATGGCATCCTTGTGCCAGGCTGTCACCTCATCCTTCTCCAGGTTATGGAAGTCGCTTGTAAGGTTGACAGACTGCATGATAGAGACATAATTCGAAGTCAGGAAATCGAAGTCCTTGAGGTGCACTTGTTTTGTGATATCAAGTCCATCCTCTCCGTACAAGAATTGAACGATGGAACCGTCTGAAGACTCGCGGACAGATGTATCGTACTCGGCTCTCAGACCTTCCATGCCCTTGATCAGACAACGCTGCAGATATCCAGATCTGGAAGTTTTGACGGCAGTATCAATAAGACCTTCTCGACCGGCCATAGCATGGAAGTAGTACTCCTGAGGCTTGATGCCAGTCAAGAAACGGCCGCAGACATAACCACCGGCCATAGGGTGAGTATCAAAGGCCCTGAAGGACGGCAAGGTCTTGCCACTGATCATAACAGGTACACGTCGACCTTCCAAAACCTGTTGTCCCAGGTTGCAAGAAATAAGGTTCGCGTTGACACTTGAACCCTTAGCTCCAGAGATAGTCATAGACTGCATCTGATTCCACGGGAAAGGCTTGGCTAAGCCTTTTGGAAGGCAAGCCTGAGTGATCTCGGTAGAGAGCTTAGCCGTCCGAGCGTTCGAGACACTGTCCAAACCGCTTTGCTTATCATCGTCCCGAAGAACGTCTTCCAATCTTCGGCGCAGTTCGGCATCTTGATCAGGGACTGTGGTTTGGTCGAGAGTCACGTACTTGAGAGCGACCTCCCGACCAATGCTGGCAGCTTGACTAAGCTTCTCTTTACGGAGACGATCACCTTCCTTGGTCAATCGAAGATCATCGATACCGCAAGTGAATGCACGCATGTTCAGATATCTTGTCAAGAGTCGTCCTAGAATACTGATCAGCCGTCCGGCAATGGTGTGGCCATAGACCTCATGGATGGCATCGATAAGGCCGCCAGCCGTAGGACCGATTTGCTTCTTATCGAGAATACCACACAGCATCTCGCCGTCTTTGAAGATTACGGTGCCTTCTTCGTTGCCTTCGCCCCATCGGTCTCCAGGAGTGGAAGACTTGCTCTTCAGGTTGAGACCCGCTCTTCCCGGAGGCATGATGTTTTTGAGAATTGTCGTAATCACTTGCTTTCCAGTCCAGAGACGCTTTGGTTTCAACAGAGTAGGCTCCACGAGCTGAATCCGCTCTGTGATAGTATGGGAGTTCTCGGGTCTGAGACAGCTGTAGAGCAACTCATGATAATCCTCCTCGTCGAAAAATGCGTCTCGACATGTGAACCACGTTCCCATCGAGATGTGATCTTGAATCAGACCTCTCAGAGGCTTACCAGATGTCGCCACAAGATACTGGTGGTCGGCGTCCGCAAGCATCATAGCTTCAGCTCGAGCAAGTTCGTTCTGAGGGAAATGCATATTCATTTCGTCACCATCGAAGTCGGCATTGTAGGTGTTACAATTAGCGTAGTGCATCCGAATAACTCTCTCATTCGCCAGCACACGAGCCTTATGGCCCATGATGGACGGCTTGTGAAGCGTAGGCTGCCGGTTCATGAGGACGACATCACCAGTGGTAAGGTGACGGTAGACCTTCTTGTTACGTGCTCCCTTCATGCGCCAATTCGACGGTGCCAGCAACTGATTGGCCAAAGCTGTTCGCTCATCAAGACTCTTAAATTTGAGGTTGGTCACTTGGCCCAATTCGTTCTCAATCGCAGTGGCACCCGGATATTTGTCTGGACCATTGATGACTGCCTGCTTCATTTCCCAGAAGTTGTGATTCGTCACAGGCTCTGGGTAAGTGAGCTTCTTCGCGAAGACCAGTGGAACACCAATCTCGTTCGTTTCAATATTGGGATCGGGAGAAATGACACTTCGAGCAGCGAAATTGACACGTTTGCCCATCATGTTCTTTCTGAACAGACCCTCCTTTTTTTCCAAGATCTGCTTGATACCGTTGGCGGCCTGGCCTGCTGCCGGGCCCGATGCGCCTCTCTCCTTGTCAATCAACCCGTTAACAGTATCTTGGAGCTGTACGATAGCATGAAGGAGGTCGCGATAATCACGCATTCGAGTGACCGAATCGGCACCAGCATTCTGTCTTTCCTTGCTGATCTGATTGATGATGTCACAGTTCTTCAGAATTTGGGTGAACGGGGTGTTTTGTTGTGCTTCCATGATCTCACCGGGTCCTTGAGGGGCAGCTGGTCGATATTTATTCGGCGGCACCAGGATGTTCTTGATGAAGAACATGTCCGGGCTGACTTTAGCTTCCTTTTTGGGAAGCGGCCGAGAGTTATATATAAGGCCCAGAATCTCTTTCTCCTTCTCGAAGAGCAGTACCATGGCAGCATGCACTTCTGGCGAAGGCATATATTGTCCAGCATCACCAGCTGCTGACTTCTTGCTTTCGGCTTGTGCAACGACGGCATTGCCACGAGCAACTTCTTCCTCAGCGCCATGTGATTCAGAAACTGCACTAGCCGTATCAGAAATGCCATTGGCCATCGACTCTTTTGCCTTCATATCAAACTTCTTGGCCTGCTGGAGAAGAATGAGGGAGTTCGGCGCTTGGAATCCGGCCTGTACCATGGCTAATCTGGATTTCTCGGGCAGAGGCTTTCGGAAAATCTTCGAAAAACGATCTCTCCGATAACTGGGTGAAATTCTTTTGCACATCATCAGCAAAATAGCATGGGAAGAGTGATAACGACATAACATACCCGCTGCAGCTGCTGCATTTTTTGATGCCGACGAGATCCTTGAAGAACTGCTTGACCAAAGTGCGTCTCTGCTCCGCAGCCATGGGATTCTTCGCACCAGACATAATACCCTTCAATCTGCCGGCCGCATGTGCCTCCCGAATCACCTTCTTGACGTATGCATTCCTGCGAGAGACGAGGTCATCGTCGTCTTCTTCCTCGCTGCCTGAATCGTCGGCGTCCTTTGCAGACTTCTTCTTGTTTCCTTGACCAGTCCCCATCGCCTCTATGGCCTCAACTTCGTCGACTAGTCCGTATTGTAGGAGTCGTAGCTTGCACACATAGGCGTTGATCTGAACTCGGGCCATCTGGAAACGATGGCAGTAGACACATTGCGCTCTAAGTAGTCTGTATAACTGATCGAAGAAAGTGACATTGTAAACGCGAACAGGAAGCTCAATATGTCCCGGATGGCCAGTGCAAGACCACGAATTCTGACGGCAGGTCGTGCAGCTAAATGCGGTCAGCGAAAAAAAGAGTCCGAAGTAGCGATAACCAGCGAAAGGTCTCGTAGAAGGAGCATAATTGTTGGACTTACACATGATCCCCCCAAGCACCCAGAGCCGGATCGTATAAACCACCAGGGACAGGATTATTAAAAGAATCCAAAGTTGGGGTATTGTGAATTCGCTTTACGGAAATGGACTTGATATCTTCATCCGAATAGACTCCGAATTCAATACCCGAAATTGACGAGGCCACAGGCCGTGCGAACGTCGCCATGATTACCTGCAGCTCCTTGAGCGACAGAAATCGCTGGCAGTGCGATTTTCTTTGGCTGCTGGCCTGGGGAAATAAATGGCGGATTCGTTCGGCGGTGATGCTGCAAAAAAGTTGACCCCAAGAACTTTTTTCTGCCGTGCGCTACCGCCAAGTGGTTCACTCATCCTCACCCCGTGATTTACGATTGATTTGTTCCGCATCATAATTATCCACTACTGTCCATCCATTCTACCTGTACCACCTCCCTGTCCAAGTAGCTACATTCCGGGAGTTGTGGCGTTCGTCTTGTCACCTCTCATATATCATTCCTCTGTCATTCGTGGGTGAGTGGAACGTGGTTGAGTCATGGCGGACGTGTCTGGCAACATGCTGAAGCGGCCTCATCCCGAGGATGAAGACAATAACGCACAGAAAAGAACTCGTTCCAACAATGGCTCACCGTTGCCAGCTCAAGGAGGCAACGCTGCCGCCGGGAAGGTGGACATCGAGAAGATGGTGGCAGAAGCGAGAGCGAAGGCAGAGGCCGTGCGCGCCAGACTTCAGGCCGCCAGAGGCGGAGCTCCAGCGCTCACACCAGCAGCTCCAAGCCCAAGTCCTACTCCTCCTCCCGCTACCTCGGCAATGTCGAAGTTAGAACAAATGAAAGCGAGAGTTGCAGCAGCTACCGGACGTGCCAACGCGGCTGCTCAGCAACGGACTCCTGTTCCACCTCCTCCACCACCTCCTCCCTTCGACGACGACGATGGTCCGTCACGGGCCCGCGGCGGCCTGGATGTTGGCCTTCATCCTGCGCTTCTCTCAGATACTACAGATTTTCGAAGTGGTAAAGGACGGCAGTCAGCTCAGTCCAAGTTCGGGACAGGCTATCGGACTGACTCTCCACTGCCTGGCGCAAAGGATCGGGCTGGACTCGATTTGTCAGGGCCTTCGCTCGAAGAGATCAAGAGTAATCCCTACTTTGATCCAAGCCTCGGTCCTAAAGCTACTATCGCGAAGCCGAGACAATCCCGGCAACTGATATTCAATCAGAAGGGCAAATACATCCAGCAGGCGGCAGCTCTACGTCGGCAAGCCCAACTGGAGGATATGAAAAGGCGCATCGCAGAAAGAGCACGACAGGCTGGTCTTGATGAGGATCTAGATGTCGAGAAAGCATTTCTTGTGCCTGCGCCTCCGGCCATCGAATGGTGGGACGAGGGTTTGGTGAATGGCAACGATTACTCTGCTATCGACGACGAACGCAACCTCAAGATTGACACCCCTGATTCTATCGTCACTGTCTACGTCCAGCATCCGGTTCTTCTCGAGCCTCCTCAAGAGAAGCATATGCCAGGACAAAAGCCGATGTATCTTACACCAAAGGAACAGGCAAAAATTCGGCGTCAGCGACGAATGGCCGATCTCAAAGAGCAACAAGCGAAGATCCGATTGGGTCTCGAACCGGCTCCTCCGCCAAAAGTCAAGAAATCTAATCTCATGCGGGTTCTGGGCGAAGAGGCTGTCAAAGACCCTACTGCAGTCGAGGCCCGTGTGACCCGAGAGATTGCAGAGCGTCGCGAAAAGCACGAGGCTACAAATGAGGCTCGGAAATTGACAAAGGACCAAAGGCGAGAGAAAATTGCCCAGCAACAGGAGAAAGATGCTGAAATGGGTATCTATGTCTCCGTATACCGAATTGACAGTCTTGCAAATGGGCGCCATCGTTTTAAAGTCAGCAAGAATGCCGAGCAGAACGCGCTCACTGGAGTCTGCATCATGCACCCTCGGTTCAATCTGGTCATTGTAGAGGGAGGTGCCCACTCTATCACCAGTTACAGGAAATTAATGTTGAATCGGATTGACTGGACAGAGAACGCGGGGCCAAACGGGGTGCGAGAAGGCAATCGCGAAGCCTCTGCCTCGTGGCTGTCAGCAGAAGACGAGAAAACCGGCGCATTGAAGGATCTCAGCTCCAACACATGCAGCCTCCTATGGGAAGGCCAAGCTAAAGCTCGTTCATTCAGGAAATGGTTGGGTGCTCGTGTTTGTGAGACAGACTCGCAAGCGAAGGACGTTCTGGCTCGAGCAAAGATGGAGAATTTTTGGGTTTTGGCAAAAAGTGCGAAGCCCAAGGAAGTGTAAATGGCTGAAGCTACCGATTCTAGTCTTCTTTCGAAGGCACCCATGACAGAGATGTGATCTATTGAAAGCATTATAAATTCAGCAGTAAAGCAACATCATGATGAGCTATAACCATCCAGAGCAACCGTCCTGTACATTCGACAAACACCCAAGGAACAAACAATTTTATAAGGTAACTTTTGAATCCCACCCAATGCAAAATTCATTATGCAAGCCCTGATACCGTCCATAGCCCAGGAAGAATAAAAAGTGCCAGAGGATCCAGATGATATCAAATTATTATGAGCGCGGCGGCCCTTGATTAGCGTTGCTCAGATGCCGCAAAAGATCCAACTGAGCCTTGACCTGATCGAAATTCATTGTAGGATTCTGCACCTGAGGCTGCCCGGACGTATGCTGTTGTGGCTGCTGCTGTTGTTGTTGCTGCTGTTGCTGTTGCATTGCAGCTAAAAACAGAGGGTTGATGGCAGGGAAATTTTGGTAGGGGTTCGGCTGCTGATAAGCTTGTTGAAAGGGCAGTTGAAAGTTGAATTGTGTCGGTGAAGCGCTTTGAGGAAATGCTTGCTGAGGCTGCTGAGCAAAAGGTTGGAATGGAGCAAATTGCTGAGGCAAGCCATAGACGTTCTGCTGAGGCGGAGGATAGCTCGGCTGCTGGTTATAATTGGAGGGTTGAGCTTGGGCGTCGAACGGTCTCTGCTGCTGAGAGTAAGACGGACGGTCGTGGTATGAGCTATGCTCACGAGTTTCTCTTGAGCCTCCTGCACCACGGCCACGGTTGCCTCGTCCACGATCGGAGCCTCTACCCCGACCCCTACCACCACGGAAGGCTGGATTCCTCGAAGATCCCTCGCCCTCGACAGGAGCCTCTTGTTGACTCATCATTTCATGCAGATTCTTCGGGCGAGCAAGTGGGGTGTAGCCGTCTTCGGCTGCCGGGGAATCGTCGTAGTTGAGCTCAGTCTGGCTAAGTTTCGAAGAACCAGGTGGTCCTTTCCTGCCTCTGGACGGCCCACCGTTGTCATTCCTGGCTTCCTTGCGCTCCTGTCGCTTCTGCTTCAATCTCCGCTTGTACTCGGCCTCTGCTTCGTCATCGGAGAATTCTATCTCATCCTCACCAACTTCTTCGTCATGGAAGTTCGATGCATCGCTTCCCTTCAATCCTTTCAGAGGCTGGGTGAAGACGAATGTCGAATGAGCCTCAACGTAGTACACATTCTTTCCCTTGGAGAGACCACGCTCCTCGATAGCGGCAGCGCTGGGGAATCGAACCGCATACAACGGATTCTCAACCCGTCCCAAAGTCTCGGATACAACGCCAGCAATTGTTCGATCTTCAAGGCAGAGCAGAGAACCTGACTCGAGCACTTGGTATTCTCCGGAAACGTTGGCTGCGATAAGAAGGGTGTTTTCAACGATGGATTCCACATGTCCAAGATGCACAATCTTCATATCAGGCGTGACAGTAATTTCTGGGATTGGAGGGGCTTCCTCCGGTATTTCGTTTGCGGTCCTCAAGTTGCCGCCTGATCTACCCTTTCCTTCTCCCTCATCATCAGAGCCATTTTCTGCCATCATCAGAATCCGTGCCGTTTCCTCGGCCGAGAGAATCGGGTAGTCTTCGTCGTCGTCATCGCTATCATCGGAAGAATCGGTGGTAGAATCGTCAGACGATGATTCATATGGCGAAGAATCAATCTCCCATTCGGGATGCTCCTCTTCCTCTTCAACCTCACGATCTTGCAAAGCACCTGGAGCTGCATCATTTGTACTATTGTCATCAATACGAGGTTCCTCTGCGGGCTGATTTTTCGCTTCATCTTGCTCAGGCTGTTGCTTGCGTGGTTCTACATCCATCGGCTGTGCGTCTTCAGAAGCTGGCGCCGTCTGTACCTGGTCTGTTGTCTGCGTCGCATGCTGTGTATCCTTCGCCGTTACTTCCTTTCCACTAGTCATCTCGTGGGCCATTTCGTTATGCATGTCCTGTGTTGGAGCAGACTCCTCTTTCGCGGGTTGCGTGTCTTGAAGACTGTCATTGATGAGACTCAATCCTGGTATTAAAGAAGCAGGTTTAGATGATGTTGCCGGCTCGCTAGTCATATCCGTATCCGTAGTATCTTTCTTCTCACTGCTATTATCCACTGGTGTTCCTGCCGTCCAGGGAGTATTGTAGAAATCACTGCCATCGTCCACGGGCGTCGATGCGATGGGTGGCGTATCCTTCATGCAGGGCCGTTTCGCCGAAGGGCCTTCGTCGATGATATCTGAAGCACCTGCAACATGTTCGGATGACTTCTGTTCAGCCATAGTAAGCCTCAGAATGCCGTAAAAAATAAAATGTAAGCGATGATTGAACAAGGTAGTTTTGTGAAGAAACTGATTGTACTTCACGGGAACACTTTTTTTTGGATCTGCCAAAAGTGCCGCTGCGGCCGCCGGACAAGCTCCGTTATCGTTATCGTGTCCGTTCTCATGATTTGTCTATTTCCCAACCACAATATTACCTACTATCAAATACCATCAACAAGCGTCCAGCGGTTGATAGTTCTCCGAGTTCTCCGTCCTCGAGAACAATCAGCATGGCTCCAGCCAGAAAGGAGACCCAGTCAACAAATGGCTCTCAAAGGACGAAGCGACGGTATCTCAACCTGAATGGCATCTCTCGAGTTTCAGCTAACAATCCGTGCTTCTCGCAGCTCCCGACCAGTTCCTTTCTACCTCCCTTTGAACGTAACACTGTATGTGTTCCTTATTTCTAATTTTGTCGCTGCGGCACTCGCTCCGATTCAAGACTGCGATGAAGTCTTCAATTTCTGGGAACCCGCGCACTACCTGGACCACGGGTACGGGCTGCAAACGTGGGAGTATTCTCCCGCCTATTCAATTCGAAGCTGGCTCTACGTTTCTGCCCATGCTGTGGTTGGCAAAATAGTGTCGGTTTTCTCGAGTAATAAGACATCCGAATTCTATGCTATACGATTCGTTCTGGCAGCAGTCTGCGCCGCCTGCGAGACGAGACTATACTCAGCAATCTGTCGGACACTGAACCCCAGAATCGGCCTCCTCTTCCTGATCATTGTCGCTTTCAGTCCGGGCATGTTTCATGCCTCTGCAGCTTTCTTACCATCTAGTTTTACCATGTACACTTCTATGCTAGGTCTTGCATCTTTTCTGGATTGGAGGGGAGGCCAGAAGATGGCGCAGGGCATTATGTGGTTTGGTCTTGGAGCAATCATGGGCTGGCCATTTGCCGGAGCTCTGATCATTCCTCTTCTCCTTGAGGAGGCGGCCATCAGCTTCATCGCCGGCTCTCTTGGAAGCTTGTTTGTGGGTATATTCAAGGGCATTATGAGATGTCTCGCTATTCTGGTGCGCTTCTTGCGGTTACTCCTCCTGCGGTTCTCGCTAACTGATATAGGGTCTCGAAATCGCGGTCGAGTACTTATTTTTCCAGAAACTCGCCGTTGTGCCGTGGAACATTGTCGCTTATAACATCTTCGGAGGCGAGGGCCGGGGACCTGATATTTTCGGTACAGAGCCGTGGACGTACTACATCAAAAATCTGCTTTTGAACTTCAATATATGGTTTGTATTGGCCGTGTCTGCTGCGCCGATACTTGTTCTTCAGGCTATATTCCGTTCTCAAGCCACCAATGTCCAAACTCTCTTACGGACCGTCACTCTGGTGACGCCATTTTATATGTGGTTGGCCATCTTCACTGTCCAGCCTCACAAAGAGGAGAGGTTCATGTATCCCGCCTACCCTTTCCTTGCGCTCAATGCGGCCATCTCCTTTCACATGATCCTCTCTTACGTCGGGTCAAGTAACTCCAAAGAGATCATTGGACGATTGTCACCGAAGGTCAAACTGACCATGGTGATGGCTGTAATTCTTATGGCTATTAACACCGGGCTACTGCGAACTCTTGGTATGATCACGGCGTACAATGCACCCCTAAAGGTGATGGAGCCGCTGCAACAGTTGGAAATGGCACAATTCGGTGGCTTTGTGTGCTTCGGCAAAGAGTGGTATCGATTCCCATCATCATACTTTCTTCCAAACGGAATGCGTGCGAAATTTATCAAGAGTGAGTTTCGAGGATTGCTTCCTGGAGAATTTCCGGATGCCTCAAGCTATTCGGGTCTCATTCAAGGCACCTCGCAAATCCCTGTCGGCATGAACGATCGGAACGAGGAAGACCTTGGTAAATACGTGAGTAATCTTGGTCACATATTAATTCTTCTTTCCAAGCTGACGTGAGCCAGGTCGATATCTCTCAATGCTCATATCTAGTGGACTCATCGTTCCCAGGACGAGCTGCCACGGAACTTGAGCCTGACTATGTGCACGATGAATCAGAATGGGAGACAATAACTTGCAAGGACTTCCTCGACACGTCCGAGACAAGCGCGCTAGGTCGATTGATTTGGGTTCCAGATTTCCCTATGTTGCCGGCTCGTTTCCGCAGAAGCTGGGGGCAATACTGTCTTCTCAAGCGGCGTGGCGCTAAATCAGAGTCAAAGTAGACGGCGTGATATCAACACTATCTCTTCTAGTGTACATGATTCTCGAGTCGTTACCCTAGTTCGTACACCATTTGCGATCTCGCAGGCGAGACACCGTGTGGTCAAAAGAACTACAGGCGGCACTATGACCTTACCTGATTTGGATAAGAAATCCCTTGCGTGACACCAACCCTGAAGGCAAATAGAGATAAGATATCTCTCCGCACGGATGACGCCCACGCAAACTTTCAGTTTACGGACAAGCCCTGTGTTTGGCCAGTTGATGGTCGCATCGGATTAACGCAAATGGAAATCATCCTTGTACTGTCAAGCGAGTCGCCTTTGTTGAGCTGGACAATGTGCATGTCAATATGGAGTGGCGGGGTGGACTCTTATCTGTTCAACAGTTGTCTCGTCTTCATATAACAGCAATTATCTCTTGAGGTACACGGTCATAAGAAGAATTCAGGTTACAACTCCTCTGGATTTTTAGACGAGAAATGAAACCATGCTTCCTGAACTTGTGCAACTCGGTCAGCTTCACATCAAACACGCAGCATCTCTGTGTTTGGTAGCAACCTTGATCTGGCTTGCTACTTCTGTGCTTCGCTTCTCGAAGAAAGGAAGCAACAGAAGATCAGCTCAAGATCTCGAGAGGAAATCATCCTCGACATCACAGATTCAAAAGCCAACTAGAAAACCCGGAGGTAAGACACGCCTTCAAACATTCGAAGCTCTCTTCTCATCTCTCTGTAGAATGGATACCCTCAGACTTCAAGAGGCCGGCCGCCTCTCCATATCCAGACTGGGATGTCCATGCGACCAGGCCGATACCATATCGACCATTCAGATATGGCCCGTGAGTCGCCTCGGATGTGGTTTTGGATTCCCATGACTAATGAACACAGGAAGTATTTCATCACAATGGGGTTGAGAAGCATGAAGTGGGATGAATGGATCGGTAAGGCATCTTCACACACCACATCCATGGCTTCAGACTCGCTGACAGAGCTCTAGAGCTGGACAATCACTACCTAAGGTATCACGCCGACAAAGCACGTCGGATCAAGGAGAGGGGAGCGAAATGCTGCAGAACCGCACCTGAGGCGATGGACGGTGCGATTGAGCTGCTGGAAGAGCTGTACGTGCCAACACCCTTTACCCAGCCAGCACAAGAAAATCTTACAATTTAACACAATATAGCACTTCCTACCTCCCCGAAAGATACCCCTCCATGTTCCGCAAAACCGCAACAGGCATCGCCAACACCATCACCGGCGAATCATTCAACATCACTCAACGCCCCCTCCCCGAAGACCCCATGACGACCTGCGCGCGGCTCATCCAAGACGACCTGGCGCTCATGTTCGAGAAACCAGACGGGGAGTACTACCTCCTCGCAGGCGCGATCCTGCTCGCCGGCTTCTGGCGCCTCGAAGACAAATTCGGGATGCGCCTCTCAGAAATTCACACCTCCGGCGACGTCCCGGGCTTCCGAACGAAACTTGAAAAGGGCATGATGAACTTCTTCCGCCGGATTCGGCCCGAGGACCCCGTCCTCCGCAACAACTACTTCATTCAGGTCGATGACGAGCTCGCCTGGTCGCATAGTATAGGGTCCGAGGACGCGGCCGTCGTCTCGTGGAACACCGCGCAGAAGAACAAGGCCATCGAGCACCATTACTTCCGGTCGGAGAGGCAGAGTCTGCGCCGGCTGCCGCGGTCCGGGGCGGTGGTGTTTACGATCAGGACGTACTTTGAGCCGATCACGGAGATTGCCAAGGAGCCGTATGTGCCTGGTCGGCTTGCCTCTGCGATTCGAAGCTGGGATGCGGATGTGTCGCGGTACAAGGGGCGGGAAAAGTACGAGGAGGTGCTGCTGGAGTACCTGGATAAGAAACATGCGGAGCAGGTTGCTGCGGGCCTGGATTTGGACAAGGAGGATGAGGTTCGAAGTTATCCATTTTGATCCTTGGCCACTTTGGCACTTCCTTTTAATCAATGTTACGGCCCATCTGCATTTTCTTTTATACTACCGTATTTGATACGCTTTATGAGACAATCTTATCAGTGATGCTATATACACTCATAGTCTAGTAATCTATCGCTAAACAGGCTCAGCAAAAGCGCAGTCCAATGCAAGTCTATGTCTGATGTCACCAAAATCCAAGTAGAACTGCACACTGCATGATTCACACAGCAGCATCAAGACCCTTCGGGCCCTTTTTCCGTCTCGCCATGCTCCATTCTCTCTCCTGCCGCCAGGAGCATTCCTCGCGGAACTCGCATATGCGGCACTTCCATGCTTCCATGATCTCGACGCCGCGCGGGTCACGATTACCGCGCCACCAGTCCATCTGATCGGAGAGATAGGATGACATGGTGGTTGGATCGAAAAGAAAGCTACGGCTGCCCAGGACACTGGTGTGAAGGTCTGCCGTGGGTGCGGAGGAGAGATAGCGAGCTGTTAGGAGAGGGGATATGATCGTCGGGTACGGTTCCAGCATGCTAGGCTGGAATTCCGAGGGGATAGAGGGCGCAACGGAGACGGATGGTTGCAGCGAGGGAAGGAAAGTAAGGCGAAGTTGGTCTTTCATAAATTTCCAGAGACTAGACAGGTTATTGTGTTCAAGGAGGATACTGGTTGAGTCCTGGCTTGCGGAAGGGAGGGATCCCGATGACCGGATGGACGGTCTGCGTGCCGCATCTTCCGGAGAGGGGATGAAATCTGGATCGAATTCGGAGGCTGAAAGTGCGTCGAAGAATTGATCATTCAGGCCGCCAACTTCGGCGATAAACGCGTCGGTGAAAGTACGATTGGGATCTAAGTCGTAGCGGGAGGCTAGCGTCTCGATGGACACCTCATCGGTGGTGGTGAGACGGTTCAGCATGTGGTAGTAAATTTGGAGCTGGAGCAGCGTGGGCCGAAACGACGTGCTCTTGATGGTGGGTATGGAACCGCTGGCTCGCGTTTTGATGTCTGTGAGATAGACTCGAGGGATGTTGAAGGCCTCGGACGATTGGGTGCTGGGAGCATCCTCGACAGGCTCATCAGGCTCATCCTTCCACATCATCTCTGACAACCTCTTCCCGCCCTGTGCGGGAGCTAGCAGGTAATCGGTCAGAGACATCTGATACTCGGGCATTACTGCCCTCGAGGCCTCCACATCGGCATAGTATTTGGCGGCTGTCGCCTCAAGCTCGGGGTCCGGGCACTCATATGAGAGCTGGTCAATGACTCCATTGACCAGCTCACCATCCGCAAGACCCCAGACCTCTAGCTCCCGAGTGAGACCATATTCTCGCAGTGTTCGTAAGCCTTGTATGACATTCCACAGCCTCAAGGCCAACGCATCTTCCTTGGTTGTGATTTCCACGGGAACAGTCGTGTGTACCTCATCCTCGAGCGTTTTGTGAATAGTACTCCCTTGCTTCATAGCAGGCGTTCTCCTCTTCCTCCCATGCTTGGTCAAGGTATACCAGTACTGTAGCTCGCACCATGCAGGAGAGATCAGATCCGTAACGGAAAAGGCCTTGTTGGGTGGCTTTCTGAATCGCTCAATAGGTGATCGAAGGTCAGGCACTGGACTCGTTCTCGAGTCACCGATCAATTCCCGTTCACGGGCTACGTCTCTCTCACGTTGCCTTTCGCGGCCTTCGATGGAATCCGGATGCTCCACTAAACGCTTGAAATCAACCATCAGCCGCCTACTCAACCTCTTACACAAAAGAACAACCAAAAAGGAATCAAAGAATAATCCTCACCAGACGCGGCGCAAACGTTGCCCGAGATCTGATCTGCCCTTGCCCCAGCAGATGTCGAGACCTGCCAGGTCGTGCGATTCTGCCATAGAAAACCGGGCTTTTCACGACCCAGTACCTTAGGCACTCGTTGACTTGCTGGACTTTCAGCATAATCTTCAATATCAGCGACGGCAGTGACGGCCACCTGCACGGTTTTCGAGGTTGTCGTTGTTGTTGCCGTCGCTGTCGCCGTCGCGGTAGCAGAAGCTTGGGCGGTCGCGTGTTCTGTGGCGACTTTGGCGAGCAGATCGTTCAGCAGCTCTTCTTCATCCGGGGTAAAGTCGGATCCGTAGTCGCTGCTATCGTCGAAATCGTCTGGCATTACAATATAGGGTGTCGGAGGGCAGGACATGCCCGTGATGATGGTAATAAATTCATGTCATGTGTGGTGGGAAGAAGAGGATCTGATCGCTGATCGAGTTCTTATCGTGAAGTCACTCCGCCAACGTCATTTACGGTATCAAAAATTGCTTGCAGTTCTTGGCGGAATTTCGCTATCGAAATAGCAAAGTCTACACTTCACATTCTTATGTCCGCTTAAGTGAATCTTTGTAACGATCACTGAGAAGTTTGTTCTTGTATTGGGGTATACTGTATGAGAATAGTTCTAGTCTATGTACTCGTTGTAAATGCAACGCTCAAGAACACAGGAGAAATCTATCGTCTATTCAAATCAATCGCGCCTGCAAGTCTGGAATTTGCGAAGAAAAGGGTATGGAAGACGCAGTCATGGAAAGGTACCTCATGCTTTTATCGTTGTCGAAGGGCTGATACTGCCCGAAACCAGCACATGAGACGAATGGTCCGACTCGGCCATTTCCGCCTCGACCTCTCTGGCAGCCTTCTGATTTAACCAACTGAGATAGGTCTGCCAACCGACGGCGATGACACCAGCGAAGATGCTCCGGAAAGGCGGAGACACATACATGAAGCTGAAGGCCGTGACGGCAGGCCAGAGCTTGACACTATTCGATATACTGACGGGCAGAGCTACCTTCAAGCGCTCGAATGTCTCTTCCAGGGAGGCACCAGCGAGAAGAGAATGTACACTGAAGAAGTACGTATTGAAAACGGGTGTGAAGACAGCTTGTTGTACGGAGACTTTGGTGAGGATGGAAAGGAATTTGGACTGGAAGTTGAAGTTGTTGTGGAGGAACATGAACCTAGTGAAAGTGCATCGCATCAGCAAAATGAACCCAGCGCCATCGGTAGGACAATACTTACCAGTTATAGGACGGAATAGCAGACCCCACACCAACCGTCAAATGTCGCATAGTTCTCAGAGGATCGTACCCTCCACTCGATGACGCCTTATCCTCGCCATCTCCAGCCGAGTCCGCAGACTTCTCTTCGGACGCATCCCGTGGTGTTTGCGCCGGGCTGTCGGAGGGGAACAACAACTGCGCACTCAGGTCGCCGCATAGATATACCACAATGGAGCTGACAATCTGCGTCGCATAAGGTCTCCTTTGTTGCACCCTGGCATATGATTCTGCCAATCTACCAATTGGTCCTGCCTGAATGGCCTGGAAGAACGTTCGCGAACTCGAGCGGGCGGGGGTGGAGGCGGCTGAAGGTGTGCTTGCGGGACTGGTATTAGGGGAGGATGACGATGGAGCACTCGATTGCGAAGCGTTTGCTGAAGTGCTGTTCTTCTCAGGGACAGGACTAGGTGATGCCTCGGAGGAGTGGTGCCTTAATTGTGATCGTTGTGACCGAGTTGTTCGTCTGCTCCACTGCCTCACAGTCGCCCTTCCATGATGCAAAAGATGACCCATGAGAGGCGAACGGGTAGGTAATATCACAGTCCAATCAGTATTATGTGCGACAAGTAAAAGCAATCGTAGGGCGATAAGAAAAGTTGCGCAAAAGACCGACGATAAGACGCAACTCGATGTTGTTTCGGGTCAGCAATAGAGGTCACCAGGGATCAAATTAATGGCAGGAAAACACTATGAGATTCTAAAGAATGATATGAAATAAGCGAAGGAAAAGAATTGCATCCTATATGTGAGAAAGGAATAAGATTTATTTGTCATGCATAGAATTTGAGTCAGAAATAATCGGCACCTCAGGCTAACTGCTGCCGAAAGACCGCAACTTTCCGACTCGGAGTTGTTTATCCATCTTATCGCCGAGGGTCTAACCATCCAATCAACTTCACCAAAGTATTTAATCTTCTGCGACACCTTGTGAGAAGGAGTCTATTGTGTGAGAATGAATCCAAGCAATTCAGTATGACAGACCTATCTGTCTCCCGCGTGCAATGACTTGAGCCTGCGCTGCCCGATCGCCTAACTGAACCACTTTCTTGCCATGCTTGCAAACCGCATATCTTCCACCTCAATCTCCTGATGACCGGCGTGCTTTCTGGCAGATTCGGCCACTATCATCATCAGATCAGATTATGACAATGATTACTGCATATCAGGTTGAGACCATCTCACACTTGAACTCTCTGACGAGAAAAACCTCCGCAGCCTCCTGCATCGCCTGGAAGGCGCGCTTATTGATCCTCAGATGAGGACAGCCAAGATCATAGCACACCTGTCTCACTACTCGCCGGAACAGATGCTCGCTGGTTAGAAGACTCGAGCCGAACGGGTTCCTCTCAACACCACCAATTATTCGGACTGCTATCAATCAGCTCATGTTGTGCGAATCAGTGAATCCATGGGTACTTACAGCCCTGTGGCGTCGGCAGGAGAACGTGGCGACAACGCTGACGGATCGCCAATCCGCGCCTGCCCTTGAGGCGCCGCATCCTGCGCCTATGCCAGCTTGGTGCGCTCTTCATAAGCCGTCCTGGTCTGACGCGGATTCTGGCCATGGTCGACGAGATCGGGGGTTTAGTCAAGGGTGTATGTGAAATGGCTAATATGCACAGGTGGGAATACTAGAGGGGTGAGGATGACTTAGGATGACTTAGTGAGGGCGGGTGACGAGGTATGGAGTTGTCAAGAGACAAGACAGGGGCAAAGATATTACGGAATGGTAAAATGCAAGCTTCGAGTGGAGAGCAAGTTCTGAGAGGTGGTTTACTCTAAAGCTGGAGGCAGAGAACAATGAGGTGAGTTTGATATCGATATGAGACTAAGCAAAGCAGAGGTGAGGTGAGTTCACACTACTCAGGGGTGCAGAGACGAGTCGAATTGCTATAGACTCATGAGGCCCCAATGGATAAGTGCTTAGATTCTGAAGGGCATTGTAATCTCATAGTACAAGAGCGAGGCTGAATGAAGCGTTTGGGATAGCTGACAGTCAAAGTCACACGTGGTGGGCACCTTATATCTCTACGGCCCCAATAAAACTGCAACATCCCTTTCGATACAATGTTGAATGATGGCTGGATATCGCCTACTATTATATGGTCCTTGTGGAGCCCTGTCCATAATCTTTCAAAATGTACACATCTTGGGTCATACCACTGGCTTCCTAGCAGTTGACGACAAAAACATATTAGTCGTTCCATCATTCCGCAGTTGCCAAATTCGAGGCGATATGACTTGGTGCTTTGCGTGTTATAGATAACCGTTTATGGGAGACATTGTCATAGGTCCCCAATATGTCCAATATGAGCAGAGAAACCACCGGAATCCCCTTGCCCTAGGAAGTTCTAATACGGCCAATCATCAACTAGAATGGCATGATTGAAGGAGATGCTCTTCCGGCTATCAAAATAGGTATCCACCCTTGGTTATTAAAGACGAAGGAACCAGTACTACGGGAGAAGAGTCTGTATGCAACTGGAAGGCTAGGATGTATTTTAATAATAATCAGAGCAATCGGTTCCTAGGATCTCTATACACCTGCATCAACAGAAATATATGATTGACAATTTGACGAGTTTGACATAACTTAATATTTGCCTATATAATATTCATGGCCCGGATGGTCTAGTGGTATGATTCTCGCTTTGGGTGCGAGAGGTCGCGCGTTCGACTCGCGCTTCGGGCCTTTATTTTATCTTTTTTTTTTCCTCCTTTTTTGCTTCTTTCCCTGTTCCTTCTTAGTTTCATCAAGTAAGTATTTATGTTTTTAATATTAATTCGGGACTACCAAAGGTAGAAGGTTAAAAAAACATACGATAATAGCTGTCAAGGCCTTATTATGAGGTCTGAGAGGACTTGAATGAAGTGGAAGTACTTTTATATATTAAGGCGTAGTTGTCTGGTGCAGTAAGGGATGAGAGCAAGGACAAGGGATTATCCTACAGGAAAATATACACTATTCAGTTAGTCCTTCTTTAGAGACCTTTCTTGCATCTGACATCTAATTCTATCGAGGACGAATGGAAACAGCATAGTAATATAATAGATGCTGTTATGTAGTACTTGAGATCGAAGGGCTCATCCTCTCTTCTAGTAACAACATTGTATAGCCCTCTCACTTACTTGCGTGTCACGCTTCCCCATTATGAAAACAAGCCAAGTCAAAAGGGACGATCGTGGATTAAAAAAGTACGTAGTTGAAGACGTGTAGTTGACTGTCATTTGCAGGTGGTGGATGGTGGATGAGACATGGGAGCAGGATATCTAAGATAAGTTAAACCCTTAAGACAAGGGTTCATATGCTAAGGTAATAAAACATCTCACTCCAGATGACACCTTTCAAAGACCCAAAGCAACAAATATCTTTCATCTTTTACACGGACTTTGCATGACTGAGATATCCGGCTATCTTGTGCTCTGACCTCATGACATAACCTCTACTACCGTCAACCACCTTGGATCCATGGCTTACATTTAATTATCGAACCTGCAAAAGGGGGAGATCTCCTTCCGGCCCTCCTTGTCTGAATCATTCAATGACTTGTTTCACCATAAATTATAGCTAGAACCATGGACCCCTCTGGACTTTCCTACTAATAAGCCCTAGCAAGAGTAAGACCACTGCTTTCAGAGCTATCCATAGTAGAATGCTAATATAATAGTAAGATTCTTTGCGGAGTACTATGAGTATATATAGCTATAGGGCTATTTCATACACCAGACTTGCTACAAGAAAGTTTCTGAAACTGATTAGAAGGAGGTGATGAAAAAGCATAATGCCTGTCTTTATTACCTCCACTAGTCCTGCTGAACATTCAGCTACCCAGAACCCATCCGCCTTATTTGTAAGGGTTCTAAAAATGTAGGCATTAAGGATTACAAGCTTCTTAAGGGTGCTTCTGCCCACTAGGTCCAGCACTTATTTAATAACTAGATGACTTGCTATGACCAGGGTGGCTCTCTATAGTCAAAGTTTTGTCTGATGATTGATGATAAGGCCCTCCAGTCCATCCTCTAGACACTGGAACCCTCTGAGGATAATAGCTTCTTGTTTACATTAGATGCTGGCTATATGAATCTTGTTGATCAGAGGTTTCAGGAAGGCGGAATAAGTGGCTATGAGAATTATTAAGGATTTTTGCATCTGGACATCATCAGGCTGTAGACTTTCATAAATGTCTATTAGAATATCTCTTTTAGAGAGCACTGCCTAATATACTGTGTCCTGGCCTGATTCCATGCACTGATAGGGCCCAAACGCATGTAGAGGACGAGGATGGGACGGTGGTGGCGGCGAGTGCGCTTTTGAGAAGGTCCAAAGTAATCAGGAAGAAGCCTTGTGCGATATCATAAAGGCATTATCTAGATCCCTTGTGTCTATGATCCTCATGTCTGTGCTTGGTCCAATTCAATTGGGATTTTGTAGAATCTGTTGCGGAGCTCTCTAGGATCAGAACCCAGTTGACTAGTCAGACCTTCAATATACAAGTTCCAGACCAGATCACTATTTATCTATATCAGGGGTCAGTAAACAGTCACTGGGTTCCTGGTCAAGAAAGTTAGGTGAACAAATACAATTAAAGGTACTGTGCTACGGTCGATCATGAGTCTCTTGATTTCCCGAGAGATTTTCAGAGATTCTCAGACATCTTCAACCCAGTTATATCAAGCAAGAATTGAGTGTAGGCGTATCTTTTGAATATTAACCTGTCTACTGTGTCAGAACTTAAACTTGCGTCGATGGCAATGGTTCCTCCATTCGCAGCATGTAGACCCTTGATCAGAGGCCACACCACGACCCAGGATCCATCTCATCCAGAGGGCAAGTAGGCAACAGAGGGAAAACCGCTATGTAGTAAAGGAAACAATTTGCTGTCTTGCAAGGAAAAAATGATGATGACATTGCAAGGATACTACATCTCTTTCAAGCTCCTCATGTGATTATCCGCAGTCAGTCATAACCAAACCGAATCTAACGATGGTTAGTAGGGTCCTAGCTAGGCCTATCTAGCCTAGTGGCGGGTTTTTGCGGTTAAACTTGCACCGAATCAAAATGGATCAGGTTTGGTTTGAACTCAATCACAGCAGTTCAGTTCCAAGTGGGGTTGGACACGCCCGAACTCAAACCAAATGCAACTCTAAAGAAGAATAAGATTAAGGTTAGCAACCTTATTGTTAACTGTAGAGATAACTAGGCAAGCTTTGACAGAGTTTATGTAGGTCTAAGAGGGCAGAACATGTTTATCTAGCGAGTGTAGTAATAGTAATAATACTCATGCTAATAGAGAGTGGATCCATCGCGACTAGGACATCCGCCAGAAACTTATAATCAGCAGATAAATTGTTCCTGGTAGAGAAGGCTACCACCCTATCTTTCTTCTGGAAACCAGCCTACTGTGTAATTATTATGTGACAGCATCACTGAGAGCATTCGTCTGGGCTCGCCCAAATTCATTGGGCCGGATTTTGGCTTGTTAGAGGCGGCGTCCAGCCGCTATGCCTAACCAGGCTTGATCTTGAACTTTTGAAACTTGTCCAATTTCAGCGACAGGGTTCACGGCCACTTAAACCTACGCACCGACCAAGGGCAGTTAGGTTAGAGCATAACTGTAGATCTCCCCCTCTTTCCACGCCCTCATATTCTCCACTTGAAAAATAGTCGTGGACTCGTGGTTGCCGCCCCGAGCAATCAAATGTAACCGACAACGAGCAGGTCATGACTCTGCTCCAGCGCCTTCCTAATATTTACTTACAGCCCCTGGTGTGCTTGATCGATCGCATCAAGCCCGGTTCAGATTTTGTGTACGTGGTCGATACATTAACGAGGAAGAAGCCAGCTAGATTGTCCAAAAGAAGACATATTCCTAAGCCTCGCTCACATCAACGCCCACGTAACCCAAGTGGACTTGGGAATTCTAAGCCCGCAGTAAAAGACGCGGAATTCACAGTACATGGCTTCTCACTTGGTTCCAAGACTGAGAATAGAGACTCAAACATAAAAGGCCGCAAGATCCCTCTTGATAACAAACGTCGCCCACATCGCCCACATCGCCCACATCGCCCACATCGCCCACATCCAGGATCGTTGGCCAGAGAAATCAGCGGCCAGTCTGTTCCAGAATGCCGTTTGTCATCCGTACTCTGCACCGACAGCACGCCGGCGGTTGATAGCAGGGAAGTTGGGCACTGCCCTTCATCGGCAAAAAATTTTGTTCTCGGGGGAGGATCTCCTAAGACTGATATACCTCGCGGAAATATCCTGGCTGGATCTGAGTTCATTTCTAAGCAAGGCGAAACCAAGCGCCCACAATGCTAAACCAGTTATTTATGGTTTCTAGGCGAGGATCATTTCCAAGGCCGCCTCTGATTTCCCAAAAAGCTAGGAGGCCAATGGTAAGGCAAATTCTACTACCAGAGAATTACGCTAAAAGAAATAGGCAACTACAGAATTAATTTAGATGACATCCACCCCATGTGATATTATAACAGGGATGCGGATGCCTGTAATTTCAAACATCACAGCATTGATTTGGACATTTTCAACACTTCTTAAATGTCATAATTAAGAGCAGGGTATCTCCCGGAGTGATATTTAATCTAGGCGACTGTATTATTAGACTTCATTACTTCCCTGATAAGGACGCTAGTCATCTATTTTGGAAATTTCCTATAATCATGCGCAAGGTCATTAATTTATTTTGAGGGATGATTATAGATAGCCACTAATTCGGGCACATAAACCTTCTATCACTGGTAAAATAATAGGAGCTATTTTACTGTACAGCTTCGAGATTATTTTCTCCTTAGATTCACCAGTACCAGAAATATGACTGTTTGCTGGGACTATCAGGATTAAACTTCTTTCTCACCTAGCAGATCACTCGTGACATAAACCTTCATTAAACCTCACTTTCTAAAGTACCCCGCAGGTGCACAAAACACACAGTATGAATCAGTTAGTGGGGAGTCTTACATCCACTATTCAGAGCTCATGAGGATGACTGATACCTTTAGCACGTATGGAAAGACCCAAAGTATTACCGAGTACATTGACACGATCGGGCGAAATGGTTCTTGGCGTTGGGTGGTTGCTATGACGGGACCTTCCGCGGCTTCCTTTTCCAGACTAGATGATTGTCTCCAGGACGGGGACAACCAACCAAACATTTTTGACTGACGCTCACGCTAACGCCTGTGGTGAAGGGGCTTTTATAGCACGATGCAGCTCACTGCCACCAATGAGAAATTATTTGGAGATTGACAGGCCTGCTGCCCTAATGCAATTGGCCTTTACTATCACTAGGCGCGAAACTGGCGCTGCGCCGCAACCTAGTGGACATGCTACTATCTGCCTAGATAATCCTTAGCATCCGATGGGTTCCAGCTCAGCTCGCAGGGAGGATGCCCATCTGTGGTTATATTTGCGCCACCGCTTACTTGGATAATTGGGACTTCTTATTTGAATATGCATCTGGATCTGCTGAGACGAAGGGAGTGTAGGCAGGCACTGGATCCCATCATGACGAAATTCTACCATGTTCGAAGCCAGCGCCCAAGGCTTAAGCTTGTTTTGTGCGTGGCTTTGGCTTTTTGTATTGCTTCGTTGTTCACCAGCCAATTTTCCGACTACCGTATGTTTTGTTGCTACGTCCTCATTGATCTATATTTGTAATATACTGATGAAGTCCAGACTGGGCCAGGACGCCCGAGGTACATCAAGGTAACCCTACGATAGGCAAGGTGACCATGATTTACGGGAACAATTCGATATATGAACGGGCGTTGGATACGCACAGAGAACACAGTCGGCGACTGGGTTATCCTTTATTTGTTCTTCGCACCCCAATACTTGACGGCGTCTGGAATAAGTACGCCATTCTTCTGTCAGTCTTGCTACAGGAGCTGGAGAAACCGCTCGACCGTCGATTGCAGTGGCTTTTGTGAGTTCCTAAACCCTTCCCTGCCGAGGAGTACCATACGAAAGAAATCGAGTTGGAGGCTGATGGTATATACTATGTACAGCTGGTCCGATGGCGACACCGTGTTAATGAATCCCGACATGCCATTGGAGACTTTCTTGCCTCCGCCAGAGTTCTCAGATGTCCACATGCTCTTGACAAAGGACTGGAACGGGATGAACAACGGGGTGTTTCCCATTCGTGTCCATCCCTGGGCTGTGGAATTGCTCTCTGCTGCCATTGCTTACCCCGTTGTGAGGCCGGACGTCGAGCTTTTCTGGCCTGACCAGTCAGCACTAGCCAATCTCTTGCAAGACAATGAGTACTTCTCTCGATCAGTCGTATACTGCCCGTTGCGTTGGTTCAATGCATATATGAGGCAGCCAAATGGCGAAGGGCTGAATCCCGATTCGCCAGCATATCTTCAGGTTCACCCAGGGGACCTTCTCGTTCACTTCCCGGGAACCCCGCGTGACAAGTTGACCGAGACATTGGAACCATATCTTGCCATAGCAGAAAGCCATCGGCCGGAGTGGGAGCTACCTCTCGAAAGGACAGGGTACATAGAGGAGACGAAGAGGTTCTGGGAAAGGATGCATCGCTCGTCGAGTAGTCGGTAGACACTCTTGCGGTTAGCAGACCCCAGAGGCTCCTATATAGCGCTCGCCTATAGTAGACCAAATAATTGGAGAGTCATATATGCGGATAGACAGGCCTGAATTGCTATTGCTCCTCGGACGAGCCAAGTTTCACTGAGTAACCAGTGCATAATTGTAGAAGCTTACTGCAGGGAAAGGCATCCCAATCCGCATGGGTTCTTGCGTTTAGGCACAGAGATTCTTACGCGATCGCTTGTACCATACTTCATATAAACTATTTATGCTTACAAGACAGTAATCTGGGGAAATGACGCGAAAGAATGTGCAGTGTTAATGGCTCTGCTGATTGATTGTAGCCCTTTTCTCCATTCGATAAGGAAGGGAAAAGGGCTTCCCCTCAGTTCCGCATCCATGGGGTCCTTGATTGAGCCTTGCCTGGCTGTTTTTCTACGAGGGCCACTGCGCCGCAATTTTATGGATGCCATCCTTCGTGTTTCATCGGCGTATCCGGTGGTCCACTAGTCTATTTATCCTTGTACTCTGCTCTAGCTTGCTGGGCTAAACTGCCAGGGCTGTTGGTGGGTATTCGCTCTCGGCTCTGGTTGGACTGTGCTTGGTTTAAATAAATCTAACTGGCCAACTAGACAGGCAAGCGTGTATGGGTGCCCTGTTTGCAGGCGCCAAAGCTCAAGCCCAAGAAATTGGTCAAGGCTCCCAACTCAAGAATGCGTTGATAACTGGATGGATTCATCTCTCAGGGGTAGTCTGAACATGGCATTGACGGCCCCAACCCCTGATCTGTCACGCAATCTTTCTCGCGTGCCGCCGACGGATTATTTAGTACCTAAATTGCTCGATGGAGCCGAAGATTGAGGTCCGGCAGCCGGCTACAGAAGGGCGCTTTCCTCGCACTCCTAGTCATGTTTATACTCATTCCCTTTAAGGCGAGGCAAGTCCCTTTGGCCCAACTTCACTTTTGCTGTCCCGTTGACAAGCGAAACTCGAAGTCCCAAGTCCACTTTACGACAAAATGGCTTCGCCAACACCAACGGTAACACCTCCGCCTCTAACAACCTTGCCCATGACTTCTGTATTTACGCCGCCCGCTCCTTGCTCTACCTATTGGACTTATGAGCCTTTCAGCTATAACAACGTGTATCCCAGTGGCCTATTGATGCAAAACTGCGAGAATGTAGTCAGTTCTTGTTTCCCCTCCGGATTTGCAAATTCAGGGAGACAAACTGCGACCCGCATCTATAGCCCTGGGTACTGTCCGATGGGATACACCTCTGCAGACATAGCGATTCATGGGCCAGTAACCACCGCAATATGTTGTTATTCGTACGACATCTCCAATCCCCTGAAAATAATCCTGAATATTGATTTGTACCGTCAGGGATTTTGTTTACACTACTTCGACGATGATTTATAGTGATCTTCCTCCAGCGATATACGCGGGATGTACGAGCCCGTTCCCGTCATCCAGCTCCACGATAGTCTCAGCTCGTGCGGCAGAAAACAACCAAGGAACACAGGTCCATGGGCCTATTATAATGTGGGCTCAACCAGTGACGGTCCAATTCCAGTCTTCCGATCTGTCATTGTTCGTCACCCCGACTACTATATCCATAACCTCGAAGTCTGACTCTGTTCCTGTACAAACCACAACAACCTCAACTGCTCTACCGACCGCCAATACGTCTCAGATTCCTTCTGCTACCCAAACCACGGAATCAAATCATTTTATTTCTTCAACTGGCTTATCGGCAGGAGCAAAAGCTGGAATTGGAGTAGGTGCCGGCGTCGGCGGCGTCGCTATCTTTGCCTTACTATTCTTTGTGTTTCGGTATCTACGCAAGGCAAGAAGCAAGTCGAGCAAGGGGCAATACTACCACAACACCGAAGCGCTGGGGGGCCTCGTCCCGCCGGCGGGTTCACGTTCGCGGCAAGGACCTCCATCGGAATTGGATAACGCAGAATCTAACTCCCGGAAGTATTTGCCTGAGCTTCAGGGTTGAGCTTCCTCTGTGGATTAGCGTATTTAGGTGAATGTATTGCACTTCCTTCCTTCCTTTCTTTCTTTTCCTGCCTTTTTTCTAAAACGCTATCAGTTCGTGCAAATTGCGTAATCATATGTTTGGGGTTTATTCGGTCAAATGCTGTGCAAGGTTTTGCTCTATCAACCTGCGAGAGTTTCTCACAAGCGATCGAGCAGTATTGACACACATGCTTGATCCATCAACCTGCTCCTTTCTTATACCAGATACGAATCCGCCGTCGTATAATAGATAAGCTAGGCTAATTTGGCCGTCTAATATGATTTACATCGGAACGCATCCTACATGGATGGTTGAAGTTCGCCGTCTTCTGGGGCGCGATGTGCCCTACTGCACGCAACGGGCACGATCTAAAATATTGTGAAAAAACAGGAATTTCAGGATTCTCAAAAGCAGAGGGCTCATGCCTATGCACGACGCTTTCTTCGCAATAGCAACAGTTGCTCACTCTTCGAGGCGAGTAATCAAGGATCTCTTATAGGCGTCGTTCAAGCTTCGAGTGCATTACAACTACATCCGCAGAATCGCCGCAACGATTCATTCGAACAACGGAACCATCGGACGTGGGACGGGCCGAGCCGAGGTTTCCAGTCCATGATAAGCCACGTGATACCGAAACAGAATCTTTATTGGTCTTTCATGGCCCATGCATAACTGTGTCCTTTCCGTCGTCGCCCAGACTTACTCTGTACACTATGTAGATGCTAGAATAGTTATCTCTAGGATACTCTGAATAGTATTAGATTAAAGCTTTATTAGTAACTTGTTAGATCCTAATAGAAGAAGTGGCAAATACCCACCAATCTTCTCGCCTACCATTTTCTCCTTTAATTATTCTACTCTCTCTCAGAACGAACTCCCATTCAGCTATGGCTGACCCATATCTGCAGGATGTGCGTTGGCCCATGTCCTTGAAAACCTTAAACCCTACTAGATGCTTAGGAAGAGACATCTAAAAAAAGAAATAGTTGCAAGGATTTGATAGGTCTCTTGAAATAAATGTGCTGCACTGTTCCAGTAGCCTGATTCTTATAAAGATAGTCCATATGTTCTCTAGATAGGGGAAGCATGTTTTCAGTGTGCGGCAAGCACTTTGCACCTATGCTAGTCATAAGTTGAACATGATTCAAACCAAGCACATACGACCATAGGGTGTGGAAAACAGGGCTTCCCGTCCGCTCAGCCGTACTTAAGCCACACGCCGGCCGGTTAGTAGTTGGGTGGGTGACCACCAGCGAATCCCGGCTGTTGTATGTTTTTGCTCATCTATTCTTTTTCATTTACTGATAAATCTACCACCTTCACATTCATTGCTAATGAGAGTGAAATGAAGCGTTCTCTGTACCATAGTTAGTCTACAGATCATGATTTAATCAGCTTTAAGCCACGATGCAAAGATTGCGCACCACTAACAGTGTTCCCTCGCCTGTAGCGTGTGACGACTTCTGCATGAGATGCAGTATGTCACAATGTGGCTTTCTGGCTTTGCGGGCGAGGCTGAGTTGATCATGTCAAGGCTGCCTAGCCGCCGTAGATTGCAGGGCCACATACTAAGAATAAGATAGCATTCCCATCCGGGGTGGAAATTCGCTGTAATTATTTATCTACCCATCTAGCCGGACTCTCAACAGCAACTAGCCCACTTGTGATTCTCGATGTATAGAAGTATAACCGCAAAACTGAGCTTCTCCGAGTAGTCCAAGATGCACCAAACTGTCCGAAAGTTCGCACATGGTGATTACACTGTCGGGTGGATATGTGCTTTGCCAGAAACCGAGTTCGTGGCCGCAGGCGCCATGCTGGACGAAGAACATCCAGTGCTTCCTGCCCTCCATTCGCAAGATTCAAATTCGTACCTCCTTGGTAGGATTGGCGATCACAATGTAGTAATTGCTTGCTTGCCTGCAGAAACGACAGGCAAAGTTTCTGCTGCTACTGTTGCCAAAGATATGCTCCGCAGCTTCCCAGCTGTCCGATTTGGTCTGATGGTTGGCATCGGTGGCGGGGCTCCATATTACGGTACGCAGGGCTATGACAACACTGAATTTGGTGAGCTGGAGGAGGAGGATTCTGAAGATGATTTGGAAGATATACGAGATATAAGACTTGGTGATGTTGTGGTAAGCCTGCATTCGAAGTCAGCAGAAGCGGTTGTGCAGTATGATTTCGGCAAGTCACTGCAGGAGAAGGAGTTTGTTCATACCGGCGGCAAACTCAACAAGCCCCCAGCAATAGTCTTGAGCGCGGTTTCTGTGCTCCAGCAACAGCATAGACGGAAAGGCTATACGACGTCTGAGCTGTTAGTAGATACATTGTCAAAGAATCCTGGTATGGCTGAAGAATTTCGGTACCCAGGTTCGGCGAAAGATCGGTTGTTCAAACCAGATATAGTTCACTTGGAGGGAAGGAAGTCATGCAAGGCTTGCTGTGGGCCCAACAATGTGAACCTTGTGAGGAGAACGGACCGACATGGAACGGCTCCCAAGATACATTATGGAACCATTGGATCAGCGGATCAAGTGATGGAGGACGCCATATTAAGAGATAAGTGGGCACAGAAAGAGAAAATCATTTGTTTTGAAATGGAGGCTGCCGGTAAGTCTTTCCCCATCTGGGTAAACTTCCATACATAACTCTTCAATCAGGGTTGATGGACGCGTTTCCCTGCCTCGTCATTCGGGGTATCTGCGACTATGCTGATTCCCATAAGAATAAGAACTGGCAGCCATATGCTGCGGCAACGGCAGCATCATATGCTAAAGAACTTCTGCTCGTTATTCCTGGGCAAGGTGTGATGGATCTATGTCCGATTAAGCAATGTACGTAGCCTTGAGGAATTGATCTTGCTCGGCATAATCTTTCGCAGAAATGTGCCGTTTTGGATGCTTGCTTATAATAAACTTAGCTCTTGGCAAAATCGAAGCGAACGTCGACAAGATGAGGTCTAAGTTAGCCAGAGAAGAAGATCATGATTTACTCAACTGGATCACGCCAGATGATTACGGCCCTCTGCAAAGCGACTATTTTCGGAGACGACAAGCTCGAACTGGCGAATGGCTACTCAACTCAATGGAGTTTCAGATGTGGCTAAAGAGAAGCCGGGAAACTTTGTTCTGCCCAGGGATTCCAGGCGCTGGGAAGACAATCTTGACGTCTGTTGTAATCAACTACCTCACTGGACGCACCTCCGAAGATCGAAGCCTCGGCGTTGCGTATGTTTACTGCAACTTCCAGCGGAAAGACGAACACACGGCCGACAGATTACTCTCAAGTTTGCTGAAACAGTTATCTGAGAGACTACCGACCATTCCAGGAGAGGTGAGCGACCTGTATAATCAGCATAAAACTGACAGAACACGGCCATCACTAGAAGAAATCTCACGTACCCTCTATTCTGTGACTGTTAAGTACTCAAGAGTATTTATCCTCGTCGACGCGCTTGATGAATGCCGAGAATCTGAGAATTACCGAAGAAGATTCTTGTCCGAGATTTTCAGCCTCCAAGCTAGATGTGGGATCAATATTTTTGCAACTTCTCGGATGAATGGCGAGATTGAGATGTTATTTGCCAACGCTATCCCCCTTGAAATCCGTGCGACAGACCACGACGTAGAGATATATCTCGATGAACGAATGCGACTCCAACAGTTGGATATTCTGGATGATGACACAAAAAACGAAATCAAGCGAACAGTGGTTGATGCAACTGGTGGAATGTACGGCGTATAACTGACCCCCAAAGCTGATAAGGATTTTGCTGAAACTGAACATCAGGTTCTTACTCGCAAAGCTGCACATAAAATCGCTCCTCTCCTTGCCAACGAAGGGTCATATCAAGGATGCCTTACGGAACCTTGCTAAAGGAGAACAGGCACTAGACAAAATTTACAACCGGACGATGGAGAGGATTGAGGATCAAGTAAGAGAAAGACGAGATCTTGCGAAACGAATCCTGTTTTGGATTTTTTATGCCAGAAGGCCACTTTCGACTGAAGAGATTCGGCATGCCCTTGCTGTTAAGATGCAGTCCGCGAAACTGGACAAAGACTACCTTCCCAGTACCAACCTCGTACGGTCTCTATGCCTTGGGCTGGTTACAATCGATGGAGAAAGCGGTATGATTCGATTGGTCCACTACACGACGCAAGAATACTTTCGGCGAACTCAGAGCCGTTGGTTTCATGATGCAGAGCTTGAAATCGTGAAAACTTGCATCACTTATCTATCTTTCAACACATTGCAGACCGGGTTCTGCTCAGATGATGCAGAATTCGAGACTCGGTTACAGTCAAACGTTCTGTATAATTACGCTGCGCGTAATTGGGGACACCATGCTCGGGAAGCTTCAATTAGGGCGCGACAGTCTAATTCAGGCCTTCTTAATGGTGCTGCCAAGGTGTCCAGCCTAGATCAGGATATGCCAACTCAAAGGGCAAGTGTGGATCTTGAAGCGTACTCAGTCCTCACGGAGATGGTGTTAGAGTTCCTTAATAGTGAGTCTAACACATCCGGCTCAAGTCAGGCAATGTTAGTAGATGAAGATTACATCGGCTTCTTCAACTACAGTCAAAATGTGCCACAGCGAATGACAAGCATGCACCTTGCAGCGTATTTTGGCCTGAGCGACATTGTACAGATGTTAATCCAGAATCAGCATTATCCAGACACTGAGGATTCTTATGAGCGCACACCACTGTCATGGGCAGCAGAGAATGGATATGAGGCAGCCGTGAAGATACTCCTTAACAGAGGTGTTGCAGTGGACTCGAGGGATCTCTTTTACCAGACGCCTCTATTATGGGCGGCACGAAATGGGCATGAAGCAGTTGTGAAAATGCTACTTGACAGAGATGCTGCAGTTAACTCAGTGGATAAATATGGCCAGACACCACTATTATGGGCGGCACGAAATGGGCATGAAGCAGTGGTGAAAATACTACTTGACAGAGGTGCTGCAGTTAACTCAGTGAATAGATATGGCCAGATACCACTGTCATGGGCGTCTCAGAATGGGTATGAGGTAGTGGTGAAAATACTACTTGACAGAGGTGCTGCAGTTGACTCAATGGATACAATTGGTGTCACCCCACTATTATACGCATCTGAGAATGGGCATGAGGCAGTTGGGAAAATGCTACTTGACAGGGGTGCTGCAGTTAACTCAGTAGATGGGTATGTACCACTATCATGGGCGGCAGAAAATGGGCATGAAGCAGTTGTGAAAATGCTACTTGACAGAGGTGCTATAGTTAACTCAGTGGATAGATATGGCCAGACACCACTGTCATGGGCATCTTGGAATGGGCATGAGGTAGTTGTCAAGGTACTGCTTGATAGAGGTGCTGAAGTCAACTCAGTGGATGAATCTGGCTATACATCACTATTACATGCATCTGAGAATGGGCATGAGGGAGTTGTGAAGACACTCCTTGAGAGAGGCGCTGCAGTGGAATCAAGAGATACTGAATATGGCTGGACACCACTGTTATGGGCAGTGAAGAATGGACATAAGGGAGTTGTGAAGGCACTCCTTGAAAGAGGCGCTTCAGTGGACTCAAGGGATAATCTTGACCGAACACCACTATCATGGGCGGCACAGAATGGGCATGAGGAAATTGTGAAGATACTCAACAGAGGAGCTGAAGCTGTGGGGATTTAGTTTGAGTAGAGAGCCCTAGGCAGTAGTAATTCAATTGATGAACGACCCCAACTTGAATTTTCAAAGTTTAATCCACAGGGAGTGGCCTTCCTTGCTGGTTCGTGGTCGTCCCAGGGGCTCTTGAACCAAGGCTTCATCTTGGCCTTGACCAGCGCCAATCCGTGCGGTATCATTAATCAGTTTTCAATGTTTCGGGTATGCCGAAGACCATATATCCCGTCGGACACCTTTGGAACCCTGGGGAACTCGGCAAGTATTTCGGTGCCATCTGCACATGGTCATCTTCGTGATGTCCGAATATCTGTGTCGGCCTGGGTTTGTTGATTCCAGAAAACGGGAGAACCTGCAAGCTCATCACCTAGCTTAGCAAATCGTAAGCTACCCTTGCTGCTGTCTGATTATCCTGCCGCAATCTCTGCGTCGGGTCCTTTTTTCCGTTTGCGTGATGAAGCCAAAGCATGGAAAGAATAATTGGCCCCATACATGATGCAATTCATACAAGGGTGCTCTCGGAGCAATTGAGCTGTGAAAAGAGTCAGTAAGCCTGAGGAACTTCTGGCATGGGTGATGGCGCGTGAAACTAGAATCCTATACCCGCTTTTTGCGACAATAACTTTCAGGCATGATGGACCCGTTTTCAGACAGCGATCCCGGTTGTTGTATGTTTTTTGTTGAAACTGCCATCTGACCTCCAATTCAGTCTTGTCTTGCCCCTGGATGTCCGCCATAAAAGCCTTGGGGACCCCGCTTCTCCAAATGTCATCCAGAACCCTTTACTCTCACTCTATTTGTGTAGCGCGCAGTTGTGAGAAGCGCTTTACTTTCAATTTATCTTCGAGCTCTGACCATGAAGGCCTAGCCGCCGTCTTTTCGCCCCTTTTTCTTTGTGGCTGGCCGAGAAGACTAAAGTGACAGGGATAACGATGCCTAGCAACATAGACCCTTGTAGCGCGGCGTTTTGCTGTACTATTATTACCGGACCGTTGGCCTCTCTTCGCGCCACTTCGAATCCTCCCATGACTTGCATGATCTCTTGTTGCACCTCAACGTGGACGGGATGTTGGCTCTCCGCAGAACCATTCTTCCGTACTTCTGTATTCTCTTCCTCCTCAACATAATTTATTTGTATTTTTACTTGCATCGGGAAAGATTCAGCTCTCCGCCTCAAGACCAGCACTCGCCCTCCCGGCTGTGGCAGCAGCTTCATCCCCTGCTGGAGGAATACAAGCCCAACTGTTCTCAACCGGTCCTGCGTGGTAGCGCGGGCACCCAACGATTTGATGCGGTAAAAGAGACCGGTCGCCCAAACTACGTCTCCAATGTTGATGAGATTTTATTACCCATGCAAGCGGCGCATGATGGCTTTCTGCATGCTATCCACAGCCTGAAGCTTGACCGTGCCTACACACCTGGAACAACCGGTATTGTCTCCTCCGCAGGCGGAACATATCTACCTACTTTCCTAGTATCTCTGCTGTTACTACGGCGAACTGGTTCGACGCTGCCAGTGGAGCTGTTTATGAAGGATCGGTCGGAGTATGAGGCCTCGATTTGCGAGACCGTTTTACCCCCACTGGGCGTAAAATGCTTGGTTCTCTCAGATATTCTTGCTGGTCAGGACAATCTGCAGAGTATGGAAAAGATCGAGGGCTTTCAGATCAAGTCGTTCGCGATGCTATTCTCCTCGTTTGAGAGCTTCCTGTGGCTGGACGCGGACTGTGTCCCTCTGTATGATCCCGCTGTAATCCTCGACTCTGAACCTTTCGAATCCACCGGCCTTGTTACATGGCCGGATTTCTGGGCTAATTCGGCTGCGCCGGTATACTTTAACATTTCTCGACAACCCGAGCCTCTCTCCACTACGCGGCAGGCTACCGAGGCTGGAATCCTTGCTGTTTCGAAAAAGACTCATTTTCCCACGTTGCTGCTCGCTGCTTATTACAACTATTATGGACCGGATTATTATTACATACTTCTTGATCAGGGTGCGCCCGGTGCGGGCGATAAAGACACCTTCCTTCATGCTGCAACTGCCCTTAACGAGACCTTTTACTCTGTCAGTGAGAAGCCGGTGGATGTTGGAAATGTCGCACCCTGGAATGCAAAGGTCGCAATCAATGCTGGATATATCCAAGCGGATCCCATTCAGGATTATAACCTGACGAGCCAACAGAAATGGAGAGTCAAGGATCCTTCAGTTGCCAAGCCACCCCGGGCCTTCTTCGTTCATGCTGGAGACCCGGAATTTAATCCAGGCAATGACCTGCTGGGCCAAAAGTTAGTAGATTCCGACGGCAACCCTACTAGACTCTGGACTCATCCCCCCGAGGCAATGGAACGTCTAGGATATGACGCCGAGAGGGCGTTCTGGGAAGCGACTGTATCGGTGGCGTGCGATATACGGCCAGCCTTTGAATCCTGGAAGTCCAAGAGTGGACTTTGTGAGCAGGTGAAGGAGCATTGGGAAGCTGTTTTTGAGAACCCAGATGTAAAAGTTCCGGTGTTTGCAGGTAGCTAATCGGTCAGCCTGGCCACTTCTTCGGGATATGAAAGGTACTTCCGCCTGAATGGACTGAGCTTAATGGCCTACGACCCTGCCTATGGGCTTGAGATTAACATGGATGTAATCTGTGCTCCGGAATTAGGGGAGGTCACCTCTGTTTTTCCAAAACCGTTTTAGCTCTTGTCCGTGGCGTGTGACTCTCTCTCTCTTCCCCCCCACCCCCCCAACCCTTTTTCTCTCTCTTTTTCTTTCTTTGTCTTCTTGTTTATTTGTGCTCACGGGGGAGGCATTTAGTCTCGCTTTGGGCGGTTCAAGTTCTGTAATTTTACATACCTGGTAACAATTGGCGGATTAGACTATATAATAGCAGCTTCCGAGGCAAACTAATCATCGAGGAGCATGCGGTAGTACTATACTGGCCTTCTGGAATCACCAACGCCTAGGAGGCGACCAAATTACTCTGAAGTGATGTTTCGACTACCCCCAGCAAACATATACGCGAAGCCTATTACCGGCGTCTCACCACCTCACAGCCCTTGATTAGTTTCGCATCTTGGTTCGGCTCCAAGGACCACCAGCAAGGACATCTCCGGTCGTCTCCCTCTAGCCCCATGCCTACAGAATCCAGCCTGCAGCAATAAAATCCGTGTCATTTTCATCCTGCAGACCCAAATTATGCCGACCAGGAAACACAGCCAAACCCCACAAGGCCACATCCTGCGGGCGCCAGGTAACCGTTCCATCTGTTGGCACGAATACCCCGTCAATGTAGCTAGACCCATAATGCAAAATTAGATTATCATCCACTGTGGAAAGAGTCAAAGTGAAAACTGACAGTTCCTGTGTCTTCTGTTCCCAAAACAGATTGTCCAGATAAGGAATTTCGACTTTGACCCTTGCTGCGAGAAGTTTCCTTCCACGAGGAGACAGGTCAGTATAAGCCCAGACGATAATAACTGGGTGCCTGACCTGTAAATCTCATTGAATTTGTCCCGAATCAGGTCTCGCTCACTTCTGCCCATGGTCCAGAACAGCCCTTCGGGAATGCTATACTGCGTGATACGCCTTCCTGGCTGTCTGGTACTGGGCGCAGCTGAGGCCACACTGACATCGGGGATATCAGAACCATCTCCAAAGCGGTAAATCCTCGTTCCCAGAGCGACGCCGGGGACCTTGGTGTAGGCCATGTAAGTCACGAACCCGTCCGGGACCAGACCGTTCACATCTTGCCTTTCGTGCTTGAAGCCGACGAGTTGAGGAGTAAAATCAATCTCGTGATTGGCCAGGCGTTCGTAGGCTTCAAGCTCCTCTTGTAAGCCGTCGGGGCCTTCACCAGAAGCTTGTCTGCGGTGCATGTCAGGGGGAAGAGCCTGAGTTCCCTTATTCGGAATCTGCGTATAGATCAAAACTCGTGCCTGCTGAGTCGGATCGCTAGAGCGGTGACATTCAAACATAGCAATAGATATGGAAGTGGTTTGGTACTCTTCGGATTCTTTCTGGCTCAAACGCCGGATACTTTCCTTGAGTTTGATGGTCAGTTTCCAAGCGGAGGTTGAAGGAGAGGCGAATAGGACTTCCCTATTGAGCCAAAGCTCATCAGGGAAGTAGGTATCGTCCATGTCCATGACTAGACGAGGTAGCTAGATGAAGGCTAGTGGATGGTGGTAGATGTAAGACAATGAAGGGAGTATGTCCCTTGGAGGCTCCTGAAGAAATGTCCATCTTCTTTCTGGTTCCCTAGGAATTCACTATTCCATGGAAGCCTTTGTCTAGCCCAAGGGTCCGAGACTCCACACGTCATACTACTATTTGACGAGTCAGTGTTTAACAGACTGTCCCAGCACATACGTTACTGCAAATATGTTTAGACTTGCAAAAGAGAGAGAAAGGCCTACCCAGGCGCGATGTCATCTGGCTCCTTTATATGAGTTAGCTGGCAATAGAAATGGAGGGGTTTGGAGGGATATAAATATTAAGGGCAGACATAATATAGGACTCATCTCACGTGACGTACTATGACCTAACTTGAACCGGCGTGTAATGATCAGGTCAGGTTAGTCTACCACACATATAGACATACATAAAATAAAGGAAGTAGGAGAATATAAAGGATTTCATTAGATTAAGGCAGGTGCTGTTATGTGAGAGTACCTTAAGAGAAGAAGAATAATGACAAAGAGAAGTCTAGCTGGCTATACCTCAGAACAGTAGACAGCAAACAAAGGAATTCTGTAAGAGTAATAAAGACTAATGTAGCTTAATCGCTTTACTATTATTGCTAACATACATACCCTTCTAAATAGACATGCTAAACTGTGAGATGATATCCATACTAGATCTAATTTATCTGAAGGCATGACTGTCTTCAGGCCATGTCAACTAATACAATATCATTAGAGCACATCTAGAACATCTAGTGATCACTGAGAACCCTTATAATAATGACACAAACACATCGTAATATTCTGAGGCTGCTTTATCACTGGGTAGCACACTATTCATCCATGGATTCTACATCCTGCTCATCGTCCCCAACGTTATCTCCTCTTCATCCCCCCTTTTTCAGCGACACAGCAGTGCTACTATTATGTCAACTACTCTAAGTGAAATTTACAATCCTGCAATTCCTGGCTTGCCTTCCAAGGATGTGGTGGTGCGCCTCTGCAAGAAAAAGGGCTTTAAGGCCAATACCCTCCACCTATTCCGCGGAAGGCAATACCTTTTTTTTATCAAATACAACAATGTCACAATGGAGAAGTCCACGCGCAGGAATTCTTTCGTCAGAAGAGTAGAGTAGGGAAAGATGCAACACCACCATCCGGATTCCTGAGGTCTACCGCGCTTTTGAAGTGGGCGAGGGCGGGGCAGTGGCAGGGGATATACTTACATGGTCATGGAGTATATTGACATCGATTTGAGCGATCTGCTTCGGATGAGCAGAGAGCACAAGCCCTTTCCGAGTTGATCAGTATCCCACCGCCACCTGGGGTCTTTGGGAGCTTGAGTGGTGGCACCTACAGACATCATTTCTTTCGAGACAGCGAGGCTCCTGTTCCGTTTTCTTCCGCTGCAGAGCTTGAAGATTATCTCAATAGAGTAAGTCTTTTTCTGTGTTTCATTAGGTGCAAATCTCTCGGTTGAACTAACATATGATAGTGCCTAGAATTGTACAACGGTATCACCGGGAGACAAGATAAGGTGGATTTTAGTACTGAACCGCTCCCATGCTACTATGCAGATATGCACCCCAGCAATTTTCCCATCGATAAGCAAGGCCAGGTCTGGGTGATTGACACCTTCGAGTTTCATGAGTTATGCGATTGCTGCCCATCCCAAAAAGCGCCTGCCAGACTCGATCAGAAAAACAATCCCTTTGTCAAAGACATCGAACCCTGGGGGGCCTAGGTCGTGCCACCTATGTGATCAAGACTATTCATAATGACTTTCGTATGCCTGAGCTAGCTTTTTTGTTGATGCTATTGCTCACAGTTTGTTAAGATATCCCCGGGATAATCGCATTGGGGCTGATGCTGAAGCTCCGTCTGCGAGCTGATACATTTCGTACTTTCGAATCGAGGATTGTGGTCATTGCACAGGTGAGCTCGCATTTTCGAAACAAACATCCATACAAGACGAAGTACTTCATGAGCCTAGATGCTAAGGTTTCGCCGATGCTGGATCCTTGGTCATCCTCTGATCTCTATCTCGTCCGCCCTCTACTAAGAAGGTAATAGAGGGTGTGTGGCTGCATCATAAGTGGCTGACCGCATTTAGGTCTGGCGATCCGGCCATTATCTCAAGAATCATACTGCTAGGCCAAATAATGCGGTGGCGATTGATCTTGGTTGTAGCAGTATTTGACCTGTTGTCTCGAAGACTAGCAGACAGCAGACTCCATACGAGAGACGAGGGAAAGAGGAAGAGGAAGAGGACGAGGAGAACGAGCTGCCGAGCAGAGGGCTTGATGAGACAGCAAGATCTTGAGTTTTGAGTTTGGGATCGATTCTACTTCGTACATCGGACAACAATTCTGAATACAAGCAAAAATATCAGATGAATTCATTATGAACAAAGTGATTAGTGAATCGGTCATCTGATCTATGCTTGATTACCGATTACAATAATAGGGGAGATCTTAGGGGGTACGTGCTATCAGTCTTTGATAAGAAGGGGTGATGTGCCTCGGTTTATCTAGACCACACTGCTTTGATTTATCATCAACATCGTTAATTTGAGACAACTCACTGAGGCACTCGAGTATAGGTCATCTTTTTGAGCTGTATGACAGTAATATATTTTGTTGGTCTGAAGTGCCATCTATGAGTTTCTAGAAGTCAAAATGGTACTCTGAGACCGTGCTTCTTGCATAACGTTAAGCCAGGATGTGTTCGTAGTGATCTCGGGGAATACGGATCCATGTTACGAGCCTACGGCTATGGTGGGGTTTGAGATCAAAATAATGCTAGATCTAGATTCGCCTGGCTCGTACACACAGTAGGAGTCTGGCTGTCCTGAAAGCCTGAACTGGTGATCAGTGCAAAAGCCTAATAGTGTACAGAATAGGTATGGCATGCTGCAGACGCTACTGTACCATGTATGCACTTCAGTAATCATGCTGAACAGACAGAGCCTCAAGCGTTGAGTGTTGGGTTCAGCTAAATAAGATCAATACACGGCATATCCCGCAGAATAAAGGACACTGAGGTTCTGGAGCCCGATACATCAGGAAGAAGATGACTGAAAAATATGCTTCCACAACGTGGTCCACGCGAAATATGTCATTTGACAGTTATGTAGCCTAATAATTTATGAATGTAAGATGTCAATTCATTGGGATAAAATGAGAGTGGGTCATAAGGGGTAGACTCAATAAATCCCCTGACACCACTCGTAGACTTAAGACGTCTGATGGATAAAATCTCGCTGCCTGACCGATAGTAGCCTTCTATCGAGAACCCGACCATCCGAGGGTCTTGACTTTCGAAGGCTTGAAAGCTTGAGATCGATTGATAGACGATCAACTACTCCGTACAAATGACGGCATGATCGTCTCCTGAATCGAAACACTGTGATAAGATTTCCTTGTATATTGCCAAGAGATAATTCACATCTGGAACAGTATCTCGGCTAGACCAGATAATGTCAAGCAAGAAAAATTCAGTGTTAGACCAAATGCCAAGACCGTGTCTGAGGGCTTAGCGTCGGTGGCAACACCAGAACCAGAAGCATCCAGGAGGTTCATGAACTGAGCCTCGGCCAAAAACACCAGAATACTTCCATTGAGAAATTTCTATTCCGTGGCTCTGGCAGACGGGATACAATTATACGTGATTGATAATCAAGTGAGGATAAAATTTACAACTTTACACAGCATGATCTTTAACGGAGATAAGCGGCATCTCAATGCATGTACTCCGTATGTATTGACCTATCTCGACTCTTGCGGAGATTAGATGATCAGGACTTGCAGTTGCAGCAGTGCTACGGAGTTTATTATTACAAAGCTAAGTCCCGCAGACGAGATGCCGAGAGCCGAGTACTGAGATACGCTAGTCCCAAAACAGACATTTTATGCAAAGCCCCCGGCACATTCATGCCTAGTGCGCATTGGGATTCGAGGTTGATGATCGATGACGCTGCAATTGAACTCTGTCGACTCTGTACCAGTCCATACTTTGCACTTGGATTCATCCGCAGAGAGGTACACAAGCTCGAATGCAACTATGAAACGAACTGCTTCTCATATTATTGACACACGGAAGTAAATACAGTGCCTGTACCACCTACCTTATGCTAATGATCCAGACCACGAGGTATCCAGCGTCCATGGATCTCGAGCTTCAATAGATGGCGGCTGCGTGCTCCACATCGGCCAAGGCCGACGTTGGCTGACGGATTAATGCTGAGCATAACCCGATTAATGCCACAAATTCCGGCGTTGCGACCCGCTGATTGGCCTAGAACGGATTTCTATTCTCCTTCTTCTTCCCTCTGCGGGCTATCTATGGATACGGGAGGGCGTTTTCTACGGCAGGGGTCCGACGCTAATGACTCCCCAGTGACGGTGCCATGAAATCAAGAAGCAAGACATAAAAAACTAAGGGAAAAAGGAAAAAAATTAGAAAAATCCATTCTTGAAGCAAGTTATATATGTTCCTCATTTTCCTTCTTTCTTGTTCTGGTCTTCTTGTGTGACCTTATTCTGTTATTGATACCCCATACATTTCTTTTTCCTTACCTACCTTACCTTTTCTTGTACATACAGTACAGCCTCGACTATTTCCTAATCCAGAACACTATACTTCACCATCCTCCGCATTCGGCGGTCACTGTCTATACTACCTGAATTCCTAATCTCCCTTCATCTACTACGATCGCTCTCTCAGAAACAAACAATCTCGAATCCCTCTTATCCAGATCTATAATACTCCCGAATATTCCACGATCAAACCGCATATATCCCCACTTCCGCTCGAGTTCCACACCGATTTATCGCCCATCATGGCGACCGAAAAAGGGGACCAGAACCCCGAAAAGATCGAACAATCCGTGCCACAGAAGATCCCATACTGGCGACTGGTGGTAGATCAAGGCGTCCTCACCCAGCAAATCATCGACTATCCCTACAAAGGCTCAGGGACCGAGGAGGATCCATACGAGGTTGTTTGGATTGAAAATGATCCTCGCAATCCTATGACATGGACTCAACTGCGCAAATGGTCGTTGACCATGACTGTTGCCGTTTCGACACTGGCAGTCGCACTGGTTTCATCAGCTTATACCGGTGGTGTTCGAGAGATTGAAGCCGAGTTCCATATTGGAAGCGAGGTTGCTACGCTCGGTGTTTCGCTCTTCGTCTTGGGTTTCGCGATTGGTGAGTTGTTTTCAATCTTTGTTCGAAGCCTACCTGTCAGAGACTAATACATATACTAGGACCTCTGCTTTGGGCACCTTTGAGTGAGATGTTCGGCCGTCAAATCATCTTCACCGTCACCTATTGCGCACTCACAGCCTTTAATGCTGGAAGTGCTGGCTCTCAGAATAGCTGGACTCTGATCATCCTTCGTTTCTTCGCTGGCGCTTTCGGAGCCTCGCCTTTGACCAATGCGGGTGGTGTCATCGCTGACATGTTCCACGCCAAGCAGAGAGGTATCGCGATGAGTCTTTTTGCTGCCGCTCCATTCTTGGGTATGTCTCCTTCTTCCTTCTGCTGCATTGATCGTATGCTAATGCGTCTCAGGTCCTGTTTTGGGTCCAATTATTGGTGGCTTCCTCGGAATGAACGGAGGATGGCGCTGGGTCATGGGCTTCTTGGGTGCCTTCTCAGGTGCAGTTTGGATTGTCTGCACCATTTTCGTTCCTGAGACCTATGCGCCTGTTCTCCTGCGTCGCCGCGCCGAGAAGTTGTCGAAGCACACCGGTAAAGTGTACGTCAGCAAGATCGACCTCGACCAGGGCAGAGTTACTCTCAAGGAAGCTTTCAAGACTGCGCTGTCTCGCCCCTGGATTCTGCTTTTCAAGGAGCCCATCGTCTTCCTCCTGAGTTTGTACATGGCCATCATTTATGGAACTCTCTACATGCTCTTCTCTGCCTACCCGATCGTCTTCCAGGGAGTCCGTCATTGGAACCAAGGCGTTGGCAGTCTCCCATTCCTGGGAATCATGGTTGGTATGATGTTTGCCGTCGCCTACAGCGTTTGGGACAACAAGCGTTATGTCCAAGTTCAAGACAAGCACGGTGGGTTCGCTCCCCCTGAGGCACGCCTGCCCCCAACCATGATTGCTTCGATTGCCATCCCTATCGGACTCTTCTGGTTCGCTTGGACCAATTATCCGTCGATCCATTGGATTGTTTGCATCATAGCCGGTGCTCCGTTCGGTTTCGGTATGGTTCTGGTTTTCCTGGGCATCATGAACTACCTCATCGATGCCTACACCATTTTCGCCGCTTCAGTCCTCGCAGCCAATTCCGTCCTCCGTTCCATCTTCGGTGCCGTTTTCCCCTTGTTCACCACCTATATGTATCAGGATCTAGGTGAGTTTTTCTCTCGAATCTATTCTTGCTGACAAGAGGCTGATTGTGAAAACAGGAATTCATTGGGCGTCCTCAATCCCGGCGTTTTTGGCGCTTGCCTGTGTTCCGTTCCCTTTCCTCTTCTACAAGTACGGCGCTACCATTCGTAAGCGCTGCGAGTATGCGGCCAAGTCAGATGCGTTCATGCGGAAGCTTGCCGAGCAGATGAAACAAGGCCCAGAGCCAGAGTCTGAGGAGACAGAGGAGCCAGTCTTTGACCGCACCGAGGCACCTGCCCCTGAGGAGTCTGATGTCAGCGAGACTGAGTCCAACGTTGAAGAACTTCCGGATGTCCGGCAGATGCGCAGCAGAGCCTCCACACGGACGGCTACTTCGTTGCGCCGCGTCGTCAGCTATGAGGGAAATCCCTACGATATCGACCGTGTCAACACTCGCGAGTCGTTCAGCAACAAAAATTGAACGTTCAGAGAACCTGTCCCATCCCTCTCTCTCGACGAGCGTCGGCCATCGTCGCTCATTTTCTCGGTTCATACTCGAGGACGCCCCAAACCTGCGTAACTTCGCAGCGTGCAGGTCGGGGCACATACACATATCTGTCGATACCGAATAATCCGTGTTAACACGTGTCTATAATACGCTGATGCCCTTGTCATTTGTTACGACCAGAGCATCTGCACCTTTCTGGTGGCAGGAAAAAGTTTGTCCTTGTTCAGAAGTCATATACCCGACTGATGTTTACTCAGCTCATGTCTTGTTATGTTTGCATTATAGATGGCGTCTTTGCATTTGAAGAGAATTGTTGTATTCATCGAGTACAGTTGGCCATATACTTATCTAATTAGAGATCGTTCATCCAATAGCTGTTTCTCAGTGTGTTCCCAGATGCCGTCGACTTGTATCCTAGATAATCAAACACTTATCTACTGCAAATCGATAGAAGGATTTCTGACACCAACGCAACTAAAGATGGAAATCATCAGGCTAAGCGCGAGGACCTTCAGCTCTGTGAAATTATAAGAATACTCAGGAAAATCCTTCAGCATCTGTAGTAAAAATCATGTGAGAGCGTCACGTCGCGCTCTAGCATCCTTCCCGAAGGTCGCCCCAGCATCTCCATATCAAAGCGTTTTTAATCTGCTACTGCGGCTTTAGCTTGCTGTGTCTTTTGGTATGTTCCTCATAAAGCTCATCGAAAATGGCGTCAGAATTTAGTCTTGATATGACCTCGTTGCAAGTGCTCCCCTTCAAAAACTGGGTCGGTCTCCTGGACTGTGTAGTCTCTACAACACACACTGCTGCTCTACATTGCTGCCTTCTAGCTCAGCCATCCGTTAAAGGCAATCTCGCGCTTTTTTGTATGTGGGTTTATAGGCAGAGAGCTCTTCAGCCCGCGTTCGCGTTCGCTTTCGACAAGCTAGCTGGCCGGGTTTCGGTCATAGCAATTCGTACTCTTCGCATTGCGTAGATTATTCGCGGCGACGGTGAGCGAGCAAACATCTACTTCAAAGCGCGCGAGGTGTCTTCGAAGCGATATCGGTTTTGAAACACCGGCCCTTGGACTTACGGATGCATTGGCTCTTGACAACCTCCTAGGTTGATTACCTGTCAGATTGAGTCTATCTGATCTCCGTACTGTTTTCAGCATACTATTCGCATACTATTCTATCTACTTCCAATGATGATGACAAGCTCATGGAACAGGAGAGCGACCGGGTCCCAAGTAGGTTCCCCCCTTCGTGATCCCGACCGAAGCATGGACAACGCCGACGACCAGCAAGTGGCGAAACCGAGAGTCGAGAAATGCGCAGACCAGCCAGGGCTCAGTAGCCAGGTTCATAGAATTTTTCTATCTCCCGCACAATATTTTCTTACCGCGTATGCAGTTATATTACCACTACGGAATTCTGTCTATCGTTTGGTCTTCCGTATCGCTGAAGGACGATAGTAGACGTTGGGATCGCTAGCAGAGCGTCGTCGTCATTCCTACTCCATAACTTGGCAGGATGTCTTCCTGGCATCATATAGCATCATACAGCATCATATAGCATCAACGTCATCATCATTCCAATTCCTAGTTATCACTACATTTTTTATAACATTTTAAGAAAAGATCGTAGTCGCTCATGACCTGATCCACTGTCGTAATAATAAGTATCCTGTGCCAAACGGTTCGCCACTGTGCCTTCTCCCAAGTGCAGATTCGCTCTGGAATGGAGCGACTTCAACTGCCTTTATTGCTTCAAGAAGTTGATTTCATGGAAGGACTATGTCGACAGACAACTTTTCGCGTTGTAACGATGAAGTCATTTGTCAAGCATGGTTCTACGATGACCTAGCTTGGTAGCTAGTACGCGGTGGACTTGCGACCGGCGACAGGGCGCGTCACCGCTACAGAAACAGTGGCAGGAGAATAGTCGAGAACAATTGCAAGACACGGACTGGGTTGAATTGATGTAAACATAGATATTCGCATTTCGCGTCTATGTCGCGACGTGGTGCATCCCGAAGGACAGCAACTCGAGAGATCCATAATGTACATGAGCAAATCCCAGCCGCTGAATCGGCAGCCTACTATTCATCGTGAAGAAAAACTAGAAACCCAGTGCCGAACCCATTGATATTCGAAAGCAAGCAAACCCATCATGTATCGCCAGTGATCATAAAAAAGAAAAACAGAACCCCGTTATCGCCTTCCCAGAAGAGCCAACCGGAAAAAGACACAACTCATTAGATATAATGCATCTAAGAGCGCTCACCGCGGAGACGACGGGCGAGCTGGATGTCCTTGGACTGGATGGTGACACGCTTGGCGTGGATGGCGCACAGGTTGGTGTCCTCAAAGAGGGAGACGAGGTAGGCCTCAACGGACTCCTGAAGAGCACCGATGGCGGAGGACTGGAAGCGGAGGTCGGACTTGAAATCCTGAGCAATTTCACGGACCAGACGCTGGAAGGGCAGCTTGCGGATCAGGAGCTCAGTGGACTTCTGGTAGCGACGGATTTCACGCAGAGCGACGGTACCTTTGGGCAGATATTAGAACATGTTGTTGGATAACCAGCATCTAATAGAAGGGACTTACCAGGCTTGTAGCGGTGAGGCTTCTTGACACCACCGGTAGAGGGAGCAGCCTTACGAGCGGCCTTGGAAGCGAGCTGCTTACGGGGAGCCTTGCCACCAGTGGACTTACCTGTTGGCAGGCAGTTAGCAGGTGTTTCTTAGTGACGCGTGGTTGTGTCGGCCAACTGACGCGACCGTGAGACGATCTTGGCAGAGACCGACGACAACAAGAGAAACGACAGTAAGGTTAATACGTACGGGCAGTCTGCTTGGTTCTAGCCATTTTTGATGATTAGGTTTGATGGAATTTGATGTTTTATTGATGAAAAATTAATGGTGTTGATGAAAGATCGATGATCGAGATGACGAAAGTGTCGTGGTGGTGAGTAGATGGAAGAAGGATGGAGGAGGAGGGTGGGGGGCAAGGTATTTGTAGTAAGCGAGAAGGGGTGGTGATCTGGGAGGGTGGTGTTGGGTTGCCAGCAAAAATGGATGGTCTTAGCGCGGTTTCTTTTGATCACAAAAAGTGGTCGGAAAGCAGCACACCATAAGTCCTGATTTCGGGTACTGAATTTTGGCAGGAACCATGAAAGTACGCAGAATGCAGGCGGCCCTTGCTCGGAGCGCTAAGCGAGACAGCTTCCCGCATCAGCCAATAGGAACACAGGATCACTGATATAGAATGCCAGCCCAGAACACCTTGATCCCAACCACAAGCGTAGATTGTCACGTATTTCGATCATCTGGAATTCTTCTAATAGTACTTAGAAATTTTTCTAATTATTTTACAACTCTGATCAGAGGGGCTGGACGGCATTCCGTGGGGATCAAGGCATTCCAAACGGGATCACTGACTGTTCCGTCACGCTGCCGAGAGATCAAAACCCGCTGCGAGGATCCTCTCTTCTGATTGGTCGATCCCTGTCTTAGCGTGTGATTCCAGTAGCCTCCCCGCGCTCTCCCTTCCTCTATACAAATATCTCCCGTCCCAAACTTCTTCAAGCTCTTCTCTCCTCCATCAGTCCTATCTGTCATCCACTTAAAGTCGTTATTCTCGACATCTCCACTTATTTAAACACGCACACAAAGACCTTTTTAAATTCTCATCTATCAACATGACTGGACGTAAGTAGCTTCTCTTTTGATCACAAGTATGACGCGACTTGACCGCAGTCACTGACGCGTTTCTTCTCTACAGGCGGCAAAGGTGGCAAGGGTCTTGGAAAGGGTGGTGCCAAGCGTCACCGCAAGATTTTGCGTGACAACATCCAGGGTATCACCAAGCCCGCTATTCGTCGTCTTGCTCGTCGTGGTGGTGTCAAGCGTATCTCTGCCATGATCTACGAGGAGACCCGTGGTGTCCTCAAGACCTTCCTTGAGGGTGTCATCCGTGACGCTGTCACCTACACTGAGCACGCCAAGAGAAAGACTGTCACTTCCCTCGACGTCGTCTACGCTCTGAAGAGACAAGGCCGTAAGTATCTCTGGCTATTGTGGGTTTTGACGCGTCTCTGACAATCTTCTCAGGCACCCTCTACGGTTTCGGTGGTTAAACGTTCTCTTGTTTTCCTTTTTTCAGCCATCCTGCGCGGTCGGCGCGTCGATTGTCCTTCCGCAGCAGTGACGCGACGGTTTGCTTTTTCGGGTTGGTTTACGGTATGACTGGGACGTTGTGGTGTTTTCTTTGCTCTTTTAAAGTGTCATGGGTCTCTGGGTTTGCTTTTATCATGCTTTATTTTACTACCCTTGCGCGTCCACTACTGGTCTGCTAGTGTTCGTGTTTGAATTTCTGTATCATAGCGGCCTTTACGCTTCTGGCTGTGCCCCAGGCTTGAAGAGATTGCAGCATCAAACGCAATCTAATATGAATACGAACGGTCAAAACATTCAACCTTTTGGTCTTGTAGTTGTAGTACTTGTAGCTTTCTTTTTCGTTGCGTCTTGACGCGTCTGGTCATGCTCCAGTTTTGTCTAATTCTTACGGCCACCTTGACTTGGTCATGGATGGCATACTGTGTGTTGAGGTTATGTATTTTCAAGCGACTTGGCGTGTCTGTGTATGACATTCCTTCTACCCTTCCGTAGCAGCCGGTTCATATCCGTTTATTGTGGGTGTGTCTTCGCTTGTGGGTGTAAATGTTGCGCCTCGTACCTGAGTTGGTGCGTCGGACGGTGTTCGATAATATGTCTGATCTCGACTTCAGTCGGCAGTAAATTACTACTTTTACTTATTTAGATTGTATGCTGTCATCTAATAATTTGATCTTGCTAATAGCTATTGAACCTTCGGCTTGTTGGGCTGATGTACATCATCTGAACGTGGTGCACTGGTCTGTAGGAAATTATATATATAATTACAATAAACATGGGGAATAGGCGAAATCAACACAACATACTTGGATATTGGCACCCAGCACACACAAGATGACACAAAACACGATCAATAGACACAAGCACAATACTAAAACGCTACAAACCGATATTCTATTCATACAGGACGTTGATAGAGCAGTAGGTGCGATATCTACAGGTCCGACCGCAAAGACTACCCGACGACCTTTTCACCACAAAAAATCGCAGCAATGACCATGAAAACCCGATAAGTTTGTAGCAGAGCAATGAAATATTTCAGCCCGAATATAATACCTACCACAAAAAGGCCTGCCGGCCGAGGATCAAGAAAGATCAAGGACGGTAGCGGGTTACCCTACAGATACCGCGCTCATGGCGGAGGAGTTGAACCCGGGTTCAACTTTGGGGTTCAACTCGGGGGTGCAGTCGATCGGCAAGGACACCACATCGTCTCATCTCAACGCAACGCAATGCATTTGCGATGACATTTCGAGTCAACTCACCCAGAGACAGACCACACAGGAGAACCAGGACAAGCAATTATTCCACACCACATGCTATATATGATGGAATCTACTCCTTTTCCCGCACCCAGGTCGTTAGCTGTATCAGCATGCTGGAACTGCGGATTATGATGTTAATACCGCCAGCTTCCCCCCAACTGATCCAATGCAAGATCGAAGCTCTGAAGGCACAGTACACGCGACACAGCTTGAGCCGAATAATCATACCGAACTGACTGCAAGTTGAAAACATAGCCCTTCTGGCTACACATAATGCACGCAATCCTGCGCCCTCCGGCCCCCGCCCTCCTACCCGGAATCCACATGATATGTGTTGTTGCTCAGCCCCCGCGAGATACGACTCGAACGGATCTCCAGCTACAGAATATTACTATGGCAGACCACCGATATCGATTCACTAGCAGTTATACCAAAGCCTGGGAACCAAGATAAGGGGGATCGAAATCCAACAAGAGAAAGAGGCTCGCAGAGCGGTATAATAGGGAAATAATACAACCCACGACGCCGCGTCATCGCCGGATATACGAACTGGCGACGTTTTCTGGAGTCCTTAGACGTGTAGCTCCGATTAGAGGACATTACGCGTGGACTGATAGCCCCCGGCAGGGTACTTGGACGCGACGAAACCGAGACAAATACAAAGGCACATAGTACGACAAAACCGATTCGACAACCAGAAACACACGCATCCTACGAAACCCAGCTTCGTCTCAATGGCCCACTCGTTGACTCCCAACGTATCCGTAACAAATACACAGCATAGGCGAACCAGCAGGGATCATGGTCTAGCGGGGTGGTCGTCCTAACAAGACAGGCAACGTAGACTTCGAAAGTAGCACTGTAGTGACTGGACCGGGATACTTGCTCGGTCGAAATCACCAAAAGTTCCATAATTTAGCAACTACACAGCCCCTACCAGCAGAGCATACGGCTCAGATGCAGAGACATTCATCTGCTGTAGCCTCCATTCTGCCTTAGGCCACGAGACCGAGACCGCGAGAATTTCCGCCCACGAAGCTCTCGCCAAGTTCGACGCCGGAGTCGATCACGACTTCATCAGTCCATAGTCCATCCTGCGCACATAACTGGGCCATCCGACAAGAATGCGACCAGGGAAAGCTTATCTCTTTGATCAATGACTCCTCTGCGCGCATCCATCTCACGCAGGATACCCGAGTATTTCAGAACACAGAGCACGCACGACAATACACTTATTTAGCTACCAGTAAGCACTCCTCGTGTTATCTCAATCACCCAGTAATTTGCTGACATCCTCCCTCTCAGGCTGTTAGGATACCCCACCTCTTATAAAATGACTCCTTGTTTGATCCACACTCGCAAGGGATTACAAACACAACAAGCCTTCAGCCCTCCCCGAGGAATGTGAAAGACGAACACTAAACATTCCTTGATGAAGCACACCGGCCTTCCACATGAGCTTCTCCCAGCCTTCAACGGTTCAACTTGATGATTCCATGGAGTTATTTCTGCCCTAATTGCAACAGAGAAAAGCCAGTCAATGTCGAAGCGGTCCTTGGCACGGCCTTGGCACATTCCTGTTGCGCCAATCATTGTCAAATCTTCTTCACACGAGCCGATGTCACTCAGGCTAGAGACCGCGCCACGGGCCAGTATGAGACGGGGCGTAAATGCATATGCGGGTTATGCACCTCCCTAGAGAGACGATGCGAGGGCTAAAATGTCCTGGCGTCGCTCAAGGGGCGATTGACCGATCTTGATTCTCCAAAAGACGAGAGGGGCCGAACCGGCGATTGCAGCATTTGAGGACGCCACAAGGTTGACAGGAAGAATCATTTCAGCTTGGACCCAATCTGATATTGTGTAAGCGGTAAGCGGTCTCAACATCTATCTCAGGAGATTTCCACCCTGTAGTGCGACCACACAGTTCCGTTCAGGCCGTCGGATTCGCCAGGCTTCGGGGAAAACCTGGCCTGTACCCACGAACGGGATTCTCATACCCTGCAGGTCAGTATGGTGGGGGGAGAATCCGACCGATGGGTTGCACAAGACGGTGAGACTAATTAATTGGCAGGAGATGGGTGCAAGTTCGTGCGACGCTTAACATCGGATTTCACTATCCATCGAGGGCACATAGAGCCCTTGCTGCTCGGTTCGCCCTGATGCCGCAACATCGCTCACCAGCACGACCATTGTTTTAAGAAGGCACACCAGGATGCCTGCGTTGCTTATAGCAATACTCCTGCTCGCTGTATCGCTTGCACGAGGAGCATCCAACGTGACGGGAATTGATCCTGTGGACAATTACTGTTCAAGGCTGTATCACCAGTCAACAGTGAAGAATAAGACTCTGTACATCGACGGAGGATTAGAAGTCTTCGTGGCACAAAACAACAACGGAACGCTAGAAGGCGCTCGAGTGCTTGGATATAGTATGTTCTTCTGGTGCAAGTTCTCGAGACCCACGTCGGAAGTACTGACCCTGCCTAGACACCGACTTGATCGAGGTTGACCTGACGTCCTCTTGGGACTGGAAGCAGAATATCTCGATCTCGGCTGTCTCGGAGAAACCGAATCCCAGAACTGGTGCAGATCCGCCCGTGGTTGTTCGCGGGGCACTGTATGCGGGAGGGCGATCGGACTCGAGCATTTACCAATATGGCGGAACTGTCTCATATGCGAACACGAGTTTTCCTGGTTTTCAAAAACCAACTTCATCGCAGTATGCGCTTTGGTCGTACAACACCAGCAATGGCTCTTGGGATCAATTTGACGTCACACTGGGCGCCGAGTACCGGCCTGCAGGAGGAGCATATGCCGAGGCTACAGACCAGGAATTGGCATTCTATCTCAACGGATACATCAACAACGGAACATCGAATGACCTTGAGAACTCGGACGACCTTCTCCGCTACCTGGATGGATTGATCGTCATCGATACCCGCACGCAGATGGCGACAAACATATCCACGAGCTCACTGGTAAACTTTCCACGAGTCAAGGGTGGCATGGTCTACATCCCTGGCATAGGACCCAAAGGCATATTGGTCGCAGTGGGCGGTGTCACCAAGCCAGCGAATGACGGTAGCGCGTCCAATGAGGGAACCTATGTAGGTTCAGACGCATTGTTCGGTCTGTGATTTGTCACTGATCAGCTCTGTCAATAGGTGCCATTCGACGAGATCGATATCTTCGACATCTCGTCCGTTTTCGAGGGCGACGATAACGGCATCTGGTATGCACAGAAGGCGTCAGGGGATATACCGGACGGACGGACGGACTTTTGCTTGGTCGCTGTCTCCGCAAAGGATAATTCTAGCCACAATATATACATGTACGGAGGCAGGGGCGCAAACGCGTTATACGACGAGATATACGTGCTTTCTATCCCGTCCTTCACATGGACGAAAATCTCCGAGGGAAAGTCGCCACGTTACGGGCACACCTGTCATCTGGTAGGCAACCGACAGATGCTGACAGTGGGGGGAGCGTTGTCTGACGACCTCTCTACCTGCGACTGGGAATACAGAGGCGTTGCCATCTACGACATGTCGACATTGACATGGGGCAGCGTATATAATGCGTCTGCTTCAGATTACGCGGTCCCTGCAAAAATCAACCAAGTGATCGGTGGAGGGTGAGTCTGCTACAACAACGAAGCTCCATAGGAAACTGACCCATTCCCCATAGGCCCAATGGGAATGCAACCAAGAAGACACCCTTGGATGGGTTCAGTACACCCGAACTCGCCAGCTTCTTCTACCCGCCCGCGATCAACGACAGCGCAAGTGCTCCCCAGTCAAAGCCGACCAAGCTCAGTAAAGGTGCCATCGCTGGCATTGCCATCGGCTCTGTGGCAGGTGCAGCCATCCTCTCCGCAGCGCTACTCTACTTCCGTCAGCGGCAACAAGCAGCAGCCGAAGCCCGGCGAGCTGCCGAAGCCGAAGAGGCAGAGAAGGACATATTCATGGAAACAGCCTGGAGGAACAACGGCGACCGAGTCGAGCTCGGAAGCTCGACGAACAGACAGACCAGGGTGTCAGCACATGAGATAGATGGGAGTCATGTACGCGAGATACCGGGTAGTTGATGGTCTCACTGTGCGCCTTACATCTGGAAGCTTTCATGACAATCTTACAAGCATAAAATTAACTAAACATCAATACAACCAAGTGAATACCAACAATACATCAATCCAAACATTCCAACTCACCAGCCACACAAAGTGGAGAACAGTTCAGCTACCAGAGGTACCCCAAAGTTAGAATGTGGATCTCAGCGGATAGACTATGTACCATGGCGTCATGATCTACCCTGCAGGGAGTACATCGGACCTCTCACCTACACTGTAACTTGTAAGGAACTTGTCAGTAGGTAGGGATAATCTTAATTATTACTTTTTACTATCAGCCGACACAAATCGAGTAGGTGGTTACTTCTCAACAAATCAAACATTACTGTCATTGGTACTTTGGGCATCGATGTCGAATTCAATCTGCCGCTCTCGTAGGATAGCAAAAAATACAGTATCTCGTACACAGATATAATCATTTATACTCCACATTCTGCCTAACACGTAAGGTAAGTACTAGATAGGAGGATCCCTGCTATCCCCGCAAGCCCAATCCACAGTTCAGTGCAGTTCAGTTCGCAATCAGCATTCCCCACTGCCATAATCCCACCAGTGGATGCGCCATCCACCTATAACAAGCAGGAGATAATCTGCACGTAAGTCTAAAGAACTCTGTTACACCCTTGAAACTGGTAGACGTGACGATCAAGACGGATTAGGCGAATCGGTTTAATGTTGAAAGAGGGGTCGAATGGCTAGGTAATCCTGATTATGAAGTAAACGGACCATCTTTGAATATCTTAACTGTGTAAGGAGCCGAGTACGAGTACATAGAGCTATTGACATTGCGATCGTCGCTGCCACTGACGCCTTGAGGTTTCAGACTGCAATATCATAATAGCTTACTGCACAGCAGTCTCAATCATAGATCAATGCATAAGAATATCGACAGTCTATCATTTGTCACTTTACTGCTAGTGTACAGGTTCCCATAGTATACAATCCCATCTTCGTCCTTTGTGCACCAAGGCAATGTCAATCAAACGCAAAACAGAAAACATGCAGACATCATAAGCGTGACACTCATACATAAATGCCATATAGTACACATGAAACGCGCATGAAATCATCGCGCATGCTGAAAGAAACACAAGCCCGAGTCATATCAATGCTGATCGAATCAAGCGAAAATCTCAAATCGCGAGAAATAAACCCAACCAACCAGAATGTCCATTCATGCAACCCATTTTCACACCCAAAAGTAAAAAAAACCACGCAATGCATTAAACAGTTGAATCCATGCTTGCTGAAACAGAACATTCGGAAGGAAAAAGAAATAAAAAAAAAGGAAAAATAGGAAAATGATAATCGTAAAGCATGGGAAGACGTAACCACCGAATCATCATTGTGTATGTTGTGTATTGTACGTCAATTCAGAAGAGGGTGCCATGATGTCATTCTAGCACATTCGAAGCGCCTTAGGCATCTTTATCCCGAAACGGAAGTTGTCACCGTCGATCGGGAATCATCGGTGGGTCCACACCAATGAGGATAAGCCTCTGACATCATAGGCTTGAACCCCGTCATCCTGAGTCACGGCGACGTCGATGCAGAAGCGGAAAGGGGGGGAATCATCCTATTCGTCGCGCCGATGAAGCTCTGACATGATTTTGTGACAATCATCGGATGATAGAAACTTCCAGACATGAAGCATTTGGTGTGTGCATCAGCGCACATACGCCCAAAACGCTCCGCTAGCGTTTCATTCACGGCCCCTGCGCCGCTGCTTACCGGGCCAATCGACTTCAGGATGGACCACCCGCATGTGCCGGGTCAGCGCATCATTGCGCGAGAAGGTCTTCTCCTCCGTGCACAGATGACATCGGACCTTCTGCTTACGGGCGTTGTGGATCGTGTCCTCGTGCCGCGTAAGATCATACGGTCGCGAGAAGACCGAATTGCAGGGTTTCCCAGTAGAAGGGTTGATCCGCTCACATTTGTGGGGGCCAGCCTGAGAGTTCCGTGCCGAGTGATCGCGGCTAACGAGATGACCGCCAGGGGTAGTCTGGCGATGAGCCTCTCGCTTGTGCTTCTGGAGCTTAGCCGGCGTCTCAAACCGTAGAGTGCAGCCGTGATAGGTGCAGGTGTAGGTGCCACCATCTGTAGATGTATTGTCTGGCCGAGTAATCTCTTGTTTAAGCGGTATAATGTTCATGTTGGATTGAGGCGAAGTCATATCATTTTGAATGACCTCGCTCCCAGTAGAGTCAAGGTGCGGAAGAGAGGCAGGAAACTCGGGTGTATGGTGAAGCAAACTGTTTTGCTGCTGCTGCTGCGGCTGGCGGTGGTTCTGCTGTTGCTGGACGAATGGATACTGTTGTGAGAGAGAGCTGGTCTGTGTGTTGAACTGGCTGGGGAACGAATCCATCGATGGAAAGTTTTGTGCCTGTCGTAATGAAGAGCTGCTCTCACGTCGCAAGCCCAAAGCATCACTGAGATTGAAATCAGGTTGACTCGAAGGGAACAATGGCGGCATGCTAGCATCTTCAGTCTCATTGAAATCAAGAACCGCATCCTTGGGAGACATGGTCTTGGGCTCTGTCTGCGACTGTCCCAAATTCATGGCACTTTGAGGCATAGGCACGCTGGTGGCCAGTTGAGCAACATTGCTGAACTCGGCCGCCATAGGTGAATTCTGTCGGAAGGGCGACCGGTCACGGTTCAGATTGACCGCGGGAGACTGAGACCGTGCAGAGAGGTGACCCTGATTGGCAGCTTGCAGACGATCTGCAAAGACGCTGCGGTAATGCTGGTTGGTGGACGAGGGTTGCTTTGGGACCTGTGGTGCTGGCATGATGGCAGGGTTGTATAGCTCATCTTGGTAGATGTCGGAGATTGTGCGATTGAGCTTGGGAATGCCGATGGTCATATTGTTACCATTGTGGTTACCGTAGTCTGAAAGCGCATCGGCACGTAAGTATTCATCCATCCACCGGTCTACATCGGGATATCGGTTCTCACCATTAGCCATCGCCTTCGATGCATCGTCGATCTCGTCAAAGCTTGTCTGCGGGGTCACCGGCGAGTTGTGACTCACGGTAGAAACGGAGGGAGCCAGTGAGTAGTCACTTGATTGGTTTTGTGATTGTTGCTGCTGGTTGTTTTGCTGCTGCTGCTCCATCACAGCCCGTCTCATAGCCGCTTCTGCCTCGGCCTGACTAGCATCATGTGCGGATGGATCGTAGTTCTGGAAAGGCGTGGCGAGGAAAGAGTTCTGCACAGGAGTCTGGACAGGAGTAGGCAGAGGCTTTGCCAGGCTACCGTTGTTGGACCGTTGCACACTTCCTGCTGGTGCAGATTTGCTGGAGGCAGGAGAGGTCTGTAGCTGCGAGTCTTGATATGAGGTCCGGGAAAGACCGTTTGAAATGCGAGCTGGACTTAAGAGCTGCAGGTTGCCTTCCCAACCGTGGTTATTTGCGACAGTATGTTGCGCCAACATGGGGTTGCTGTTATGGTGGTTGCTGTAGAGATATTGCGGTTGGTATTGTGGCAGGTATGGGTTGGAAGTTTGAGGTGAAGTCGAATGCTGAATATGAATCGACGGGTTGTACGATGAAGCAGGTGTCATCGAAGGAGCCTCGAAGGAACTGCCGTCTACGACGGCAGGCGAGTATTGCGCGACTGCCGTCGCGGGAAGGTGGGAAAAGGTAGAGGCGGGAGAGGAGGAAGGTGACGAGGGAGCGGAAGAGGGCGGAGAGACAAAGTCGAAAGTAGGTTGATACTGAAAGGGAGACTGCAGTCGAGGCTGTTCTTGGTAGAAACACTGCAGTGAAGGGTCTTGTTGAGAGAAGTCTGGGATGAACTGATCGTCTTGTATGCAAACGGGGTCCTGCTGGTGGACAAAACGTGCAGAAGTTGGTTCAGTGATGAGACCCTTACGTACAGAAGGGTACATAAGCATAATGGTCTCTTGGAAAATTTGGGACGATAGACTTGGATTATGGACACCGAGTGGAGGGAATTTGCGAAAAGGATTTGCCACTGGGGGCAGCAGAGTTTAAATAATAGGTTGGCACCAACGGCCCCAAGAAGTCCCGACGGGCTCAGATCCGATTAACTCGTTCGTGGTGCGACCGAGAGAACGGTTCGAGCGGAAGTTTAGTTGACGACGAGACGTGGTACGGAGTCGTCGAGGCAGATGTGATATCGAAGAGTCTGGAAGCGGCGGGCAGACCAGAGTCTCAACTGGAGGGTTCAAGATGTGAGGACTGGAAGTTTGTGCGAGCTACTTGATTAGTTATCTGAATAAAGTTTGAACCGAAGGTTATTATAATGTGATGACAATTGCTTGTGTGTTGTATGGTGAAAAGAGACAAGTATGAAAGTGTAGTATAGTAGGGTATAGGGATCACTTACTAGGAGAGGAGGAGGTAGGAGATGGGAACCCCAGACAGGAGTTAATAAACGATTGATAACAAGGGATATGATGTGAGAATGACTCGAGAGGTCAAAGACCAGATTCCTAAGGTACAAGATATCTGGTTGTCGAAGCAGGATCAATGTATGGACAGGAGGGGACAAGGGACATTTATGATGTTAATTTATGATGCAATAATCGGCTATTGTCGTCGTACAATACAGAGCGAACTAACTAACTTAGCGTCAGAGTCAGTTTCTGTCATGGTTTACGGGCTTGCCCGAAGCAGTTATGACAACGGACAATCCTTGACTCAGGATTACAAATAATACCCTGGGAAAAATACCATAATTACGAATACGTACTATCTGAAGGTTTGATTGATCGATCTGTTTTGTCTGGGGGTTTAGCGCCATCCAGCTGGCCCCACGCCCCACCGAGCCATTAGCCGGACACTCAAAAAAAGATGAACCCACCATTATGGAGTCGGGTATCTTCCAAGCCACAATTCCTGCAGCTAAAGATGGATGCGTTGTCCTCGACCAGGTACCACCGAGTACGGCCTACGGAGCGCAGACAGGTCATTTAGCACTGGCATTTTACCATCTATCCCCTTGCAGTGACTGAGCCACACTCCCTGTCCGGAATAAGTTTGGAGTGCAGTTATGCCTGAACGGCCAATTAGTCGAACAACCCCAAGATATGTGCCGATTCAACAGGTATCTACGGAGTAGTTCTTGATGTTTCTTTGTCCTTCTTTTTACTCGGAGTATAGATTATTCAAAAACGAAAATAATTCCTATGGATTTGTCATTATTCTATGACTCTCATACCGAGGACTCTCCGAGGTCCAAATAATTATGAGCATCAATGACTCAGATAGTCGCCGGGCTATGCCAGCACTCTATGACTCCCATGTAGACCACTAGCGCTCTGCAATATTATAAAATAATGTCTAAGCTATTAGTAAAACCGCACATAGTACAGTTGGATGTGACCGACGATCCTCCCATTTCTGATCCTAAGGCTACCAATGACAAGCTGCCGTAGCTAAGCCATGCGTTCCTGTCCACGCAGTTGTTGAAGATCCCGATCTCGTGTTGGTTTCAACGCAGGACCCTGACAATATGCACAAACGGTAGGGCCGTGTAAACCGACTAATCAGGACCGTTTGTCCTAGGAAGGGGAAAAGGAAAAGTGCTCAAGTAAGGCATGCTTGATTTGTTGGTAACTCCGCGGCCTGATGAGCCAACCAACCATGCGCCACATTTTGCGCCACAGACATGTGGCTAGTGTCCAAAGGTATGAATGTACATTATCCATGATTATTAATGTGGATGCTTACGGAGTTCGCCGAGCTACAGACCACTCGACCGAGAGAATCGTCTGGCAGTACTGCGTACTATCTACTGCATTTCATGTCGATTACAGCAATTGACAGCACATGATTAGAAACAATAAAATAATATTCTAGCTGGACTGTGCAAGTGTGCAGAAACAGGCGATGGAGAAGCGGAAAAGACTCGGAGATACCTACTCAACTGTCAGCAGCTCCACCATGCCGGCTCTCGGCATCCCCTACTGGACGGCGGACTTTCCGGGGACTCTATCTACGAGGAACACAGAACTACTCGGCCGGCGAAGTTCGCAGCACATGAGCATTTCAAGTGCATTCATCGTTTGTAGAAAGATGACCTTCCAAGCTAATGCATTGTAGCTTGCGAGGCTCAGTACTTGAATATGTCAGCTGATTACTTATCTCCCATGGTACTACTGACTATTGAGCACTAGTTACTTTGTGTGGGAGGTCATCTGACCTAGATCATGATCTTGGTTCAATATCACCACTAGGCATCAAACGATGTAAGAGTCATACCATGAAGAAGAGAGCCTAACCATAGTTTTCTGTTAATTCGTTACTATTAATTAATTCACAATAGGTGAATAACTCCCTGGTTTATCACATGCAAATCCCCAGTCGATTTCGTTGAGATATCAGAGACCTGTTGGCGAATATCGGCAGATCAGGATGCGAGTGAGTACCTCGCCTACGGAAGAGGGTAGCGGCCTATAGTAACAGAATGCCTAGTCTCGCCAATTTGCTACGCAAAGACCAAGTGTCCGGTATGCAATGTTAGCCAACGGTAATGCTCCAGTGACAGACACAGAGACACATGGCTCCCCACCCGTAGCTTGAATGACAGCTGAAACCGGTGGCAACGTCAACTGAAGTACATAAAATCAGAATCTGGCTGCCTGTGTCTCACTCTACTCGACGCGCATGCCCATGACCAACTGAATTTGCGTACGCGGCTTATCTTCTCTTCAGCCGGCGACTGGCCGCGCATGACTGGCACGAGTGCTGTTGTTGACTCGTCAGATAACGCAGGCTGGACAGTGGATGCTCTTGTCCTCATGCCCTGTAACCATTCGGAATCGACACCCAAGGGTCAAGCTCGAGTCTAGTGTCTCGGATCTTGTCACCTTCAGTCTTGCAACTGCGCCTTGATCGTTGACTCGTTCGGCCTTCGGCCAGACTGGACCCCGGCGGGTCTTGATCTCTCGCAGTGGGTATCTGCTTTCATTGTATGCCTAGGCTTCCCTGATTATGAACCTACGATTGGTGATTGGCAAGTTGAGACTCTCAGCTGGATATCTCTGACTTATCTGCAATGATTATCTCTCTAGCTGGAGGATCTAGCTGGAGGACGAATCCGGGGTACGCATGTGATTTTCTGAGTCATTTTAAACATCTCCACGACAGTCTAGGGTGGGTATAGCAGATGTTCAACTGCAATACATCTCACCTTAGTTAATGACACCGCGATATCACCGAGAATATACCTATTACTCACCCATCTATCCGAGCTGAAGTGAAAAGGTTACACTGGTGGGTGCCAACTAACAAGGATTCGAATCGATTTAGCCGACAGTCAGCACCTTAAACCACATGGAATTTTTCCCTCGAACCTCAGACAGCTCAGCAATGTGCATATGCAGCGAAGGAAAAAGTTTTCCCACCCCTCTGTTGCTGCAGGTTTCTTTGCAGATGGGAGGGCTTGCACACATGATTCGCTGACATGCAGCCGTCCGAGCACAGCCACATCCGTCGGTGGTGAGGGATCTTCAATTTTGGTGGGGCTGTTGGGACCCATCAGCAAGGGAGCTGGTGTTGCTGTTGGTAAAAAACAACGGTAATACGAATATGGTAATAAAACTGGAGGAGACCTGTGTATTGTGCATGACAATACAGCCTCCACACTGCACACATGGCTACATTATTACTCCGTACATCCCTCCATTCCACTCTTGGGCCGGAAAATCCTAGCCGGAGGATTCGAACCGGTCCCCCCGTAGCGCCAAAGAATTTTTCCATCGGCCTTCTAGAAGCCCCGTCTAAATTTGGGCATGCATGGGTAGCGTCAATGCGTCCATTCCTGTTGGACTACATCCTTCTGAAAAACTTTTTCTTGCAGTTCAACTTGCGACTTGCACGAGTTAGATTTGGACTAGAGATGCCAAGGTGAAAAATTTTCTGGCATGGTTGCTCGTCTAGATCGACGTTAGTGATAAGGTGGTTGCACTTGTGCTCTGTATACGGGAATGCATTGGTCTGGATGACTGAGTACGGAGTATACCTCGGTGATATCGGCCGGTGAAAAATTTTCATGCTATCATTAGGAATAGGATAAAGCATATTATTAATAATGGTGTCTTATACCACGAATGTTTTCGATAAATATTCGAGCTAGAATGGCCGATTGTTGAATCCGAGTCAGTATCACCGTACTCCATACTGGTAGATAGACTATTAATACTACTATCACTATCTATCAAGATAAACGATAAGTAACCAACTAACCAGTGAAAACTACTCTGAACAAGCACACAGGCTCCGTTGGGGCCCTCGGCCCGGTAGATCCTTCAGCACTGTCGGTAAGACGGCACCCGTGGTTCGCGCCCCGAAGAATAAGCCAGCATCTTCGTTCTCATCTCACCTTGCTTGATTGCTAATCTGAATCTGAATCTGACTCCCGTCCGAATACGAAATGTCGCGACTTTCCGGATCGAGCCTAATACTTTTTTCTCAAGGAGAATCTCGGACTCGATTTCTTTGCGTCAGGACCACGGAGATCCGAGCGCAGCGGAATAGATAGCAATAACAATAGCAATAGCAATAGCAATTAGCAATTAGCAATTTCTGCTCTGTACTAGTCTACTAGGATTTCGAATCATGATATCCAGATCATGATATCGATACCTATTCCTCTACCTCCAGTTACCAACATCAAACGGAAACAAGACCGCGTGACATGTACATGGCCGGTCACATGCGCTCTTAACTCCACCTCTCAGTCATTATAGCGACTCAAGCATCTAGATCACACCATTTTCTTTGACCAGAATCAAATGACCTTGTCTACCAGTCTATTGAGTAAAAGAATCAAAACTTATGCGATACGCATATCCCTACTGCCTAAACGAAAGTTCAAATGGTCTGGACCCTGTCATCCACCCGTCTGGGCCGATCGAATCTCGACCCGCGTTAGGACAGTTCGGTTAGAGTCGAGATCTGATTCTGATCAGCTAGGCTTGACTACTTTAACACTAAGCATGCATGTGCATTATCAAGGGTTTTTTATAGAAGTTTTTCTTCCACTGTCAGGAGCCTAGATAGAATTCTGTGTTGATTTGCCTGGATTATTTGAGACTCTTGAGACATGAGATTGAGATACACGAGTATGTGCGTGTGCAGTGGATGGTCGGGTGGGACTGGTTCTAATATTAGAGTACGCTAATCTTCGAAATAGTGTCTGAGCCTCCATGACAAGACACAGGCCACTATCTAGTAAATATGGCTATCGATAAGTTAGTCTCGACTTCGGTCTTGGTCTTGACTTGACAATTAGATAGCCTGCTTGTATGACTACAGTATTTGCATCTGCACTACGGTGTTGGATTCCAGGTATATGCAAGTATAATGCTTTGAAATGAATAGAACATATCAACTGATCTAAATCCCGAAAGGAACGCTTCGGTTCGCATCTTATGCACAGTAAACGTGCTTTTCTAGACAATATCCAAGAACAAGAAGGGCTTTGGCTTCGCTTTCCTCACTGTTTGTTGACTTTCCTCACTGTTTGTTGAATCAACCAAGGACAATAGCCTACAAGCACGTTAGCGTAGCCGAGCCAAAGTACAAGAGTCATGACATACCCGTGCACGTTCGTAGAGAGGGCGAATACCCGTCCAGTGTTGGAACTGTACTCCATTAGTAAAGTCCGTCTGTACCGGTACAAGTCAATCAACATACCTGGTGTACTCCTTGCCCGACCAGGGCTTCCAACCCAGGAATAGTAGTCCACCCAGCATCGACAGCAAGCTGCATCAGGGCCGTTACACGCGGCTTATAGGCCATCTCCAGCAGCACGCGGGTGGATCCCTCAATCGTCCGGACGGCATCAGCGTCTGCCTCCTCGGCCCGTTCAAACATGTGGCAGAGAATCTCCCGCATACCGGGGTCAATGGACCGGTCGGCGGGGATGGTGCCGATCGCAACATGGGGAACATGCTCCAGCTTCTCCTTGCCCTCGACGATTCGGATATTGTAGCCGCTGGGGAAGGTGGAGACCATACTCTCCAGCTTGGCAGGGTTCCGTCCTACAATGTAGATGGGAGAGAATCCCATATGGTGGAGAGCGTAAATGGCAGCGCGGGATGTGCCTCCGCCACCCACCACAAGAGCACTGGCATTGCCGTCGGCTCCGTAGACGCCCGCGTTACGAAGGCACTGGACCATGCCCTGCCAGTCGGTGTTGTGACCGACCAGCCGCTGCGGCTTGCCCTCACCATCGGAAACTGGCACGACGGTGTTAACGGCACCGATGATCTCGGCCTCCGCAGTAATCTCATCAAGTAGGGGCATGATATCCAGCTTCAGAGGAATCGTCACAGAGGCTCCACCAAAGTCGGGAGCGCGAATGAAGTCCTTGACATCTTCGACATTGGCAGTCTCCAACCGGGTGTACTCATGGGGAAGTCCCATCTCGGCGAAAAGAGTGTTGTGCAGTGCCGGCGAGCGGGACTCGGATATGGGGCTTCCAAAGAGCGCAAAGCGCTTCTTCTTGATCTCGCCCATCAGTGACAGACCCTTGCGAATGTCTGTCGCAGACAGCTGGCCCGGAGCAGCCCTGAACGGGAGAGCAGGATGCGATACTGGAGTCATGAATCCATTCAAGATGCGACTCAGCTGCCCGTTACCGCCCATATTGATCGCGATCAGTGGCACGTCGTGAGCCTCTTCGGCCCAGTTCTTGAACTTCCTCAGAGCCGTGTTGTCATCGAGGTTTCTGGCCACACCCACAAGCTTGATCACATCGCCGTACTCGAGCGCCCTGTTGTAGTACTTCATCCAGGACATGTTTGCCCACGAAAGTTCGCCCTTAGGGTCGTGGTGCGAAGCGATGATCTTCGAGTACCCCTTCATCTCAGTAACCGCGCGCAGCATCTCATCTGGGAAAGCAATCTCGAGATCCACGAACTCGCATCCTGACCGGACTGCGAGCCGGTAGAGCTGCATCGCCTCCTCATGAGCATCGTCAGGGAACCGACCCCCCTGTCCCTTCGTGCGAATGGTGAAGATCACGGGCAGTGTGATACGGCTGCGCAGGTAGGAGATCTGATCAGCAACAAAATCGACGGTCGGAATGCCGGTTGACGAGTCTGGGTCCTCCAGCAGGTCGACACGCAATTCAACAGCATCAGAGTCCACACATGCTTGCTCCAAGATCTGATCCGCACCACGCACGTCAGGCAGGGTCAGCGACACGAAGAACGAATGCTGCTTCTTCTTAATGGTACTGAGGCTGTCCTCTAGTCCTGTGACAAACTTGATGAAACGCGCAAAGTCCTCAGACGCCCGGGGAAGTCCTGCGCTGGCGTGCTGACTGTAGTACTGAATATTGCTGCATTCGTGGAACCATGGCTTGCGGCGCAGCCACACTCCCAGCATATCCTCAACGTAAGCCGGGCGGGTCTTATCGATGTTCAAGAATGCCATCACTTGCTTGATGTCGCGCATGATAAGCAGAACATTTCCTTTGGTTTTGTGCCAATCGATAAGCAGCTTTCTAGCTTCAGGAATCTCTACTACTCCTCCGCCGCATGCGAAAACATGGCCGGTTGGGCGCTCCTTCATCGTTCGCTGCAGGAGACTAAGCTCGGCATCTCGGAAACCTTGCCAGCCACGCTGCTTGATGATGTCCGGAATGGTCATGCCTTCTATGCGTTCGAGTTCGTCGTCAAGATCAATGAAGGGTCGCTTGAGCGTAGACGCAACCCAGTGTCCACTTGTGGTCTTTCCAGCACCACGCATACCGATAATAAACACCGACGCACTCGCCTTTTCGGCACGGGTGAGAACGGGGGATTCGGCTTCCTTTAGTTCCTTGCCCTCGAGCTTCACGGCGAATTTCTGTCGCAGAGTATCCCACCAGCCGGGCCATGTCTTACCCACACACTCTTTTTCCAGAATCAGCGTAGGCTTAGGGGCAACGAGAGATAGAACGCTGAAGCTGAACGCAACTCGGTGGTCATCGTAGCAGAAAACACCGCCGGCCGGCTGCCGAAGGGTGGAACGGTCAATGCCGTCGATCTCAAGTCCATCATCGTGTTCCCGACAGACGACACCAAACTTGGCAAGCTCGTCATGCATGGCCTTAATGCGGTTACATTCTTTGACGCGCTGGTTCGCGATACCATAGATGCGAGTTGTGTGGTTCGAGTCCTTGCCTCTGGCAATGGCCGCAAGAACCGACGCCCCAAGGAATGCATCAGTCATAGGCTCCATATCGACGTTGGGCAAAGGCCGCAAGACACCGTCGGCGGGACCGGTAACGGTGGTCGACGTGTCGGTCTGTTCCACAGTGCATCCCATGGGTCTCAGAACATCAACGGCGAAACGAGCGTCGCCTTGAAGGGACTTGGATCCAATGTTCGGAATAGTGCACGTGGTGCCGGTGACTGCTGCAATCGCCAGGGGGTAGGTGGCGGAACTGGCGTCGCTCTCCACGACATACTCTGCAGGGTTGATGTAACGTCCCTGAGGAATGTGATAGGTATGCTCTTCAGTAGTAGACTTCTTCACATCAATGCCGAAAGATCTCATCATAGCCGTCGTCATATCAATGTAAGGCTGCGAGATAGGTTTACCGCCCACCAGTTTCAAGGTCACAGGCTCCTTAGCGTATGGGGCGCACATGAGCAGGGAGGACACATATTGAGACGACACTTTGGCGGCGAGATTGATTTGGCCACCGGTGAACCCGCCTGAGGCGGCTATCTTGAGCGGCAGACTGCCCTTGTTCTCGACGTACTCAATCTGCGCACCATTTGCGGTTAGGGCATCCACCAAGTCGCCAATAGGTCTCTGCTTCATGCGGTTGTTGCCCGTAAGAATACTTGAATCGACGCTGCTGGCAGTGGCAAGGGTTGCGACAGTGGTCAAGAAACGCGAGGCTGTACCCGCGTTGCCCAGGTAGAGCGGAGAAGGATGAGCTTGAAGAGCACCTCCTTTACCATTGACAACAAGGACTTCGCCTTCTTCTTCCCAGGAGAAGGTGGCGGCGCCAAGGCGCTCCAAGGCGTTCAGCATGACCTCGGTGTCATCGGAATGCAGCAGGTTCTTGATACGGACAGTGCCCGAACCGAGAGCGGCAAGTACCAGAGCTCGGTTGGAGATACTCTTCGAGCCCGGAGGCGCACAAACCACTTCCGAGGCCGGTGATACACCAGGGTACACTTCAATACTGGGGGCAAGAACGACGCCAATATCCTCATTCGGCACGACGCTAGCCCGTGGTTCGTAAGTGCGACCGATGGCCGATAGGAGAACGATTTTCTTCTTGGGGCCGTCGTTCTTCTTGTCCAAGGCCATGTTAAAAAGAATCTGCTCAACGGAGCAGTGCTTACCGGCGGTCAGCTTGCGAATTCGCGAGTCCTTCAAAGATGTAGGCAAGCCGTAGGCGGCAATACACTTGACAATTCGGGCCACGGCAACGCCCTTCAAGATACCAAGATGTCTGGCCAGCTCCGCTTCCTTGACCATACCAATGGCAACGCACTCTCCGTGGAGGATTTGAGGAGTCAGAATAGCCTCGATAGCATGGCCGATTGAGTGACCCCAGTTTAGAAGGTTACGCAGACCCCCTTCACGCTCATCCGCCGAAACGACAAACGCCTTGTGACGCGCCGACGCAAGGATTCTAGCCTTCAGAATCTCCTCGATCCCCTCGAATCGTCGCTGACCCGGCTTAACCTCACGGCGAACAGCGCTCAAAATAGTTTCGGCATTGTCCTCGAGAGCGGTGAATTCTTCTTCGCTGGAGATGGCGGCTGTCTTGATAACCTCAGCCATACCGTTGATGAACTCCCTGACGGGAAGAGTTTCCATAAACTCCAGGTCAATGTAGATTCTCGACGGTTGCCATATCGCGCCAATCAAGTTCTTCCCCAAGGGAGTATCAATAGCCGTCTTTCCCCCGATCGAGGAGTCCACCATAGCCAGAAGCGTAGTAGGAACCTGTACAAAGCGAACCCCGCGCATATAGGTCGCAGCGACGAAACCTGTCAAGTCTCCAATGACCCCTCCACCCAGCGCAATAACCACAGTATCTCGGCCGCATGGCGGGCTCTGACTCAACATCCAATCCTCAATATCTGCTTTTGTCTGTCTCGACTTGGAAACTTCTCCTGGAGGAGCATTGTAGATCAACAGGCGAGGAGAAGGAGAGACCGAGGCGGCAGCCTCTTGGAAGGATTTCTGGAAGCCAGGGGTGTAGATCGATCCGATATTCGTGTCGGTGATCAGGACGTAGGTTGTAGACGGACAGCCGCTAATCAGGTCTTTGGCGACATAGTTCCGCCAGAGACCGAAGTCAGCGACTATACTCTCCTGGCCCAGGATGCTGATTTTCGTGGGTCCGGTCATGGTAGAGAGGAGGGAGGGGATAGCAACAGGGATCGAATTCAACAATTTCGGGGACAATTCGGCCTTCGCCTTTCTATTGCATTCTGTGCCCAGTCGCAAGCCGCCCTTACTTTCGTTTAAATGGGACCAATACTAACAACTGGAGTGAGATGAAGAAGACAAGAGTCAGCCGGAGAAACGAAGTCGGCGAAATTTTGAGCGGGGCAATGGGATAGATACCTGGAGCTTCGCCGGGGACTCAAGCGAAGAGCAAAGCAGCAAGGGAGCGACCGAAGAGAATGGACCCAGTGTCAGACCAATTGATCAATGTATTGATGATCGGGAAGAACCAGGATTTCAACGGAGTGCTGACTTGTGGAAGTCAAAGTGAGAAATCCCCAGATTGACTCACCGTTCCCGCTCCGATGTCGCGGCGGTAAGGGCTCTTCTGGTGTTCTCTACGGTAAGGTACCCAAGAATTTGAACCACAGTGACTTGACTGCGAGATCATGCCATATTTATACTCATATTTAGTTAACAAGGACGTAATGAGATAGGAGACGTGCAAAAATGTCAGATTTCCAATTGCTGCCAAAAGTATGATTTCTAATATATTGATACGATATTAATTTCTTTCCCATTCCGCCAGCTGAATTCCGTGTCCCAGTTGTATGAGTCAAATCCGCGGTCACCGAAAGGTACCTCATCGGATAGTGGTGAGACTCATAGACGTAGAAAAGCCACCAAATCAGATATCAGTAACGACCGTATCCACCTGAATTTCTGGAGGAGTACTGGTCTTGGTTATATTGGCGCTGGTCGCGATGACCGCCTCCGCGATAGTTACCTCCGCGATGGTATCCTCCGCCGCCTCTGTATCCTCCGCTGCCACCATGGTCGGAGGACCTGCCATTATATTGATTGGACTGGTTGTAATATGAGGACTGATTATAGTATCCTTGCTGGCCCTGACCATAGTGGTCGCCCTGGCCATGGTTGCCTTGGTACTGACCGGGTCCTTGCCCGTATGAAGGCCGATGATGCGAACCCGACATTCCTCCATGCGGAGGAGGTGGAGGACCTCTGGAGAAGCCAGCGGACCCAGGAACGGGTGGGACCCAGCCCGAAGGCATCATAGGACCACCACCAGCATTGCCAGGGACGGGAGGTACGAAACCAGGGTCGAGATGAGCAGCGAAAGGATTAGGCCTGTCGCTTGCATAGTTGATACGGCCGCCTCTATGTCCGCCGCGCAAAGGAGCACCGCCGTACGATCTTCCAGAGTTTTGAGCCTTGTGCTTCACTGCTTGGATATCTGCGTTATCCAACGCCGGAGGGTTGAATTTGACTCCTCGAAGAAGCATGGACTTGTGAACGTGCTTTGACTTCGGAATTTCATAGTTCACACTAGGGCAAAAACTCGTTAGCCAGGTACAAAAGGGACAAGTAAGAAGAGAGACTCACATCAAGGACCGATCATCCTCCAAACTCGGCATGCCATATTCCTCGAGTGACGATGGCAGAGAGCTATGAGGAATGTAGGCCTCATTACGCTCGACCTTGCCCGCCAAACCGTCACTTATACGCATGTTCAACTTGTACTCCTGGACACCCTGCTTCTTCGAATAGAACTTGGCCACCAGGTCTTGATACAATGGATGAGCTTCCGAAAGCAGCAACACCTCGCGTCCGACGCTGTTGCGGAGCTTTTCGTCTTCAGTGAGAAGCGGGTATTTCTTTTCCATGGCGGCAAGTAGCCGCTTCTCATCAATGAAGGGCAGTAGAATAACACCCTGCCAAGCGAACTTCTTGCCATTCAAATCCACAGCAAAATCCTCCGGATAGAAATCAATGATCTCACTCTCTGGGTTGCTCATAAGGTCGTGGAAAACTTCGGGAATAGCATGATTAGAGGAGGCCGGGAGAACTCCCATCAACTGTTCAAATGGTCTGAATGGCACACCCTTGTCGAAGTTTATCTCCATATCGCCAATGTCCACAAAATCTGCGGCGAAGGGAGCGTAATGATACGGATAGTACCAGGTCCAGGACGGGCATCCTTGGAAATAATACAACAGAACCCATGCGAGACCCTCGGCGTATGCGCGCGCAACCTTGTGGCGGAACTCCTTGTCCTGGGGGTCGACGCCAAACTTCTGCTCGTAATACCGGTCGGCGTATCCTTCCTCCCACAGACGAACTGTGTCGGGGGGCAGCTCATCCTCCTTGGCAGCAACAGGCACAGCAGGCGAGTCTCTGCCTGGAGTTCCTGCTTCTGTGTCATCCTCTTCCACGAGATCGGCCTTTCTCTTGCCAAGGACCGATGGTGACGTTTGCTCCGTCTGATCCGTTTGATCCTGTGAAGGCTCGCCATTTTCTGCTGTAGCGTCCTCAGAACTCTCCTCCACATTCTGACCACTTTGGGAGCCCTGCATCAACTTGCTCTTCAAGACGGCAGCCGCGCTCTTATTTGCCATGTTGGCCCGATAAACAGCGCCGCGATTGACTACCATGCTGTGAGTGAGTTCCCTTGTCTGTCGAGACAATTGTCCTCGACCAGGGGTGATCAGTTCCAGTTGATTCGGCGGCGCTGCATCACCACCTCGGGGACCACGGTGACCGACGGGCGAGTCCATGGGCTCGTAAGTGGGGGAGCTCCTTCGTCGTTTCCTGGCTCGTTCTTCCTCCCGAGCCTTTGCTTCCTGTTTCCGTCTTTTCTCGTTGGCGAGCTTTCTTTCCTCTGCTTGTCTACGGCGCCGGAAGATGGCATCTTCCTGCTTTGCGAGTCCTTGCAGGATGAGCTGAGCCCGCTTCAGATCGACATGTCCATCCTCGGTCAGGTACCCGCCCATGACGGGAATGTTATCGCGCCAGATTGCAATCAGAGTATCTATACCATTCTCACGGATGTCTAATGACGGTAGGTGAGGCAGGAAGTCATTTCCTACAAAGAAGCACATGAAGACCCAATCATCCAAAGCCCGTTCGAGGTCAAAGGGGAATGGTTGTTGCGGCACATACAGCTCGGCAGCGAGATACTCTCTGAGGATGGAAACATGGAGCCAGATGAATGGTTTGAGAGAGGAACCTTTTTGCTTTTCATCAAATTCCCCATTCTTCTCCTTCGCCTGACCCCTGCACTCCTCTGCCTTGTGACCTTGTTGACCACAGAGATGGCAGGTTCGTGCCCGAGACTCCTGGAAGAAGACATCTTCACGCAATACTCTGAAATGGGGTTCATGGGTAGCGAGACCCAGCATGATCAAATCGGCGTCCTACAAGACATATCGTCAGCGGTATGCATCAAGTAATGCGCAGCGTATAACCCACCAATCCGTAGATAACGTGACGAGTGTTCGGGTCGTGCTCGGGTGCCGCCCTTTGTGATCGGATAAATTCCATGATCTTGTGCTCCCCCTCTCCGGGTACAGTCGCATCCGAAATAATGATTTTAAGCTATAGTAGTTAGCATGCGTTCGCATTAGACCCGTCGAAATATCGTACCTTCTCCCAAGCTGGGTCGGTATTCAACTTGTAAGCAATCCAGTAGCGAAGAGATGCAGCGAGAATGTCCATGAACGGCGTTCCTGGAGTAATGACATTGCTATCCCATGTTTTCTGAACAACCTCTTCCTGCAACTCTTCGTCCACTTTGTTGCCGTTCTGCTTAGAGAGCATCTTGCGAAACTCCTCCTTCTTTTCATCCGCCTCTTTTGCCTCTTGGGCCGATCGGAATCGACGTGCTCGTTGCTGGTTCATCTTGGCTCGCGGCGCGACACCATCTATAGAAGAGACAGACGTTAGTCGAAAATCGAAGAAAATCAGAATAGCCTGGTCACATACCGACAGCGATCATCAGAAGCTTCCTGGGACGGACCATGTTCACCACGCGGTCAGTGTACTTGAAGATTTCCACCATCATCTCCTGCTCATTCGCCGGTGGCGGCTTGCCCTCAGGATGGGTACATGGATGGACAATACCATTCATGTCCAAGTAGAGATTATCCATCTCCTCTCCATTGGGGTTTGGTTTAGTAGTGTCAACGGGAACTTCTTCGCCGTTGACTTCGTAGGGTAACTCTTCAATGACCGGGGAGATGATTTTGGGGTATTTGTTGGAGAGCCATCGAAACAATGCCGGAACACCCATGATGGTGATAGTAGATTATGGCTATGATGAGAAAATTGTAAACTTAAGAAGAAGAAAGGTTGAGATTCATCAGTTGCTGATGCGCTCCATCAGCTTCCTCGAACACTAGCCTCTCCTTGTCGCGGATCAGTAACGACCGGGACGATATGTATTTTTATCCTCGTTTAATGATGTCGCATCAAGATCAGGCGTCCAACATCTGATACTAGTACAATATGCGATGACAAAAACCTAACCGATTGTGCTTCAGTGAAAGGACGGTTGTCTGAAAGTCTCTGCGATAAGATGAAGGCGGGATTTCGGCGCTATTCTTGTCGCGGTTCCGGAGTTTAGCGGCGCCTTGGCATTTATTGTTCAAGCCACTAGACAGCTGTTATCCTGGAAATAACATCAGTATTGTGGTGATGACAACGCAATTGGAATTGTGAATCTTATTTTGTCAGACTATTCAATGCCTAAATATTGCTACGCCCTCGGCCGGCGATGACCATGATACTACGATCAATCCGTTGCGATGTTCCGAATCCTCGAATCACAGGCGCCGGCCAAACAAACGGCAACGGACACAATCAACACTCTGAGCAGTAGACTCCAAAGTGCGACTTTACTGGAGGATCGACGCGCGGCAATACAGGGTCTAAGGAGCTTCTCAAAGCTTTATCCGGCCTCTGTCGCATCTGGAGCGCTACGACCGTTGATCAACAGCCTGAGAAATGACCGAGAAGATGTGGACACGATCAAGGTGGTCTTGGAGACCTTGTTGATGTTATTCTCCCCAGATGAGAGCAGTGTGCGTTGATGTCCTGATCTGTTGATAGGACTTGCTGATAGGTAGCTCACAGCCCGAAGCGTCTGATGAGATAGCCCTGTGGCTTGCGGATGAGTTTACTCAGGTGTGTACTGGCTACGTGCTACGAAGGTTATATGTAGCTAATGAGGCGAAAGCGACAAGACAATATCACCGCACTTCTCGATCTCCTCGATACGCGGGATTTCTATTCTCGTCTGTATTCGCTGCAGTTGATGTTTCAGATCTCAAGTGCCCGGCCAGAAAGGACACAAGAATGTATACTAACCGCCCCGCTGGGTATCCCCAGGCTTGTCGGTGCTCTGGGGGATAGCAGGGAACCAATTCGTAATGGTAAGCTGCACCGGGATTGAGTTTTCTATAATGCTCGAGTGACTCACCGTACGTGCGCGTTTTACAGAAGCACTACTTTTACTCATTGCCTTGACACCTGCCTCGGAGGAATTTCAGAAACTCGTTGCCTTCGAGAATGCCTTTGATATGATATTGTGCCTGATCGAGAATGAGGGTGGCTTGATGTATGGATTAGAGGTCGTGGAAGATTGTCTGTCTTTGCTGGCCAATCTTCTACGCCTCAATATATCGAATCAGTCATACTTCCGAGAGACCGGCTGCGTGAAGAGATTGGCAAAACTCCTAGCTGATGTCAACAAAGATGAGGATCCAACTGAGGACGTTCCGCAGTGGACGCATGGTCAGCGCGATAAGAATATCTGGGGCTTACTCGTTATCGTCCAGCTGTTCCTCGTTAAGGGCGGGATCAACACTCCCGCCAATCAGATGGCTTTCTGGAACAATGGCGTGATGGAGCAAATATTGAGCGCGGCCTTCGGCCAGAATTTCAGTGTCAACGTGACATCCAAGGTTTGTGCTTTTGAGTTTTCCAGGTACGACTCATCGGTTGACCTATCTAGGCGTTGGCTACATGCGCCGATTTGATACGCGGAAACTCGTTCCTGCAGGAGAGATTCGGGGATATTGAGGTCTTCTGGGGTCGGCAGCCCAGTCAAGATGGCGTTGTCAATGGGGATAAAGTCGCGAACGGTGTTCAGCGCGTCAACGTCATCGAAGCATTGCTTAAATTGAGTCTTGAACCCGCCCCAATACAGGTACTTGATGCCCGGCTGGCCGCAAGCGAGTGTATCAAGGCATTCTTTGCAAATCATCCGGGAATTCGCGTCCATGTGTTGCGGAGAGCGATTGATGGACATCTCAGCGGGCAGGATCAGATTCCGAATATCATGACTGCTCTGCTCGTGCCGCCGGATGCTCGAGGAAATTCCGATCCTTATCAAGTGTGGATTGCATCTGTTCTAATGTTCCACTTGCTGTTTGATGATGCCGAGGCAAAGGCGATAGCCATGCAAGTGACTGAGGGCGACGCTGAAAGCGGCGAAGAAGTAATCACCTGCATCCAAACAATTCTGGGAAACTTAATCACAGGAATGAAAAGGGGCGATGACGAGAGAATCACGGTAGGCTATTTGATGTTGCTGTGCGGGTGGCTTTTCGAAGAGCCAGATGCTGTCAATGATTTTCTTGGAGAGGGAAGCAGCGTTCAAAGCTTATTGCAAGAAACTAAGCATCGCGGTGTCTCCAATGTGATTGTGCCCGGCCTGACCACGATTTTGCTGGGAATCATCTACGAATTTTCCACGAAGGACTCGCCTATTCCGCGGGCTACGTTGCACAAGTTATTACTCGAGCAGCTAGGCAGAGAGCAGTATATTGACAAGATCACTCGCTTCAGAGAATCGCCCATGGTCCGGGACTTCGAGGTCTTGCCACAGACGGTGGGAGGACAGTTTGACGCGGGACTACCTGATATTTTCTTTGACAGGACATTCATTGAATTCCTTAAAGATAACTTCAGCCGGTTGATTCGGGCAATCGATCGCGAACCCGGGCTTGAGATATCAGTCATCACAAATGGCATTCAGCGAGGAGTTTCGCGTGAACTGGTTGATTCGCTCAGGGCTGAGCTCGAAGAACGAAGTCAAGCTGTGCAGAAGCTTGAATCTGACTTAGTCAATTTACGAAGCCAACTTGAGCAAGAGCAGGTCGAATATAGAAAATTCAAGGACCTGAGCAGCTCAGAGGCTTCCAAAATACGGCAGATTAATGAATCGTTGCAACGAAATCATGAACAGGAGTTGGCGAGATTGGAAGAAAAACACAAGCATGCCAAGAACGAATTGCTGAAACAGCATGGTGATCAACTTCGAGCTATCGACAACCAGCTCAAGGAAACCTCCGCCGAATACGAGAGGAGAAGCCAGAAAGTCAAGAAGTTGCACGATGCGGAAGTCGCTGATCTTCAAAAGAAACTCCAAACGCTAGAATCGGAGCTTACCCGCGTCAGGGAACAAAGTGCAGACGAAATTGGCAGCTTGCAATCGACGATTCAAACGATGAGATCAGAAGCAGACCAAAACAAAGGACAGCATTGGGCCCAGGTAGCGGAGCTTGAAAGCACAATCCAAAGTCTGCGCTCAGAACTAGACGAAAACAAGGCGAAGCATGCCGACCAGGTCTCTAACCTCAGCGACACGATTCAGAGGCTACAGTCTGAACTTGACAAAGCCAAAGAAGGACACGAGGCTGAGCTTGCTGACCTTAGAGCGAAGGCTCAGACCTTGCAGTCCGAACTTGACACAGCCAAACAAGAACATGAAACTGAACTCAGTGGCCTTAAAGTCAAGGCTCAGTCGTTACAGTCAGAACTTGACTCTGGTACGGAAAAGTCCAAGGAAGATCTCCAGGCTGTTCATGACGACTACTCATCTAAGCTTTCAGAGCTGGAAAAGCGGGTCAAGCTGGCTGAGACCAAGGCAGAAAAAGCTGAAGCAGATGCGCTCAGATCTGCTGAAACACTCAAGGAGGTCCAGGCACAACTTAGAAAGACCAAGGCTGAAGTTGAGGAGAAGGAGGAAGCTCGCAAAGCCGCGCAGACCGAACTCGAAGATCTCCTGATAGTGTTTGGGGATCTGGAAGCGAAGAGAAATCAAGATAAGGTGAGTCATTAGCTACTTGAATTCGGACCAATCACTAACTAATCATCTTTCCAGAAACGCCTTAGAGACCTTGGACAAGAGGTGTCTGAGGCTGAAGATGACGAAGACGAGGACGAGGCCGAGGAGGAAGAATGAGGTTCGGCGTGTTCATACATCATGGACTGCGATTCATGCGAGCTAGCTTTCAACGCATCCTATAAAAACAACGTAGATACCATCAACAGCATAGGTATATTGCCATTAGGTAGCGATCTTCTAGACTGTCGTGTGTCTCCGTAATAATAATGCTTAGAGGTGGTAGGGCAAGAAGCCTTGGCAGAAAATCGGCCCGCGGGGGCCGTGAGTCATTGCCGCCCTACATTTATCGTCTTTTTTTATCTACCCCGCGACCCATCCCTCGCTCCCGGCCACAGATCGCACCGACAGCCATTATCTGACGACTGTCCCCTCGCCCGTCATGTCCATTGATTTTCCGGCTGAGGAAGAGATCACCCTCAAGAGGTGGAGGGAGATCAACGCCTTCGGCAGGCAAGTCGAGCTATCCCGTGGTCGCAAGCCATACACTTTCTACGATGGCCCTCCATTCGCAACGGGCCTTCCTCACTATGGTCACTTGCTCGCCTCGACTATCAAGGATATTATCCCTCGATACTGGTCGATGAAGGGTCACTATGTCGAGAGGCGGTTCGGTTGGGATACACACGGTGTCCCCATTGAGTACGAAATCGACAAGAAACTCGGCATGTCGGGCTTGGAGGCCGTCGAAAAACTCGGCATCGAAAAGTACAATGAGGAGTGCAGAGCTATTGTCATGAGATTCGCGTCTGAATGGCGCGAGACCATTGAGAGACTCGGCCGCTGGATTGACTTTGACAATGACTATAAGGTACGTTACCCCGCTGATGCTGGTGCGAATACGTATCGCCTCGATTTGTACTGATGGAGATTAGACCATGAACTCCAGTTTCATGGAATCTGTATGGTGGGTTTTCAAGCAGTTGTTCGACAAAGGACTCGTCTACCGTGGCTACCGTGTCATGCCTTACTCGACCGCACTCAATACCCCCTTGAGTAACTTCGAAGCGCAACAAAACTACAAGGATGTGCAGGACCCTGCAGTAGTTGTATCATTCCCTCTGGTAGATGACCCTGAGACCTGCCTTCTCGCATGGACGACCACACCCTGGACTCTGCCTTCTAACGTCGCCCTCGCCGTCAACCCTGGTTTCGAGTACATTAAGATTTTCGATGAAGCCTCCAAGAAGCACTACATCCTTCTCGAATCCCTCCTTCGCACACTCTACAAGGACCCGAAGAAGGCCAAGTTTAAGATTGTGGATCGTTTCAAGGGTGTGGACATGAAGGACTGGAAATACCAGCCACTCTTCGATTACTTCTACGAGGAGTTCAAGGACTACGGTTTCCGTGTGATAAATGGGGACTATGTCTCCGCTGAGGATGGTACCGGTATCGTCCACCAGTCGCCGGCTTTCGGTGAGGAGGATTACAACGTTGCTATGGCAAGCGGTGTTATCAGCGAAACACGTCTGCCACCTAATCCTGTCGATGAGAAGGGCTGTTTCACCGCGGAAGTCCGTGATTTTGTTGGTCAGCATGTCAAGGCTGCCGATAAGGCGATCATCAAGCATCTCAAGGGCATCGGCCGTCTGATCGTCGACAGCCAGATTACTCACAGCTATCCATTCTGCTGGCGTTCTGATACTCCTCTTATCTACCGCGCTGTTCCCTCCTGGTTTGTCAAGATCGGCCCGATCATTCCCCAAATGCTTCAGGGTATTGAAGAGTCGCACTGGGTGCCTTCTTTCGTCAAAGAGAGGCGTTTCGCCAGCTGGATTCAGAATGCTCGGGATTGGAACATTTCAAGGAACCGCTTCTGGGGAACACCGCTTCCGTTGTGGGTCAGCGACGACTTCAAGGAAGTCGTGGCTGTAGGAAGTGTCGAGGAGCTCAAGCAGCTGAGTGGCTACGAAGGAGAAATTACTGACCTTCATCGTGACAAGGTGGACAAGATCACTATTCCAAGTAAGCAAGGCAAGGGTGTCCTCCGACGTGTCAGCGAGGTGTTTGACTGCTGGTTCGAATCGGGTAGCATGCCATACGCATCCCAGCATTATCCCTTTGAGAACAAGGAGCAATTCGAGAAGAGCTTCCCTGGTGATTTCATCGCCGAGGGTCTCGACCAGACGCGTGGTTGGTTCTACACTTTGACTGTCCTGGGAACACATCTCTTCGGCACCCTACCCTTCAAGAACTGCGTTGTGAACGGAATCGTTCTTGCTGAGGACGGAAAGAAGATGTCGAAGAGATTGAAGAACTACCCTGATCCGACGCTGATCATGCAGCGCTACGGTTCCGATGCCCTTCGACTCTATCTGATCAACTCTCCCGTCGTGCGTGCCGAGCCGCTCAGATTCAAGGAGTCTGGCGTGAAGGAGATCGTTGCCAAGGTTCTCCTCCCTTTGTGGAACAGCTACAAGTTCTTCGAGGGTCAGGCAGCTCTATTCAAGAAGAACAATAGTATTGACTTTGTCTTCGACCCCAAGGCTGAAGCCACCAATACCAACGTGATGGACCGCTGGATCCTGGCCAGCTGCCAAAGTTTACTGAAGTTCGTGAACGAGGAGATGGCTGGATACCGTTTGTACACAGTAGTTCCTCGGTTGCTCGAGTTGATTGACAACACAACCAACTGGTACATCAGATTCAACCGCAAGCGTCTTAAGGGCGAGAACGGCATTGATGATACTCTGCATGCGCTGAACACTCTCTTCGAGGTTCTCTATACCCTAGTCAGAGGTCTCGCTCCCTTCACACCATTCATCACCGACACCATTTATCAGAAGCTGCTTGCCCATATCCCCCAGGCGCTCCGTGGCGAAGACAGCCGGAGTGTGCACTTCCTCCCCTTCCCCGAGGTGCGCGAGGAACTGTTCGATGAGGTTGTCGAGCGACGGGTGGCACGGATGCAGAAGGTCATCGAGATGGCCCGTGTCTCCCGTGAGCGCCGCTCCATCGGCTTGAAATCTCCTCTGAAAACTTTGGTTGTGATTCACCAGGATCAGCAATACTTGGACGATGTGAAGTCCTTGGAAGGCTACATCCTGGAGGAGTTGAACGTCCTTGAGCTTGTCTTGTCGTCCGATGAGGCCAAGTACAATGTTCAGTACAGCGTTAGTGCCGATTGGCCTACCCTGGGCAAGAAGCTGAAGAAGGACGCCCAGAAGGTCAAGAAGGCATTGCCATCCCTCACGAGTGATGACGTGAAGAAGTTTGTTGCTGAAAAGAAGATGCTTGTTGACGGCATCGAGCTCGTCGAGGGTGACCTTGTCGTGAAGCGTGGTCTCAAGGAGGATGTTGCATCTGAGGGTATGGAACCTAACGCTGATGCTGATGTGCTGACCATCCTTGACGCCAACCTATACCCCGAATTGGCTCAACAAGGATTAGGTCGAGAGATCATCAACCGTCTTCAGCGTCTGCGTAAGAAGGCCGGTTTGGTCCCTACTGATGATGTGAGAATGGAATATGCCGTTCTCTCTGATCCCGACAGTGTTGGTATCAACGAGGCTTTCGAGACACAAGCCAAGGCCATTGAAAAGGCTGTCCGCAGGCCCCTGGAACAGGTTGCCGTAGTTGATGGCAAGGTCTCCAGCGGAGACAAGGAAGGTCTTATCATGGAGGAGGAGCAGGAAGTTCAAAAGGCAACTTTCCTGTTGCGGTTGCTCAAGCTGTAGCTGCGGGCCAATCTGTATTAAGATATGCTGCATGAAAATAGTTAAGATCTTAGATTTGTCTAAAGATGATTTATGTTTACGAATCTCTTGCTTCTATCTGGAATGGTAGCAATCACTTCTTCAGTCTCCAGGAAGCCCTCCTGTACGCCTGGCCCGGTGCAATTTCTCTGGCAAATATTTTGACCTCGACGACCTCAGACCTTCTTGGATGCCGCCTATACCTTCATCAGTAGCTGCATCAACCATAGCTTCTGAACAGCATACCAAAAAGCAATCTTTTAACTTCATAAACTCCTTAGCACACATGTCCTTGTGCACTGCATTGTAGTCAGCAACAATGCATTTGCCGTATGTGGCTGCCTGAGAACGGATTTAGCCTGCATACCAACAGTAAGAGCAACGCAGCGAACATGAGCATACCTCCGCAGAGCATTTGGAAGCAGCTTTTGCAAACTTCTCAATAGGTCTGACCCTTGTTGATGGCATTTTTGGTGGGATACTGCAACTGATCCTCTGCAGCTTTTCTCTCTGCTGGTGATGCAATTCAGACCCATGGACCGGGCAACGCATTACATAAGCAGTACAAATCACATGACGTACGCATTCCCATCTGCGCGACACGAACAAAACAATTCGAGTTCCGGGGACAAAGCTGGGGTGCTCTGTGTCCTTGTTTCAACGCTCTGCATAGTCGGACATACTATTTTTTTCTGGATTTCTTGGATTTGGTTTCTCTCGCATTGGACACTGCGGATCTTTGTTCTACCGTCATCTTTGCGTCTCGCAATGCATGATTTCGTTTTCCGCCTCCATGACCGATCTGCGAAAAACGCGCCTTAGGTCGCGGACTTTTCGATGCCTCCGAATCCCCCTCAGCGTAAAGCTTTATCCTTTGAAAACCCGTCGCTCTCAGACGAAGGTAGGCAACTTCGGTTACTAGCATGTCGCAATTTTTGCGATTCGAGTTCTTTGTCTAATCTCCGTCTTCCTTGTGGATAGATGTCGGCCTCTTGTATCAGATCGTTATCCGCGCGGAGCTGGATCCGGATGCCAACCGACTTCCCTTCAGGGCGTTGTTTAAAGCGTACGATGAGGTCATTGCCGAGCATGAAGTGGACGCGGATCCAGGCCATGCCTGTCTGCGCTTCCTCTTCAAGATGGGAAGCAAAGAAGTCGTAGGCGATTCTCTCTTCGAAAAGTTCGAGAATCTGCTTCGCCAAATGGGTATTGTCATCGAATTTGGAGGCGACGATACATTTACCGAAACCAATGACACATATGAGGACAAAGAACCCTCAATTGAAGGGTTGCGCAATAGGAGGGTTGATCGCGATACGGCGTCAAGAGAGGATACCACGCAGACAAGGCGCCGAAGGCGAGCATCCTTCAACTCTATGTATGATGTTGGTGAAGATATTACGCAAAGAAGCTTCGCCAACCGCCCGAGCTCGCGTTCCTCCATGTCGCGCCTGCAGACAGGGAAGACTGAATTCCCTGAGCCGACACCGGCGCGGGCCGAGAAACAACGAACCTCTCCTGACAGGACTCAATTAATGGCTCAGTTTGTGGACGTTGGGCGTAAGTTGATGCGTCGAATGGAGGAGCTGGCTTCTAAGGAGCAGAGACGAGATGAAACACCGACTTTCGTTGGGAAAGATGCCAGATCTGCGGTTGACCGAGACCGTTCTGAGAGAATGGCAGAAGCCTCGCGATCAAAGCCACGGCCCCGGGCTGCCCGCGCCGCCAGCTCTATAGCCTCGGATGAAGACAGTGAAGGGTCTAGTACATCCTCGCAGGAGGACGCTCACAACTCTTTCGAGAAAAGGGAGGTACCCCCGGAAATGCTGTATAGACCATCACTGTCCGATTTGCTGCGGGATGCTTCGACATTTAATATGTATCGTCAGCGCGCGATCGCTCGGCGCATTCTGACGCAGTGGTTGAAGAAGGCGGTTCAGACGCAACAGACTCACCGAAATATGGAAGTGGTCGCAGTCAATCGCGACAGGATAACCCTCTTACGGCAAGCTTTTGAGACGTGGCGTACAATTATCCAAGATAAACGCCGGGTTGCTCAGACAGAGAAATTTTTCAAACATCTCGAAGAGCGTGCTGGACGCGCCAGAGATCTATATCTTATGACGAAAGCTTTCACGCATTGGGCGCAAATCGCCTCTGACGAAGTTGCAAAAACGTCAGCTGCCCGACGACATATTCTCCGTGTCAAGTATTTCAACGCCTGGCGTGAAATCACAGCTGTCAATGAGCTGAAAGCTCAGCGATTCGCGCTGCGAAGGCCCTTTAATGCCTGGCGAAGCAAGGCCCGAAAAGCGAAGGAAATGGAGCAAAAAGCAGTGGCTGTCCATAACAAAAAACTGACACATGCGGTCTACTGGCAATGGTTCTGGAGTTTCTGTGATCGGCGGGCACCCCAGTGGTACGATCATCGCCTCAAGCGACGTTCCTTTCTTTACTGGCTGCGAAAGTTCCGCATGAATAGGGAGCGTAATCAAGAGATAGACGCGAAGAATAAGCATACTGCTACTGCGACAGCTTGGCAGCTATGGCATCAGAGATCCAAAGCCATTGTTGCTGCAGAAAAAGACGTTATATCCGTGGATCGCAAGCAAGTCCTGCAGGAAAAACTCGAGGAATGGAGAGCCGAGGCTCGATTACGTCCAGTTGCTTCTCACGTCTCCGCAATGATAGATAGAAATATTACCCAAACGGCATTCTCGCAGTGGGCCAAACGGCTCCGAATGCTCAGAGAAGCGAAAGAAGTGGATCGACTGAGGGTTATGCGCAATGCATGGACAGCTTGGAATGATCTACTTCGATGTCAGGCTCTGACTGCGCGCATAGAAGAGCGCATGAAGATGGAAATCATGTACAAATGGATCCTCGCGGAACGGTTTCGATTGATGCAAAGGATTCGCGATCAACGAATCACGCGCGATGTGTTCGCCAGGTTTGTGACAAACGTGCGTGACACTTATACACGTTTGTTGCAGCATGCCGATGTGCATGAGGAGTACCGCAACGAAGAACTTCTCCGCTCAAAATTCATCTGCTGGCGGGAACAGCTTGCGCTTCAGCGCCAACGCGAAGTGGCTGCGGCTGAATTCTATGCGCCACGCCTTCAGCAGGAATCGCTGGTGGCCTGGCACTCGAAACACCAACACATGACGAAATTGGAGGGGTGGGCTCGCGACGCACGGTATTACTTCCTAGCGACCCGAACGATCAAAAAGTGGCACAAGGCTACATTAGACTCTGCCAAGCGTCGTCGTCAGGAAGCCTATGCCAAGATGCGGCGAAAGATCAAGATCAATCTTGCCCTCAAAGCGCTAACGCACTGGCATTCGAGAGCTCAGCATGTAGCAGAATTGGAGCAGCAAGCCATAGCCCTTTGTCGGAGCAAGACTTTGGTTATCGCAGCAGAATATGTGGAGGCATGGCGCGACTCGACAGATAAAAGAGTGCAGGACTGCGAAGAAGCAGACATCTTGTACGCCCGCCAGATTGCTCGAGGTCATCTGGCACGCTGGAGGGAATCATCCGCCAAGTATCGCGACCTGAAGCAACAAGCGAACGACGTTTACCGCCTGCACGGCTTGGGTCGCACAAACGGTCAGCTTCGCAAACTCAGCCTTCGCGTCTTCCAGATCAAGAGCTCTTTCGAAACTGCAAATTCTATGCATGAACGCAATTTGAGAAAACATGCAAGAAGCATGTTTCGCCATTGGTTAGAGAAAGTCAGGATGAGACTTGAAGCTCGAGACATTCCAGGTCCATTGAAAACTCCTGCCGGAGCCTTTGACGGTGCACTCACGAACGGGACAGACGAGGCCATTTTTGATCCTTGGTATCGAAATGAGACTCCATTCAAGCTCAGCGATTTCCGTACCGAGTCTCAAGTACCCTCAGCAACTCCGCTTACAACCCCTAACTACATGATGTCTCCGTCCAAGCGAGCCGCGCGAGCCAAAGCGCTCACGCAAATTTCTACAACCCCTGCGACGCCTCTGTATACGCCGTTTGCCAGTCGATTGTTGCGTGCCGAGGGTATGGGCACGCGGACTGGTTCAAGCTTCCGGAATCGCAATGGCCGGGGCAACGGCTTAGGCACAAGTGTGCGATTTGTCGATCAACCCCCTGAGTCGCCGACTGACGGTCGAGGCTCGGGGAATCGACGTCCTTGAGATATTATTATCTGCTTCTGAAGAAGTTGGCGCTTTTGTTCGTGTATATGCTTTCCCTTTTGATTCGTTTCGCGATTGGTGCATTATTGGATGAACATATCGATACCTTGTTCATGTTCGCGTGGCGTGTGGTCAAGTGCATCCTGGTTATTTATATCAACGTAAACCACTGTTGATTTTGGATATATGTACAATGAGTGACGCAATTAAGTGCAGACGGTGTTTATCTGCTTCTCGGACATTTTAGATGCCATGGCTTTGAGAGTTTCCAGCACTAGATCAATAGTTACTAAGATAGTGGTACTAGATCCACTGTCTTCCATCTATGGGCTTGATTCTCCAGCTACCACAAGCTCCTTTCTTTATCTGCTTCTTAGATATTTTAGATGCCATGGCTTTGAGTGTTTCAAGCACTGGATTAATAGTTGCCAAAGATAGTAGTGCTGGATTCACTGTCTTCCATCTATAGGCTTGATATTCTGGCCACCACTGTCTCCTTTCTTTATCTGCTTCTTAGACAGTTTCGATGCCATGGCTTTGAGAGTTTCAAGCGCTGGATCAATAGTTACCAAAGATAGTAGTGCTGGATTCACTGTCTTCCATCTATAGGCTTGATATTCTGGCCACCACAGGCTCCTTTCTTTATCTGCTTCTTAGACATTTCAGATACCATGGCTTTGAGAGTTTCAAGCGCTGGATCAATAGTTCCAAAGATAGGAGTGCTGGATTCACTGTCTTCCATCTATAGGCTTGATATTCTGGCCACCACTGTCTCCTTTCTTTATCTGCTTCTTAGACATTTTAGATGCCATGGCTTTGAGTGTTTCAAGCACTGGATTAATAGTTGCCAAAGATAGTAGTGCTGGATTCACTGTCTCCCATCTATATAGGCTTGATTCTCCAGCCACCACAGTCTCGTTTGTATAAACAACAAACGCATGAGTCTCAACTCTTACACTTGCTTTCTCTTAATCCCCAGCTCCTCAATCTATCCTCCCTCCGGTTTTTTGTATATTTCGTTGCTACCCCCATCTCACACTTGGAAGAACTACTTTTTTTGCGGTGATAACAAGATTTTTACTTTCTTTAGCAAAACCTTGCGGTGCAGCTTTTCCAGTTGATAAAGATGTTTCAACCACATGGACCTTTTTGCAAAAATTGTGGCATGGAGGGCCATGTACAGTCTCTCTGCCCAGATCGCCCTTGCGGATACTGTCGCCAGGAAGGACATATCATTCGAGACTGTCCACAATGCCCTGTCTGCCCTCATTGCGGACTGAAAGGGCATGACCCCAAATGTTCACAAGCTAAATGGAACAGACAATTGCAGGAACCAGCTGGTTCTCAACTACCATCAATGCCACGAGAAAAGCCCAAGTTTGGACCACGAAGCCATGTTCAGGATCGCTTTCCGAACCAGTTGCAGCCAACCATGACTGAGAATAGGAGCCTTAGTGCGCCAGCTGCAGTAAGTCTCACATCCTCTTCAGGTATGAATTGGTACTAATAAGTCTTTCTCCATACAGGACTCCTCCGCTGTTTGCCCCAAAGTCAGGTTTCCGCCAATTCAGGAGACCTTAACTTACTTGCTCAAAACTGTTACAGAAACAAACAGACAAGATCTCAAGCATATTCCATACCAGGAATCGATTTTGGCCATGGGAGGAATAGATGATAGCATAAAGCTTTTGACAAGAGCTATCCACCCCGCAGTAAAACATTTCGAGAACAAGGAGGTGACCACAAAGATGTAAGTGAGGAACTACCTTACTAGATTTATACTAATGAAATACAGGCTGCATGAAGTCCGCGAGAAGCAAGCAGCAACCGAAGTATGGGAGAAGGACAACGGATACCTAAGCTTTGTTACTGATGATCGCAACGCAGCCTATTGGCGTGGATATGTTGGACAATCAGAAAACCCCAGAAATCGGATCATGCAGCATCTCAGGGCTATTATCAACAGTGAACAGAGTACGCTGCATTATTATATTGTGGCTAAAGGAGCTGGGCACCGTGCGATCAACTTCATGAAACTCTGGACTCTTGTCTGGCCAGATCATGTTAACAAACATATCCCTATGGTATTTGCTAATATCCTAGAGATGTTCATGGCTAGATGCTTCCAGACCCTTGCACCAGGTATTCTTGAAGAATACTTTGGGAAGGGGGAATACTCTGGCACTGGCCTGAATGTTGTTCCGCCACTTCTTCAGGGAGTCTCACTTAGCCCAGGTGCCAGATACACCTACTCACTCCAACTAGAAGACTCGCCAGACAGGGAGATTAGGGAATGGCCACAGTATCGATTGAAGCGACGGTTAGAAGACCAGGCCTTATCTCAAGAGCGGACTGGTAACTCTCTCAAGCGCCATGAATACCTCGAAATCTTGACATCAGCTGCAAGGGCACAACTTGGGATCTCTGATTTACAGCCTATGGATACTACAGCTTCGCTCATGAAACCATTCGACATGGAGTCCTGCTTGCGTACAGTTAAAGATGCTGTTAGAGAGCCCCAAAAGGTTGTTAAGCCTAGAGGTACTCTTAAGGCCCGGGTTGGGATAATTCTGGACCAGCATAGCTATCTTAGGGAGAGCCAACCACTGTCATATGGGGCAACAGGCGAATGTGCAGTCTCTTGGGGTATCACGGAGAGTGGATTCTGCGAAGAGAATTCTCTTATTTGGCCTTTCACATTCACCCAGGAAATCATCCAGCTATCAACATCTCTTTCCTTCAAGCAGATGAGGCCAGATGAAGCTGATGCCATAAGCAAAGCCAACAAGGATCTCATTCAAGCAAGCAACCTCCGGATCATCATTTTTAGTGATGCTGAAGTTACACGACTCCTAGGCCTAGGTCGTCAGATTTCCCTCAATTTCAGGGGAACCAATGTCCAAGCCTACGTTGAGATCGATGAAGCTTGCATAAAGCGGGTCTTTATCCACGCACCAAGGCCACTGTCCATTTTATGGGCAAACGCTGGAAGGCAGGTGGTTCAATGGTGTGAAATCTTCAGATTCAGCGCAGTTGTGGCGGAATTCAAGAGCACTATACATACCACATTTTACGAGCGAACACTGGTGGGTGCACAAATAATCAAACGCTACTGAGATGAACGAGACGGACGAGGCAAGCCGATGGCAACTGCAGACTCTATTGATGCTGGTATTCGTGCCTGGTTGTATCGCAAGGGCTTTCGGACCAGCGCTGCCCTCGAGCGTCTTAAGGCTGTTGGAGGATCGTTTCCAAAGTCTATCTTTCTACTTTGGACAAGTCTGCCGGAAAGACCCAAGGATATCGCCATGCCAACTACCAAGATACTGATAAAGAAAAAGACAAGAAATCGTTCACGTGTCTTTCCCCCAGAGAAGCTACAAGAGATGAGGGACCTCTATGATGAGATGCAGCAAGAATGGCCCAAGGATGCTCAAACCATTTCTGCAGATCCCAGTGGCTCAATTGAATATGATACATGTTCCAAGAGCAACAAGTCATTGGAGAGCAGCAGAGTTTCTGGAAGTTCTGAGTCCCTGGAACACCACGAAAATCCGGAGAGCGATGATGAGTCTGATACAAGTAGCACACTGGACATTGAAGCAATCAGCCAGGCAATGGTCGCAGGAGAAAGAGATGACCTGGAAGAAACCGGACTGACCCTATGTTCCTCCAGGAGTGGGAAGGCTCAGATCAAAGTCTCCGAAGTGTCTGAGTGTGTTGGTGCTACTACCAGAAAGCAGATCATTGCAGCTCAGCATGATCCTGCTTATGGAGAACTGACATCAATTGAGATACAGACACAAATCAGCCTGCTGAATGGGCGCCGTTTTAAAGGGCAGCATTGGTGGTCCAGCCATGGGGCCAAAGAAAAGCGGCAGATATATGGCCTTTGTTTACTCGTTCATTCTGTTATTTGGCTCAGACTTCGGGGCTTCTACCTCAGCCATAACAAGGATGGAGTCATAGTCCAAGCTGAGCTCGCACGACTTGGAGAAAGACATCCCAATGCGTATGTTGTATCTGAAAGAGCGGATGACCCAGCATCCTGTTTGGCTTTTCGGGTAACTCTGAAGGATGAAAATGGGGATCAAAAGGTTGTCTATCCGACATCACCGCCTACTCTCGAAGCCATATTCAAAGTGAACAGCTTGGTTGACTGGCTACATGGTGCTACATTTAGTACGTTGAAAACCCGAGGCAGACGACATATCTTCATCAACCCAACCAACGTCAACGTTGCCGAAGACCTAAAGTTCTTCCAGGGCGGTGCCTATATCCTGGAAGACGGTTCACGGTGCAAGAAAAGACCATCTACTGCAGGAAAGCGCCCAAGAGCTGACAGTGATGAGTCTGAGTCTGAGCCTGAGCCTGAGCCCGAGCAGGCCCGTGGCAAGAAAGCTGCAATATAGGTTGCCATGCCTGTCCAGCACGTTATCGGACTGCCATGTTGATGGGGCTGCGCAAGACATACAGCGAGGACGCTGTCATTTTTTCGGGGGGCGGCAATATGACTGGTGGTACTTCCACCTTCAGCGGATCATGTATCTTATCCTAGAGAGATCATCCTTGAATCCATTGCTTTACTATGCTTCACCATCTACCATAACAAAATGGTAGCATGTCCGGATAACGATCTCAGACCTCGGATTTAACTGTTCCCCAACATTTTTTTTTCTCTTCGTATCGCAAAAAATGAAGATTAGAGTAGTGTGGCAGGAACGATAAGATAGTAGTATGGCTGTAGCGGCTCCCAAAAAAATAGATGGGTTTTTTTTAAGATGGTAAGAGTGGGGTTCGAACCCACGCGACTTTCGTCAAGTGAAGTATTTTCTTAAGTCACTCGCCTTAACCACTCGGCCATCTTACCTCCTTAGTTCTGAGACATGTTAGGCTCGTTTCATCCGATCTTCGGATGGTGGTATCTAACTATATCCGCAGTTAGCAAGCCAGCAGGAATCTCGCTATTGAAGAGCTGCCTTACCAGAGCGACCCCGAATCAGGAAGGCACGCCGGAGCCTACTCCTCTGATCACGGTCCGACCAGCAAGGACACGTCCTCGTCTGCGGCGCCGTGCCTCTTCAACCTCTCGTCCTCAACAGAGTCGGACTCAATCCCAGTGTCAGACATGGAGTTTGTAACAATGACGCTGCTGCCTCGCAACCAGCCGCCCATGCGTATATACTCAACACCGGCCACTACATTCACTGCCAAGAGAACCGCACCGTTCGCCGCAAGTTCCGTAGTAGCGTGACATCGATACTGCAGTAGAGCATAATACTGCCATACCACAATTTGCCTAGAGATAATCCTAGTGCTCTATGTAAAGATTAGGTCGACGTTGATCGCCTGTTCAGGTCACACGGCGGGAGTGCCTATGGTGGAGCAAGTACAGATAGCAGAAACAGCGTGACTGACATCAACATCTCACACCCTCCGGACGGAGTGTATTGTCTGTCTTTCCCCACAAGTTCAAAAATCAACATAATCTAATTTCCTCATCGACATCCTCGCACATTCTTCAACTGGAGCTTGTCGTCATCACGTGTCTATTACTGGCAATGGTGTAGTACCACCGAGCGCAACCAGCGTCCAACTCGATCAACGACCGCCTCTATGCGAGCGGTGCTACCAGGGAGACCCCCAGCGAAGCTCCAGTCTTTCAGCACAGCGCTGTGGGAAGGTCTCCGCGTGGTTGTAAGCAAACATCCTTGAGATTCTTGAGACGATCTCATGCTTCATTTGCTTGACTACGAGCTCCGCTGACCCTTGTCGCTTTCGCGTTTTCCCGTAGGTGTACATTTCCGGGCATGCGCTTGTTATCCTCGCCGGTCCGCAGACCCTCCTTCAGACCATCTACGTGGATGAGACCGAGACGCTCGAGGCTGTGACGATTGATGAAGCTTCTGGGAGAATTGCTGTTTGTGGTGGACCGGACGTTTTCATATACCAGCCGTACGGCATCCAGCATGAATCGTTGAAGGTGCGTGTTGTTGTCCTGCGAATGGTGGTGGTCGCACGTTGCTGACTTTGCTGTAATTTAATAATGCAGTGGTCCCTTCTACATACCTTTCGCAGCGAAGACGATGGCGAGACGATCAGAACCCTGTCCTGGGGCTCCCCCGACGAGCTACTCCTGGGCAATTCGCATCTTACACTATGGTTCTTAAATGACGTGCCGCGCCTCATATGGAAGCAGAAGCTCGCCAACCCTGTCAAGTTCGCGCAGTTCTCTCCCGATTCGACACTGGTGGTCACTACGGGACATTACGATCGCATGGTCAAAGTTTGGCGGCGGCTCTCCTTCGGTGCAGACGATGTGCGGTTCGAGGTTTCATATCTTCCACACCCGGCAGTTGTTACAGGGATACATTGGCGTAAGCCAATCCATCGAGAACAATCCTTGGAAAATGTGTTCTACACCCTGAGCGCGGATAATAAGATCAGGGTCTGGGCTGCGATCGACCATCATGCGCCGTCACCTCTCCAGTTATGGACGGAGATTGACATGGGCGCGTCTGTTCAACCGAGGGAGACTGCGGATGAGAAGAATAGGCATCGTCGATATGGGTTCATTGTCGATAGCCGAGAATTTTGTCTTGCGACTGAACGAGCGGTGCAGCGAAGCGCAGGAAACAAGGAGAACCATGCTTTGGAACATATTATTGAAGTTGCGAACAAGAACCCGGAAATTTGCGTTGTGCTAGACGGACAAGGTCATATGTCTGCATGGGCTTTGGAGGATGTTGGGTCCAAGGCCAAGTCGAACATGACCGCTTTCAACATTCTTCATGTCGAAAGCATTGATTTCTCCTTCATGCCTGGGCTGTCCGCGGAGGAGGATTATGCTCAGTTATGTGCTTTTCAGACCACGCCACTGGGAGACTCATTTTCTATTATTGTCCATCATTTCGATGGCAGAATTGAGTGGTTCGATTCCCAGGTCGATGTCCTGTTTGATCCAACGCCGCGCAAAAACCGGATCGCCCTGAAAGCGTCGTGGACCGGACATACTGATCCTATCAAGAAGATCGTTCGAAATGCAGCTGGAGACACGCTTGTTTCTCGGACTAACGAGAACAAGGCCACGATCTGGAAGCAAAGGTGGAGACATGGTCGGTCGGTTTTGGTCCGGAAGAGCTGGCTCTACTCGGACGAGCACATTCATCGTAGCTGCGTGATAGAAAGTGGTGACTTTCTGGTCAATCTTCATCATTACGGCATCTCTGTCTGGGATGTCCGCTCTTTCCATGCCCGAAAGATCGCCTTTCAATCGTTCGAACTCTCGAGCAAACCGCTCTGCGTCCTTCCGTTACCGACAGCGGATAAGGGCGGCAACGTTGTCTACATAGCAACAATAGGGGCTGATATGAATGGGATAGCGTGGGAGATACGTTTACCTCCTGCAAAAGCTCAGACGAATGGTGCCTTGTCAGCTACACAATGCTCACTGCGGAAGTTTTGTTCCTTCAATCTTGGTCTCGCCGAGGACATGTCGTACATCTTGCCTGTCGACCCTGCAGGCCCTCAAAAAACAGTATCGGGTTTCTTCGACCTCTTTTCTCCGGATATAGCGCTGTCGTATACCACGCGAGGTGTCATTCACACATGGACTGCCAAGGTCGACCAACAGAATAGTCAGGTGGAGTTTTTGCTGACCTCGACGGTCGACACGGGCATTGAGAATCCCTCGCTCGCCAGTGGGAGCTCGACCAAGAAGGCAGCTCTTGTTGACGCGGATCGCACTCATCTGACAATCTGGGATACAAACGGTGCGCAACTGGAGTTTGAGGAACATTTCGCCCAGCATGATGTTATTCGCGACCTCGATTGGACATCTACGCCAGACAAGCAGTCGGTCTTGGCAATCGGTTTTCCCCATAAAGTCATATTACTGTCTCAGTTGCGCTATGACTATCTTGATGCTCGTCCATCCTGGACGCAGATCAGAGAAATCTGGATCCGGGATCTGACACCTCACCCCATCGGTGATTCATGCTGGCTTAGCAACGGTCACCTTGGGATTGGCGCTGGAAATCAACTCTTTGTTTACGATAATGAGATCGATGCCAGCGACCGCTTAGTTTCACAGCTCCGCATACCTTCTCGCGGCCTGTCTTCGGTTGACTTGTTCGAGGTTGTTAGTCGCCTAAACGGTCCGCTACCTGTCTTTCACCCACAGTTCCTTGCGCAATGCATCCTCAGTGGCAAGACAAATGTGGTTCATTCTGTCTTGATGACCCTGCATCGGAAATTGAAATTTTACACTGAAGGTGACGACATTGATGGCTTTTTGGAAAGGCCGCTGGAAGATTTCTACGTGGAGCACGATATTCCGCAGCATGCATCTTCCAAACACTTACAGGCCTCGTATACCGACCTGGATCTGAGCGAAACCTCCAACGTGATGGACGAAAGCGCTGCCGCCGCACTGAATGAGAATCTCTCTCGCTTCGCATTGCCGCAACTTTCCAGCCATGAGCAGTTCCGCCTAGCCGATACAATCGAATGCGTCGCCACGGTCGAGAAGCACCGACGGTCGATGGATGACAATGCTGCTCGCTATCTTTTGTTTTTTCGACAGCACATGCTGAGAAGAAGCCAAGGAGTCGCAAATAAGGACACCGTTTCTTGGAGAGAGATCGTCTGGGCGTTCCATAGCGGCAGCCAAGATATTTTGTCCGATCTTGTATCGAGACAGTACGGCGGTAAGATGCAATGGGCGTCAGCCAGGGAAAGTGGTATCTTTATGTGGCTGACAGACTTTAATGCTATTGTAAGCAATCCCCGACGTTATCGGTTACAAGGATGAAGAGCTAACACAGTACAGCGAGCACAATTGGAGCTCGTCGCGCGCAATGAATATACCAAGACGGAGGAAAAGAACCCTGTTGACTGTTCCTTGTTCTATATCGCGCTCAAGAAAAAGAATATTCTGCAGGGTCTGTGGCGGATGGCAAGTTGGCACCGCGAACAAGGTGCCACTCAACGGCTACTTGCAAATGACTTCCAAGAACCTCGATGGAAGACTGCAGCTCTGAAAAACGCGTATGCTCTTCTTGGTAAACGGAGGTTTGGTATGATCTTCCTGCACAAGACCGAATCTAAGTAAGCTTTCTCTGACATTTTTCCAGAGTACGCGGCGGCTTTCTTCCTTCTTGCAGACCAGCTGCGCGATGCGGCCAACGTCTGTTTGAACCAGGTCGGGGATCTACAGCTTGCAATCGCTATTACGCGTGCGTACGAAGGAGACAATGGGCCCGTTTTGAGAGAAATCCTGGAAGAGAGGGTCTTGCCCGAAGCCGCATCTGACGGGAACCGATGGATGGCGTCGTGGGCCTTTTGGATGCTAGGCCGTCGCGACATGGCTGTCCGCTCGTTAATTGTAAGATGGTATCGCTTGTTCCTTCTCTGTCTTGTTGTCTGACAACTGGTCGTATAGTCACCCGTCGAGGCGTTGATCCCTTCTACCCCTTCATCTCCTGGAAGCCCTGGCTCAATCTCACTACAAGCGAAGTCATTCTTATCCAACGATCCCGCCTTGGTCGTTTTGTACAAACAACTCCGGGAGAAGACCCTGCAAACACTCAAAGGGGCTTCTCAGGTATCAGCCCGAGCCGAATGGGAGTTCATCATTCGCAATGCCCGCCTGTATGACCGCATGGGATGCGACCTTCTTGCCCTGGATCTTGTGCGCCATTGGGAGTTCCTGAGCGTGCCTCCTCCGCCCAAGACGTTGAAAGACGTCACGCAGAAGCTACAGGAAAACGGCGTCGATTACCGAAAGATGCTTCGACGGCGAAGCAGTCTTGTGGTGGCAGACCTGCCGATAAAAGCTGGTCTTTCGCAGGAACCAAAGACTCCAGCTGTATCACAGAAAACAAAACCACCCCCTACGATGTTCCACGAACCCGACGCCAACTCACTGCTCGACAGCTTCGGATTCTGATTTGCACTTGTTGTTACTGATTTTTCAGCGTGGAGGCGTCCGGTGTACGTATATTCATTTCTATTGACCGCAAATTATCAGCTTCGCGAGCCATGCTCTGAAGCCGAATCTTTTTTGTACAGCACAACTGGCTTTTACATGAATTTGCTAGACTGGAGACGTGAATCCATAATTGGGACGTTGATCATATACATAACCACCATCACTCTCCCTTCTGGCCTTCCTCTCTCAGTCAAAAATCGCAGGCAACGTAGATGCAGGCTCAAGTCTATACAGTCCAACTTCATTAACCGGGAGAAAGAGATTCTACAACCGTATCCGCAGCGCCCTCCGCAGCGAGACCGGCCTGGCAGCAGTACTGGAACCCGTTCCATTCAAATAAGGCGCAGTCTGGTTCGCCAAGTCCATCGAATTGTTACCATGGAGATAAGGACGGTCATGAAGCAGGGGCTTATGGCTATGCGCCGGTTGTTCACTCGACTGCACCTTCCCGTTCTCCTCCTCTACGCAGTCCAACCTGACCCAAACCTGATTATACGAAACGAAGTTCCTAGGGACGCAATCGCTGGACGCGAAGCCGTGCTTCACCTCCTGTTCGAGGAGAGGCGGGTCGACGCATCCGGGGACTTCGTGTATGGCAATTCTGCACTTTTCGGGTCTGGTGCCTTCGACTTTGACTTCCGCGTCGAAGGACATGTGCGTTACCTCGCGGCCGTACGAGAGCGGCACGAAGATATTCGTGCAGGTCCCCGGGGAGATATTGAGCGCTGAGATGAACTCCTCGTGGGGAAGGTGGTCTGGGGCTGAGGCTGGGTGGATGCGGTTGATGGGACAGGAGGGGAACAATTCGGCCCAGATGCGGGCTGTAGTTGAGGAGGCGAGTGACCGAGCTAAAATGGGTAGGAGGGCGAGGAGGTGCTGCGATGCTGTTAGACTTGTGTCGTGCTGATGGAGAATAGAGGTTTGTCTTACATTTGTGAAGTGCATGTTGATAGTGATATAATCCAGCCCAGCAGTATAAGACTTGCACTGAGGTGTGATCCCTCGGCCGCTAGACCTGAAGAACATAAGCCTATATATGCATTCTCTTCCAACTTCGCAATTCGAACCAAAGCCAAATGATGACGATGATAAATAAGTCCCGATGGCAGGAATCAGCCACGATCAAACCTTGACCTCGACACGACACGACACGAGACGCCTGAAATGACTACACATACCTCGTTTCATTTCCACTCTTCCTAAGGAATCGACACGCACACGCACACGTTAGTGTGGTGAACTGATGGTCTAATCTAGTCTACAGTCTGCAGATCGCGCATTCCGGGCCAAGCTCATGAAGCTCATAGTGGCGCGCGCCAGTGGTGTTGGTGGCTTGATGGCTTGCATTCCATTCCGTTGCTCTTGTGGGCTGTGATGGTGACGGTGACGCGCCTGTCGAGTCGGCAATGCATGTGCTAGAAGCTTCTGCTATATCATTGTCACGCTATGTTCTCGGAGAGATGTTAAGACTGCGTTGGTTCAGTGAAGCGGTTAGATTGACTCAGTCATCAGGTGTTCCTTATACAGATGGAATCGGTGGTTCATGGAATAGAGTCACTCCTGGAAGGGGAAACTTGGCTTCGCAATCGAGGAATGATTTATTATGGATGGAGGGTTACTATACCCCTTCATGGTCAGTACAACTGATGGAGCAATAGGACTCATACTAGCGCCGATACTATACTCTACGAATCTTCATGTGCAGCGACTCTCCAAAGAAACGAAGAGTATGTTGATTGACATTGTCATGGCAAGAAAAGGTGCTTATTAAAATTAGAATACAAGACTGTGTGTGCATGCAAAGTTCCCTTTCACATCAACTCATCTCACTCCCGCCCGTGATGCAAGTTGCAACCCAATCTCACAGCTTGAAGCGAGCGCGCCGCTCACCGGAAACCGAGCATTTTTGTGAGTTCAGCGAGGCCGAGACTGTCAGCAGGGTTTGCGGCCTTTCTCTCGGGCGTTGCCTCAGGATCTTGCTCGTCTTGCTCTTCCTGCTCAGAACCTTGCTCGCGCTCCTGCTCCTGCTTAGGAGCAGCTTCTTCCTGCTTAGGAGCAGCCTCTTTCTGCTTGGAATCTTGATGAGCCTCCTTCTTAGGAGCGTGCTCTGCCTGCTGTGCCTGCTGTACCTGCTCGGCAAGTTGTTCAGCCACCTGCTTAGGGCCGGGTAACTCCTTCTTGGCAGGGGGGTCCTCGCAATCCAGCTGGACCGAGATGGCTTTCACTTCGTCGCTGAAGACGCGTTCAGGGATGCACCGGTCCTCGAGTGGGCTGTCGAAAGGAATCCATAGAGTAGGGAAGCCCTGGCAAGCTGTGTTGTCAAAGACCTTGACAGCCCTGCAGGAAGTAACGGTGTCCTTGGTGAGGGGCTCAACGTCGAAGCTGTAGTAGGACACGTCCAGGCCATGACTGATCTTGATTTGTTCGCACGTGTAGGGCGTGGTAACTACCTTCGGTCCCGGCTTAAGGATTTCCTGGGCCACACCTTTAGGGCAAGTGTCGAGCGTGTTGACTGTGACGAAGGCAGCGGCGGCCTGCTTAGCAACAACAGCGGTAGGCGCCAGCGCAAGCGCAGATGCCACGGTGACGAACTGGAGAATCATCAGCAACTGACCAGCTGCCAGTACAGAGCATAAGAGAACTCGCCTGAGAGTAATGCATTTTGTCAAAGACTAAGTGAGCGAATGGTCTTACACTTTGGCGTGAGGTAGAGGGTCCGTCCTAAATGAGCGACTGCGGTAGGTTCTTGGAAGGATGCGAGATTCGAAAGAGGCCAGCGCGCCAGGGACACAGACCGTCTATTTATGTCCATTGTATGAGGACAACAATCCAACGCGTAGCAGGGCCCCAATCGCCTCTCTCATCCTTGAGGTAAATTCCTTTCTTGAACTTGGGCACATGCCTGCTCCCCCGGAATGCAGACACGCAGGAACAGGAAAGGGCATGTGTGCCGTAGAGCTTGCAAACAAGGCATCCATTCTTGAGCGGAGTTTTTTGCACTCGAGGCTCACTCGAGGCTTAGAGATGGAATGTGAGCCCCTGCATTGTGAAAGTTAACCTAGGATTTGAATATCCTCGTTCGAAGCTCCGCAAGGGGCTTATGTATGTTTACTCTCGCGCTCAACCAATCACTGGCTCTGCCTGTTCCTTGGTAAATTATCCCCTTGAAGGACAGGGAACACAGGATGAAGCCCAAAAATGTAGTCCGAGTTGGAAAGTCTTTTCAGAGACTGGGAGCTTTGCTGAGGGCCGGCACCGCTTACCGCGCACCCACTCCCTGGAATCAGGACAGCGTCACTACTTCACCTGCGCTTTTCTATACCCTATCTTGCTCCCCTATCTGAAAGTGACTATTTGCCCCGTTATCAACTTTGGGCGTTTTCCTTTGCTTGATACGTCCGCATGGCAACATCACGATGCAGAGACATCCGCGAACTTGGTCAGGGACGGATGTTGTTTATAAATGCCACTTGAATAAAGGTTTTCCAAAGGAGCACCTGGACGAGTATCCACAATTTACTTTTCGAGTGGACATTCGCATTCCTCGACCAAGGCTTCGGAGGTTTCCTGGCATGATGCACCTTTAGCAGATGAAGTGGGCAGTTTTGGCACGCATCGACTCAAAATCAAACCGGTTTTACTGAGCTGCTTTCTATGCCGAGAGCCGCACCATTGAAGCAGCCCGAACGAGAATGATCTCCGTGGGCCAGATTTCAATCCTGACGTCAGCTGAGTCTACAGGCATATGCCAGCCAGAGAAAGCCAATGAATGAGCTCAGGTATCATCAGCCTCTTGATCGGTTGACTGGCTGCAGCGTCATCTCTTGCCAAAACAATCCTGAAGCTCTTTGACGTTATTGCTGTCTCCCTACCTCGTCATTCGAACAAGGGTCTGCTCGGCAATCGAGAGCAAACATGGACTCCGCGGACTTGGCGGTCACTTTATGTTTCTTGATTCGGCTCAAGGACTGACTACCAAGGCATATACGAGTACAGTCACTGCACTCTATGCGCCGTAAGCTTGCATAGATGGTCCGCGCGGTGATTCGGCGGGCTTACTCGGCAACAAGGATGCGTTGAAAATGGACGAGAGCCATGTCGCCCTCAGGCCTGGGTACTTCTGACGAAATGCGCGATTAGGTCCAGCAGGGCCGATGTTCCACGGCCTGACTACGGGTTGACATGTAGACAAGCTGTCATCGGACGATATCTGAAGATGCCATGCGTCTTTAGAAGGGATCTCTCGTCACCATTGGCTTCTGCTATCAACGAAGTTCCTGGTCGACTCCTCGACGGTAGCGCACAGCTCAGGGTCCCTTGTAGAGGACGAATATTCTGCTGAAAAGATCTATGGCTATAACTGAGTCATATATCATCAAGCGCTTTCCTCCGTCGCTCTGAGTTGGATCAAGTAGCGTGACGTTGCACTACCAAAAAGTCGAGCGAAGTTCATGCAACATGATGGAGTCACCTATATCCTACACTGATGTGTAAGCCAATTCCTGCCCTGCTGCAAGTCATGATTCTGATCTGATTCAGGCTCATCATCGGTGCCGGTCCATCTGGTCTGATGGCCGCCTACTGGATGGCACGCTGTGGTGTGAATGCTCGAATCATTGACAAGCGTGGCACCAAGGTATTTACCGGGCAGGCGGACGGACTGCGGCCTAGGACGCTTGAGCTGCTTGACAGCATAGGAGTTGTGCATCGAGTCCTTCACGAAGCCTGTGAGGCGGCGGAATTCACGTTCTGGGTCAGTGGGTCTCTTTTGTACGAGCTCTGGGTGCTGTCCACGAACGTTGGCTGACGCAAGGTTTCAGGGCCCGGGTGAGGATGGTCGATTAAAGAGACAAGAACAGCATCCGATTCACGATGCGAACAATTCTCCCTTTGGCAACTGCCTTCTGAACCAAGGGAGAATTGAACGTTTCATCTTGGATGCCATCACAGACTGTTCTGACCTTGAAGTCGAGAGAGGCGTCCTTGCAGAATCACTGGAGTACGATGAAACCCTCGAAAATCGTGGCGATGCGTACCCTATCACGGTTACATTGAGAACCCTCAGCGAGGAAGAAGCGAATCCCTCCTCCACTCACGGTGGTTCTGGAGGCGTACGAAATGGGCTATTCCGGAGTAACATCACGCCTGATGATTGGGATGATTTAATCAGGAAGAGCAAAGAGAGACCGGGAAATGTCGAGACAGTGAAGGTTAAGTACCTCATTGGCTGTGATGGGGCACACAGCTGGACCAGGAAACAGTTGACTATACCTTTCGAAGGATCCACAACTGAGCACATATGGTACTGAGGCAGTTACACTGTTCGCCTGACACTTGACTGACTCATTGTTCAGGGGTGTTGTTGATATGGTTCCCATCACGAACTTCCGTGAGTCGGGTTGTGCTCATGGCTATCTGCCGGCTGCTGACTCCTGGTAGCTGATATCCGCCGCGTGTGCACCGTGGCAACTGAACAGGGCACTCTCTTGAGCATCCCGAGGGAGAGGCAGCTTGTCCGGCTCTACCTGCCTCTACAGGCCGTCAACGGCACTTTGACATCCCTAGATCGATCCTCGGTTACTCTTGACATGGTTCGGCAAAAGGCTAAGGAAATGCTGAGACCCTTCGACTTTGACTTCAAGATTTGCGACTGGTGGACAGTTTATCAGGTACGATTGTACTCGAACATTGGATTTGGAGACAGAAGAGTGACTCGAGAGCTCTTACAGGTCGGTCGGCGGCTCGCGTCAAATTTCACGAAAGGGCGAATTCATCTCGCCGGAGACGCCATTCACACCCATTCTCCCAAGGTAGGTCTGGGCATGAACATGAGTATGCAAGATGGATTCAATATCGGCTGGAAAGTTGCTCTCGTCGCGAAAGGGTTTGCTCGCCCTTCTATACTCGCAACTTATGAGCTAGAGCGTAAAAGAACTGCGCAAATGCTGATCGATCTGGACCGCCGCCTGCAGCCCTTGTTTGTGAAGGAGCAACAGGGTGATCCTGCGGAAAGCACAGCCCCCGGCAATGCCAAGGAAACACTGATGGACCTGATCCAATTATCCATCGCATTTGCCAACGGATATGTCTGTTACTACGGGCCCAGCACTTTAGTGCACAAGGGAGGCGAGGCCATCGCTGCGAATCTGATCCCTGGAGAAAGATTTCCACCAGCCAAGATCCGTAATCAGGCAGACGGCCAGGCCTGGTGGACAACACGCCTTTTCAAAAGCGACGGGCGCTTCCGGATTGTGCTCCTCGCAGGAGATTTGCGTCACAAACATCAGAGGCAGCGCGTCGAGGCTTTCAGCACCCATCTAGCTTCAGCTGAATCGGTTCTCCAGCGGTATAGACCAGAAGGCGAGAAACTCGACGGTCTCATTGAAGTGATCACTATTCACAGTGCTCCAGTGCGAGAGATGGACTTTCCCGACTTTCCGGAAATGCTCAGACTGTTCGACCAGGAGAGAGGATGGGCCTACGACAAAATTTGGAGCGATGACGACTGCTTCTGGGACCGACAATGTACCGGAAAAGGGTACGAATCTTGGGGTGTGGACAGAGTACGAGGTGCTCTCGTCATCCTCAGACCCGATCAGCATATTGGATGGGTCGGAAACATCGAGGATGTCGATGAAATGACCGGCTATTTTGAGCAAATCCTTCAGCCTCCTCAGAAGACCTTGAAGGTGGAGAGCAATGCGTACGAATAAGACAGTTATGGATCTGTTTTAGGAATGTTGGTTACCCTTTTTAGCCGTTTTATCGTCCATCAAAAGAAATGTGTCACACAGTTTGTGTTTCAAGATATAGGCGAGCCTGATGTCCCTGTATTATCATGCTTTTAGTATCATATGGAGCTTCTGGCAGAGCGACGATTGAGAGCTAAAACGCAAATAGACGAAACATCGCTTTGGTCGGTTGAAGGATTGGCCGAACGGTGGAGAGAATTTATTAAGGTGTATACAAATAGAAGTACACAATAAAGGGCTAGGAGAGAGAAAATTGTAAACGTTAATAGATTTTAAACTATGCATAACGAAAAGAAGCAAAAATAGGTGAGCAAAAACATACAACAGCCGGGATTCGCTGGTGGTCACCCACCCAACTACTAACCGGCCGGCGTGTGGCTTAAGTACGGCTGAGCGGACGGGAAGCCCTGTTTTCCACACCCTATGGTCGTATGTGCCTTGATTCTTCTGGAAGTGGTCCATATAGGCACTTATTGAACACATTGTGCGTCGAGATCCAGAGCAACGAGCAAGAACCAATAAACATTCCCATCATATTAGCAAATATCTGCGACATCGATGAAGCTATATGTCTCGGGGGCTGTTGGTGGTAGAGTCGTGGTGATGTACAAGGGACGACATGGAGCTTACCAGACCCACCCCGAATTGTTGCTCGTAGGGCGTGGGGATGTCTCTAGTATATATATCTAGTGCGGGATCCGCTATAATCATTGTCAGATTTCACATTACCAGAGGTTTAGACCAGCCCACAACTCCTCAGGGTATATTGAATATAGACATTTAAGATGAGCACAAGTCCATCCCCGACACACCACCATATTGTTTTCCTCCAGGCGGATTACTGTCCAATTCCCGACTTTCGCTTCCCGCCCGGTCACACTTTTACTACGACCGTCTATCAGCAGACTTCGCTCTCAGAACTCCATTCGCGTATTCATGATGCCTCGGTTGTCGTATTCTCATATATCCCCTTTGACGCGCACACACTCTCCCCCGAAGTGACACCTCATCTCAAGCTCATTGCCGTCGCAGCAGTGGGCACAGATTGTATTGATCTCGAAGCATGCAGAAAGAGAGGGATCATTGTGAGCCGATCCGTTGGCGCAAACGTGGATTCAGTTTCAGAGCATGCAATCGGCTTGTACTTCGCTTCGCGGCGGCGAATACTGGATATGCACCTGTTGACAAGAGCGGGCGAATGGGCCCGTCAGAAAGGAACCATCATGTATCAACTTCTTGACAAACATGGCCAGCCTCCTTTGAGTGCCCAAGATGAAGTAGTTGGTATTATCGGAAACGGGATTGTTGGTAAGTCGGTCAAGTCTGATGTGGTTCCGTCAATTATTGCTCTTGAGGCTGACATACAATCGCAGGACAAAGGATTGCTCAGCTCGCACGTAACCTGGGAATGAAAGTGCTCATATCAGCGCGGAAAGATCCTGCAGCATCAGAGTCACCGAGCACGGTCGATACCATTGAGCGAACTCCATTCGATGCGGTCATCAGACAAAGCACGGTCATTTTTGTGGCAGTGCCGCTGAGTCCTTCAACGCAAAACCTCATATCCACCCCAGAATTGGAAAATATGTCACCGCATACCGTCATTGTTAATGTCTCCCGCGGAGGAATTGTAGACGAAGACGCACTAATCGAAGCTCTGAGAAAGGGTACAATTTCTGGAGCGGCCACGGATGTCTTCCGTCAAGAGCCTGCTGGATTGGATAACTCCCCACTACTGTCCGACGGGACAAAGGACCTAAATCTAATTGTCACTCCTCATCTAGCGTGGCTGTCGAAGAAGACCTTGGCCAACTATTCGCAGATGGTCCAGCAGGCCATTGAAGGATGGAGTGCAGGACAGCCATGCAATGTCGTGACATAATGATCGACTGATATCATATATTTCAGGACAAATAGCCATGTTAGCGAATGAATTATATTAATTAGCAATGCACCTGTTGTCGTTGTACACGAGGACTGCTATAGTTACCCCCAGTAGACGCTGACATCACTGTGGCTTATCTTATCGCTTATCATATCGCTTATCTCACCGGTGTTGAGTCACGCGTCGCCTCAAACTCCGATTATTCTGTGCTCCCCTCACCAGTCATGACAAATCAGCCCTTCAACTGCCATATTGTGGTTGATCTTCCTCCAAGTCTATCGAATGGAACGATAATTGCAGCTCTGAGAGATGTATCTTGACTTGCAGTCTGGATGAATTATCAATCCATCACCATGGCGGCTAATGCCACCGACAATGGCCACCGCTTCGACTCCCCCGAGCAAGCTGGCTCAGCTATCCCCGGCAGTTCTGAAGGTCACGAGGAGCGGAGCCCTGGATACTGTGACGATGTATCCAACCCGGAACTGGAAATGGAGAGATCATCTCGGACATCCCCTCAGAGTTTCACTCCCCGTTCCCTCTTCGTTGGACTCGTCATTGGCGCCTTGATCACTTTTTCCAATACCTACTTCGGCTTGCAGACCGGCTGGATCAGCACAATGGCCATGCCTTCAGCGCTTATCGGCTTCTCTGTTTTCAAAGTTTTCTCCAAGTACCTCTCTTATCCGTTCACGCCGATAGAAAACGTCCTTATTCAGACGGTGGCTGGGGCGGTGGGAACTATGCCGTTAGGGTGCGGGTTTGTTGGCGTCATTCCCGCGTTGGAATTCCTGGTCCGAGACGGGGAAGATGGGCCTTCTGGCGACGGCGGCACCGGGGAAGGTGGTCCATTGAAGCTCAACTTCTGGAAACTGGTGCTTTGGAGTCTGGGAGTCTGCCTCTTCGGGGTTGTCTTTGCCGTCCCGCTGAGAAAGGAGGTAATCGTCAGAGAGAAACTGAGGTTTCCGAGTGGGACGGCATCGGCGCTCATGCTCAGAGTACTACACGGAAGTGGGTCTAGCGACGAGAAGGTGAAGAAAAAAAGCAATTCGACTGCAGTCTTACGAGGAGAGGGTCAAACGCTTGCCTTGACGCATGAAACCGGAGAGGAAGAGGGAAATGCGCTACTGCAAAAGGATGATAGCGAACGTCAGTTAGCGGACAGACGAGATTGGAGATCGAAGATGCGGCTCCTGGTGGGCGCTTTTGCGGTGTCCGGTGTCTATGTGAGGTCTCCCGCCGTCCTAAACCGAGGCCGCGACACTAACTGTGACAGACCCTCTTCTCCTACTTTGTCCCTCAAGTCCGTGATGTGCCCATCCTCGGTCTTTCTCTAGCACAAAACTGGCTATGGACTCTCAACCCGTCGCCCGCATACATTGGCCAAGGAATTATCATGGGCCCATCTACCTGCATGCATATGCTTTTTGGGGCCATACTCGGCTGGGGCATCCTATCTCCGCTCGCAAAGGCTCGTGGCTGGGCCCCTGGGCCTGTGGATAGCTGGGAGGATGGAAGTAAGGGCTGGATCGTATGGGTTTCTCTAGCCATCATGCTGGCCGACTCGCTTGTCAGTCTTGGTTGGCTGGTTTTGAAGCCCGTCATCGCCAACGCTCCGAAGCTCAAGGGCAGATTCTTTTCCAGTCGCGCCGGAAAATGGATTCTGGCTCAAGGGACGAACAGCGGTTCTCGCCATTCATACGTCAGATATTCCGCACTGAGTCCCATTTCTGAGGAGTCATCGACAGCAGCCTATTCCACCCACCTCCCGGCAAGGCACGGCGAACCCGAGGAAGAAGATGATGCGCCGCCTTCCCAGCTCATCTCTACTCGAACCGTGGCGATCCTGCTTCCCCTGACCCTGATATTGAACGTGGTCTGCATGCACATTGTCTTCGGCGACGTCATGTCGCCCTTGCTCTCCAGCCTGGCCACTCTTCTCGCCGTGCTACTATCAATAATGGGCGTACGGGCACTAGGCGAGACAGACTTGAACCCGGTCTCCGGAATTAGCAAACTAACCCAGCTCCTCTTCTCTCTGGCAACACCCGCCTCACACTTCTCCCGTCGCACCGCCCTAATCACCAACCTCCTCGCCGGCGCCGTTTCCGAATCCGGCGCCCTGCAGGCCGGCGACATGATGCAGGACCTCAAAACAGGCCACCTGCTCGGCGCAAGCCCCAAAGCCCAGTTCTACGGCCAAATGATTGGCAGCCTCGTCGGCGCCGTCCTCTCCACCGCCGTCTACAGGATGTACGTGAGCGTCTACCAGGTCCCCGGCCCCATGTTCCAGACTCCCACCGCCTACGTCTGGATGTTCACCGCCCGCCTCGTCACTGGCCAGGGCCTGCCCCCTATGGCCTGGCAGGCCTCGCTCCTCGCAGGCACCGTCTTCGTCGGCATCACCATCCTGCGCATCTACGCCGCCTCGCCCCTGGCGAACGGCGGCCGCCGCAACGTCTCCGCTCCCTGGAGGGCATGGGTCCCCGGCGGTATCGCCGTCGCCGTGGGTATCTTCAACGTCCCTTCATTCACGCTGGCCAGAGCAATCGGCGGGATAATTGCCTGGTGGTGGTCGCGGAAGCACACAAGCACCACCACCTCGGATATCCCGGGCGAGACTGTAGCAGACCAAACACCCGGAGAATCGAGAGTGCCCGCCGCTGTGGCCGGGAAAACAGCCGAGCAGGCCGCCCGAGAAGCGGACGCGGCGTCATCGTCGGTGGTGGTGCTAGCCTCAGGGTTGATCCTCGGAGAGGGAATCATCAGTATTGTCAATTTGCTTCTGGCTAGTGGGAATATTCCACATCTCTAGATAGACGGCATACTAGAGTTAGAATAAAAGCTTCCTCTATATACAACTTTTTCCAGTACTACCTTACTATATAGTCACCCCAAGGGTGAGCCCGCGCAGTGTAAGTCCCTGGTCAGCCAGGCCGGTGCCGCGGGCACCAGCACAGTCAGTCAGTCAGTCACTTCTCAGCTAACAGGTAGTGGTGGCAGCGGTAGTGCAGCGAGTACGTCTACGTCCAAGGCTGCAGCTGTGGGTGCTGTGACTCCAGCTGCAGTGTGCGTGGGCAGCTGGCCTTTGGTTGTGTATGGGGTTGTTGCTGCCATGGCTGGTGTCTTGATGATTTCGCTTTAGTGGTAGATGTACATGGACATGTAGTAGAGGGAGAAGGTGGATACATCTTTTGAGGGATTACCATGTCCAGCCTTCAGGGCGCGCCTGTACACTGTTCTTAATAGCATTCGTGGAAATTCTTAGAGGTAAAGATGAAAGCTTTGTCTGTATTGCCTACTTCAACTGACTATCAACCTGGTTGCAAGCAACGGTGTATCAAAGAGCAAAGGCATCTGAAAAAAGAAAAGCATATCCCACGTAAATAAACCGTAGCGAATAACCACCACTTGCCAACGCAACACCTGCAGATCAGCGGTCGAAAGAGGATGCTGCTCACTTGTCCCAGCATGATATGGAAAAACCACGCAGGACGGTGGAGACCACAGACCGAGAATTAACCACCCAGATGGCGCTGAGAACCGGATGCGGGCGGCTTTCCGAAGATAGCATGCATCTCTGGGAGTTCCGCGCTCATCGTGCTCTCATCGCACTTCTGCATCAGCTCGAAATCCACCATGGTTACAGTCCGGGTGCCTGGTGAGTAGAGGACATTGTGTTTTCCCGAATCAACTGATAGGTACCCAATGTGTCTCAACACCTCGACGGCCTTGTGGATAGTCGCGCGTATATGGTCCCGGTGATCCGAAGAGAGGAGGTCCCACTGACGGTCCAAGGGCTCGCCTTGGACTTTCTTGATTATCATGATGTGTCCTTTGGGGAATATCGAGGAGCAGACGATTTTCCCGTGAGTCTGAAGAGGGGCGAAAAACTCGAAGCCTGCTGGCCTCAGCTGGTACAACCTTTCGTATGTGCTGACCTCGTGTACATATCTAGAATTACGGTCAGTGGTTCTGTCTACATGAGTGCTAAATGAAGTGCTCGTACCCTTGGTGACGTGCGTTTGACCAACATTTCGCAATAGCGGGCTGACCGTTCCAGGTAACCTCATAGAGTGCTTTGGTATGAGATCCTTTGATTAGCCGATGGCAGTTGACCCATTCCTGGGCCACCCCATCTTCGCCTCCGAAGAGGATCGACTCAGATCCCATGGCTTCTCGTGGAGTGTTAGTTTTCGTGGCCACTTCATTACGAAAGGGAGATGGTCGCATAGAGGCTTGAACGAATGGTTCGAAAGGGATTTTCAACTGCCAACGAGAAAGGAATTAGCTTGCCAAACGCGAATTTCCAGGACCCTATCAGGCCGAAAGACTAGGTGGCACTCACGCGGGCGGGATTGAAGTCCGGTGCCTCTTTGTATTTGCCGTCCTGAGAAGCGAGAAGACAAAGCGCAACGAAACACTGGCGGAGGGATGGGTTCGTTGCTTTTTCATCGATGGGCAGAGACAACTCAAATCGAAAATCGCTAGTCCTGCGAACAAACACGGTGCTGCGATAGGTAGAAAGGAAGCCGTATTTCAGTTCGTTAGTCCGCATGTAGGACACCAATTGACCTAGATACATCAGCAAGTAAGCATATGATTCTGTAGGGTTCATAATACCGAAATGCGGCTGCATTGGGGCTATTCTCGCCGGGCCTCTATTAACTGGATAGTCCTCTAGCAAAACCGTCCAAAAGGGTTTGAGTCCCCCGACGGTTATGACGTTTAATCTCGGTGCAGAAAGCACGACAACGTCAGGTACGTCGCTACATTGCGTGTGAACAGCCGCTTGAAAATCCCCAAAGGTAAGGTGAGCGTGCTCCGTCTCGGAAAGGACCTTGGCCACTGGGTCGCAGACGTGTTTGTTGAATCTTCCAGTAAGTCCCAACTCATTGCCAACATGGTAGTGCTCATTCATGTCGGAGTCGTCAGTCACAGAGACATTGGCATCGAGACTCAACGTGTTGCACAATGTCAGCACCTGACTGGGAAAGCCAATCCACTCATGGAGAAAACGAGCTGAGATATCCTCTCCTGAGATAGAGACGTTCGTAGTGCCACGACTTTGAGTCAAGTGAGGGACTGGCCTTTCAACCAGCTCCCTGGCAGACTCCATGGCAGCGGGATACCGAAACAGAGGGACACAGAGGAGTTTCTAATGAAGACAACAATGATTGATAGGGATGGATTATCAGAAACAAGAAGATGAGGGAAAGATATATGGAGGGATGGTTGATGGAAGATGAGAAAGTGAGGGAAAAACAACACAAGACGGGGTCGCGGAAGGAAGAGAGAGAGCTGGGTGATTGTGAAGTGAGAGAAGGCTACCCTATGTACTGGATATTTCTCTTGTACTTGAATCAAAGATGGTGAATGTCAAGTAGGAGCTGAGTCATTGAGAGGTTAGATCCATGGTAATTCACAAATCAACCCCAAAGCTACCATCATTCCACTCCGGGAAGAGCTGTGCCTTGAGACTTTGATCTTAAGGCATTAGTTAGGTACTCTAGTACAGGATATACTGGAACAACTAGAAACACCTATGTGCTGTAGAGGCAGGTTCATTGACTAATTGAACAAGGCTTGTTGAGCCATCATGATATTCACCAGTCGCACCAAAGCGGTACCTATAGTAGCTTTTTCCCTACTAGAACCATGGAAGCACGAGTTGAAGAGAGTGGCTTAGCAGGCAGAATAGAGTAGGACATACGCAGGTCTCTCAGCCATATAAAGTCGGATGGAGTCTACACTTGGTGTATTTCATGGCCAAATCCTAACATAGATTGCTTACTTTTCTGGTTCTGCCATGTCACTGTAGTGCATTGACTCGATAACTTCTGTTATACTTGAAAATCCACATTTTGAACTAGGCGTGCTGTAAGGTCTGTAAGTCATGTGTGTCATTCTTTTAGCTACGGTCTCTAGCTAAGCTAGTAATACAGCATGATAACTAAGGGGTCATGTAACAGAGACCCCCACACAAGAAAAGAACGCGATGGCCTCATTGCTACTGTAAACAGAAGAAAACACAATGAAAGGTAAGGGCATATTAAGTTCCATCTAACACGTAGGAAGAACAGCAATGGCAGGGAATTCTAATAAGTAAAAGTGATTATAGTGGGAAAACCACAACTCTTAGGGCTAGGCCATCTGCTTTGTTTTCTTAAGCTGGATGCCATCTAGGTGAGTCTTATAGGTTACTCTAAGCTTAACTAGGAGGCCCTGTAGCCATTTTTTAAGGGTCTCTAATAGGGGCTATTCAGTTAGGTAATTCTATTTAAGCTATAAGTTGTCTAATTGAGTGATCCACTACTCCTCTATATCTCGGAGCAGCATAACAGCATCATCAAAGTATATGGTGTCTGGGTAACCAGATGCTTTTTGGAGCATATGATGCAAAGCTGGCGCCAGAATGCCCCACAGAAATTTCAAGGTGTCCAGTTTAGCTCTTAGCAGCACATCCAAGCAGGAGACCCAATCCGGCCAGTTAGTCTTGTCAAAGAATGCATTCACATCTTAGGGGAGATTAAAAAATTGTATGGTTTATCCCTGCATGTTGGTGCCTTAGCAGCCTAAGTAAGATACCTTTCCATGATCCAGAACATGAGAAGCTTGCAATTTGTTGGTCTGGGAATGCCAGGGTCCTTGCTGACTTCATCATCATCGTTGTCAAATTGCATGCGCAGGCCCCTTTTGATAGGCGTAGCTTTAGAATAGGAAGGAGCTGGTGAAGACTCTGATTGGACATTCTGAATCAGCTGGGGAGGGTGACCGCGTTTGAGCTTCCTGCCATGGTTTTCCGAGGTAGTGGAGTGACCAATGTAGTGGAATTGGCAACAGTGGTTTTCCCAGTGGGTGCTGGTCAAGGTCTGAAGGACGGATGAGTGCAGGTTCAGAGGGAGGAACGCTTAAAAGTACTCTGCTGTCCGACTGGGAAGGTACGGCTAGGGAAGATGTAGTAGTATTAGTATTAGTTGGTATAACTGCCGCTATAGGAGGGGTTGGTTTTACTAGGATAATGGCTTTGCTGATGGCTTTGATCTCTTTTTGGACTAAAAATCAGCCGGTGACCCAGTCTAGGGGCCCCCAATATCTGCAGCTGTTGATTTCGCTCGCTGGAGGGGTGGGGAGGTTGTATTGAGTGAGCATATTAAGAAGGGTCTCAGTAAAGCCGAGTCTCGCCTCGCCCACTTGGCGAAAGCTGGGAGTGTGAGGAAGCTGTGTAACTATTGTATCCGGATAAGCAGTTCGTCAGGGAGTATACATATCATCATCTGTAGAAGAAGAACAAGAACTTTTCCAAGGATTACAGCCTTTATTGAAACTATTCTGATTTTGCTGTATTCACTACTATCTACATAGACTGCCCCAACTATACATGAACGATCAGAGAAACATACAGGATTATTGCTGGAAGCCAGACCCCTTCCTTTGATTCTCATTCTCCGATGTAAATGAGAAAGGAAGACAAGAGTAACTGAAACTGGCGCACTGTATAGGGGTAGAGATAGAGCACAATGTATGAACCTCACAATCAACATCCTATCTCAAGAGAGGGGGAATAAAAAAAAAAGTTAAAGCTGAAATAAGTGGGTATTCCCGTTTGAACATGACATGGGCAGAGCTTTCTCTTACTTCGAGAGGAGACAGTTGCCGGCATCGTAGAAGAAAACGTATAAGAAGGGGGATAGAAAGATACTAAGTATGAAAGAAAGTCCTCCGAGGAGAAGAGAAGAGAAATCGAAATAGCAGGTTGACAGGGCTCATTCGTCCCAGACGCAGGTAATACTCATACCAGGCTCGTTTCCGTCCAGCGGCAATAACAATCAACTGCCCCCCTCATATCAATCAATTGCATTTGCAGGTCGCTTTCGTTCACATTTGGACATTCATAAGCCTATTGACTTCACGCGTGGTCATCTCGAACTAGTGCTTGCGGCGGTGGCGGAGTGGGAATTGCTGGGAGAGCACCGGACGGAGGTGGCATCATTGGCCCGGCCAGAGGGCTTGGTCCTGGTGATCCTGTTGAACGAGGAATAGGTCCCACTGACCCACCTGCGCTGTTGCTACGTTTCCGCTGGCTCGCTGGCATCTCCGGTCTCTGCAATCCTGGGGGTCCGTAAGGTCCAGGACTCATGGATCTTGGCGGCATTGGCCGGCCACCGGGACCTGGCGAGAACGATCGCGGAGTGGGAGGAAACTGTGCAGGAGACATTGGGTGCTGGGGATACGGGCGTGGGGGCGGAGGTCCGCCATGAGGATGTTGAGCTGGGGACATTGGGCGCGGGGCCGAGGGCGACCGCGGGCGGGGATCATGAGGATAGAAGCCAGGAGGTGGTGGTCCCATAGGTCCTGGAGGTCCAGGAGGAGGACCCCAAGGGCCGTTGGGTCCCATCATTGGCGGTCGGGGCGGCCCGCGGGGGCCAGGGCCAGGGCCGGCTCCTGGAGGCGGACGGGCTCGAGGCTTCACGGGACGGGCAGAAAGACAAGACCGGGGAACGACACCTTGCTGCGAGCGATCGAGTCTGACGCAGAGCGCCCAGCCATCGTCATACTCGTGCAGAAGTCGAACGAGCTGACCGGCGTGCAGCTCCAACTCATCCTCCATTGAAGGCTTGAAATCCAGTTGCACGCGATGAACATTGCTTGGCCCGGGAGGAGGGCTTGCAGCACCGCCGGGTCCGAACGCTGGAACAGCAGCAGCCACGGCAGCAGTGGCGATCGATGCAGGATCAGCGCTAACGGCGCTTACAGGACTTTGAGCCGAGCCTTCGGGAATCGATGATGCTTGAGACGATGAACTTTCTGGGCGGCCAGGTAGGTCTTTGTCGGAGGTTTTGGCCGCGGCAGCGGCAGCAACACCACCAGCCACTGCAGCTCCGGTAGCAGCAGCTCCAAGAGCAGATTCTACGCCAGAATCGCTCGGTGCCGGCCCAGTGGGTGACATGGGAGATTGAGGAAGAGGAACCGCCGAGGGACTCGGCGGGCCTGTCGCTGCAATAGGGGAAGGAGCTTCTGCCTGATTGCCAAAGGGATTCACTGGATCGCCGAACGGGTCGGTCCTACTGACACTCGACTGTGGCGTATGGGGCGGCGAGGCATTGCCGGTCAAGTTACGCGATCCAGCTGCAGCGACTCCCAGTGTAGCACCAGCACCAGCACCAGCACCAGCACCAGCACCAGCACCAGCCCCGCCAGCAGCGAGAGCGCCCATAGGGGTCAGATCTGGTGCAAACTGAGTGACAGGGCGGACATTGAGCTGTGGCGGTTCAGATGGGGTCATCGGTTGGGGTTTTGGCGGAGGTCCAGGGGGAAGCATATTATCGGCTTCATAGGATTTCTCTTTGACTGCTTCGGCCTCTGCCATTTGTTGGCCTTGCTTCCTCTTGCGCATAAAGAAGAAGATGAAACCCGCGATCAAACCAAGTCCAAGAATCACACCAATTGCAATACCCGCTTTTGCACCCCCGGTAAGTCCCGAGCTCGAACCGGCAGCAACTGGAGAGGCCGATGGTGAGGCCGATTTTTCCAGAGATGATGATCCATGGGTGGTAGTCGTAGTATCCAAACCTGGGACAGTCAGCGACGAAGTTGAGCTAGAGGTGGCCGTAGAGAAGGTGGTCGGAGTGGTGATGTCCTCAGTGTTGTCGGTGGTGATCGCCTTGGTCGCCTTGGTGGTACGTTCAGTGGTCGTGGGTTCCGCTTCGGTGACCGTAGGCTTCGTCTCTTTGGTTGTTTTCGGCTTCGGTTCGGCCGTCGTTGTTTCTTCCTCGGTTGTGGAAGGCCGTGTGTGTCCAACGGGAGCGCCGAGACCCTGGTTCGGGCGTGTCGCCGTTTCTGCCGGGTCTACACCCGTTACATAGCCGCCGATAGGACCCTCAAAGGTTGGAGCTGCCGTCACATAGACGATGGTCACGGCTTCATTCTTGGGATCTCTCTCCTCGAGACTTCGCTCCTGAAGGGCAGCGTGATGGTCGCGATGCGCATGAGCGTGCACCATGATTGCGATTGACGTTGTCACTCTTGCTTCGCTGCCGGTTGAGTCAATTGGATCAGACAATAATGACGGCAGGAAGCATAGACTTTTGACGATGATGGTGTGATGAGATGGTAGGTCTTGCAGAGACCTGATATAATGATAACGAGAGGACGGGAATCTTGCCCATCAAAACAAAAAGACCCGACAAGACGTGTCCAGATCAATGATGGGCCTTTAGTTCGTACTTGTCTGATCAAGCAGGCCGCGTTTCAAAGCAAAGGGAGCGCAAGCGCGTCAAGGAATGTGGTAGGTAAAAGAATGAATCTGGGTTATGGAGGGGCTGGCGGACTAGCCACTCAATGAATGAAAGAACCACGAGCTGCCAGGCCGCGAGAGTGTCAAATGAAGGAAGGGATACCAAAACGTGGAATGCCCACGAATTGGGAGATGGAAAAAGGAAGAAAGTCGCAAAAGGGAAAAGAAGGACGAGAGAAGGAAAGAAAAGAAGCGAAAGGAAGGCAGCTTTGGTGGTGATGGCCCCGAGCGGGAGAGGCAGACGCCCTAACACTCAGTAGAGAGCATCAACAGAATAATTGCTCTGGGGCTGTCTGTACTCTGTCTGTACTTAGTCTCCCTGTGTACCTGTGTAAGAGAGGGAAAATGAGCCACCGTCAATCATTTACCACAAACGGGCGGAAGTAAACGAAATGAGATCAGAGCTAAAAATGAGGGGAGTGGCCAATCACAAGCCAGAAAGACACGGGCTGGGTCTGACCACACTAACCAGATGGGGCCATCCTCCCTGGTCCAGACCCGCTGTTCGCAGGGTCCTGCCATTGCTCATTGGTTGAGGTGTGTGACGGTGCCTGGTTTCATGACCGTAACGACCAACACGAGGACTCAGCGAGCCGCCATAATTCACCTCATTGTTGGATTCGATCATTTCATGCTTATCATAATTGTTTTAAATACAGTTATGTACCGACCACTTTGAGTATATAGGTACGCACAGAGTACCTGATATTAATTGTCTGGGATATGACAAGGTGGGAGAATCACAAAATCTGCCTCGTTGACAGGACACATTAAGGTTTAGCCTTGAGCACGACATTACAGAGTTACTCGTGAATCTCTAAAACAAGTCAAGGCAGCCTAATTGATCGTTCTCTGACGCTCCGTACAGACGTTCCAAAATTCCATTGCCGGATACCCAGCATCCATGGGATAAGCAAATTATGGACGTCACTTCCATCTTACCCCCTATTCTCAGTCCCTAGATTCTCGCTGTCTACCTTGGGAGTCAACTTCTTCTCTGCGCACAGCACATTTTCAAGTAATAATCTTTTATCCTCGCACACTCGGTTGCCTGCATCACTCTGTGCTCTCTACCTAGTCATCACTGTACACCGTAGTTAATTAGTTATCAGCATTGTGCCGCTTTTTTTTGGTCTCATTATTAGCCAAGCCCCTCTTGTTCTCCGCCATCTCCGGTCGTCCCTAGCGCCATTTACTTTGATGAAATTTAATCATCCCATTGGGGGCTGAAGGCTGCTTTCCATTCTTCTTCTCTGACTCCAATTCATAACTAGTTATTTCAAGACCGTGGATCTTGATTTGTGTGCGCCACGCAGATATCTATTTAAGATGATTTTGACTGCAAGGTGTGATTGTTACACTGCTGCAGCCACATTTCAAATCGTACTCGCATTCAAGACCGCCGATCCCGTCGGAAATTGCCTTCGCTTCGGAGTACATGATCGCTTATTAGCCATGTGTTCATCCTGTGACGAGTTGTCGGTGCCTCGGTTGCGGTCGGCCGAAGAGATCCTGAGTAAGTGTACCGAGTAAATTTGAAAGGAATCAGTTGCTGGAGCTGAGCCCCAGTCACAATCATGGCTCAACCACTCAAGGGTGTGGCGAGTTGGCAATCATTGTGGTAGTAATGCCGCTTCGAGCCGACTCAAATTTAAAGGCTGAAACACCCGCTGCAGACTGGTGGACCGCTAGAAGCTTGGCCATGATGATCGCAACATCATCGCGAGATGATGCTGTATCATGTGAGATCATGGCAATTAAACCCCTGGAACAGACTGGCTTCAGGTTGCTGAAAAATATGGATGATTCAAGGCCTGCCACAATTTTAGCATCAGGCCGGTCCACTTAGAATTTGTAGCCTACCTCTGCAGCAGACAGCCGTTCACTGCTCTCGTAGCGTACCAGTCTGCTCACGAGATCCCGACCTTTGGAAGAAGCTCCTCTGAGGATTTCATCCCACGGCTTCGCAGGAAATCGGTAAAACTCGATCTTACCCCAGTCAGGGAGTTTCTCAGTCTCCTGTTCTCTATGTTAACCTAGCCCGAAGACCAGAGAGGTAGAGCGACTGAATATAATCGGATGACTTACAAGCCAGGTACTCTCATCTGGGGTTCCCAGGGTCTTGAAAATCGACTGAACGAGCGACAGATCACTCCCCACGGGCCCGGAATCAAACAGCTGCTTGTGCCCGACAGCGACAGCTTCGGCCACAACACAACCAGCGGCCCACAGATCCAAAGCTGTTCCGTATCCCTTGAACCCAAACAGGATCTCAGGCGCTCGATAAGATGTGGTTCCTACATCGGTAATTTTCTGATCAGCCGGCTCGGAACCCCTGTCTCCTTCTTTCCATGCGATGCCAAAGTCCGCCAGGTAAGCCGGCCCGTCAGGCGAGTCCAACAGAATGTTGGAGGGTTTGACATCCCGATGAATGATTCCCAGCTCATGAAGGTGTGCCAACGCGCTGAACATATCGTGCAAATGGGCCTTTATTTGCGTTGCAGTGAGCATATCACGGCGGAGCAAATGTTCCAAGTCGTATTTTAGATAGGGGAAGACCAGGATGAGTCTCCCTCCTTCAACCTTAAGCGAGTCCAGCAGACTTATAATATGAGGGCTTGCAGCTTCTCTCAAAAGTCGAACCTCGCGCTCAGCGTCATGTGGTGCCGTCAAGAGATGGGGGATGGTAACTTTCACCGCAACCACAGCTCCATCCTCACGCTTGGACTTATAGATAGTGGAATGAAGTCCATCAAACACATGGAGGCATCCTTTGAACGGACCAATTGCTTCTCCTCCAGTCCAGGCGCCCTCTTCGGGCTCATGTTGCAACTGGTTTGGACTGCTGATAAATGGAGCTACCGAACCACTGGCCTCTGCGGCGTCGATAGCATCCTGGCACATTCGGTCATATTCTTCCTGCAAGATCCTTCATGAGCAGACGTCCTGACGACCGTGGTCGAGAACCGACCTTCGAGGTAGCTTTTTCATAAGCCTCACTTTCGAACCTTTTTGCTTGCGATTGAGCTTCAGCAAATGCAGCCGACGACGAAGCTCGTTGATAGGCGGTAGTCCTAGGCTGTAGTATTAGAATTTGCCAAGGGGGACGTTCTAGGAGACTGATCTCGATGATCGTATGCTTACAGAGATTGTATTGCCGTTAATCGATCGGTGAACCCCAGAGCTTTCTTCCAGTCTGACGCAGCCATCTTGTTGGATGTTTGGATTTAGACGCGTGGGGCAGAGATGACGGAATAAACCTGGAGAAGATTCGAGCTAGTCAAAGGAAGATCGATAACCGGCTTATCAACTACTGTACTGACAGTAAGAACCAGCCTTGTGATGAAGCAGCAATGTTTTCTTTTTACTTCTGTCAGTTGAAGCAGCTGTATGGAAAGCGACGGAACATGAGACTGTTCCTTTGCTAACAACAGCAATAATAATCCTGCCTTACGATGCCTGAGGTATACTCGCTAAGCTAGCCTCATCCAGCTAGCCTCGCATCCCCCCGGCTTGACTGACCAATTGCCTCATCCCCTCTGTTCGGCTCCTCCGTGATTCTTCCGTGTTGCAACCCCATCGTCATCACATCACAATCCATCCCATCCCATCCCCATCAAACCGTTCCTCGTCTCTTGTCTGCTCCTTGCTCCACTCCGAGTTCCATTGATCGAAGGATTCGGTCTCTTCTGGTAATATTCGGAGGATTACAATTGCTTTTTCACCCGTAATTGGGCTTCTGTATTCTTATTTTATCCCTATTATTATGCACCTTACGATCGCTCCCTACTGGTACCGTTGATCTATGAATCGGAGCGATGGAGCTCTCACGGCAGGAGTATCCAGCCCTGCTGGTAGGCATAACCCGATCTCGCACACCTTGATCTTGCCACTGCTATGGCAATGAAATTGCAGCAGCTAATATTTTCAATCTATTCCTACCTTTAGGCCTCTTTGCAACCCAACCAAGCGATTAATGTCCTCAATGATCGCATACGTATCATTAACAAGATCAACGCGGATATCGCGGATTGGCTCCAGGTATGGCTTCAACCTCTTAACACAAGTGCAACAGAAGCTTTGGATCTAACTTCTTGTCTTCCGCGCGACAGGAACGCCGCCGTGTTGAAGAAGCTTACGCGCAAGGGTTAAGGAAACTGGCGCATCGGCCACAACTTGAGAATGGGGCAGCGCTCGGGTAAGCTTGGTCATTCGGAACTGAAGCACGAAAAGACAAGGCTAATCTCCGTATGTTTTACGACACAATAGCATTTTCCAACTACCATGGCAGCGCATCATCAATGCCACCGAAGCCGTGGCCGCATCACACGAAACGTTCGCGCAGAAGATTGACGAGGACGTGGAGCGCCCCTTGAGAGAATACAGCAGCAAGAACCGAGAATTGGCATCGATGCCTGGCATCCAAAGTGATCTCGCTGCGTTGGCCAAGAGCTTCGAAGCGAACCAGAAGAAGGTGGAAAAGGCCAGGGAGAAAGGGCCGAAGGGGGCAGAGAAACTGGCCGCTGCCATTTCTGCCGCAGAGGAGATCAGAGAACAATGGGATTCAAGGGCACCTTTTGTGTTTGAGCAACTTCAGGCAGCGGACGAAGGCCGAGTAAATCATCTCCGCGACGCGCTGACTCAATTACAAACGCATGAATCGGACCAGGTAGAACGGTGTCGCCAGGCTGCCGAGAGCTGCCTAAATGTACTTCTCAATGTTGAGACTGCGGATGAGATCAAGACATTTGCCGCCAAGATTAATGGAGGCAGGCCTGTTGCTCCCAGAAGGCAAGAATCGATACCCTCTGGCGGGGCAGGAGCACCTCTTGCTCCTCCGCCGCGTATTCAGGACGATGCTGCTAGTCAACGCTCGGAGAATTCGGGCCCTGTCCGGACACCTCCTGGTAAGTCTTAACACTCCACTATTCACACAAGATGTTTGCTGATCATGTTTGTGTCGTAGCTCCAGAGCCCCGCACCACAGCCCTTGGTGGACTCAAGCGACTAGGAACTGTCATGGGCAGAAGGAAGAGTGTAGTGCAAACCCCTGGAGGAGGGCCGCTCTTCGGGGACAAGAAGCATCGTAGTCCGTTTGCTTCATTCAAGCGGGGAGATTCACGCGACATGCAGATACCCGAATCCCCTACAGGTACGGATCGTCCCGGTACTGCTCTAACTACTCAGGATAGCCATGGCGAAGCCGCACCGATCCCAAGTGAGATCCACGAGCGAGAGCTTCCTGGTTCACTGCCGACGAGTCCAGAACCTCAGCAAATACCAGCGACCACGAATGGGGGATCAACTCAAGAGGCTCATAATGAGCCGACACCGGCTGCTGCTCTGACTGCGAACGAGGTATGTGTAGACGACGTGAACATTTGGATTAAGCTCATGACGATGCATAGCCGCGAGTCGACTCGGAAGGGTTCTCGGAACGACCGCAGACCATTGACGAGATAACACGGCTTCAGCGAGAGGCGGCTGGGTAATGATTTCCGTCTTGCCGTTCATAGTAGACAAATCATGCTAATTGCTATAGATTGGATGAACATGGCATGAATCTGACAATCCGAGATCAACCAATCTTCGAAGATGAGAACCAGGCTAAACAAGCAATGGACGAGATGGCTAATCAGTTACGTCTGGTAAGTGCGGCTAGAGAAGCTTATTCCCTGCGCTCTCGGCTGACCCTCCCTGCAGCAAGCTCAACATAGCGGAGTCAGACGAAACGCAGGAACCATACGTGGTCGTCGCGATGTTCGTAACACGGTTTTCATTCCGAACCCTCCGGGTTCGAGCAATGGGCTCCCTGTTCCGCCATCGGGGTCCGATGTTTCTACTCCTACGTCACCAGGTCTGCCTACTAGGCATGTCACTTCGCCCAGCACCGCTACAGATGACCATGCACTCTCAGATACAACGTCTATTCGCTCATCACACACCTTACACAACATCTCAGGCCCAGTTTCCCATCCTGATCTGCACCAACCTGGGCTGAATGCATCGATCGTAGAGACAGTCAGTGCGTGGTTCTCTGAGGGCGCTGTGACCAAGTCCTTCGTCGTAGGAGAACTTGCACTGGCCTATAATGCATTGAGTGGAACAACGCCGGATAACGCGCGCGTTCGTCTTGATAATTTCCAGGTATTGGAGAAGGTCGCTGCCAACCCACATTCCGTACAGGAAGAGAAGGGCTCAGGAGACGAGAAGAGAGGCCAGTATAGCGTCCTCCTCTCTAACATCACCCGGTCTTCACCGACCGTGGCTTTCAAGTACCAAGTTCACATCGACCAGTCGGAAGCTTCGGCTTACTGTCCCGTGATTTTCAAACCTGCGTGGAATCTGGAAGAGTTCCAGGCAAGCGTGATCATCTTCTACTCTATGAATTCCTCATTTGCCTCGTCGGTACCAAGAGAATCAATCACCATCAAGAACCTCACCTTGACTGTGAATTTGGATACATCTCCTGAAGAAGGTCGCGAGTCAGCTCATGCCACGAGTGCTGTTATGTATCCCAATTCAGGGGCCACCTTCCGTCGCAAACAGTCAGCCGTAACTTGGAAAATCCCGGAACTCGAAGTACGCGCCGGAGCTGACGGAAAGCTACTTGTTCGGTTTGCGACTTCAACCAGCTGGCCACGGAAAGGCAAAGTTGACGCGAAATTCGAGCTCCAGACAGCAGACGCTGGCTCTCGCTTGGGGATTAGTACCATGTCTCAGCAAGAGGACACGACGCAGAAGGGAACCGATCCCTTCGCAGACGAAGATGGCAGTCTGCAAGCATCTGATGGCCCGTCCGCGTCCTGGAAAGAAGTAGCCACAGTCCGCAAGCTGGTGGCTGGCAAATACGTGTCATATTAAAGGGGCAGTGACCGCCCATCCAAGTCCCTTAGATACGATACCGCCACGGATTATTCATTGCGTTTTCTGGAGTTACCTCGCCTGATCTGGCAACTTGTTACCCCTCGAGATACTCGTTCTTAGCACCCTTGCACTATTACTTGGTCCAGAGCTTTCTGATTCTTGCCCCCCTTTTTTTTCTCCCTATGTCGATATCTTCGTTTCTAAGTCCTGGTCTATTGATACCTTCTGGATAAAGTAGGCTTGTGTGGTTATTGTAAATAAGTTCTCTTGTCTAAGTACTACTCCGTAGGGAAATGGACCAGTTCATACCGGAGGCTCAGTTTACAGAAAGCAAGACGGTTGGTAGAGATCATTCATTATATATTGACATGTGAGATTTCAGGTTGAAAAGCCGAGTAACATTTCCACAGATTAGTCCCCCCATCGAACATGGCACCAGAAATGCTAGTTAGGAAATCAAATCAACTATTTACAATACGAATGGGTACCCAAGACATAAAGGGCCATTATCAAGAAATCACATCCTCGCAGCCCGTGTAGTCTTATCATAAAAGTCCAACGTCATAGCCGCCAGGAAACAGGGTATATCCTTGCGTTCTTCGACCCAGAACTTGATCAGATGTTTGATCTCCATCGCGAAGAGGCTGTTCGGGCCACCCGAAATCTTCATCGTGCCGTTCTCGCCGTCGAAGATGATAGAGTTTTCCTCGCCGTTACCCATGCTCCCTGGCCCACGGGAGTCAGAGGAGGCGCCGGGGTCGCCGTGCCGGTAGGCGGGGGAGAGATGGAACATGGAGGTGACGCGGACGCGTCCGTTAGGGAGGAAATCCAGCTTGTAACCTAGTAGGGAGGCGACTGCTTCGCGGAACTCGGATGATTTTGCGGTCCAGATTTCTTTTAAGCGGCGCATGCGCTTTTCCTTGTCGGCAACTACTTTCTCCATTTCGTTGAGCTCCAGTTTCATGCTTTCGAGTGTACTGATGGGCACAACTTTGACGTCCGCATGGTTGGCCTGCAGTTGGGCCAGGAGATCTCGGTTTTCTGCCCGGAGAGTTGTGATAGTGGAGAATTTGAGCTTTTCCGCTTCGGCGGTGGGATTGTCACGCAGCTCCAAAATGCGTGTGCGAGACTTGGCCTTGAGGGATTTGAGCTGGGATTTGGTGGCTTCCAGTTCCTTGCGGAGGAGGGCTGCGGACTGTTCAGACTTGGAAAGAGAGTCTTGCAGCGTCCGGTTCTTCCGCGTCAATACAGAGAGTCGTTCGCTCTCGGCGTCACTCTCGGCTGGTGACAACGGTCGTTTGAGGCCTCGGGGTTGTGTATCGTCCTGCTGTGGAGCTTCTCGCTTCGCGAGTTCTTCATGAGCCTTTTGCACTTCCGCGCGGTATTCATCAACGAGCTTTTCCAGGTTGGCGATCTGCTCAGATTTGCGTTGGTCGAACTGGCTCTGTTCCGCGTTCATGGTGACCTCTTCCGTGTCGAAAGTCTCCAACTGGGCGCGGAGATACTCAACCTCCTTGACTGCAAGTGCCCGCTGACGTTCCAGTCTAGCTCTGATGCGACTCTCAGATGTGGCTCCGCCAGCGGCCGCGCCTGCAGCGCGCAATTTCTCTAGCTCCTGACGGAGGTTGGCTCTCTCAGTCTCCAAGCTCTTAATTATTTCATCTTTCTCCAAAAATTGTGCCTCGATGCTGCCCAACTTGTCAACCAATGTCGCCTTTTCAATCCGTTCTTGCAACAGGGCTCTGACGACCGCCTCGGGCGAGTCAAATTCCGCAGGTTCATCGTTCTCCTGTAGCAGACTGGTCCACGAGCTCCGCTCATCCTCTAAAATCTGCTTTTGAATCTGAATAGTGTTCAATTCCGACTCCACTTCTTTCATGAGCTGGAGCTGATTTTCCAGCGACTTCTTTTGTTCCTCTACTACCTCGACATTCTTCTGAACTTTCCGCAGGTGGCGCAGTTCTGCCGTCTGTTCTCGATTTGCAGTCTCCAAGTTCCTAATGTGAGCGACTTGATCAGAAAGCTCCCTCTTCAATACGGACAGTGTTTCTCCGTCAGCCCCCTCTGCTTTCAAGCGAATATTTTCCGTTTCAAGGTTGGCAACATCCATATCCCGCTGCGACAGTTTCTCTTGAGCAGATTGTAAATTGTTTCTTGCATTTTGAAGGTCGTTCTGCAGTTCCTCCAGCGTCTTTTGAAGTGACGAGCGAATTGTTTCTAGTTCATTGATCTGATGTTTGTGTTGTCTTTCCTGGTCGAGAAGCTGAGCTTGAGTCTCTCCCAGTTCCTCCTGTATGTTCTGCTTTTCATCCTGTAGGCTTCTAAGTTTCCGCTCTAGTCCGACCTTGTCGTTAAGGGCCTGGTCTTGAACTTCCTTCAACTCTTTGGCAAGCGTTTCACTCTTATGGTTGGCGCGATGACTAGCGGATTCTGCAGCCTGCGATCAAACTGTTGTCAACGTGTGCCCAGCACCATTGGCAAATAACGAGGAGGACAACAAACCTGCGCCTTCCTGAAGTCCGCATCGGCCTTCAATTGTAGATCTCGGAGTTCCTTCTCATGGCGGAGCGTCAACAAATCCCGCTCCTGTTTGATATTCTCCAGCTCGTATCGCAGAGTGCTGACTTGTACGCGTAGCTCCTCCTTCTCCGTATCTATGGCAAGTCAGTCCTGTGATTTATATCCATGGCAACGTGCGATCTAACCGGGCTTCGGAGGCTGCGAAGGGCGGATGGATTGGCGAAAAATATTTTGAGTTCCCATGATGGACAAAGGCGAGGCGCTCCCAGGAGGAGACCCCAAAGGGGCTCGCGAGTTTCTATTCGGATCCATCTGAAGGTTGCGTTTAGCAACAAGTTGGGTTTGATGCGAGTGCGATATACCTTCAAGTATCCATAAATGACGAAGTTCCATAGACCCCAATCGGTCCGAAGGTTATAGGGCGTATAAAGTGCGCCACATGACACGCTCTCCGAGCTTCAAGAACGCTCCCAACGTTCCACAATTGCAGAAATGCCGGAGGTTGCGCGATGCGTTTGAGAGGCCCCCAGCTACTCATCGGGATTGTTTTCGATGGGATGGTCGATCATACCCGATTGAGCAAGTGATGAGTAAGCAGCCAGTGCCATGAGCTCGAGTTCCTAAATCGGACTAGCGTCAGAATTTTCAGATGGATTTGATTTTTTTGCGGATTTCGAAGACACCGAAAAGACCATAATATTATTTGTTCCTCCCCCCGTTCACGCCAACACCCACCAATCCTCGGTCGTCCCTTTTGTTTCTCTCCTTTTTGGTATATTAAGCAAGCGCAACTTCGTCACAATGGCCAAGGACAAGTCCGAGAAGAAGGACAAGCGCGAGAAGAAGGAAAAGCGCTCGGAGAAGGACGGCGTCCACAAGAGCAAGAAGGACAAGAAGGAAAAAAAGGACAAGACTCTTCTCGCTGAGGCAGCAGAGCAGGAGCTTACTAGCAAGGTTTTGGATGGAATCGACAAGGCTGTTGCTGCCGAGACTGCCGTCAATGGAACTGCTGAGGCTGAGATGGATGTCGACAGCCGCCCAGTCGGTGCACTGGTGCCATTCGCCAATCCTCTGGTTGAGGACAAGCAGGCTAAGAAGGTTCTCAAGAGTGTGAAGAAGGGTGAGTGATTCTGAAAATCATTTGGACGATTCGTCTATCAGGAGCTCTATTTTTCAGAGCGAAAAAACATCGACTGGATCAATAGTGTACTGTGTGCTAACTACCTCCTAGCTGCCGTAAACAAGTGCCTGAAACGCGGCGTCAAGGAAGTCGTTAAGGCTCTTCGCAAATCGCCCATCCCCGCCGCCAATGCTACCATCTCCATTCCCACCGCAGTTGTCATCCTTGCCGCGGACATTTCGCCCATGGACGTCATCTCACATATCCCCGTTCTCTGCGAAGACCACGGTATCCCATATGTTTTTGTCACATCGCGAGCCGAGCTGGGTAACTCGGCTGCTACCAAGCGCCCGACCAGTGTCGTCATGGTTGTGCCCAAATCAGCCTCCAAGGGCAAGAAGAAGGACGGCGAGTCGGAAGCCGACGGAGAGGATTTCAGCGAAGTCTATGAAGAGTTGGCCAAGCTCGTCCAGAAAGAGTCCAAGAAGGTGAACCTGTAAAGGCCTCTTCTTTCTTTCCGTTGCTCTCTTCTGTTTCTGTGGGTTTTATTTTAATGTCGGGGCTGTTGCCCTCTTTCGCTGCTGTCTCGTCAATTGCTCTGGCTGTACAGTTCCACGTTTTTGTCTGACAAGACAGTGCATGTCTTTGGGGTCTGGCCTTTGGGACGTGTTCATTTGGGTTGATCTTTCATGATATGTCCGTTGCAAATCTGGCGTTCGTAACTTGGTGTATGAAAAGGCAGGAAGTCTTTCTAAAAATGAAGCTCAACACGAAGTTGATATTGTTCGATCTACATATTGATATATGAATTGAATCATTATAGGTTCTGATAAAGTGTTTGGAAGGACAGCAGAATCAATGGCTGACTCTCCTGTTCTCCTGCTTGGGATACACGCTACATTTCGTCTCTTCTTGTATGTGTATCCCAGGCGAAACGCTCATTGCGCTTCTCAATGAGAGGTATGACACAGTTATCAATCCAAGAGCCGTGGAAAGCTCCTTCTTGATTCCTGCTCTGCAGAGGACCCATCCGAATCACTCAGCGGCTGGCAGACAAGATTGGGACAATCCACAATTCCTGATCCTTACACTGATGCTCAGTACCTGATGGGTCATAGCAAGTCAGCGACTGGTCAACCGAAGCCTCGAATATGCCATGGTGAGAAGATCGTGCGATCTGACCCGGTGTCAGTGGCTGAGAATCAAGGGCTTTCGCATTTGGGTGATCCCATCTGGCCAGACTGTGCCACTCGACGATGAATCGGGCCGTCCAAACTCCAAATGAGAAGCCTGCATCTTGCGCAAGGCTTCCTCTCCAGCAAATGGTTCCTGACCTTCGACAAATCTGGAAGTTAGGCGATCGTTTCGCCGTGAAATTAACGAAAAGAGGATGTAATACTAAGCTTGTATGCCGGTCCTCAGCGCTTCTTGACGAACCGAATTGAAATCGCTGCAGTGAAGACAAGCTAGGCGGCGCTTCCATGGTGCAGATTTGGCATATCGTTCAAAAGTCGAATCATTAAGAAACAAAGTCTAATAATCAGAGAGATTAGCACAAAGCTTCATATAAGAAGGACTCAATCGTGATCCTGTCACCTGGGCAAAGGTGGAGTTCCTGCAGGTTTGTTGGCTGGATAGCATGAAATACAAGGAGATGATCCATCATAGGAGAGACATACAAGTAAAGTCACGATGCGTCTCGCAACTCAGCATCCCCTCTATTTCTCCTTCCTCTTCCCTTCCCTTGTTGACGCTGGGGAATGTGGGGACCAAGCACTTCAAGTCGAATACTTAATCAGCAAGGGACATGCCCTACGCCCATATAACTCTAAATCCTCCGGTAGTTTCAAAACCATCCCTGAGTCAGATCGAGAGCATCGCGTAGAATAGACTGGGGGGAATTCAAGGCGAGTTTAACGCAAGGGTCAACGGTCAATAAAAATCAATGGTTATTTATCACTGTCTCGGCCGTAGGTATAGATATATGGGAGTCGGGGTCACCATCAACAGAGCACACCTCAGTTAAATCACTACCAGTTAAGCAGCAAGAGTCAAACAACGATGCTACCCAAGTATTCCCTACTCTTCATCTCCTTTTGTTTATTGAACCTCGTCTCCGCGTTCCTAGTGTATCTCTCCGAAACCAGCGGAGAGACAGCCCATTTCCACGAAGCAAAGGCACGTCCATGACAACCCCTTCTTCAGTCAATGCCCAGTCCTAATTTTTGGTCAACTATAAAGAGCCAGGAAAAAGCCACTATCACAGCAGACACAACGTCTAACGTACTATCTCCTGTTGACACGGTCTGCAAATCATGGAAATCAGCCTGATGGCTCACGAGCCACCATGGCCCATTTATCTCGAGTAGACCGGTCGACGAAGGCAGTGAAGACGAGGACTGGGTATCTGTTATCGAGTATACTACTTTGTATTCTGAGCGGCCTGCTGAGCAGTTGAGGGCGCCTGTGATGATTATGTTGATTATGATGTGGTTAGCTGTGTTGGCGGTTGGAATCGTGGAAGGGATTGAGTTCGTGTTGGAGCGATGTGGGTGGATGGGCGACTGCGAGGGTGATTGTCTGTGTGAGAGGTGTGATGAGGAGAAACTTGGTTTTGGATGGGAGGGTTGAACCGCGTTGCTGTGATTGCTCTTTGGCCGACGATAGAGACGAGGGATGCGTTTCTATTAAGGTATAACACGCTTGTCCATGATCAAGTGTTTCATTTCAAGTTCTATGGTACATAGCCATGCAACTGCAGACACAGTCCGAGCACAATGGAGGATTAATTAGAAGTCAACTTTTCGCTCATACGCCTTCCGCCGTCATTGATATCATAAGTATTCGAGTTCGTCGTGATTAAGCTCTCTGATCACTTTCCAAAGGCTGATACCAGGTCTTATCGTCGACTCCCTTCTTCTCGACCGGGCCTCGGACAGCATCAGCGGCGCCAGTATCTGCAGCCTTGCGCTGAGAGTAGTTTTCGGCGAAGCGGCCAGGGTCTTGGTCGCTGCCAATTTCTGAAGTGAAGCTGGCGTTATTGTTGGGGTCACTATCAAAGCCACCCTCCTGCAAGTTGTTGCCCTTGGGTTTGGTGTGAGTATGCTGCCCGGTCACACTCTGGATGTACGAGGGGGCCTGGCCGGCATTGTACTTGCTGCGGTGACCACTTCCACTTGCCTCAGCGGGCTGGGACTGAGGCTGGGATTGGGATTGAGACTGAGATTGAGTCTGAGATCGGGTCTGAGGCCGAGAGCTCTGCTGGGAGGTGGAATATTCGCCCTTGTTGATACCCAGATCCCGCTTGGCAGCCGTCGAGCCGCCAGTGTAGCCAGTCTCTGGAACATGGGCACCAGGGAACTTCCCTTGGCCACCCATATTTTCAGGGTACTTCTCTTTCTTGTCTAGCTCCTCACGGGTGGCAGCGTCGGGAGCAGAGGACAGCTTAGTAGCGCCAGAGGTGTCCGTGTTATTGAATGTAGATTGACTGCCAGAAACCCCAAGAGGTTCGGCACCCCGGTTCTGGTTGTAGTCACCACCGGACCTGGCTGATTCGGCAGCAAGGGAGTCGTTGGCGACAGGTCCAGAAGTCTCCTTGTTTGGATGTCTTCTAGCTTCGGGATCTGTCGTGACCTGCTCGAACATTTAGCCAGATGTTTGTATAGAGCTGAATTGCATTGCTTCACGTACCTTGGTGTTTCTCTGGCCGGGAGGGACGGGTTTGCCTTGGAGATCCATTATGATGTTCTTTGATCTGATCAAGAATTGATTGTTGGGAAGGGATATAGCTATGTGAGATGCAGTTGATTCTGCTTCACTAGTCGATGTGTCTGTAGTCGAGCACAGTATGTTGCGTCGATGGAAAGCTATATAGCAATGACCACTAGATGTTGTAGTCCTGAATGCTAGCTCATCCAGCCGGGTGATGTCACTCTGACGGTACGAAACCCCCGCCCCAAGACACTCAGATTGCCAGCAAGCGACATCAGAGAGACAGGTACGTCAATGAACCAACACCACTGCCCTTGAGTGGCGCAGGCAACAGAAGACCGAGTGGAGAAGAGTGATAGACAGAAGACATTTGCTGCAATATGTTGCAATCACCCTTAGGTTTCCAGACCGAAACCTCCGCTCTCGATCAAATCATATCGATTACACGGCTCCATCCTTGCAGGGCATGGATCGACTGTCGAGCTCTCCACATGCTCAACTGCTCGGTTCGGAGGTCAACCATGATTGCGCAATGAAGTGTCGTTCGACGGTCGATGCTGGGGAATCTAGAGCTGACTCAACTTGTTTGACGTCATGGCCTCAGGCCATCAAGGTATACTGGGACATTGGACATTCTCGGCCAAACACTGACCGCAGAGATCAGGAAAGTCATGGTAGGATGGTCATAGAAATCGAATGATTATTTCTCATTTAGCATGTCGCAGTTTATCTTGGTACGTGCAAATGCACTGCACTACTGTTCAATGGGTGGGTGACGTTCATTTAAGCTTGTACATTATAAGTCACGTGACATTATAACTTGTACAAATCTGGACGCTAGTACATCTCTATCCATACGAAATTTAACGTCGGTGATTGCCTCCACACTACGAGCAGATCTTATTGTCAGTATCGTCAAGCTTTTATGCTTCTCTTCGGCTGTTCTGTGCTCTCGTGAAAACTTTCGCAGGCTTTACCCGGGCATATACAACTCTGTCCTCTATGTACTTGTCTGCAAGCTGGGATACTAGAAGACTTTTTTATTTGTTTGGTATGGATTATCATTAAATGCTTTGGGTCGCTCATCATAAAGTTGTATCAATACATTCATCAAGCGAAGAAATTATTTCCGAGCCTTAGCATCCCCCGGGATATCCGAAAGTCCTTCCGTGGCCTGGCGACCAACCTTGCCTGTGGGCTGAGTTTCCTTGTGCAATTCCTCTCCTGACTTCCGTGCACTGCTTTCTGCAGTAGCGGGCCCCCTTAGAGCGGTGTTACTCTCGCCGGAGACGGATCCTTGTACGCCGCCGGAGCCGACGTTGACAGCTCTCTGGTCTGCAGACTGCCAGTCGCTGGCGACGGGAGGCTGGTCTGGCAAAGGCAGGTTGGCCTTGCGTTCTTCGATGGCCTTGGCCTTGTCTGTGTGCTCATCGACGATGGACTGATTCGTAGAGTTAGCAGCTGTGTCACCAAGTTGATTTGCCTCTGGGTCAGGAGGGTTGGTGTTACCTTCATAGCAGAGACATTAGAATTGGCAGGTGTGTTTCCACCGGCGGCATGAGAAGCGTGGGACTCGGGCTTGCGAAGGTCCTGTTGGGTCTTGTAGAAGGTTTCGCTAGACATCTTGTGGGGGAGTGTTGGGTGTATGGGATAGGAAAAATGACAGGTAGTAGTTTGACTTTGATGTGATGCGAAGAAAGCTCTCTCGAGTGTGTCTTTGGAAGTTTGAAGTTGATGAAGTTTCTAAATGTATGCAAGAGGAGATTCAACGTTGTTATATGTTGGAGCTATTGTGACTGGGGACCGTCATCGTCCTGACAAGGCTGGTGGTGACTTTTGCCATTATGACGACATACTATCCGCGCAGGCCTTGGTTTGCATGTTCAGCGCACCCAGACTTCCAACAACCCACCATTGGAGAGAGCTCTGCTGCCAAGGACAAGATGAGTGGCTACGGTGGGCTTCAGTGAATCATAGGCAGCCTTCATAGGGCCCGCTCAGAGTTGATTTCGGGTGTTGCGCCGGGGTACGTTCACTCTACTCCACATGTTCAATATCGCCTCATTTTTCCATGCCTGCAGCACCATTGAAGACCGAAGATGTCATAATACAGAGGTCGGTGGTCCCTGAGCTGAATTCGTTCTGTTTCTTTATCCTTCCTGCAACTTTTCTTGGCTCTTCAGTCGTGAATTAGTCGTCATAAAGATCTTCAAGAACCATTGGCTGGGGATCTCGTCCATGCTGCCCTGCGATACCCCCGGATAAATGGAATATCCAATAAATATTGCAGAAGTTTATTTCCGGGTGATTCCTTAGAGTAGCAGCTTCAATGTCAGGGCGGTGCATCAACCTGGCATTTCCGGACCAGGAGCAATTCTCGTGATGCCAGCTTGAATGTACTGCAACACCAATGAGTGTATTTGAAAGGCAGAACACAACATGGTAACTAAGATAGTTCAACGCTGGGCCATACAATGTAAAATGGCAGTGTAGGCCTTTCTTCCTCATCCTACAATGGCTCTATGATGCTGAGCCTTTTACGAGAGGTACTGAGCACGCGATTGCAAGATATCACAATCTCGGGGGTTTTACACCGCCTGCCGGAGATAGACGGCAGAATCCAAAATGTCCCCGCTGGGTCAGATGCGAACTTTTTTGGTTTGTATGAGTTGGACGACTATAGACAGCGATTTTTGCTTTTGTCTTTTGCATATACCTAGAGCCACAGGTGAACTGTCATTATGCCAAGAGATCCCTTAATCGGCCTGGTTGGAAAGGTTGGTTCCTGCTGTCATCTCATAAGATAATGCCGCTGATTGAGTTGAGGGGCATTTAGCCTTCCAGCGGGAAATCCACAACGCTGAACAGTCTGACAGATGCCAGTTCGAAAGTTGGTGAGTTGCTGATAACCTGACTATTACTTGTACACTATTGACCAGTACCTCCTTTTCGCAGGAAACTTCCCGTGAGTAACCCGAGACACCGTCTTCTGCCTTTTCTTCCTCCGTCGCCCGAAAGTTTCCATACGATAACCGCACACCATGCGCTTTCAGGACAATTCTGACTCTCGACGTACAGATTCACAACTATTGACCCTCAGCGCGCCATTGGGTATCTTCAAATAGAGTGTGCCTGCAAACGCTTCAACGTTTCAGACAAATGCAAGCCGAATTACGGTAGCTGCGTTGACGGCCGCCGTTCCGTCCCTATCGAGCTTTTAGATGTCGCGGGTCTCGTCCCTGGAGCACACCAGGGTCGCGGTCTAGGGAATAAGTTCTTGGACGACCTACGTCATGCGGATGCGTTGATTCATGTGGTGGATGTCAGTGGAACAACTGACGCAGAAGGTCGGCAATTAATTCTGCGTTTACCTCTTATCTCTCAATATCAGCTAAGATGAATTGCGTCCTAGGAAAGGCAACGCGCGGATATGATCCATCGGTAGACATCGAGTGGCTACGATCTGAGATTGTGCGATGGGTCTTGGGTAATCTGATGCAAAAATGGTACGATACAATCAAGAGTGACCCTGGCCCTTTTTGGTACTTCTGCCACGATGCTTACGGTCATACGCAGGGGCTCTATCAAGAGAAGACATGTTGCGACAAGTAAGTCAATGCGGCGTTCCCGCAAACCCATCGAGATGTATTGACTGTGAATGCAGAATCGACGGCAGTGGATACATTACAAGGCCAATTTTCCGGATACGGAAGCACATCGGCGACAGTTGCGCGCTGTCTGGATAGAATCGGTCTGAAAGAACCTCTCGAGGAATGGTCGGACGAGACGATTGAGCGGGTAGTCCAGGCGTTCATTGACGAAAAGTTTCCTACCGTTTTCGCACTGAACAAGATTGACCATCCTGACGCGGACAAGGTTGGTTCCTTCTTCTACTCCTGCAATTGTGCTGGAATTCGCGCTGAAAGAAATAACCTAGAATATTAGCAAGATCGCCAAGATGCAAGATCCAAAGTCAATAGTGCTATGCTCCGCGATATCAGAGGTGTTCCTTCGAAGATTGGCGAAACAGGGTTACATCAAGTATACAGAAGGCAGTGAGTTCTTGGATACACGAGAAGATCTCATAGAGATGGGCGATCCCGATGGTGGCGGTCTAAAAGAGATGGACGAGAAGTTGAAGAAGTAAGTATCTCCAGCTGGGACAAGAAAACCTGATTAACCTCGTCTAGCCGTGTTGAGAACTTGAAAGACATGGTTCTCTATCGCTTTGGTTCCACTGGAGTGGTGCAGTGCCTCTCGCGAGCAGCGGAACTCTTGGGACTTGTGCCGGTTTTTCCAGTCAAGAACGTGCACACATTTTCGTCTGGGGCCGGAAATGCGGTGTTCAGAGATTGTGTTTTGGTTAAAAAGTGGGTTTTCTTGCGATCGGGCACCAACGAAGTATATGACTAACGTCCAACAGAGGAAGCACGGTAGCAGACGTTGCCCACAAGGTTATGGGTGACGTTCCCATCTCTTACATTGAGGGTGTTGGCGGCACCCGGGTGTCTGAGGATGAAATAGTTGAAGTAGGGAAGCATGATGTGAGTTGCTCCTTGTAGTTGAGCTTTTTCTTCGCTTGCTAAGAAGATTTTTGCAGGTCCTCTCGTTCAAACCTGGCCGGTAGACCAGAAATATTATTCCATCTATGTACAGTCGATATAAGGCAATTTCTGTAAAGAGACAACCACATGCCATAAATAATACAACGACAAATCGAAGGCCACGAACTCATCCAAAACTAGTTGCCTCAAGTGGTCAATCGGGGCGATCAAGTACCCTTCTATAAACCATGAACACGTTAGCCAGGTGAAACATTACCGACGACAACAGTCTCCGGTGGGAAGGGACAGGTAGCACTCACCTCAGCTCTTTCATCATTCATACCGATTATCGGTTCAGGCGCCTTGGGGTGTTCCTTTTTAGCTTGACGCTCCTGCTTGAGACCTTCCCTCTCCGTCACCGCTCCCTGCTTGGATTGGTCTGCGACACCCGCGCTTTCTTTTTTCTCCTTCAGCCCAGAAGCGGAAGATTCTGTCTGAGGATCTGTTATATCCCTTTTGTCCTTCGATCTCTTCACCGCATGGTCGTCGGTTGAAGAACCCTTCCATTCTTGGCCTAGAGAGCTGTTGAAGCGGGCTCTCACATTGCCAGGTGTGGGAAGCCTGGCAGGTTGCCAGACAGATTGAAGCGGAAGAAGAGTCACGCGTGGAGGGCGCGGAATGAGCATGCTTTGGAGCTTTGAAGTTGTAGTCGGGAGGCGAGGGCTGCTAGGCATGTTGGTCTGCGGTCGTGAGCGTTAGTTGTTCAGTGGTAAATTAGTGCTTCTTAAGTCGTAGACATTCGGTACTAGTACCACTCGAGCGGTACAATGCTTCGTTTAAGTAGGGTTCTCTCAGGGCGTCAACTTCCTTCGAGCCGCGGAAGGCCGCAGTCAAAGCAAGGCCTATATTGAGTGACGAGATGTCCTATGACGTCTAAATGCTGCAATGGTATGGACCAATCAAGATTGTAGGGCTTAGGGTTAAGCTTCCCCGTCTTATCGATAAGGAGATGGGAGAGTGGGGGAGCTCCCAGCCCCCGGAGCATGACAATTTGGTTTCCCTGTACCTCTTTAATTGCGACAGCTCTGTCTGACAGTCGAGATTGTCCCAGCGACGGAACAATATGCGACGCAACTATTTACCTATTGAGGCTATGTCTTCCTGGGCAAAGCTCAATGGCATTTCCCTCGAGGGAATCGCTTTCCAGAAGCTCCATGGCGAAGAGGGGACAGACAAGGGCTCCGCCATCGTAGCGACAGCGGAAAAAATCGACAAAGAAGCTGAAGCAGACACCCTTCTCACGGTTCCATCTGAACTGGCACTGACTTTCGAGTACGTCCACAACCATGCAAAAATAGATCGCCATCTTCGGGATGTCCTAGATGCCGTCGGCGACTTTGGCAGGGTATGTTATAGGTCACGATCACTACAGATCGGGTTTTCGTCACTTGTCGCATAAGAGCTCGAGCTAATATATACAGACAGCTAGAGGCGCGGTTCTGATATTTTTAGTTGTCCAAATCACGCATGCAAGCCCGGACTTCGCCAACCAACGCCAAAAGATCGGCGTCTCGAACCCTTGGACTGAGTACATCAGGTTTATGCCGGCCTCTATACCTCTACCGACATTTTACTCAGCAGAAGAGCGCGAGCTCTTGGGCGGGACATCGTTGCAGACTGCAGTCGACGCGAAACTCGGTTCTCTTGAAAAAGAATTCGAGCACATCCGCCAAGCTACGGAGGACATACCCTGGTGTCAGGAGCATTGGTGGGATGAGGACACAGGGAAATTCACATTCGACGACTGGAAGTATGTCGACGCTGTGTATCGGTCGCGAGTGGTTGATCTTCCCCGGAGTGGACATGCGATTGTGCCATGTGTAGATATGGCAAACCATGCCTGTGAGGATTCGGTGAAAGCCAGGTACGATGAGGATGGAGCCGGAAACGCTGTACTCCAGCTTCGAACTGGGAAGAAGCTACGCATGGGCGATGAAGTTACCATATCGTAAGTCACGAAGATGACCGTGTTAAGTAGATGTATGTTGATCCGGTGGCATGATAGGTACGGTGACGAGAAGCCAGCTTCAGAGATGGTATTCTCCTACGGTTTCGTTGAAAACGAACGGACAGACGCGAAGCAGATCTTCCTCGACCTGGAAATTCCCGAAGATGATCCCTTGAAAATGGCCAAGGCAGTATTCTGCAAGGAGGTCCCTGGGGTACGGATCACCAGCGCTACTACAGGTTCAGAGGCGGGCAAAACTACGTGGGATAGCCCCTTTGTATGGTGGGCTTGTGTAAATGAGGAAGACGGCCTGAATTTCGACGTGCAGCAAACCACCGATGGGGGAAAAGAACTAAGAGCTACCTGGAAAGGAGAGGACATGGGAACGCCCAGCCGCCTCAACGATTTACTAGCCGCGGACCCTTTATGGGCTATTTTCCAATTGCGTGCGGTTGTGCTTATACTCGAGCGACTTGAAACTCAGCTGGTGATTCTGCGGGAAACCGAAAAGCTAGTTGCTGAAATCAGCAATGACGAGGACATGCGTGCGCTCTTTCGACCTGATGTTTTGAATACGATATCTAGACTGCGGCGGCTAGAGGCTGAGTTGTTGGAGTCGAGTATCGAGGATCTCATGAGTAGCGTAAGAGTTGATCCTCTGCCCGTTGACGTTTGCGAGCGCACTAACCAATATTTCATCATGCAGCGACAGAAACTGATAACATCTGAGACGGTCACTGCGTACATCAACCAACAGTCCGATGACGTAGAAGAGGATTTTTCATAATGAACTCCGATTGAGTTTGGAACATTGACACAGCCCAACTACGTGGAAGTATACGAGTCCAACCGTCCAGGAGTATGTCCATTGATCGCTATATGATTCATTAGCTGTACCAGAAGTCCAGCTCACCTAAGTAATAGTAATAGTAATAGTTTTAAATAATCTCTCGACTTTTCTTCGAATCCCGAGTCGGACTGCCCCCAACGAAAGACTCTTGATACACAGTCAATTACGGAAGAGCCACGAAGCAGGCACTTACCCGATTTCTTCCTACCATTTATTGAGCCATTCATTGGTGGAGTACAAGTCACGACTCTGGGGTAGAAGAACGGGGAAAGACCGGGACACTGGGGGAGGAAGCTTCGGAAACTTGGGGATCTGCACCACAATTTCGGGCTCCTGGGGAATGTCCTGGTTCTGTTAGATTCTGGTCCGATGTCGACATTCGGAATAGGCAGGAGTCTTGGTGGCTTGGGACACGAGTCACGAAACTCTGTTTGGTCGTTTTCATCCAAATAAGGTATGAGCCGGCCACTGGGCATACCAGTGGATGACGTTGTATATACACTAGGGGACCTGGGCTCTTGCCATGCGCACGCTAAGAGAGGCTGGAACGGACGCCGAGCCTATGAAGTATGATTATGGCCTGATGTAATCATGTACTCCATGCGTTTCCAGAAAATTGACTAGAAGGACTGGGGTCATCGGGGTAGAAATGAGCTTTCGCCAGCCACGAGGGAATCGTGCCATACTGCGGTAGTCTATCCGATAACGGCAGATTCAGAAATGGGTAGGCTACATGCCTAGCCGCCTAGCGTCATGATATTTCTATTGTTGCTCGGCTAGTATCTATGATGAGCTGCCGTGATACTCGAAGTGTGCACTTGCACCACGTACTAGACTGGATAATGGGCACGCCTGCGGAGTTTAGCAACTTCAGAACACTACACAGTAGAGACCTTCAAACGTGGGCCACCTCCTTCTGGTAGTCATCTCCACAGAGCTCAATATCTTGATCAAATTAGTTTTCTCCATTTCATGGTTGGGTGGAGCCGGATCAAGGCGGATCCAAATGTTGAGCGTCTCGCCTCCACCTTCGTGGTTTGCTCGGTCAACACTCGGGATTCAAAATTTAGACGACTCCTTAGGGAGAGACAAGAATACTTTCATGTTCATGGTTATGTAAAGTGAAAAAAAAACCAAATTTGAAAGACCTCTGGCCACTGCATAATCGTCTGACTGAACTTTGAGTGTTGGCACGATGTCTTCTAATCTTATTGGATTTTAGGACAGCAATGGGCAATCTCGTATTGGCATTCGATGGTATCCACGGGGATCCCCCGCGATTTTCTCCAGCTGCGAACAGACGGGGCTCGAAAGTGGCAAGCTAACTTTAACAGTAAAATGGTTCCCTCTCAGCAAAATACGGTAGTCAGTCAAATGCCGGCCAGGACTCGGGGCGATCCATTTTAATGTTCTTGTATCCGTACCTGCTGCTCGTATTATTGGAGGAAGTCTTTGTGCGCAAATCAATGATTATCTGGCGAGGAATTCTCGTGAATACTTCGGGCTGTAAGAGTTCTAGGGAATAATTCGGCGGGATCAGCCGTAGATAATCTTCTCATAGCCGCGCAGACACACTTGTGGGTGGTGAAGGGCTTACTCGCTCATGAACATCCTCGTGTCAAGCCTCCAGTTTTTGAGTTCGAGACTCGCTAATCAATAAAAGCATTGCAAGGCCAGGATTGCGGAGAGCTATTCCAGGGAATGGGCTGAATCTTTGTGGTCGTTTCTTGTCTATGTGACATGTCAAGGGGCGGCTGATGTTCTACTTAATAGAGCAAGAAAAAGAGCCATTGGAGGGATAATAGACGATCATCCGTATTTGTATTTGCGCATCGGTCCATTCTTGCCTAAAGGGAGACTACTGCTGGAACTATGAGTTTTAGCGGCTTTGCAATACTCATAGCCTCACTGATTCAAGGCATACCTTGAAAGATGAGGCTTCGCATCATAAGCATAATCTCTGATGAGAAATGCAAAGGGGACTGATACGGAGTACTTCTAGAGTCTTTCCCCCAGATTTGCCTCCACAAAACTGTGGTTCTCTGTTTCCACGATGGAAAAATGATCGCAGCATGACGGTGAACCAGATCTATATCCGAGCAAAGACAATGAAATGCCGACAGCCAAGATACTCTTCAAAGTCAGCAATTAATCTCCAGTTCTCAACGATCGTTCTGGATAGAACCACATCGAGCAGGCGTATGCGTAATACAGTATTGACTAACCCGCGGTTGCATCTTCGGTGTCCGCTGAGCAAGTGAAATGCAGTAAAACATCCATTACTATTGGCTATGTGGGCTAAAGCGCAACTCCACATGGCTGCGTCCCCTCAGGTCCCCTGACACGCTCCAGGAAATGCGTGATGCCACTTTCACGTTCTGCTGTAATTCTTCCTCACAATAATACGGGAGTACCTCTTATTACTACTCGGTCCATTCGGTAGTCAAAAGTTGTTACTTTTCCCACTTTATCCCCAAACAGGCTCGATCCCCCGTTTGTCTTGCGTCTCCTCTCCTCGCCTCTTGTCTTCGTCTTACTACCGCCACTGCTCCTCTTTCTCTTTGACATATATCGTTACTTCTCAGACATCTACGCAGACATTCAAATCTCCACTCTTCTAACATCTCGAATGCGAGACAGTTATCACGCCTCCGGTATCTGGATCGTCGCCTAACCTCACAGAGTACTATACATAGATATCATCCGGGCCCTGCACTTGTTTGGCGTGAACCACCACTTCGAGGACAATCATCATTATCGGCGGCAGATGCGTTAAGAGCATCCAGCCAAAATGCCTGGAATTCTCCCTATGAAAGTGATCAAGGTCGGCAACGGCTCGCAAAGTCGTATAGCCCAAGCCTGCGATCGGTGCAGAAGCAAAAAGATTCGCTGCGATGGAATTCGACCATGTTGTACACAGTGCGCAAATGTCGGTTTCGAGTGCAAGACAAGCGACAAGCTTAGCCGTCGAGCGTTTCCTCGAGGATACACGGAATCATTGGAGGAACGAGTGCGGACTTTGGAGGCGGAAGTGAGAGATTTGAAGAATCTATTGGACGAAAAGGACGAGAAGATCGATGTGCTATCGCGTATACACTCTTTTTCGCCCGCTTCGCAACAAAGAGTTCAGGCTGCGTCTCAATCACCCTCCTCTACTGAATCTGCTCGCCCCAAGCTGTCCGAGGCTGCCGAAGAAGCCATTCAGATCCCGGAAGTACCATCTTCAACTGAGTCACTTGATAGTCTGTGTGTCGGGCTTTCGAGTGCTCGCGGATTTTTAGGTATGATCATTACTGCGGGTATGGTACCAGAATGCCCTGCTAACTTTGTCTAGATGTTTTCGCAAAAGAACTCAAAGAGCAGGGACGGCCTCTTTCTGGCATTTCCACTCAGGCTTTGACAGCCTCGCCTCCGGCCATCTCCCATGCTCGCATTGATCAAGCCATTAAAACAGCCCCACGACTTGTCTCTGACCAGCTCATCAACATCTTCTTCCAAGAATGGGCGCCTCTCTACCCCGTCGTCCATCGGCCGACCATACTCAAAGCTTATGAAAAGTATCTATCGAACACAGAGTCTCTGCAGGGCAGTACACATGACATGGTGCAACTAAACCTGATTTTCGGGATTGCTGCTCTTGCTTCTACTGTAAGTACTTGTGTTTGGGCTTGCATTTGGAGACAGACTTGGGGGACTAACAGGAGGTTTAGTCACGAACTAACCAGGACCCCACCTTCTTCGAAGACAACTGGTCATCAACCCTCGAGTCTCTGTCAAACAATATTTCTATCTCGACATTGCAGTGCTACGTCCTTGCTCAGATGTATTGTATGACCAAGGGGGACTACACAGGACTTCTCCGCTATCGCGGCCTCGCCGTTGGCCTTTGTCATCAACTAAGGCTCCACCAGAGCCAGAAGCGATTTTCTTCCAACCCGCTCGTTGCTGAGACTCGTAAGAAGGTGTTTTGGTGTCAATACGTCCTTGACCGGTTAGTTCCCCATCTTTCTTCGATCGTCTGAGAACTTTAAGGGATCTTTTACTCACATGGCCACAGCCTTACAGCTGCTTTGACCGGACTGCCAGTCCTCCTACGTGAAGAGGATGTCCGTACTGAATACCCCGAGGACGTTGATGATGAGAATGTCACGGAGACTGACTTCTTGCCGACTTTGCCGGGGGAGTCGACTCGCATTTCGAGCGCCCTTGCACTATTCGGAGCATCTCGAGTTCTGAACAAGGCTCTGGAGTATATTTTCCCTTCGGAAGGTGGTTATGAGGTATTGGTGTCGAAGATGCGCTCGGTTGCCGAGCAACTGGACGCATGGGTAAAGACACTGCCTGCTCACCTCCGTCTCGAATTCTCCCAGGACAAACCAAGTACAAACATCACAAGCAGCCGATCACCCCTCCTGGTAGGTTTTTTGGGCCGTCGCTCCCAACGACTGTGCAGTAAGCTAACATCCGTTTTACTTAGTCTCTGGTTTATTATTATATCCGTTCTCTCATTCATCGCCCCGCTGTCTGCTTTGGCGAAGAGCATATTCGGTCTCCGTCAATTCTGGCTACTTTTGACTCGTGCAAGCATATTATTCAGATTCTCCAGCTGCTTGACGAAAGGCGTCTTTGTCTCTCGATCAGTGTTAACCGGAAAGAGCTGGTGTTCACGTCTGGTTTGGGGCTTCTGTGGCAAAACACGGGGCTCAAACGCGAGGGCAAGCTCCTCAAGGAGTGCCAGAAGTTGCTTACCGCGGTTATTGATCAACTCGAACCCGAGTCGGCTCGAGCAGCAGCAGAGTTCAGCTCGGTAGCCAGCCTGTTGGTTTCCTTCGACAGTGACAAACGCGGGACCTCCGTCAAGAACCAGTCCATGTCCCCACCTGCACAGAAGCCGCTTAAGTCACCCAAGAGGCAGCTGCATTCTGTGAAATCACGGTCGGCTAGCGATGAGGTGCCAAGTCAGCCCACCGAATCGCTATCGCGCAGAGCGACCATTCCGGGTACAAGTCTTGGTGCCCCTCACCGTCATCTTCGATCTCCCAGTCGGGCTAGCTTGCCATCTGAGAATTATCCCGCTCCACAACAGTCCATGAACAGGGCTTACTACACGTCGCCGTCTATGACACATGAGCACACACAGACCATGTCGAGCTCGGCTCCCTCGAATGCCGCCGCGGGTCCGATGAGTATGGCTGACTGGGAGTTTGTTCTGAGTGACATGGATCACGGCTATTCGAACATATTTACCGGCATCTACGGGGGCAAAGAATGTGGTGAGGACAGTGGTCCATTTGCTTCTTTGACTGCGGGCTACGTTCCAGCGGATCAAAGTCCCATGCCGCAGTCTGCGTCAACCAAGGATGTCCCGGGTCTGTCACCTGAAGCGTGGTCGGCGAGCAGCAACAGCGACATGTTGCCGAACCATGAGGTCAACCCCGCGCCGCAGAGCGTCCTCAGTTTCTCCGACGAGAGCATGAGTGCCGAGGATAGGTTGCCATACCATGATTTGCAACTGCCTCTGGACGATTTGGACCCATTTAGGGGCATCATGATCCCGGCAGTGGACGACGAGATTGATGAATTTGGAATGACTCACGGTTGGGACCGACGGCTGGCCGTCTGAGACTTGTTATGCTTTTGACATGAAGGATTTTATATGAATTGGGCGCGATCCAGGAGGCGATTTTTTTCTATGTCTTTATTTTCGCCGTGATACCTATTGTCTCTGGAGTCTTGTGGTTTGTGAGTGTCTTGAGCAGACACCTTTCTCGTCAATCTACTTTAAACTGTTCTTGGTGTAATGGTCATATTTTATCTTATATATATATATATATATATGTCATTTATATTGGCCCTTCCTCAAATCAATGATGCTGTATATGCATACTGCGCCTTTTCATCATCATATTCATCACATGCTTCATCCCACAAGTCATGCATATTTGGAGGAATGCTCGCAAGCATGGCAGCGCCCTGAGGCACCGGATTGGTCGAATCTGGCAAGCCCGTCTACTACCTAGGTACTTGCAGACGAATAGGTACCTTAGGCGCCTGAAGGTTTTGGGAACCGTGATAGGTTGGCCTTGTAGTTCAACTGCGTCTGTCTATTGTTTATTTCTAGGTGCTGAATTGTTGTCTCATGGTGTATGGGTAGACGAACATGTGGAGGCTAATTCTTGACAACTGGCAAAGCTATGATAGTCGCATTTGAAACTGAACAGTAGATAGTTGATATCTAGTAGAGAGGGGTAATTATCTGATAATGGCATGCAAAATGCTTACAAAAATTCGAAAATTTTTCCTAATCAGCAGACCAGCAGTATCATCTATCTATTTACCCGTGGCATCTCTCTGGTCTTGAATTCATGGAAAAATTATGGAGTACTGCGTAGAATAAATCGGAGTAGCGTCCTCCGGACCCAGCATTGTTCTGGAGCTCTGGACGGTGTCGGTTATTAATGATAAGGAACTACGGAATATTGTCAAGACATAGACTCGTGCTCCCCCGGAGGACTGTGTAGCGTTGCTATGTCGGTATTGCTTTTGCTGAGTGAGTTTGAGGATATCACTTTGCATGGAGGGGCAAGTATTGGCAGATATCCCTGGTCATGGAGAAGGGGTTCATAGGTGCACTGGAAGAATTGGCCGATGATCGGCGTCGGCTAATGTCATCAGTACTCCTATGCGTTGGAGGGGTCTTGACGGTTGACTCTCTTTGAGACTGAGTAGTCGACGGCAATTGACGACCTGAAGATCCCTTCATGGAGACCTAAGGTTCTAGATTGATAAGGATTATCTAACAGGTGGTAAATTTCTGCTATTATGCTAAATGCTTATTCTACATGGCAAAACTGGCAAAACTCCGCGGAAGAGGATGCCTGAGGTATAGACGGCGATAGCTGGAGTGGGGGCACTGCTACACAGCTACGCAGTCAGCACAAGGGTTCCGATACAGAAGGATTGAAGCTGTGTTCTATCCATTTCGTAGCAATTGGCGGAAAAGCGAGTCCAACGCACCAATTGACTTATGATGCATCAGAGGCGACTCTTATAGCAAATCTTGGATGTCGGAAACCCAAATGCTACGGGATCCTGACCATCCCAACAACGTCAATCGAGCATTCGGTGAGTTGCTGCCCCACCGCCGACATCATTTCCCTTACCATCCCCCCACCTTGTCTTGTCTCGTCCCCCCTCCAACCTGGCTGTCCGTTAACTCGTAGTAAGCATTCGCCATAGCTCTCTACTCTACTCCCCTCTTGCAACCTTTTTCTTGCTCCTTCTCTTACTCTCTCGCTTTCTCCTGAAACCCTCCTCAAAAAAGATTTCCAGAAGAAAGTTTGTTTAATAAGTACTATCTCCTGCCCTTCCTCCCCGTCTCCCCTCCCGTCATTTACATCATCTAACCTTCCAGCAAAAAAAAAGTTAGCAATCATGGGTTACACCGATTTGGATCAATTGGCTATCAACACGATCCGTATTCTTGCGGTATGCTCTATCTGGTCCCCTTTTCATAGCCCGTACCTCCATAATACGCGAGTCAATGGTGGTGGTGATGGTTGAGATGCTGCTGTCTCCAACTTTTAATGACAGCTGGCCGCGGAACACCCCGCTCAGTGTCGAGGGCAAGCTCGGATGATGGCTGTTTTTTCCTCCATCGAAAAGCCGCATCTCAGCTTCATCTCCATGGCATGGAAAGCAATCTGTTGAAGCGATATGCTAATCAATAACTTAGGTCGATGCCACCTTCAAGGCCAACTCCGGTCACCCCGGTGCCCCTATGGGCATGGCCCCTGTGGCCCACGTCCTCTTCAACAAGTTCATGAACTTCAACCCCAAGAACCCCAACTGGCTGAACCGGGATCGTTTCGTTCTCTCGTAAGCTTCCTCGGCCTAGAATGACGGGAGAATTTAATTGCTAATGCTCTTCACCAGCAACGGCCACGGTTGCATGCTCCAATACGCTCTCCTCCACCTCTTCGGTTACAATGTCACCATGGACGACCTGAAGAACTTCAGAGTATGATTTTTCCGTGGGTATCGAACAAGAAATGAGCTTTTGCTAATCCTGCGTAGCAAGTTGACAGCATCACTCCCGGCCACCCCGAGGCTCACGACACCCCGGGTGTTGAGGTCACCACTGGTCCTCTGGGTCAGGGTTTCGCCAACGCTGTTGGTCTGGCAATTGCCCAGGCTCACACCGCCGCCGTCTTCAACAAGCCTGGCTATGACCTGGTCAACAACTACACATACTGCTTCTTCGGTGATGGCTGTGCTATGGAGGGTATTGCCAGCGAGGCTGCCTCCATGGCTGGTCACTTGAAGCTCGGCAACCTGATTGCCATTTATGATGACAACCACATTTCCATCGGTAAGTCTTTACGAAAAGTAACATTGTTGACTCAATTACTGATCCGGGTATTTTCATCTAGACGGTGACACCAAGTGTGCTTTCACCGAAGATGTTATGAAGCGTTTCGAGGCCTACGGCTGGCACACCGTGTGGGTCAAGGACGGTGACAACGACCTCGAGGCCATCGAGGCCGCCATCCACGAGGCTAAGAAGGTCACCGACAAGCCCACCGTCATCCGTCTGACGACTACCATTGGTTTCGGCTCCAAGCTCCAGGGTACCGGTGGTGTTCACGGTAACCCTCTGAAGGCCGATGACTGCGAGAGCGTCAAGCAGAAGTTCGGCTTTGACCCCAAGCAGAGCTTCGTCGTTCCCCAGCAGGTATACGACCTCTACCACAAGCACGCCGCCGAGGGTGCTGCCAAGGAGCAGGCCTGGAACCAGCTCCTCGAGAAGTACGCCACCGAGTACAAGGCCGAGCACGCCGACCTTGTCCGCCGTCTCTCCGGCAAGCTTCCCGAGGGCTGGGAGAAGAGCCTTCCCACTTACAAGCCCAGCGACGCTGCCGTCGCCTCTCGTAAGCTGTCTGAGGCTGTCCTCGAGAAGATCCACGATGTTATCCCTGAGCTCTTGTCCGGTTCCGCTGATTTGACCGGCTCCAACAACACCCGCTGGAAGAACGCCGTCGACTTCCAGCCCCCCGTCTACGGCATTGGCGAGTGGTCCGGTCGCTACATCCGCTACGGTGTGCGTGAGCACGCCATGGCTGCCGTTATGAACGGTCTTGCTGCCTACGGCACCATCATCCCCGCCGGTGGTACTTTCCTCAACTTCGTCTCCTATGCCGCCGGTGCTCTTCGTCTGTCCGCCCTCTCCCGCGTCCGCGTCATCCACATCGCTACCCACGACTCCATCGGTCTGGGTGAGGACGGTCCTACCCACCAGCCTATCGAAACTCTGGCCCACTTCCGTGCCCTCCCTAATTGCATGGTTTGGCGTCCCGCCGACGGCAACGAGACCAGCGCTGCCTACTACTCCGCCATCACCGCCAAGCACACTCCTAGCGTCCTCGCCCTCACTCGTCAGAACCTGCCCCAGCTCGAGAACTCGACCATTGAGGCTGCTCTGAAGGGTGCCTACCCCGTGGTCGAGGCTCCCAACGCCGCCATCACCCTCATCTCCACTGGTTCCGAGGTCAGCATCTGTATCGAAGCCGCCACCTACCTCAAGGAGAAGCACAACATCGTCGCTCGTGTTGTCTCCGTCCCTTGCTTCGAGGTCTTTGATGCTCAGTCCAAGGACTACAGACTCAAGGTCCTTCCCGACGGCATCCCCGTCATGTCCGTTGAGGCTCTGTCCACCATGGGTTGGGAGCGCTACTCTCACGAGCAGTTCGGTCTCAACCGCTTCGGTGCCTCCGGCCCCTACAAGGAGGTCTACAAGGTAAGACTCCACTATAAATTAAACACCTGATAAAAGGAAAGTCAGTACTAACTTGTTTTCCTTTCTTTAGAAATTCGAGTTCACTCCTGAGGGCATTAGCAAGCGTGCTCTTGCTACCATCGACTTCTACAAGGGCCAGCCCGTGCGCTCGCCCATCAACCGTGCCTTTGAGCAGATTCTGTAGAAGTCTTGCGTTAGCGTCATGATGGATTTCCTTTCTTAGTGTCATGTTTACGGCTCGACGAATCTCTTGTTACTTTTAAATGTTCTTATTGGTCCTATCTCCCCATGGTTGTTGGTGAAACTCTTCTAGATCTAGAGGATCAAAATAAAATTATGCCATAATATCGTCGTCGTTCATCGCGCTCATGAGTAGTCGTCAGTACGATCCACCCTTAAAAGAATATACAACAGGTCCAAAAACTCGATAGCGTAAAGAACATCATTTTCATTGAGTAATTACATTTACATGCTAACCGTAATTTTGATTCACGCATCCAGAGCCTTGCGGGCAAAGTTGGGCAGAACGAAGCTGGCCCGGTGAATGTCCTGGTTGTAGTAGCGGCAGAGACGCTCCTCCTCCTCGCGGGACCAGGTGCGCACGGGCTCGCGGACGTTGCGGTTGGCGTCCTTGCAGCAGACCATGAAGCCGATCTGGCCGGAGGGGTAGGTGGGGATTGTGGTGTAGGCGTATTCGGCGACGGGGAAGACCTCCTTGCAGGCCTTCTTGAGGTCGGTGATGAGAGACAGATGCAGCCATTGGTTCTCGGCTGTGCGGTGTAAAACACGAACCCAAACCGATCCCGGGGTGGGAGTCGGGTGGTTTGGGACGTAGACCAGTCAGCTTCGTTTTCTTGTTTTTCAATAGAAACAGATACAGATATAGATAAAAAGACAAAGAACAAAATATAAATGTGGGGGTTGAATCGGGGAGTGAAAAAAGTAGAGGAGAGAAGAGAAGAGGAGATGACAGGAGAGGGAAAAGAAATATGAGGGCAGATGAGAGAAAGGAAAGGCGACGAACAACCTTGTGTGGTGATGACACCTCCGTCACGGAGAGCATCGCGCAGGAGCTCAAAGTAGGGCTTCTGGAAGAGGCTCTCGGCGGGACCCTCAGGGTCAGAGCTGTCGGTGATGATGACGTCGAACTCGTTCTTGCGCTCTTTGAGGAACTGGAAGCCGTCGCCAATGTGGACCTTGACGTTGGGGTGTTGGAAGCCGATGCTCATGCCGGGAAGGTACTTCTTGGAGACACGGATGACAGCCTTGACAAGTCAGCGATCGACATCACTCGGAAGTATTGTAGACCGAATATACTTCATCAATGTCGCACAGGATGGCCTCCTCGACGGACTCGTGCTTGACAACCTCACGGAGGACACCACCATCTCCACCACCGATGACCAGAACCTTCTTGGGGTTGGGGTGGGAGTTCATGGCCAGGTGAGTAATCATCTCCTGGTACCTGCAGCGACACAAAGAGAACTTGATTAGAAGCTGCCGGGAGAACAATGTCCGGTGAGCGGGAAAACATACGAGAACTCGTCCCGCTCGGTGCACTGGATGACATTGTCAAGAACGAGAACGGTGCCGTAGTCGGTGCTCTCGAAGACAAGGACATCCTGGTAATCGGACTTCTCGTGGTGCAGGATCTGGTTGACCTTGAGGTTCATGGCCTGGCCGGGCCACATATCCGACTGCTCGGAGAACCAGCCATCTGAGGTGTTGTCAGCGGAATTGATTCGAAACAACACACGAAACAAGCGATTCAGTAAAGCAATTGACGTCGAATCAAAGTAGGCTGGGGGTATATTGAGGTTGGAGAGATTTATTGGCGATGTGGTGGAAGCGGGGTAGTTGGAAAAAGTGATGGAGGGGCTGATGCGATGCACCGATAAAGATCGATACACGATAAGTGAAGAAAAAGTAACATACCCTTGATAGTGGGGTGAGTGATCTCGGACATGGTGATGGAGTGGAAGCGACGTCGACAAGGAGGATGAAGGCGAAGTACAGAGGATGGAGATGGAGAAGCAAGACGCAGGCGTAGAGAAGAGGAAAGAAATGAAGTCTTTGGAGCGGAAGAAAAGCAAAAGAAGCGCATGCGGGAGTGGGGGTGGAAGGATGGCCTGGGTGCCTGACTGCCTGATGGGCCTTAAGATGTGGCAGTTTTTTCCCTCCTTCGTCTACACTGCTACTTTTCTGCCTTGCCCTCTTTTATCGTTGAGAATTCTGTTTTGATGGGCCGAGAGAGATTTCTTGGGCACAGTGGGGCCCCTCTACTTACGTATTAGTACTCCAATTGCGGATACTCCAAAGCACCTACACAGTCTGCCCGAATGTATATTACCCTCTCTGATCAGGTTTCTCTTCTCTATAGCTAATTCCGTCCCCTTCCTTGCTCACATCGACGGCTATGACACGGTCACCTTTGCTTGCATATACAATGGCATCCCCATAGTGCGATAAACAGCACCCGTCCTGGTCGAAAATAAAACCTCAATGGCCTGGAGATAGCCGTTTCATCGACCAAGGATAGGGCAATTCGTCCGTGATTATGTCTTGGCCCTAGAAACACGCGCCTTCAATTGCAAACTGGCGCTACATGAATTTGATATGTCTGTTGGCTGCAACTACTGAAAGTGTAGTATCCAATCAACATCTAGTTGGACCTGCATCCATCCACGAGCAGCATGAACCCTGTACACGATCTGTTACATCCCCCTTCATCGGGGCATGCACAAGTGCAATACAGTCCAAAAGATCTTTCGGATGTGATTCCCATCCGTCCAGTCTGAGGCCGCTCGACCAATATGTAGATGACCGTACTTGCCGCTGTTTGGCGGCATCTGTATGAGACCGACAATTCCTGAGGAGAGATGCAGGTGTTTGTCCGGACTATCCGGCCCCGTGGGTGCAGTTGTCATGGGATTATACACCGGCAAGGAGGTTCCTTTGGCGTCAGCCAGAGCCGATCCGGCTTGCTCCAACCCAGCCGCTGAACCAAACATGACTGAAACTGTACCGCTGCGCAATCATATGCCTACCGAGCGGCCTAACTGGAGTTCGTAGAGTCTTCGAAGTTGCAGTTAAATGCACCCGCTACATAGCGCAGTGTCGAATGCAGCCTGAGAAATCAGGCGACAGAGAACAATTTAATTGAACCAATGAGAGTTGTTCTAAAGTCATACTACCGTAGGTATTGGCTACAGAGGTCACCAAGTGTACCTAGGTATTATATCTCGATCTCTTACATACTTTCGTTCTGTATATCGAGCATTGAGCAATATACTAGTATTCTGTTAAAATGGTTTAGTGCTAATTGCGATGCTTCCATGGCGGCGATAGGCGGATACGCCGATTTTTGAAAGCCAACAACCAGATGCAACAATTACCAAAGGCAGTCTAGACAGGCAAGAACAATTGATTGCTTTCTAGTTACTGTACACTGCAATCACACAGTACCCTCCTCCTAACTTCACGGCCTTAAGTCAGATCCCACTTTTCATTTTGAAGGTAAAGGAAAGGCATCCATTTATTCCTCAACACCCTCAGCCAGGCGGCCGGGCTTGGAGTTAAGGTACTCGTTTCTATACAAACGCGACGATCAGTAACTGGTTTGAAGCCAAAAGCGCAAAGTGAGATGCAAGGCAAGAGGGCGCATACCTCTCAATAGCCCAGTTCATGGCGGCGTAGGCGACCACGAAAGGAGGAACGACGTAGAGAACCTGGCCTCTGAATCTACGGAACGTGTTGAAGATGGCAGCGTGGAAAGCACCAGCAAGAGGGCGCTGACGGTTGGAAGACAGAGAGTAGGTAGCAATGCGCTGGGGAGTCGGGCAGCCTAGGGAGCAAAAAACGGAGTATTAGCACAGGTTGGGATATCGCATGTCGCATTCTGCGGTAATCGAGTTTGCTTGGAGCGGTTTTAGGGTTCGAAGCGTCTTTGAATCCAAATGCCGGTCGTGATGCAGTCAAATGTTCACGGGTTGAGGTCGGGGTCCATAAACCTACCGAATTCACCCCAGTCGCCCAAAAAGCTGCATTAGACATATTGTCAGCATATCCAGTCAACCAAGCTCCTGTCAATGGCTATTTAGGACGGAAAAAAGAGTCGACAGCGGCCTTCCTCTTCTGATGAAGGAATACAACCGCCCACGGCTCGTAGGGATATGGAGGCCGCCTGAGACCGCAATTCGAGGGAACTCACACTCCGCTCTTAGGATCAAGATGACCACCCATTGTGAATATCGCCGGAAGAACCGAAAAATGCAGAGAAAACAAGCGTGGATGAGCAGCACACGTCGAGAGCAGCGGCAGAAAGAGAGACGAGGTCGACTCGGGCCAAAACGGCGAAGTTGGGAGGTTTGGCCCTGCATCCGGCGCTAGTCCCGATTGGGTCAGCATGCGAAAAGCCCGACATCATCAAATGAGAGACCGCAGTACACGACCACCTTCTATTAGTGTTGACGACTCCGTTCCCATCACATTCCATCTCATCCATCATGGCGGCTAACGGTCTGTACAATCTTTACCGGCTCGCCATCCCCGTGGCGACGGGTGCGATGATCTTCAACGCCTCCATCTACGACGTCCGCGGTGGAACACGGGCGGTCATCTTCGACCGATTGAGCGGTGTCCAGGAGAAGGTCGTCAACGAGGGAACACATTTCCTGATCCCTTGGCTGCAGAAGGCGATTGTCTATGATGTTCGAACCAAGCCTCGCAACATCTCCACTACAACGGGAAGTAAGGACTTGCAGATGGTGAGCTTGACTCTGCGAGTCTTGCATCGCCCTGATGTCCCGAAGCTCCCGGTCATCTACCAGGTGAGTCCACATTGCTCCAAGCCTTGAATCGAGGCACTCTCTGACATATAGGATAGACCTACGGTACCGATTACGACGAGCGTGTCCTCCCCTCCATCGGAAACGAAGTCCTCAAAGCCATCGTGGCCCAGTTCGACGCCGCAGAGCTCATCACACAACGAGAGGCCGTCTCGAACCGTATCCGCACCGACTTGTTGAAGCGTGCCGCACAGTTCAACATCGCCCTGGAAGATGTCTCCATTACGCACATGACCTTCGGAAAGGAGTTCACACGGGCCGTCGAGCAGAAGCAGATCGCACAGCAGGACGCCGAGCGTGCCCGGTTCATCGTCGAGAGAGCCGAGCAGGAGCGTCAGGCGAACGTTATCCGTGCAGAAGGTGAAGCCGAGAGTGCCGAGATCATCAGCAAGGCCGTCGCCAAGGCCGGAAGCGGTCTTATTGAGATTCGTCGGATCGATGCCACAAAGGAGATTGCTCAGACGCTGGCGAGTAATCCCAACGTTACGTACCTGCCTGGCAATGAAGGCAAGGACGGTGGAAAGAGCACAAGTCTCCTGCTGGGTCTGAGGAATTAAGGGACGTAGGGATGAAGAAATCTGGTTGCTTGAAGAAAACAGGGCACGAGGCCAGTCACCCAAAGTGACATTTTATTGTATTGATCTCATTTATTCCAACAGGATGGGGATTTGGGCTTGCATGATCTCCTGGCGAATTGATGCTGTATGGTTGTTCCTCCGTTTCTCTTTACTCATAGTCTTTATTTGTAGCAATAGTATATCCATTCCTCTCTACAAGTCCACCTATGGTATCATTGGCATAATCTTGTCCCATGGCCCCCACATAAGAGTGATCTGGGCTGTCCTGTCTCTAATCAGCCAACCTGCGATACACATGAACCTGGAACCGCATATCCTCCAATCCCGCCCCTTCACCAACATAATACCGCAGCCTGGCCGCATCCCTCCGCCACCAGCGTGAATCCTGCTCATATATCTTCTCCCATTTCCCCGCGGCAACCGACAATAGTGTATGATCTAGTAGGAACTTCATCGGATACCGTCTTTCCTGCGGCGCCGCCGAGGCGCCATCCGCCTCCGCGTCCTTCTTCCCCGGCTTTCCCAGTTTCAGAGTCGAATAGCTACCGGGGCTATCAACAACCAGAAAGACAGTCCCTGCTGTCAACAGATCCGTCGCGCGGAGCAAGAACTCGGTCGTCTTGGCCATAGACGTCGAGAAGAGCTCGTTAAGCGTGAACATGAGCGTGACCAGGACCGTGCGGGCCGGTGCCGCCGCGTCCTGTAAATGCAGTATTTTCTTTAATCCCTCCTCACCAAGCGAGAGCACATCCGCCCGTTCAAATCTAACGACAAAGCTGTCTGCACTTTCCGACTGTAATGGCGCAGGATGCGATTTTGTGCCCGGAACAGCGGGAGACCGGATCGTCCGCGCCAACCGGTCCACGACACTCGACCAGTCGGCGACATCCACAGCCGTAACAGCCAGCCCTGGCCGTGGCGATGAGGTCGCAGCTGTCGCTATATCTTGATTTTGACCCTGGCCGCCGCTCTCGTCGTTCAGCGAAACCGTACCAATACTATCCGAGAGCGCGGCCTCGTCCATCATATCCCTCCATGCAGTCGCAAGCGCCATGATCTCTGCGCCGGCTCCGCCGCCAATACAGACGATGTGGCTCGTCTGCTTCACCTTCGCCCGGGCCTGGGCCTGGGCCTCAGCTCCATCACTTCCACTCAACAACATCCGCAACACAGACTTGAGAATCCCCGCATACCCCAGCGCGCGGGACGCACTCCAGCGCAGCGCATAAGCGCGCAAGAGGTCCTCATCAGCATCAGCAAACGCCGATTCAAAGTCGCGATTATACAAATGGGTCTTGATAGTTTGGACCAAAGACTTGATATCTAATTCTTCTTTTCCCGCGGGGGCGGTCGTCTGGGCCTCGGGTTCGCTGTCAGCCTCTGCCCTAGGCGTTTGTGCTCTATGTTCATTTTGATGCTCATGGTCATGGTCATGATCATGCGCTCCATCACTTGTAAGCAAAGCCGTCTTGAATACGTTCAGCAGCAGTTGCTGGAGAGTCAGCGGGATGGTGGCGGAGAGGTCGATCTGGTTCCCATCCTGACCGGTTTGATCATGTCGTGACGTTGCTGTTTCCTGTTTGCTCTGCTGCGGCTTTTTCTTTTCTTTTCGGCTGTCGCGGCCTAGGGCGTTCTTTGATGATGATGTAGGTTTCTTTGAAGCACCTGATCTTGGTGGTCCCATATCCTTGAATATTGTTGCAGATTGCGGCTTTTGATTGGGTTGCTTGAGTTTTGCTGGCTGGCTTTGGTTATGTATTTTTTACCTGGTATTCGGCCCGTCATCCACCGATTAAAATCAGATTTAGGTCGCGATGACAGGTTTACTACCTACAACGTTAATAATATTCATCATGTTTCTTCAAGTTGATATTGCGAAACAAGTATCACATTCGAACTAGGCTGCAGGAAAACTGACATGACATAATTCGTAATGCAGATCTATGCTCAAGAACTACATGGCCTACAATCGGCCTCAAAAGCCCTCAACATGTAAATGTTTCGTATTCGACAATGATGATAGGAGTGTAGATTCACTGACATGTAGCCTCACAAATGTGCAGTTTGTAACGCCAAAGATAATTGAAAAGCCTCGGTGAATGCGAGAGGCATATCCGTCATGGGACAAGAAACAACAAGAAGCGCCCATATAACGTGGCCACCACCGTCAATGCAACGATGTTGACAAATGCGCAAATGACCGCCAGAGATTAGAAGGGGAAAAAAGAGGCTAAGAATGAATGAAGAGAAGTAAAATGCAACGGCATTGCTTGCCCATAATAACAATCGGACATCAACGAGGGACAAGAAATTGAAACAGAGCATCATACTCTTACGCTTGAAAGGCATGCCGAGAAAAGAGATTCGTCAGTAATCTCAACCGAAATGGGAAAGTAGCAGAAAAGCTGGAGTGGTCCCGCAAGGAATGAACCTGCAAAGACCATGCGGAATGAATCGTTCATAATGTAGATCAATATGTACAGAATTAAAAGTGAAATCGTTGAAGTGGCGGAAACTGTTCATGATGGCTGATCTGCTCGAACAGCCTCGTTCAGCTTCTCCTTGTCTTTCGTCCTCCAAAAATGTACGAGACGGCTGATACGACGGCTCTTCTTCTTTGACTTCTCAGAAACATCACTCGGAGGCTTTTCCTCGTAACTCAGTTTGCTTCTCTCGCCATGAGGACCACCAACGAGTTTGGATAAACTAGCCAAGCTTGACCTCTTCTGGCTGTGAGCTTGACTGCTGCGGCGAGTGCCGGCGGCAGAAAAAGAAGCCGAGCGGTCAGTGGAAAGTCGAGAACGATGGAAGAAGGTGCCTGAGAACCGATTCAACGTATTTGTTGTGGTCGACACACTGCTGGTCAAAGACGGCACATCGTCCACTGAAGCCTGATGATAATCCACAGATGGATTGTACGAGGGGTTGGAGAAGTTGTGATCTGTTGTCGAAGCTGTTGTGATAGAGCGAGGAGCATCGGAAGAAGACAAAGTGAAGTCCGGAGACGGGAAAGAAGATTGAGATAGCGAACAGCTACTCTGTAGGGAAAATTGGGGGATGGTGCCAGTGAGTTCCAGAGGAGAGGTCGCCGGCCGGGTGTCAGCAGGTAGAAATCGTGGTGAAATTTCAGGACTGGGGGGCACTGGCGGTTTGTTCGGCCAATTTTCGTGCTTGATGATTTCCACCGGGCTCTTTGGATGGCTTGTGAAAGGATTCTTAGCACTGTGGAGCTGGTCAACAGCCCTCTCATGTGCAGATAGTCCGGGATCCCCAGAGGTCTCCTGGCTCGCAGGAGCCGGGGTGGGAGCTTCCGGCCCTGTTCCCTCGTTGTTCTGGATGCCGAGGCCAGCTCTTTCTGTGCTGGATCCGGCATCCGCCGACCTTCGAGTCAACGTGTCGGAGGTGGCCTTGCTATGCACCGTTATCTGGTCCGAATTATCGGGTTGTGGGACGACATTAGATTTGGAGGCTGCCTGATCTTCCGTCGGTGATTCACTAGTAGCCGCCAAAAAGGCGTCCTCCTCTTCCTCATAAAAAACATCAGGATTTTCCAGGCTGGAGGAATTGATAAGGCGATTGTTGAGAAAACTGCGATCAAAAGGAGGCATCTCCGGAGCACTTTCTGCACGTCGATGATAGCGCATTTCAGGCCCGACGAATTCACCCCGTCGTCCACCACTGTACATACGTCGGGACACAACAGAGAAGCCACTCCTGACACCTCTATCGGCACGCATATCAGGTGTGTTGAAGGGTCCTAGAGCTGCATCCAAATCGATGACTGGACTGAGAGCATCGTCCTGTACGCCCTGCTCGTAGAAGCTCCTTGGCTTCCAGGAGTCTTCGAAAGACGGCTGCGCATTAGTCTCCATAGCTGACCGGCTCGATTCGGGGTTGTTGGGATTTGTGGGAGTGCGGATGACAACGATGTTATCATCGTCAAAATCGACATCCAGCCCCGAACCGAGATCCGAGTTGGTTCTGGTGATTACCGGTGTAGAAATTGCAGAGTTTGTTCCTCCATTTTCCTTCTTCGAGTGATGCCGCTTGCCCTTGCTACGGATTAATATCGAGCCTGCCCAAGATCGTACCTTCTTTTGTCTCTTCTTGGTCTTTGATCGCCCTTTCTTCGAGGCACGAGGCTCCGCTGACTCATCATGGTCGTCGCCTGATGTATCGGAGCCTGACCCTGTGGATGATGAACGCCGAGAAGAGTTCATTGAGTGACCGTCGTCACCAAATCGATTTTTCTTCCCAATAGCTGCGTCAAGAAGTCCAGAAGACAGACTTTTGTGGACTCGAGAGTGTCCAGTAGCAGACGACGGTCGCTTCATCTGCGATACATCGCCAGAAACCCCATTTCCACCAAGATCAAACATCAAGAGCGCATCGGCAGTCCTGGGTCTAGGGGAGACCTTTTCAGGGGCAGAGGACGCCGCCTCATTAGCAGCGAGAAAACCATCTTTACCAGACTTTCCGCTATTTCTAGCAACCGGTTGTGACTGGTGGGAGCCCGTGGGTCCAGGACTATTCGACTTGACCGGCAAAGCTGGTCGTCCACTAGCAGGTGATCGATCTGGGGACTCAGTGTTAGCCCGATGAGGTGAGCTTCCAGCGAATGGGATCCGGGGAGAGGCTGGAGGTGTTGGTCGACTCAGAGGTATCGCTGAGTAGGAGACGGGCCTGTGTTGTTCCTCGAGTGGGCCGTTTTCACGCCTTGGGTCTGCTGGTGTCGATGGTGTACTTCCTGCGGGTTTCGGTGCAAGCGCTTTAGTTATTTCCGCAAGATCTACACCAGAGACGGCTGCTGATCGTCGATGGGCATGGTGACGTCGTCCGGGCCCACCTGCACTGAATCCAGGACCAGGAGTAGGGAGTTTAGCAGGAGCTGGCAATGAGTTTTCATCGTTGCTCTGGCCGGTCTCTGTCCCTCCCGAGGTGACTAACTGATCTCCTCCTATGAATTCACTGGGTCGCCGACGGTGTCCACCCGCTCGAGTCGGAGGAACTGCTGATACGGAGGATTGCGTGGCGTGGGACGATCCAGGGTTGAAGGAGAAAGCTGGCAGAGGGGGAGGAATTCTGCTTCTTTGCTCAGGCGCCGCGGATGGCTGGATATTCGAGGTTTCTGGACCGCGAGCCGGAAAGACGAATGGTGGATTGGGAAGAGGTGCGGCCATGCTTAAATTACGACGGCTGTGTCGGCTGGGAGACTGGCCAGGCGAATCGAAATGCGGAGACAAGGCTGCAGGTGACTGAGGTGGAAGAGGCAGAGAGATCGAAGCCATGATTAGCAGTGGACAGCAACTACTTGCTGGTCAAAACAACAATCCGCCCAACTCCTTGAAAAGAAGATATCCACAGTTGATTGATCCGGACGCACAGGGACCTCCAGACCAAGTGACTTTCCTTCAGTTAATTGGAAAGCCTGGCGATGTCTGGAGGTCTTCACCTTCGCAAAGACACCATTGAATGTGTTGAAGGATTCCACGAGCTCGAAGGCGACGATCCCAATCAAAGTCAAGTTTCGGTCTGCGAAACACAGAAAAAAGGGAGATAACGAAGGAAAACAGAAGTCGAAGAACAACTCCTAGGGCTGCAGTTTCAATATCCAACAGTCGAGTCGATTTGAGTAAGGCGATGGGCGCAGCAAGTTCAAATCCGACCGGAGTTGTTGATGACAGCGCAGGTCAATTGTTGTTTGGGTTAATGAGCGGACGGCCACAAGAAGGGCCAGAGTGAGAGAATTCAAGACAAGAAAAATAGGAGCGGACGGAAGAGAAAAAGAGCAAAAGGAAGTAAGAGAAACAAAATGGGGGAAGTTAAGAGGAGATGAGGATGAGGTTGAGGATGAGGATGGGGGAGGAGTAAAGAGGCGGGAGTAACGGACTTGGTGGAACTAGCAGACAACAGGAAAAAGAAAAGACGAAGATTGGAGAGGAGGACAGGCTGATTTGCGGGCGAGGAGTGAATGACGGGTAGATAGAGCGAGAGGCAGCGAGAGAGCCACAGCAAGAGGGAGGAGAAGGGTGAATGTGTGGAGGGCAACACACACTGATTGGCTGTTCTGCACAGTAGAGTGGGGGCCTGGGGGTCCAAGGACAGTTAGTAACTTTCCTTAGCGTAATTTGTTCCTGACCTGACCGGTTCAATACGCGGTATTACCCGCTCCAATCGATCAGAAACCCACACCTAGTAAATGTGTGGCAGGAAAATTAACGAACTGCTGCAATACAAGTATCTGACAGGTCTACGGACTACGAGAATCAGGTGCCTATTATTATTATTATTAGGTTCTAATTTCCCATGATTCATAGATATTCAAACTAGACTACCCGTATATTATTAAATATTCATGAATAATGATCCATCATCATTCAATTTAAGAATCTAGCAGACAGGAAACCAAGGTATTGATTGAATGATGAAGCGGTCCCAGTTGGCTACGGTCACTCGGACCGACCGTTTCTGAGCCCTTGTTGGAGTTCGGTTCGTGCATCTCCGGGGCAGGATGTACCTGGGAGAAACTCGAGTCTCTTGAGGACTGGAATGAACAAGTCAGCATGTGAGTGTCATACAAAATTCTCTTTTGATTGTGACTAGAACATCTCCAAAGTAAAAGCGTCATGGACCCTGCGTTGCCACTGGGTGTACGAGGTCAACCCTGGTTAGGGGATAAGACACAAACGCCCTTGAAAGTCTGCCAAATCTTATTAAATCACCCGTGGTTTAATATTGTTATTCAGCAAAGATCATAATAATAAATCAATCAATAATAGGTTCAGATTGCTGAAATTTGACTACCTATGGTTTAGACTAAATGCATCTCATAATCAAAAATTGTCAATAGCTGCAGTGCACACCGTAACATTACCTATGGTCATTTCCGAAGTGAACACTTTCGGAGAAATCCCTCCAGGCACCAACTGGACTAAATGCCCGTTCCTGACGGCGTCTCCAATCAGCGGTGCAGAAAGGCCAGTCGAAATCTCACTTATCTTGGCAAGACCCGGCTGAGCGCCACCGCTAGTGCCATGAAGCTAACCTTGAACCAGAAGAGAACTAGTAGTAGTAACTTACAATGGTCTAGTGTATTTTACCAGGCACATCAATAAGACGTTGATCCGGTGATCCCTGCTTTGCTTGATATTCGAAGTTTACACAGCCTCTTGAACTGTTCATTTCTGAAGAATTCGGTTCCATAAACTGGCCGGAGGGCTTGACCTTCGATGTGGCGTTCTTATTCCTAAAGATTACTACATGCAGACTGTACGGCTGGAGCAAATATGTCACCCTCAATCTTGAAGAAAACCGACATGGGCTGGATGCTGAGCAGCCCCCTTGTTGGCAAGTGGAGTATGAGCGGCTACGTAAAGGTAGTACGTGGATATGGCGCCTCTTTCAGGATTGCGGACTGCTTAAATGCGCCGTTGATGGATGATCGAGGCAAGTGTCACTTGTCAGGCATTTGGCAATTGACACATTCCTGACGGATATCCTGATGAAACAGGCTATGGCCCCCTTCTCCCTCTTTGGCATACAACCTCTGGCTTTCAACTCCTATATGAAGTACAGGTACATATCTTACTAGGTAGGTGTCTACGGAGTGCGGAGGATGTATACCCATGGCGACAATTGCCAAGTCATACGGCACAGACCAGGCAGGTTCCCTGCTGCTGTTTCGAACACTCTGGACAACCTGTAACAAATGCAGGAACCACAGATGATGAGCTTGTCCAGGAAGCGCTTCTCATGCCATGATCGACTACAGTACTCCGTAGATGCTGGCGTCTTTGAGATATTAGAGTTCTCTCCGGACGACAGGATATGTTTCCTTGCTCATTTGTTTCATTTGCAGATAGCGCAGTTTGATCATCAATGCATTGTTTATCCGGTTCTATTTCTGGAACAAAGCAGGCACGGAGCATTAAGCCCAAATTCGAAACATACTGGAATCCTCAATCGATAGCTCCTATCGCATCACTGTCTCAGACCCCTACAGGATTGTGGGAACTAAGTCATTGATGCTCATCATGCCGCTGTCCGCATCGCAAACATCAAGTAACTGCATCCGCGCTTAACCTGCGTATCCCCTTTGTGATACTTCTCGATGCTATTTCTGGTCACTGATAAAGTGTTTGTTACTCTATTCTACACAACTACTGTACTTATGCCCTCGAGTACTCCGTACCTGCAAAGTCGCGGATAAGTCGCCCAGAGGACCGACACCGCTGTCAACGTCCGCAACTGCGCCATGATCGCACAGATGTCCTCAGACAATGGATCCATGAATAAGTCCGGTTCTCACCCAAATTTAACCATCTCCAGTAATTACCCCAGTTTACAAAACAATAGTTGATGGGAATATTCCCAATAAGCCACGTTGTATGCAAGGGTCTTTTTCGTTATGGGATATCTTGGCTTACTTTCGATGTCTCATCGAAGTATCGCAGGCAGAACTATTATTGGATTTACCAGTTAGACGATTCAGAAATTGATCCATGGTTATGTCAGCGGCAACTCTTCTCTCTGACCTTGGAACCGGTCGGCGTCTTAATCCACTCGGCGATTGCGAAGAGTTCCTTACTTCCGGATCTACCGGTTCACAAAATACAGTACGATTAGATAAGGGCTGACATCCATAGGTATGCAGAGCAAACGGCGAAATCCGGGAGCGGACCTCAGCCCTATGAGATGTTCCATGGTTGCACTGCAGATAGGTGGACATTCTTTTGTTAGATCGAGATTACCGCTTTGGTCTCGATGAACACGGCGATGACATTGTCACACCTATCAGGTTCTTAAAGTTTGCAACAAGCATCTGCCTGGATAGCTGCACGATCCTTATCCTTATTCTGATCCTGATCCTGCACCAGGACACTCTTGTTATTCTCCTGCGAGCTGACAGGTACGTCCAACGCAGGGTTCCTCCAGAAGAAATTGACCGGTTTCAACGAGACTATCATCTTCTCCGCCGGCATGACGGGCCAGTCCTCCACGCGAGGGTTATGCGTCGTCCCGAACGTGTGCCAGATCACGATATCCTCGTTGCGCACGCTGACTGGCGCCGGTCGCGATCGGATCCAGGAAGCGATCCCCTCTCCTCCCAGTGACTGCATCGTGTGCTCGCCTGCGCTGTACCGCTCCTCATCGCTGTATCGGGTCACCCAGACAGCGTGCTCGGCAAATTCAGAGCGCTTGAAGTGGTAGGATGACGGGTGCGCAATTACCATTTGCGAGTAGTGCGGCAGAAGCTTGTATCCGACTGGGCCCCCGGACATGGGGTTCTTGACATTCTCGTTGATGATCTTGAATACTCGGCCTTTGGTGACGTCAAGATCCAGCGGCCTTTCGGACTCAACGATGTGGTTCACAGTTGTGTATCCCACTCCGAAAGGGTTATGAACGCTGGGGTCGTTGAAGGGCATTGCGTGGGATTCGTCCACCATCAAAGAGTTTTTGTGCCCGTCAATAGCTGGGTCTATTCGCAGAGAAAAGAGGTGCTGATGGTACGGCGCCATGACCCCGGGAGCCACTATGGTTCCATATGGCACTGTCTGGCCCAAGTTGATGGGTGCTGTGGATAGAATGCCTGTTGCGCGGACCTCGTAGTTGACCGACGCATCTTGAGTAAAGTGAAATGCAAATATGTACTCGTAGTTCCCGACTGTGATGATCGTCTGCAGCACAAGAACGCGCGACCTTGTCACGACGGCATTCTGCGTCCGATAGTTGGTGTGCTTCCACAGTATACCGTCATCAATTTCGTGGCAGCAAACTACATTCGGTAGAACCATCGGGTCACCAGCAGAGGTGTGATGGTATCCATCAAAGTATTTGATATGGCCTAAGCAATCGCACCCTTTTATCCTTGTTAGCATTTCTTGCCGTCAGTCCAATTTGAATGAATGTTTACCCAGCTTGAGATTATTTGAATTCACACCGGCCAAGTTCGACCCCAGGTCGAAAGCAGCCTTGCGCGGATATGGGGCACGACTGTCGCCATACGGGACGAACATCTCAGACAGGGAGAGTCTGTAGAAGACACTCCGACCATCATAGGTAATATCGTGGAGAGTCAAGCCCTCCCGCTGGATAAGGCACACAGGGTCAATTTGAAATCGACTGCTGCTCCTGGATGGTGACTCACATAGTTGAAGCCAACTCTCATCCGCCACTTCTCCCATGTGAGCAGATTCCCATGGACCTGAAACGAGGGTCCATCTGGCTGGACGACCTGGTACGGCTTGGTTGTAGTTCGCCTCTCAGTGACAAGATCGGGATGATATTCGCTTGTACGGTGGATCTTGTTCCGATCAAATGGCTTGACACCGACTGCACTAACAAGCCCAGTCCTGTCGTGCTCACCCAAAGGTAGTGAAAGAACTCGTTTAACCGTGAGATCGCCTGACATCTCTGCACATATATCTAGTGGATACGCGTAATGGTTCGCATCAGCATGGTTCCCAAGGCGCATATAGAAGTAGCACTGTATGGAACGTCATTATTGCACTCTCCGACGTGTCCGAGTACTATACCATGATAATTCTCTCCGACATATCGTTCATGCCGTCGGTCCCATACGTCCAAGGCTCAATACACACCACAGCCTCCTCGGGGAGTTCCAGCAAACGAATAGCCTCCTGCACCTCGGCCGACGCAATGCAAGCATCCTCAGCAGCCTGCATTTCCTCCGTGTCGACATACGAGTGTCTTCCCGCGAGCTCTTTCTCTTTCGTGATCTTGCCTGTGTCCAATTCAATATGGACCTCGCGAAAATCTGCAGGTGTTTTCTTGTAGAATTGGACGAACGCAGTCCGCTTCGGAGCAGTGGCGTCCCGTTTGCCAGAACGCTCTGCCTCTAGATACGGTATCATCTGGGCTTTGGGAGGCTCCAACAGGGTGACTACCCTGAAGACGAGTTTATCGCTCGGGTATGCATTTTTCAGGTGACGCACAGCCTGAATTGTCAGCTTACATTGCACAACAACCTCATGGGGCGAAGGCACGAACTTACCAACGATATCTCTGCCGGTGTCAATGGATCAAGGGGATGTGGGAGCATAGTCATGTTGAGTAGCTAGTCTATCGATTCGTATTGATGCAATCGACGATGGAAAACCGAAGTTGGGACACTGAACTATACTGAGGGGGAGACATGGTCTTTTTAGGTCCATGGGCACAGCCAAGCAGTCCGGGGCAGAGCAAAACCACATCATTGCCGCCGCAAATGCACCATCTAAGGAACTCGGGATACGCTGAACCTTTAGAGGTAGGTTGATGCGGAGTGCCACATCGATGGTGACTGATAGGTCAACACCTCCGATAGTCAAGTGCCGTGATAGGATGGGAAGTGGATGCTTTATCAACTTCAACCTTAGAGGTAAGGATTGTCAATGACAACTGATCCATAGAGCTTCTGAGTAAGAACGTCAATACGAGACGAATTCATCCCAATTGTCGCATTGGTTGTCAAGCAGGAGATGTTCTCGGCGTAAGTGAGAGCAATATGCTCCCTTCGTAACCCCGCATCTCTTCATTTGCTTCGAGTATTACCTTACAAGTAAGCTGAAGAATAAGGGAGACTTGCAATACTCACATCTGATGGATTACGATGGTATAAACCTTGCGAGGGGCACCTTGTGGAGCTTGAATAGTCCAGATCTAGGTCATAATAATAGTGGCGCCAGAAATAATCAAGCCTCCACCTGGGGTCCCAATACTGTTTTATAGGGTAGTAAAAGGATATACACTGAAATGAAACAGATCAACATGAATTGTGAATGCAACGTAGAATGCCCGTACAATAACGCCAGTCGACTGGAAGACGATGCTTCATGTCCCTATCTGCCTTAAGTCTCAGTAGCAGTTGGCGAAATTGCGAGTATGACGACAAAAGAGGCTACGATCAAAGCGGCCGCAACAATTGCTACCAGAGCAACACTTCCACGGCTCGCCGGAAATTTACCCCTGATGATCCAATACTGACTTTCAAAATAGCGGTGGAACCCAATCAGAAGAATCATCAGGGCGATCCCAATGAACGTCGTTCCGAGAGGTTTGCCGATGTTCCGCAGGCGTTGTGATTCAGATGTGATCTTTATTGTTGCAGGATCATAGAAAGGGGGTGAAAGTAGAGAAGGGAACTGTTGAGAGGATACGTCGGAAGATGGTGCGGTGGACGCGTTGAGACGGAAGAGCTGGGTCACTGCGATGCCAATGGAAGCAAAAGCTAGCGAGGTTCTCAACCAGGCCAAAAACGTGCGTTCTAGCAGCCACAGCCGTTAACGAATGCTACAGAATGGAGGATGGAAAGAGGAGAAAAAGAAAAACCGAGACGTGGAGACACACCTAATGCAAGATGATCTCGAGCGACGCTTCCCTTATTTTCGAGTTCTACACTGCCATACCTCTCCGCCAATCGAGTATACCACGCGACATGTGAATCGTCCAAATCCGACTGATCGTTTGATGCATCGTTGTTCCCTCCATTTCGTTGTGCTGAATTCTTTGCATGACCATTGCCAGATCCGGAATCTCGATTTCTCAGGCCATCGGTTGAACCGGATTGCTGCTGTGCGGAGTGCCCGTTACTTACAGCTCGATCAGCACCGTTACTTGCCTGTGGCAGGGCTGATGGTGACATGCGTGCTGAACTCGAGGTTTCGGATGGAGAGGATGAAGAGCGATGCGTTCTAGTTGCCTCTCTGGAGTGGGATTCAGTCAGACCCGAGTGGTCCATGATGGCGTGCTCGCCAAAATGCAGAACTAACAGTAGGCCAATTCAGTATTTGCTTATTTGAAATGGCACACCATCAGCTGCCAGATGGAGATATATCGACCGTTACTTCTCCAGATTGTCTTCCAGGTTTCACATCGACCATGGCCAGAGGTGCTGAGATGACGTTGGAATTGGTTAATATCCTGCCGTGATTTCCTGCCTCTTTCGCATTTATACAGCAGACTTCAGCTGTCCTTCCATCTGCTTCCTTCAGCTTGTCTTTACGCAAACAGGGTCTCCTTAGCCATTAGCGGTTAGTCTATTGGCTGATCACATGGTGACTGTAGATGACGCTAGCCTGCTTATGGCAACGCCGTCATAGTCCTTTTTTAGCAGGCGGTGTGTTGATACGCCCCATCTGCCGGCGAAAGCACCTGTGACACCACTTTATTTCGTTGCCAGCTCAGTAGTACTGTTATTTTGGAGTCAAGTGATATACAATTCGAGGTCACTTGCCAGCATCTGACAGAACCAGATCGTTTTTGATGCGAACTTCTACATGATGGCTTCTCATGCGACTATGTCGTCTCCGCCAGCAGGACCCAAGCTTGATTTGTCCAAGAAGTTATCCGAGCTGCGAGCTAGTCGCAAGTCTCACTCTGGCCTCTCGTCCAGAGAGCCCGCCCCGGTGACACCTCCTCTCCCCAGTCCACCAGATCTATCGACTCATACCTATGCACGACCTGTTCGGCGTATCCTATCGCGGAAAGACCACGAAACTTTTCTTGCATCGTCGACCTACACTCTCGTTGTCGGCTTCATTTTCGGCCTCTCTGATTCAGTAAGAGGACATGCGGTTACAGATAACAAAGACCAACCTGCCTCCCCAAACATCTCCAGAATTCTATCCGTGATAGATAATATTAGACAACTCGTTGACAAACATCCTTCCATTGACCAAGGCGGTTCAAGGTTCGGTAACCCGGCTTTCCGCGACCTCTTCGATGATGTCGCTGCGCAGAGTGCGACATGGCATAGAGATATCATCGGGCTACAGAATGCGGACGCCATAGAGGAAGTATCATCATATTTGGTCCACTCCCTGGGATCGCGGGACCGGTTGGATTATGGTTCAGGACATGAGTTGAACTTTATGATGTGGCTATTGTGCCTTCGACAGATGCAGATGATATCGACGGCAGACTTTGCAATGATCGTTTTCAGAGTGTATCTCGAGTATATGCATCTCATGCGGCAAGTACAAATGACTTATTACCTGGAGCCTGCTGGCTCACATGGTGTGTGGGGTTTGGATGACTACCATTTTCTGCCCTTCCTCTTCGGTGCCGCCCAGCTTGTGGATCATCCGTACATCACACCGTTAGCGATCCACAACACAGCAGTATTAGACGAAGAAGGAGACAGATATATCTATCTGGATCAAGTGCGATGGGTAGACAGCGTGAAGACGGTCAAAGGCCTCCGGTGGCACAGTCCCATGCTGGATGACATCTCCGGTGCCAAAAATTGGCTGAAGATTGAAGGAGGCATGAAGAAAATGTTCATCAAAGAGGTCCTGGGCAAGTTACCCATTATGCAGCATTTTCTATTCGGCAGTCTGCTACCCGCTGAACCAAGCATGGGAGAGCGCACGGATGATGCGGATGAGGAGCTCCATGATCATGGAGATGGTAATCTTCACGCCCGTCACACTGATCATTTCGGAGATTGCTGCGGCATCAAAGTGCCGAGTACAGTGGCCGCTGGAGCCGAAATGAGGAAACGAATCGGCGGAACAGGTTTACGACCAATTCCTTTTGATTAGCGTCTACGTTCATGATGAATGAGTATAACCTTCATTAGATTTACGAATGGAGCGAGCAACCAAATTCTGTTTTCATACTAGGAGTAGCACAGGGTATTCCCGGCTTTTTGAGAAATCCACAGAATCATTTGAGCAAGAGAACTCACCATTTCCTATCCCAAGCAAACCCATTCAATAACTCTCCGTCAAAGTATGAGCTGTCTATTAACACCTGACCAAGAACACTAGACGCCAGACACCAGAAACGCACGAGAAAAGACAGAGCTATTTACCCATCCATAGACAACGCAGCCAAATCGCTCGTCAACTTGGTAACATAATTATCCGCCCTCCTATCATTATCCTTCTGGAGAATCCGCTCAAGCGACATCTTCGCGTCCTGCAGCCGCCGCTCGAGGACTGTTCCTGCAGCCTTGAGCACCTCCTCAGCCTTGTTATCAGCCACGATTACTTTCATCAGCATTCCCTTGTTGGGCGCTGCGCCTCGAGACAACCACAGAGTCGTCTTTTTGTGGCGCAGTTCCTGGACCGCCGTGTGAAGGATTTCGCTTTGGGTTAGTGGGTCGCCATGTAGGGGGAAGTGGACGTACCAGGTGTATCCTGTGGGCTCTTCGCCTCGGAGGTATTGAATGAGTTCGAGGAGGCCCATTTGATTGTTTGGCCCGTCTGTTTGGGTATGATTGTGTTTTGATGGGTTTGTAGAGGGGTGGTAGGGAAGTGAGCACTAATGAGCTGTAATGTATCGCTGATGCAATGATTGATGCCTTCAATGCGCTATTTATATACATTAAATGAGACGTCTGGATTGAAACTGAAGGTGCAGTATCAGACACGCAAGAAAGAAGACTGCATAGTTTGAGACCACACGAGGCTTGCATGCATCGTCGAATCTGCGAGACGAGTCTGGACCTTTAAGACAATACCGTTGTTTACTACCTGTGTTGCTCCTCTCAGATTCCTTTGTAGTTGCTCGCAGTTAAGGTCTTAGGACTAATAAAGCGCATATGGCAATAATTGCGTCAAGGTGCCTGTGCCTATCTTTCCGAAAGTTGACGTCTCATTTGATATCTTCAAGATACTGCAAACAGTGTTTCTTATTCAGCCACCCCAGAACGCCAACACACAAAACCCACACAAAGGATATCCCCCAAGGTCATTCGATCCTCTATCTACGCTCTTCTTACTTCCCTTCTGCATCCTCCAAACTCAAACTAGCCAGGCACTTCTCCGCCAGCCTCGTCTGCGCCCTACTGTGCATCTCCATTCTATGAAACTCCAAATGCCGCTGAGCAATGTGATACGCTGCACGCCGAACTGCCCCCGGGTCGGAGAATCGAGCCTGGACCTCAATCATGAAGCCATAAGTGGTATTCTCTAGGTTACGCGAGGAATAGATCTCGCAGCGGCCGGCTTGGATGGCGCTGCAGATGGCGTCGAAGAGAATGACCTTGTCGTAGGCGCAGCCGGAGGAGAGCGGCACATGGACGTACCACGTTGTGAGGGTGTCTGCTATGAAGAGGTCGTCGTCGCCGTCGGTGAAGAGGCGTTCCATGATCGTCCGTGGGGAATATTCTAGAGATTTATGAATGGAAACCTTGGGGGCTTAAGTGGAATAGTTGGAGGATGATGGCAGAGCGACACGATGCAGCAAAACATCGTCCTTGAGACTTTATAAGGAAACGAGCTGAAGCTCAATACAGAGACAGATCCCATGATTTAAGATCATACAGAGCATTGAGGTCAAAGAGAGACCGCTCAAGCTGGTAGGATACCCAGTCCAGTCGTATGAGGCTGTCATTGTATCCTGGTATTCAGCATGGCAAGAAGATACCTTTGAGGCAAGAACAAAGACGCAGTAACTAATGGATATCTCCTTGCTGTTGGGTTATCAAGCACAGCATCCTGCCAGGCTCTTGGTCATGGCCATCCTTTGTCCAGATCGAGTTTGTCCTCCACCAGACAAAGAGAGAACAAATGAACAAAGAAGCACACCCCCAGAATGCATCTTGGGCATCATGTCTTAGATTTGGAAACAGGGTTTCTTTGGAAAGTTTTAGTTACTATTCCTTCCATCCATATTACTTCTGGACGTAGACGAGGAAAAACGCTAATCCAAAATAGTAAATAATCACCTGACCATCGCCATCTACAACACCTTAGATCCACTTACAACACCCATCATCACCAGAACCACGCCAAGTAAAACATATAACCCTATAACTCCTGCCAACCAAACATATAAGCCCTGTCTTGGACGTCTGAATCCCCAACAAACCAAGAAAGAAAATACAAATGGCCCCCGGCGACGAATACGCAGCCGGCGGGGGCGGCAAACTCAAACTCAAAGGCTCCAAAGTCAGCGACGGCCGAGTAGAAAAGAAAAAGAAGAAGTCCAAGAAGAGCAAATCCGACAAGGAGGGTGAGGTTGGCTCCGCGCCGCCCGAAGCTAGACATCCCGATGAAGACCGGGGGAGCGAGGATCACCACCAGGACCACCACGCACACCCAGATGATACGGGTGCAACAGTAGGCAAGACAGAAGCAGAAAGGAAGTACGAAGAGGCGCGAAAGAAGAGGGTGCGTATCTCATTCTGTCTACAAACTCTACTTACGGTGGAGAGATCTACGAACAAAGGACAAAGCAGCTGATATCGGAGTAGCTCTTGGAACGTCTAAAGCGGGAAGGTGTCAAGACTCACAAGGAGCGAGTGGAGGAGTTGAATAAGTATTTGAGCAGGTTGAGTGAACATCATGATATGTATGTGATTTTCATTCCTTACTCGCTTGAAATTGCACGGACTGACATGTGCTGCTATAGGCCGAAGATTGGACCCGGTTAAATGGGGCTCTGGAGACCTTTTCTTGTTATATATGTACACTCTTACTCAGTAGTCCATTGATTTTCGTTTCAAAGACTTCTTCATGAATTGACTCGGGTTCTCATTTCTCAAGCTCTTGGACGTAGCATGGGCCAATGCTCTAACGTCGTTGAACATCATATGACACGAGTTCAGGTTGAGCTCCCACTGGCCCAAACGTCTGGGATGGCTGGCGCGCTATGCGGCCTAAGCTACGAGGGTAGCTGCCTTAGTTGCCTCACTACAGCCTATCTACGACTCAAGGCCATTGGCGAGCTCCCCGAAATCGATGAGCTTTGGTGTCAACTGTACAACCAGTTATGTGCGACACTCGAGCATATCCCCGCGACAGCAGGTCCGAGCGGTCTACACTACGCAGAAAATCAGGACTGTAACAGAGGAAGAAAGGAGAAATAAAATCGTCTCAGTTGTAGATAGAACAGTAGTCTATGGGTGACTGAACACGATGCCGTGTCCACGCAACAAATCGAGATTGCAGATTGAGTGAATCATCAAAACTCCAATGTATAAACGCCACGCGTATGAATGATAATGAGATGGGCAAACAACCATCAAAAATAAAACCCAAAAGAGTATCTCCCAAACCCAAGGTCCCAAAATAAGAGGATTTGCATTATGTGCAGCCGACAAGAACAAAAACGAATTCGTTGATGCTCAAACCGGCCAAGGTATCAAATCGAGTCACAACACCGCGCTAAACTCAACGGCTTAAATCGACTGCGACGTAGGATGAAGATGTAGATCGAAAGAATCGTCGAAAGCGGAATTGCTTGAGATGCGAAAACCCGTCCCAGGTTCTCATACGCCCTTGATGACTTGGGTACGCTCGCTGTTGAGCTTGTCGGCGTTTCGGGCGTGAGACTCCTTCTTGCAGTCCTCTAACCCCGTACAGGAGTGAGCCTCCAGCATTCTGTGCTTCGAGCAGTAGTGTCCATTGCAAAAGCTGCAGTCACCGACGATCCGCTGTGCGGCTTCCTTGCACTCCTTGAAGTTGCAGCGAGGCTTGCGAGGCGCCATGTTGTTAGAAAGTTGCGACAAGAGCTAGGTAAGGTGGTTGGAAGGAAGAAGGAAGTCGAGGAAATATATATCGGCTCGGTTTGAGGAATGCACTCAAGAAGGAATCGAGGAGAACCGTATGGACGGATAGACGAGGTTGAGAGTATAGGTGATTTGATGGCGAGGTCGACGGTAAGATAAGGAGGTTCGAGAGCAAGGGTAGGGAGAAGAGGAGACAGTTGAATCAAGTCGATAAAGAAAGAGATAAGAAGGAGGAAGTAACTGCTACCAGCGGCTCGGCTATATATATGTCTTTTAAAGAGGATCGGAAAGCAGACCGATGATCGGAAAGCACGGGAGTGGAACAATAGGTGGTATCTAATGAAAGGATGGGGGTTGAGTTTGGCTGGAAATTGAGGTGGCACTGAGGCAAAAAAAGAAAAGTCAATTTGTACAGACGGATACAGAGACAGGAGGCGACGGGGAAGGGATTGCCTTAATAATTTATTAAAGAATGGATGGAGCCAGATGATGCTACGGATGAATAATATGAGTTAACATGGGAAGAACTGAGGAGAAACTGGAAGAGAGGGATGAATGCTGAGTCACAATACCCAGCCAGATAGTTAGTTAGGCTAGATTGCTTCATTTGGAGACATCTACGTAGGAGGTTGTATCATAGTAGCAACTAGTAATTATCAATGATACTGATAGTACAGTATAGTACACTAGTGCCGCCGCTGATCCAAAAGGGCTCCATTTTTCACTATACTTTTGTACATATCGAGTTACTCACTTACTACTACTGATCTAGTGTAAGTACTTATAGCTACCTGGTGGAGGCAAAATCGGGGGTGGAGCCTGAGGCCTCTCAAAAGTTACTGTACAGAAAGGGAGTTTCCAAGTCCAAGTGTTCACTTGCCCGGCGCACGAGGTCGGTTTGCCTTCGGTACCACATCTTGCGATCATCTGCGGCATCATCGGAGGCGTCCTCGCGAAGTTGCAAAAGAATTATAAGCGTCAAGAGTTGGCAATATTGGTGTTGTAGTCTTCCGTAGACGAGGCGATACTCCGAGGCCAATGGCTCTTCATTTTGCAGTACTCTGTAGTATCCATTAAAACAATCGTTAGGTCTGGAGTATCAAGGAACTAAGAAGGCTTTCAAACACTAGACTAATAGTACAAGAAAGGGGAAAGGATCCAAAAGGCCAGTTCATCTTTACAGGATGTCGACTAATGACCAAGTCACTTTCCCCTTTCCGCTGGGCGAGGTGACGACTCCTGCGGAGTACCTTATGACCCCTATGAACGCACCGACCCATTTTGAATTCCAACTATGCATATTTAATGGAATAGCGCCTGCTGCTGAAAGGCATGCAAATTATCTCTACAAGTCAGATCATATAAGTCAGATCCTGCCTATTGATCATCACTTTCAAACCCGCCCGTAACAATGCAGGGCAACCACTGGAGCCTATGACCGAGCATGCTGAGTCCACCTGATCTGGGTCGCTACCGGTTTGATACAAGCCGTGCAAATATCAGCTATTATCTACTATACTAGCTGTTTCACTGCGCGGTATCAGTGTCTCTCGATTAAAGATAATTCAACTGGTTCAAGTGACCGGCCGAACTGATGGCGCTCTTCATCTTGGATCTACTCCGTACTAGTCGGCCTTCTCCGCACCGAGATTGAGTCACGTGAAGTAGATATACTAGCACTCAGCAACTCGAATGACCAAAAAGAGCATCAAATCAATGCCTGACAGAAAATGGAAATTAGTCTGTATAACAGGGCCAGCAATTGTCCGTATGTCGATGAAATCCAGCCTGGAAATTGGCATTGTCGGAATCGCGTGCAGATTCTTGCGGTTGGCGCAACTTGATGAAACTGCAACGGTGCGGAGTAAAAGCCACTAGCTATCTATCTAGCTATCTTCAGGAAAGGTAGCTACTTACCTCGGGAAGGCGAAGACCCCCAATAACGCAAGTTTCCTTGGTCCCTCGCAACAATTAACCTCTTTTCCTTCGAAGATGAGCAACACATGATAAGCTGGGACGGGGTAGTCATTTACCATCTCAAGTAAGTCGGTTGAAAACGCCACTAACTGCACTATTGTAGCTACCCACATCTGGCCTGCAGAGATAGTACAATATACTTTTGAGTTGGCAGATGTGCGTGGTTCCATTAAGTTAGCCGATTTTGATCCATATGATAAGGACAGAAAGCGCTAGGTTACCTCGTTGGCATACCTACCTTAGAGGTAGACAGATAGGTATCACTGTCGGTATGGAGTACTATCAGGTACCTCGTAGCGCTAGCACTTGTTGACAGCTCACGACAATGCCGAAACACGAAGAAAGAACAAAATATGTGAAGAAAATTAGCTCAGGCCATCTTCCTTTGGCAGAACCATCCATCTCCTCCAAATTTCAGACACCCACAGTCACAGCGGGGCGCCAGCAGATTTGTCACGTCAGATTGGCATTCAAGGTTAGCATTCGCCTCAGGCCATGACAGCCATTTTTTATTTATATGTTCCAGATATCATATCGAGTCAAAGGGATATGCAACCGCGCTCTCTTTTGAATACTCGCCTACCCGCCGCCTGTTCCGCCCATATCTGGTTTATGCAATATGTGCTTCTGTATAGTTGATCGATTCCACCATCGCCAAGTACCTAGTGCATGTGGAAGATGGATGATGCACGTACTCCGTGGTCCATGCGTTGTCAATCACAGTTGACGATGTTGGGCTCATACACTATCTACCTGCAGCGCCAACGCCTCGCAGCGGTAAGGCTTACGACTGTATCATGGCAGGATCGCCAAATGTCCGTGCTCTGATAAGAGCATGCACGCTTCTACTACCTCTGTATGTAGCTCAAACTCTCAGTAAGTGGTTTCCGGGGTCTGAAAATGCTGGACATCCGATGTCGCATTATTCGTCTCTATCTCCTCCTATAACGTCTTGCCTGAAACCTTTCTCCATGGAGCAACGCCCTTGATCACGCGTAGGAGGATTCGCAAGGATATAGCAAAGTAAAACTAACGGTAAACGCCGCTTGCCAAAGTTTAACCCATCAGAAAAAGCCATAGCAACAGCGCAAAGGAAATCAAGGAGCAAACGCCGATTCGCAGAATTTAACCATCCACTACGCAGTGGTCGTGATCACATCCCCATCTCCTTCTCCTTGCCCGCATCTGGGTCCAGATAGTCTTCTCTTTCTGCTGCCTCATATTCACCAACGAGGTCCATCACTACAGCCCGCGCTTCGTCAAATTCGCCAAGACCGTCCGTAAAGGGGCTTTCCTTCTTGTACTGTTCCAAAAATGCGTTTCGTTTCCGCAGGCGGTCGTACTGTTGGACAATCCGTTTGAAGAGAGTCGCCACTGATGTGTGATTCGCCAGCATCAGGCCGCTTACGCGGTGCGTGTTTTGTATGTATGGAGATTTCTTGGTCAAGGCAACTTGGATACTGGCCGGACCCCAAGGAATAAATGATGCCAAACGTCGCTCGCGGATACGCAGCAAAGACTTATGCACATCTGTGGGATCTGCTTCTCCCTGGATGATGTTGAGAATACTCATGTAGCAACTGGACTTGCTCGGGTTGATTGAGACCATGCGGTTCTTCGGCTGTAGCAGGCGCCGCATAACGTCTAGAACGGTGGTTTTACGAACTGTCTTTGCTTGGTCGACATTGTCACCGGTAAAGGGCGTGTATGATGTGATCAGGAAATGGCTGCGAGGTGTAGGGATGAGAGAGGCGATGATTCCAACAAGATCATTGTGCATGTAACCGGGGTAACGGAGGGTGGTGGTAGAGGCTGACATGACGGTGGACACCTATTGAGAGTGAGCTTTGCTTGTATGCGGTTTACTTGCACTGAGGAAGACTCACAAGCTGATTTGTCTGCTGGAACGAAGGCTCTTGCACATGAAGTCTATCTGCAACAATCCGCGAAAGTGCACCATTGTCGAGAACAACCTGACCGCAACTTAGTCCTGTCAATGGGGTAGTCCGGTAGATGGAAACTTACCACAGAGTCAGCATTCTGTGTCAGCCTCCTCATGGCTAGCAGACTATTGTACGGATTGACCACGACGTCCGCCGACTGGGTATCTGGAAAAACGGAGTATGTCTGAATCAACTTCTTCGGAAACCTGTCATTCATCCGCTCGAGGATGAAGCTACCAAGTCCCGAGCCGGTTCCTCCTGCAATCGAATGCAGGAACATGAAGCCCTATAACGAAACACCAAATTAGCCCAACAATACTCATATGCGATCGCCAAGGATGTCCGATCCCTTCCACCTAAGTGTCTCACCTCTAAAGAGTCACTACCGTCCGCTTCTCGGTCAATCATGTCGAAGACCTCCTCCTGTACGACTTCGCCGGCGGCGTAGCCGGCACCCCAATTGTTTCCAGCACCAATGCCTTGCTGACCGATGAAGAAGTTCTCGGGATTGTAGATGTTCTTGTAGGGTCCACTTTGTATTGAGTTCAAAACCTGTCCATGCAAGCTCAGCTCAGATTCAGGAGAGAAATAAATCGCAGCGCATTGGTAGAGGGTGAATTCGTACTCTTGGTTCTAAGTCCAGAAGGATCGCTCGGGGGATATATCTGGTATCATCGCTCTGATTTCACCAGAGTCAGCTCACTCAATCCAAGCATCACATTCCCAGATTCATCACGCCACAAAAGCTCTTACCTGGTAGAAGAAGACATCCTTGCGATCCCCGCCTTCTGTCGCAAACTCCTCCAAGTTCCCATCCTGGCTAATCCCGTGCTCAAGGCAAAGCTGTTGCCAGAATTGACTGCCGACTGTAAAGAAATCAAGTTAGCGGGACCGTGGCATCGCAAGAGTGTCATGTTTAATGAGGTTGCGCGGAAGGCTGGTTTGCGTCGCTTGAGATTTCATACCATTGTTGCCGCACTGGCCGGCTTGAATCGTAATTATTTCTCTGAAAACAACTTGAGTATTAGCTGACTTTATCTCACACAGAGGATCAGATAGAAATAATTGGGCAGATCGTGGCACATACCTGGGCATCGTTTTTCGTGACCACCAGAAGTAGTCGAGGTTATAGCCCACGCGTAGCGCGTTTTCGCGGGGAATCTTATTTTGGAGGTGGTGGGCCTCAGGTGCACAACGTTAGGTAGCTGTCAGTGGTGTCTGAAACCTTTCCAAAGCAATGGAATCATAGAACCGAAAGTGTGAAATCAATTAATTGAACTGAACCATTAACTGGCACCATGTATATGAATGATTAAATTCGTTATTTTACCCTGCTTTTTTGATGTCAATCTGCACGCCGCTTTCCACTCCACGTCTTGGTCCTGAAGTAACCATTATGCTAAACCACAATCTACGTGTCAAATCTGGACCATGTAAATTCACTGAGCATCGTGCAGCTGACCGTGGCATGCCATGGACTTGCATTTGCTGTATGCCTTATATGTGCTGGGAAAAGACGAAGTACGCCATGCTTAGGTGTCTCAGAATCCCGCCTTGCAAGCCGTCACAAGCATGCCTGCCCCGGCGACTACGCCATCCACTATCCTCACTCGTCGGCCATGTCGTTCACCATATGCCCTGATACAGCCATCTCGCACCGCTTCCTCCATGCCTGCCATCCCTGCACACCCCATACAAATGGCACTTACAGGATGCGACGTGCTCTTAATGAGCCTCTCTGTCGCATCACTGATCCTTCTCCTCACCTCTTCGGCAGGCGTAGTATGTAATTCACCGGCTGTCAATCCAGTGGTCTCCACACCGGTAAAGCGAGCAGTAGAGCCGCCGCTGTCGCCAGAATTCACGATCATCTCTGTGACCGCTCTTGTCAGTTCGTCTCTCCAGATGCTCCCAGTCGTAACTATGCCGAAGGTGTCCTTCGCTTGGGCTTTATGAAAGTTTGCATCTCCCATCAGATGGAAAGAGCTAATGAGGGAGAGAGAGGTCAAGACACTAGCTTCGAATATGCCTGTCACATATTTCTTTCGGCACTCCGGTATTGCGGAGTCTTTTCTGGAGGACGTCTGCTCATATTCTGTGATCGCCTCTTTCAGCATGCCGACTAAAGGATGAGCGGAATAACATGCCACAAGAAATGCATCATATCTTGGAACAAGCGGTTCGACAAAGGGCCTGCAATGCAAGGCTGATGTGATAGAATCCTCTCCAGAGTTGATGCTGGGCACTCCGATGATAATGCGCCCATCCGGGAGTGTGACAGACTCACTGGAAGGTGCCGTGAAGTAATCGAAGTGGATATCTGCATAATCCAAGCTCTCTAGGATGGGTTTGAGTGCGTTCGTCATGTGGGTTGACGTGTTTGGGTTGATGATTAGGACCGAGTATCGATGGTTGTCGTTCGGTGCAGCCATCTTGGAGCAGCTTATTGCTATGAATTAATCTGGACTGTGATGCTGACCCGCTCAGATCCGATGTTCGTTGCTCTATATGCGATTATGCTGTATAGCTTTGGGAATTGGATGTTCCGACCGGATGACGTCTCCCAGGTGTCTGCAGCAATGTGTCTGGTTGTCCTCCCCACCAGGAGACACTAGTCCATGCTGAGGATCGAAGACTCCAATCTCAAGAAGCTTTCAAAAGCCGGCGTTTAAGCTCAAATAAGCTTAATCGCATTCTTGCAGGTCATGCTTGTATTCTCGACTACAATGTCTTACTCTGCCCACTCTATGATGAGATAAATGAGCAGATCTCGAGTGCGGGGTAAGGGAACACCAGCGTATCCATTCCACCTCAGGCGGACAGGTGTTTGAGGAATTCGGGCCTCGTATTCGCATCGTACCCCCTTCTTTAGCGGGCTACTGTGGGTATCGTTATCTTGTGTGTGGTCGTGAGATTGCTGTATTATTAATTAAGAATGTCCTGAATACAAATAGCGCAATGACCCTGAACCTCGTCATCCCGGCGGAAGGTAGACCTGACCTCACTGTTCCATCAGATTCCACCTTCAGCCTTTGAAGATCACCACGACTACACTCACACTTGAATCTCATAATGCCTTTGGTTGTGCCGTCCGCTACACCGAGAGTCATTCTCGGTTTGATGACCTTTGGGCCAGATGAGTCCGAAGGTGCTCGCATCACGTCCCTCGACGACTTTAACAAGTGCTTGGATCATCTCCAGCAGCAAGGTTACAACGAGGTCGATACTGCGCGAGTCTACGTGGGAGGAAAACAAGAGGCTTTCACAGCCCAAGCCAGGTGGAAGGAACGTGGGCTGACTCTAGCGACGAAATGGTACCCCCATACCCCCGGTGCACACAAAGCCGATGTTCTTCGTGAGAACCTCGAGCGTTCTTTGAAGGAACTGCAAACCGACCAAGTGGACATCTTCTACCTGCACGCCGCGGATCGATCTGTGCCTTTTGCTGAGACTCTGGAAGCCGTCAATGAGCTCCACAAGGAGGGAAAATTCGTGCAGTTGGGCTTGAGCAATTATACTGCTTTTGAAGTTGCGGAGATAGTTATACTCTGCAACGAGAGAGGTTGGGTTAGACCCACAATCTACCAGGCGATGTATAATGCTATCAGTAAGTATCCTCTTGCTGTGACGTAGATGTCTGCTATAAGGTCCCGTTCGAATTGTATTTACTGACGCTGATGAACACAGCGCGCAACATCGAAACGGAGCTCATCCCCGCCTGCAAGCGCTACGGAATTGACATCGTGGTCTATAATCCGCTGGCTGGTGGTCTGTTCTCTGGCAAATACAAGACTAAGGACATTCCTGCGGAAGGAAGATATAGTAATCAGTCTTCACATGGAACATTGTACCGGGGACGTTATTTCAAGGACGCGACATTCGACGCTCTGCGACTGATCGAGCCTGTTGCCGAAAGGCATGGCCTAACCATGCCCGAGATTGCGTTTCGCTGGATCCATCACCACTCCGCGCTCAACATGAAGGATAACGGCCGCGATGGTGTCATTATTGGCGTGAGCAGCCTCGCGCAGTTGGAAAACAACCTCAAGGATATCCAGAAGGGCCCCTTGCCTCAGGAAGTTGTCGACGTATTGGACCAAGCCTGGTTGATTGCGAAGCCGACTGCTCCAAACTACTGGCATCTCGACTTGAAATACACCTATGACACCCAAGCGGCCTTGTTCAAGCCTAAACCCAAGGCGTAGCTCAACCAACCACCGTATCTGGATTATACATTGCCCTTGTTCAGTAGATATTCGCAATTCACTCATACAAGCTTTCTTTGCGATTTTGTTCGTGCAGCATCATCCTGCGTCCGCGCCTGATTCTTCCATGTGGCAATCTGAAATACTTTCCATGTACTTACGCCGTCCGCCGAAATTGAACCGAGCAAAGTCCTTCGGATCACGGGTAAGTGTCCGGCGTCATCCGTCCCACCCGCTTTGCTCAGAGCGAAGAAGGAAAGTTGAGTCCAAGACAAAGGATTGAGGAAAGATATCAAACGTGTAAACACGACATGGAGTCTTAATTTCTGAAGTTACGCCTCAGCTATTCATATCTCCAGTCCTGGGTAGGCAGTCCCGAATCCCGATGTCATATGTCGGCGTCCGAATTTCGGTCGGTTGTGGATCTCCACGTTTTTTGGCCCTGCAAAATTCGGTAACAAGCCCCATCTTGTTGTCTGAGATTGGATTCTAGAATGCTGATTGATAACAGTGTGGCCTACTCGGTACTTGCCTTTGGAATGGTAGACGTGCCAAGCAAACAGAGGATGAATTTTCGCGGAAATCGCTGCCGCTCACTGGAGCTTGTCTCCTATGAGAACTTTGGTTGAAGACTTGATTGCAGTATGTCTCTGCTGTAAAGGACATACGTGGGTTGACAATGAGCACGATCATCAAGTCTTGTCGAACCTCACTGTCGAGTTTCTTGAGTAGCAGCCGGCCTAGCAGAGGAGGGTCCCAAGACGCAGGGGCAGCAGAGGCCTCGCCTAATATACTTCCTTGCCGCTCCTCTCCTGATGAGTATCGACTTCCAGAGCAGCACAGTGGCTGGAGACGAATCGTGTATGGTTTCACACCATCGTACGTCTCCAATTTCCTCAAAGCCGGCTTCCCTCGGAGGGTCTGGTTAACCATGAGGTCCCTGGAAGCTACTAACACTCGTATCAGATGGTTTTCCGTTGTTATGGGAACTGGGATGATTTCCACCGCCTTAAATACCCTTCCTTATAATGGTCGCTGGCTTTATTGGATCTCGATCGTCGTCTTTGCCCTTAATGTCGCCATATTCGCACTGTGCAGCATTCTGAGTGTGCTCCGCTACATTATGTACCCGGAGACCCTTAACACTATCATGAATGTACCAGCTCAGTCAATGTTCTTGAGTACGTTTCCCATGGGACTAGCGACCATTGTGAACATGGTCTGCTTTGTGTGCGTCCCGGCGTGGGGGAATTGGACAAGAGGTTTCGCTTGGGCCTTGTGGATGATTGATGCTTGCCTTTCAGTTATCTCCGCATTATACCTGCCGTTCTCACTGTAAGTTTGGCTTGTTATGGGTGCGTACTTATTTGACTAAACAAAAGCAGAATGATTTCGAACGTCGATGCGCAGCTGTCCTCGATGACTGCGATCTGGCTCTTGCCAATTGCAAGTTGCGTCGTGGCTTCAGGGACTGGTGCAGTCGTTGCAGATCTCCTTTTGAATCCTAATCATGCATTATGGACTATTATCGTCAGCTATGTCCTATGGGGAGTCGGCATTTGTTTGTCGATGATCGTCTATGTTATCTACTTTCAACGGCTTACCGTGCACAAATTGCCGCATAAGGGAGTTATCATGAGCGTGTTCCTGCCGATGGGTCCTTTGGGATCTGGCACCTTTGCGTATGACCCCAGGACGAGCTTCAACATGATCTACACCTAACTCGATTTCAGGGCCATGAAACTCGGTACAGCTGGAAAGACTGTTCTATCGGAGACTCAAACGTTGAATGACAGCTCTGCCGCCTCGATAGTATATGTTGTAGGCGCAATGACCGCGCTAATCCTCTGGGCTTTTGGCCTTCCTTGGCTTTTCTTTGCGTTCGCATCTGTGCTGAAGTCGGGAAGGTTTCCATTCAACATGGGTTGGTGGGCGTTCACCTTTCCAGTTGGTGCGTATGCGATGGGAACATGCCAGTTAGGGAGGCAGCTGCCTTCTGCATTTTTTAAGGTCCTGGGAACAGTAAGTTTACATGAATTATTGATGTTGCGATAAAAGTCTAAGACTTTCATCAGGTCCTCTCGTTGATTGTCGTGATCCACTGGATGGTCATCTCTGTCAGTACACTCAAGGGAGTCGTCTCTGGAAAAATATTTGTTGCCCCCGGAGTCGCCAGTGTACAACGCCAGGGCAAAGAGGAGAATGATTTGGAAAGCATATCATAATCTCGATGTGGAATCCGCCCTGAATAACTGCATCCTGGCAGAGTCGAAGTTGAAAGTGGAGCGGCAATACAGTCTCCATCCTTACAAGGAATGTGAGAGAGTCATGCGAGAGACTGTATGCAACCATTATCTATCTCTTGATATCAACTCTCTCTTTCGTGACACGGAAACCAAGATATGTTCATGCATTCACAAGTACTTGGTTTGTAAAAGGACCAGATCTGGAATACGAACCCTATCGATGGTCTACAGCTTCGTCCTTCCCTCATGACGAGCCAAAGTGGAATTGTGCGTCATGAGAGAGACACGAGCCTCGTTTCCAACGTTATCGAGGGTGCTGACCCTATTCGCGCAGAGAAAGCTGCATCATGTGTCGCTTCGCCGAGCACCATGACCGAATCTAGCGTTGCATCTGGATTCCAAAGGTGAAAGAGGGTAGGATTCTAGCGCGCCATCTTCCATACGATTCCGTGGACCTTTCGGGTTGTTGTAGCGAAGACTGCACCATTCCTCACTAGGGCATTCTAGACAGCTCGAGGCAGGCTAGGAATCACCGAAAGGCACACCTCGCCACATAGCCCGAAACCTCATTGTACAGTTGTGCATAGTGCCCTTACATCAAGGTCTGGGCCGTCATGCAATTCGCATGGGATGATAATCGAGAACGCCGCCGATACTCACAGACTGGACGCTTTTATCGGCATACTGCAGATGTCGTTTCCGGCATTCCAGACCTCCCCGGTTAGCCTCAAATTGATCAGAATACTGCCTCAAATCGCGCATGCATCCCTTGCGTAGCCAAACTGCAGAAACAAGCTATTAGACCTACAAAGGATAGGGTGAGAAAATGAGCCGAACAATGACCGAACTCAATACCCGCAAACTCGACAGATCGTACGGCTTTCAGATCATAGAAATCATACGTTTGACAAAGTATTCTCATGAGGAATTCCAGCGGGCATCACAGGCTTTCGCCTCAGACAACGGCAACAACCGATGCCGTTCCGGCATTTGCGCCCCTTCGGACTTTTAGTGGACGTCTTGTAACTTGCTAATGATCCGGTCACACATCTTCATACCGCGTTATTAAGAAGGATAGTAGTGACTTACCGGAGGTCTACTGGCCCCGCATCGGCGAGCGCCTGGACTCTGGATCAAGGGGCCTCATGCCGCCGCTGCATGTGTTCAGGGAGCTTCTGTCGAAATTTGGAGACCGGATGGCTGCATCTCTGCCAAACCCCAAGCAGATGAGCAGCTCTAGTCGTGTGATGTTGTGGGACTCGAATCGAGAACGAGTCCATTGAGGTTTGCTTTACAGCGCAAGCCCCTTGTTTGATTCTAGATTGATGGGCACCATTGCCTCTTATCATATGTAAGGACCTGGCTTTAAAATGGGCATTATGGCCTCCCTGGACCCCTGCTCAGAATACAGACTCGGCATTCTTGACAACAGTCTTTTCTTCTCAGGCCTAGCAGGATGTCTCTTGTCATTGCTCGTTCGGCCAAGAAGGAGACTTCAGAGCCTATTTCGCCTACAGATTCCGATCTTGAGAAGAAGACTCCAATCAGCATAACACGAATTCTATCATGTACAGGAAAGTCAGATCTCGGCGACGTGTCTGACAAACGTCGATTCTTCTTCCTGCGGTCTAAAGGCGATAACTCAAATGTCATCGCCACCCAGCCATCTGTCTTCGATGACCCGGAGTTAGCAGAAGAATACAAACCTCGACCAGATTGGGAAAACATCCATCGGTTCGATCCATCGGCTAGATGGTCATGGGGTGAAGAGAACGTGCGTTAACAATCATGGATAAGGATCACTTCGCAACCCAGACTGACAGCCATGTAGCAAATTGTTCGGAAGATCGATCTTCGTATTACCTTGATGGCTTGTGTGATGCTTATGACATTGGAGCTTGATCGATCCAATATCCGTACGTGCTGTCTATCCAAATGTGCAACCTTATGGTCACTGATCATGTTTGAGCTTAGAACAAGCCAATGCGGACAACTTCTTGACCGATTTACACTTGACTCGGGACGGTCAGTCTGCGCAAGACATCAACTCCCTCTTCGACAGGCTGACAGAGTTTCTATCACTTCAGACTATAACTTGGGAAACACGATTAACAGGCTATGCTACCTACTCGCCGAAGTACCTGCACAGGTCATGGCAAAATGGCTCGGCGCCGACAGATGGGTTCCTTTCCAGATGACATCATGGTCGATCATCGCTCTGTGCCAGTTCTGGCTCTCTGGCAGGACATCCTTTCTGTGCACAAGGGCTCTTCTGGGGTTGCTATCCGGGGGGTTCGTGCCAACGGTCAGTGGTTTGCAAACACGGTAAGCTTATCGAGCTCATGGATAACAGATGATCCTCTACCTTTCCTACTACTTCAAACATCACGAGCTTTCCATACGTCTCGGCTTCTGGTATACAGCATCTTCTTTTGCGGACATCCTCGCTGGGTTTCTCGCTTTTGGGATTCTGCACCTGCGGGGAGTTGGTGGTCGCGCCGGTTGGCGTTGGCTTTTCTTAATTGAGGTTTGTGGCAGGTTAAGTCCCTTTGTTTCGAATACTCATTATTCACACACCACAGGGGCTGCTCACATTGACGCTTGGTCTCCTTGCTTTCATCCTCATGCCACCGTCACCAACACAGACGGCCAATTGGGCCCGAGGCAAGAAAGGATGGTTTACAGAGAGGTATATCTTTTACTTCCATGGCACGCTAGGACATGCTAATGCGGGCTTGTGGATAGAGAAGAGATTATCATGGTCAACCGTATCATCCGAGAAGACCCCAGCAAGGGCACTATGCATAATCGCCAGCCGTTGACCCTCCAACTTATTTGGCAGAGTTTCAAAGACTACGATTTATGGCCCTTGTATATCATAGGACTTTTGTTCCTGATACCTAGTAGTGAGTACAGCACACAATTCGACCAAATGGATCTTCCGCCGAAGTCAGCTAATGTCAACAGCAACAATATCGCAATACTTTACCTTGCTCTTAAAAGATTTTGGATTCAGCACTTTCAATATAATTCTGCTTTCCATTCCATGCAACGTAGGCAATTTCAAGATCAAATCCACCAATATCTGCTGAATACTGACTTTCGACTAGGCGATGGGTGCTGTGACCCGAATAGCCCTTGTCTATGGAGCTGAGGCCTTCGAGTCAATTGCGTATATGGGCATTCTCGCCCAGATGTGGATGCTGCCGATGCTCCTTTATATTAATGCGGTTAATTTCAGCCAAACCAACAAATGGGTCGCATGGACAGTACTCACACTGATTCTTTCTTTTCCAAACCGTAAGCACCCATCTCCCCTGAAATTCTCCGGGACACTATTAACGATAATTCCTCCTCAGCCCATGCGCTTCACGCTGGGTGGACCTCTCGCAACTCGAACAGCGTGCGGACTCGGACAATCGCAGCCGCATTATATAACATGTCGGCGCAGACATCTCAAATCATTGGCTCGAACATATACCATGACTGTGAGTGTGGCCAGATCCATCCATGAGGGCCTTTTGTTCCTTGGCTAATTAGGCATCCACTTTTGTCAAAATAGCGGATGCTCCTCGCTATGTCGTTGGAAACAGGACGCTACTCATCATCATTTGCGCAAACATTGTCCTCTATGTCTTGACGAAACTATACTATGTAATGCAGAATCGCCGCCGGGATATGAAGTGGCAGGCCATGACAGAGGACCAACGAGTTGACTACGTTGCGACAACACAGGACCAGGGGAACAGAAGACTGGACTTCAGATTTGCGCATTAACCAACAGCATACGCAATGTCTCTTGGCCTCATACAGCAGTTTAGACCATCATTAGCAATAGAAATGAAATTTGGTCGTTTAAGAATGGAAGATGTGGTTCAATGAACGCCTGATTCATAAGGCGCCAAGAGCCTAAGCCTGACTGGGTATGTGATAAGGCTATCATCACGTGTTACGGATATGGGTGGACGCCACGATCCCAAAACGGGAAAGAGAGTAGCCTGCAGCGTAAGGCGACTGCTGCATTTGGATGCGACACTCACGAGACTCGATTTAGCATTGCCAGCTAATCATCTCCTCTCAACCGTTCTCCAGACTCTAGATTTGTTTCACGTCCAGTTGTTTATTTCCTCTCCCTTGGTCCTGAGCGGCAGTTGAATCCGTGTTTCTTGGCCTGAGACACTCATTCGGTTTTATACTTGGCAAACGTGGCCGCAGCAGCAGTACTTCCCGGACTACGAAAGCGCATTCTCTTAAGGCTGCATGTTCTCGCAATCTCAGAAACCATCCCGTCTTGGTGAAGGTTGACTTGCATAGTCGCGATCCTCTATCCAGCTTCCCCTGCATGGATAGTTCATTCTCTACCTCTTACTTATAGTTCCTAGCACCCACCGTTTCGAGCCGCTGCAGATTGTCGATCTAGGGATTGGTAACCTGTCCCCATTTTCGCTTTGATTTCGCAGGAAGGAGGGAATTTATCTTTACGTCGGATATTCGTCAACCCTGGGAAGGGCCGGCGAATTGACCTACGGTGGCTTCGACACATACACAACCTGAGGAGGAAGGCTGGGAACTCGAGCCGGTCCTCGACTCCCACGAATCAGATGACGAGATGTCCCCAAACCGTCCAACTGTACATCGTCCAGTAGACGGCCGTCCTCACCAGCCGTTACTACAGGATGAACGTCGGCGATTGTCGAACACTGATTTTGGCCATGGCAATGCGGAACACAGGCCTATGCTACACCATTCCAGGCGGCCGACGATCAGAAGTCCCGAGTATTCTGCGGAGCTGGCGACTCGGCGGAAGTACATGATTGCGTCGGGATTCTTGCTGTTGAGCTTGGCTAGTTTTGTGGTACAGACTGAGACGGCGGTATATATCCAGCATGAGCTGCATTGGGACAAACCATATTGCATGCTGTAAGTTGAGTGGTTATTGGCAGTCGAACTTGATCTGACTTGAATCTTCTTTGCAGATATCTCACCCACGGGTCATGGTCCCTTCTCTGGCCGGTCCAACTCCTTATCTTGCGGATACAGAAGAGGAAACTTTCCTGGGAAGCATTCTGGCGACGTCACGTTTATTTATTACGGACGACGGCGCAAATGGTTGAGTCGAGGGATCTACACCTCACGTCGCGCGATTTGCACCGGTCACCGGTTCGCTACATGCTCAGGACGACGGCTTTTGTGACTGTAGCTCTCACCATTGCCGGTGGATCATGGTATGTGGCAGTCAATCTTACGACGGCCAGTGACCTCACCGCAATCTACAACTGCTCCGCGTTCTTCGCATATGCTTTCTCCATTCCGCTATTGAAAGATAAGCTGCGATTCGATAAGGTGTTTTCGGTTGTCGTTGCCATTGTCGGAGTTCTGGTGGTTGCGTACGGGGATCGCAGCGAAAGCAAACAAACTCCGGACGGCACAGTAGGGAAAGCAAAGCAGGAAGCAGAGAACAGACTTTTGGGCAATATCATAATCGGGGTCGGAAGCGTGCTCTACGGTCTCTACGAGGTGTTGTACAAGCGGTTCGCCTGTCCCCCGGAGGGCACAAGCGCCGGCCGGAGCATGATCTTCGCCAACACCTTCGGCAGTCTCATCGGCTGTTTCACCTTGCTCGTCCTTTGGATTCCCTTGCCTATCCTCCACATGCTGGGCTGGGAAGAGTTTCGAGTGCCCACCGGTGAGGCCGCATGGATGCTTCTCATATCGGTCGCCGCCAATGCCAGTAAGTCTTGCATACTCCAATTCTGATCGGTGTCTTTTCATCAATTGCTGACCATCACCAGCCTTCTCGGGATGCTTCCTCGTCCTCATCTCTCTCACATCCCCCGTTCTCTCGTCTGTAGCCGCCCTCCTTACCATCTTCCTCGTCGCCATCGTCGACTGGCTGCGCACGGGACAACCCCTCTCCGCCGCATCGATCGTGGGCGGTCTCCTCATCATCGTCGCCTTCTTCCTCCTGAGCTGGAGCACCTACCGCGAAATGAACGAGGAAAAGAGGAAGAGCCTCGAAGCCGAGGAAATGGAGTCCGAATGTGATGACTAGCTCGGCTTGCCCCATTCTATTTACTGTACCGTAGATGAGGTTTTCTAATAGCGTACATCTCCTCGAGTGTACCGGTCTTTTGGCTATCGGGATATTGTACATATTACTTATATTTCCGGGTTTCATAGAGGATTGGGTTTCCTTTAGATGTCTCTGCGGATAGAGGGTGCACACTGCAATGAGCAGAAGGGATAGTGCAATGGCAGTTATTCTATATAATGATCAATACCTAGTGCTCAACTCGCTTGCTTACTCTATACTACGTACAAGGATCGAACGGGCAGGCAGTTGGACGTCCTGGAAACCTATCATGACATGTTGGTCTTCCAGAGAAGAATCTTTCAGAGGAGTAAAAGTGGCTATATCAACACGAAGTGAGTCCGAGGGGGACTTTGACAGGGGGAAGGTGGGATTGGGTTGACTGGTTTGACGAAGACCAAAGCAAAGGCGACTCGACTAGCTAGTACCGAGCTTGGCCAAGGCACGGACACCTTGCTCCTCCCATTCTTGCTTGCTGACCCACATGTCCTCCTTGTCGGCGATCTGCGATATGTTAGAGACGTCACGTCGTCAAGGAAAGGGGCATTGGGGGACTTGGTTCTTACCAGGTTGGCGAGCACGGCACCGCCCAGGAAAACCATGTGTCTCCGTCGGGGGGGATCTTCGATGCGCACTTTGAATTTCTACGAGAGAGATTTAGTTTCAGGCATTCTCCAGGAAGGTTAGGATAGAAACGTACACCAAGTCGCTCGGGGTCTCCCTGGAGTACCCGCGTAAGCCACAGTTGCTTGAGTTCCTTCTCCAGCCGCGACGGCAGACCGGGGTACATGCTGCTTCCACCGCTGAGGACGATGGCCTTGTACAAGCTTGAGCGGACGTCGACGTCGGCGCCTTGGATAGTGTTGAAGAGCAGCTCGGCCATACCGGGTTGGTCGACGTCCACCAGGTGCGGTTGGAAGAGACACTCGGGGGCCTCGAAGCGCTCGCTGCCTACCCGGATGACCCGGCCGTCGGGGAGTGTGTATGATTCGACGAGAACGGTGGTGTCCTCGGAGAGCTTCTTGTCAAGCTCGAGGTCGTACGAGACGTAGCAGAGCTTCTCCTTGATCTGGCGCACTGTTTCGAAGTCGGCCGTACGGTTGAGGGCGTAGCCGCGGCGCAGGAGCAGAGCGATCAGGTTGCGGGTGACGTCGCGGCCGGCGACGTCCAGTCGGCGAATATGGTGCTTGAGAACGGTGGATTCATAGACGGGAATGATATGTGTGACACCATCGCCGGAGTCGACGACCACACCGCTGCTGAGACCTGGTACGAACAAAGATCAGCCGTCGTTACTTATTGCTCGGCCGTTGCACTCACCCTGAGCGTAGAGAGCAAGCACGGCTTGAATAGCGACGTATACGCCTCCAAAGTTGTATTGTTCCAGCATGACCTCGCACATCTTTTCGCGGTTCTTGAGGGGGTTCATTGGGGGTTCGGTGAGGAGGATCTTGCGCCCCGTGGGGTCGATTTTCATCTTCTCGTAGAAAGTGTAGTTCCATAGGTGCTGCATGTCGTCCCATTTCTTCACGATACCGTTCTCCATCTATATTACCCGCGGACATCAACCAATGGTTCCTGAATCAACACCCTGCTGCAAAGACGGTGACGGGAGCTCCGCCGGGAAGGCGAGCAACCGTTCGCAACAAGAACAGGGACATGAGAGGCAGAACATACAGGATAGCTGATCTGAAGCATTGATCTGGCAGCTGCAGCTTCATCTCCGCACATGATATCCTTCACGACAATGTCGCCGGCCTGTTCCTCAGTTCGCAGTATGGGCCGCCCCACTATCGAGGGGAACTGGTGCTCTGGGAAATTCTGTAGACGAAAGACGCATGAGTATGGCGCATGAGGGAGATTCTGTGCGTAATAACCGACATACCTGCGCAGCATATCCGACCTTGAGGAAACCAGTTCCTCCGTCGAGGACTAGGTGTGTGGGTTAGCTACCTGGCGGACGGGGGAAGCTGCCTGGAGGGGGAATGGTGCTCACCAATGGGCATATCCGCCATGGTGGTGGTCGAACAATAAGTACTTTTGGTTCAGTTAGTCCCTCCGTTGAAAAGCAACAGAAAAATACAGAGTGAAATGCGCTGTTGGGGAGGAGAGTTGTGTATGGATAGTAAAGATGAGGGGACGGCGAGGGAGTTTGGGTCTGGAGGTGTGTTAAGTCGATGGGCTTCCCCATAGTCGTCATTAGCGCGCCGAGCCGCATTCCATCAGCAACGGTACGCATGCTACCGGAGTCATAAATGTCACTTGACACCTTTGCATTTCAGTCTCGAGATGACTAGTCAGTAGATGATCCATCGAGCGCATTCAATTCAAGTAGACTGATGGAGAGTGCATTGTTGGGTGACGGTGATGAGACCCTCCCGCCTGTAAACACCAAACAACTATCAACAATGGAGTTCGAATAGTAAACCTGCCTGGTAATACTATATGTGCTCAAGGACGGCCCTCCCAGGACATCTTCTAGCGATTTCAGAGGCAGACATTCCTACAATGCAGAAGCTACAGCCTGGAAGCAGTCTATCGGCCGACGCCCTCCCGAGATCGGGACCGGCCGGTGATCCCCAGAATAAATAGATATACCCTCATCCGTCGTTCTCCTACGGTCCTGCCTGCGCAATAAACTCACATCCAAACCAAAACCAAGATGAGTCGAATCGGCTGGGTAAGTCTTCCTCCAGACCACACCAACCCAACCAACAATACGCTAATGATCTGAACTCAGTATGGCCTCGGCTCCATGGGCCTGGCAATGGCCACCAACCTCCAACGCCATCTAGCCGCAAAACAAGTCCTGAATCTGGTCTATTCAAATCGGACAATGGCACGCGGCGACACATTGAGAAGCCTAGGCGCCGTGCCGGAGCCGAGTTTCCAGAACCTCGTCGCCCAGTGCGGGATTATCTTCACCATGGTAATCCCCCTTCATCCAAAAGAAACTGCAGAACGCATACTGATAGCTGACAGGTCTCCAACGACACCGTGCTAAGCCAACTCATCACCACAGCCCTCGAATCAGGCCACCCGCTCAAAGACAAGATCTTCGTCGACTGCTCGACCGTCCACCCGCAGACGGTAGGACTGACCGTCTCCAAGCTCAAGGAGAAGCAGGCTTCTTTCCTATCTGCACCTGTCTTCGGCGGGAACCCGATCGCCGTGGACGGGAAGCTTGTCTTCGCGATCGGGGGGCCGAGGAGCGCAGCAGAGGCCGTCAAGCCGCTCATCCAGGATGTCATGGGGCGGAAGATCATCGACTGCGGCGAGGATGCGACCAAGTCCTCCCTGTTGAAGATTGCTGGGTGAGCCTTTCTCCCTTTAATCCGTTTGCGGGAGGGCGTCGGATGGTTTAGGCTGATTGTACAGGAACATTGTTACGGTGAACCTGATGGAAGCCGTCGGGGAGGCGCAGGTCTTCGCGGAGCGGACGGGCCTAGGTACCGGGCCCATGGAGGATTTGATCGGTGAGGCATTCGGTGCTGTGGCGGGTGGCTACTCGAAGAGGTTTGTGAATGATAGGATCTTGCTGGTGACTCCTACTGATTGCTGTAGACTGACAACCGGTGCCTACGCGCCATCCCTCGACTCCCGGCCTGGGTTTGGTGTCTCGCTGGCTATCAAGGACGCGAACCATGCGCTTGCCATCGCCCAGGAGCATAATGTCCGCCTGCCTGGTTTACAGGTTGCTCGGGAGAATATGATGGCGGCGAGGGAGTACGCGGGGGAATGCCTGGATAGCAGCTCCATGTATGGAGTCTTGCGGCAGCAGGCGGGGCTGGAGTTTTGGAATAGGAAGAGCAGGAAGGGTGGAAGGTAGAATGTAGATTATCAGCTTTGTTTGTATGCTTCGTGGACGCGTCCGTGTCGTGTTGGTGCTATATACCACTGTTTCGAACCATTATAGAACAAGAAAATGAAACCTTCGCTGCAGAACCACCAACGAAGAGATCTGAATAGATGTACAACAGAGCCCGTGAACCTCTGCTCGCCTGCTCGTAATGCGCCAGTCACAAAGAAAGTCGACAGTCAGATAAATCACCAACCATACACTCCATCTGCCCTTTTGTATATGAAACAAGAGAAGAAGAGACAAGAGAGGTGCACCACAAAAGAAATGGAGGTAACATGTGGATGAGACGCCGGACCCGCGAATGAAAGAAACATGACGTGTATTAAGATTTGATTCTCGCGGTTTCGGCCATGTACGGATACGCTTCCGCAAAAGATGGGCCGAGCGACCAATTGTTCAGATTTCGAAAATGTCGCTCAAAGACTGGATTAATGATGAGGTCCTCATGATCACTGGTGGAAAGCAAGCAGTCCGTCGCCTCGTACGGCCAGTTCACGGACAGCGTCCGGGTGAATGGGATGAACCATTGTTCAAACGGATATTCCTGATACGAGGCGACCAGCCGATCGCGCATCCGCGGCCACGGAATGTAGTCGATCCAGGCCGGATGGGGTGTGAGAAGTTGAGAGGGCCGAGGTGTGAGCCATTCGGGCAACCGCTCATAGTTCTCTGGCGTCGGGTAGATCTGCCACCGCATGAGGAGAAACATTATGTATAAGACAGCTACTTGCTCAGGCAGGGACGAAATATCTGGAAATGCGCGAAGGATATCGACAAACACCTTTGACAGTGGATGCGAGTGAACATTCTTTTCGGGGTTCAGTAGCGACGAGACACTCGGATAAGGGGGCCCCACGAGCTTCTGTGTGGGAACTCCCTCTGCCGCTTTGCGCTGACGATTCTGAAGAAAATCCAACAGGATGGCGTCCAATGTGCACGTCGGGGCTACGTTCCGGATGGGAGTTCTGTATGCGGGCAAGGGTTGCTCCGGCGCAGGACCGCTAGGCGAAGGTGTGTAGACTGGAGGCGGATCTGCCTGAGACGGCCTGAAGCTCTCCATTGATCGACGGAACCCTTCCACCCGAGGAACTTGCTGAGTGGCATCGAGCAGGAAATTGAAACCCAGTCTCTCGTCCGTACCAAAATCCAATCCATGAGCGAGGTTATGACGCTGATAGTCGAATGCGATCCGGAACGACGCCAGTCCGTTGCTGCTATCTTGTCGATGAGCACTCATCGTAGGTGCCGAGTGTGTCGACGTCGGCGTTTCTGCGCCAGAAGTTGTCGTGGTATAGGATGACTCGTATCCTTGGCCGCTCGAGGTGAAGTGGTGAGTCTCGGTGTACCGCAGCGGATTGAAGGAAGCATTCAGAGGTTGAGAAGGCGGAGGAGGGGGAGGCAGATCTGTTGTCCATTGTGTCAGAGATAGTCCAGGCGAGCATGCATGACAATACCAAAGAACACTCACTTGGGTCCTGCTTCGCAACCAGTGGCTGTATAATGTCCATCACCGCCTGAAGCCCGTGCTTCAAATCCCGATTCTCCGCCTGAATGGCTTCATTCCGCTTCAGCGCCGCCTGGAGATCAAGGAACGGTTTTTGAGACGAGAGCTCGCGCACCCGCTGCTCAAGCGACTCAATGTGCGATTTGGTCCGCTCCCGGATCGCCCGCTGGGCCTGCCGATCATTCGCTCGCTTTTTGGCCAATTGCTCGGGAGTCAGGTTGGCCACGCCGCGCGACGAGGTACTATTGAGCTTGCGTTTCCGGCCCGCGGCCGTCGTGGATCCGCCATTCTCGGCGACGGGTGTGTCGCCGTCGGCGGAGGTGAAACAGGATGGGGTAGGGGAGGCTTCCTGCTTGACGCAGTCGGGATCTTGATTTGGAGTGCAGAGGGCTGTTGAGGACGGGTTCGAAGTGAGTGGTATTGATGCTGTAGCTGATACTGACACTGTGGCTGACGCTGGAGCTGGAGTGGTGCTCACGGATGACGATGACTCCAGGGACGACGAGGGCGCCACATCATTTAAAGGAGGCAGGCGGGTGGCCATGGCCTCACTGGCGCGTCTAGCTGACGCCAACGGCCATTCAAAGCGTCAGAGGGAAGAAAAAATATTGGATGATGAGCTGTGCCAAGTGGGAAGTGGATGGAAATAATGTCCACGAGACGGTGGATTGTGTCAGCGGAAATACGAAAGACTCGACATTTGGACAGACGACAGATAGAATTGGGCGGGGTAGATATAATTTTTCTATCTCAGTTCAGGATCGTCCTCCTCCTCTTCCTTCGGCGTTGCTGCTGCTGCTTCTGCTGCTGCTGAGCCAGATGCTGTTTTACATGGGGGCTGCATCTTTCCCACAGCTGTTCACGATTCGAGCCATTCCTTCAGAGACTAAGACAAGGGAACGACAACGGTTTGGGGTGGGGCCCCAAACCTTCCGTCGCCGTGGCTCCCTTTCTTGGGCCTTGCGAGGACTTTGGGACTTTGGCTTTGGCTTTGGGCCTATCTAAGGTACCGTAGGATTCTGGGGCCTTGGATGGGAGGGTTCTGGCTCAGCAGCCCCGGAATATCCTTTCTTCACTTGGTGATTCTTGCGAGTTGCGACCGTTATCTAGATTACTCCGCCTTTTCTTCTCAGTTAAGCTGTGGTGATCGGAGTCTGTCGGTCTGTCTGTCTGACTCTGAGGGTCTAGTCTTATCCACAGCCACTCTTATTGGCCGCTAATGTAATCCATCTACCATCTCTCGCAGTCCCATTCGATCGGATTATCGTGGAAACACTATAGACTATGCTGGATCGCAGCCAAGGCTCCTTCAGCCATCCCAGGATCCCCCCTATCATTTAGATTAAGAAAAAAATCGAGGCACTGCCGCCACGATAGACCGGGGTTTCTAGGTTTCTAATTTACAGGATTCTAGGCTCCCAAAATTGTTAATTGCCACACTCTCCGCCATTGACTCAAACTAACTCAATCCGCCGACGTCTCGCCGACATTTGGTGATTATTGGAACTAACTGGACACGGAAAACGGTCCTTGCAGATACTTGTCAGATATCCACTGCAGGAGGACTAGTCCGTCTAGAGACTAGACCTGCATTTAAGAGTATGCGAACCAGAGATTAGAGAGGGATTATCTCAACCAATCGCGGCCTGATGGACCATGTCGAGAACATCATGTACAAAGTGCGCTAATCCTCCAGTTTATGTACCGTACAAAAGACCGAACGGAAAAAGAAAATAACCGACCAGAAAGTTTGCGCTGCAGAACCGTTACATGGTTGACAAGCCATACACCGTGTCAACTTGTCTAAATCCAAAAGCAGGAAGGCGTACTTCCAACACAAATTACAACCGAAAGGGGCGCGGATCATTGGAGCAAATGGCCCATTTTCGATATCTGCGAGGAGAGTGTGAGACATTTTTCAATGATGAAGGGAAAAAAAAAAAAAAAAAAAAAAAAAAAAAAAACAACTGGTTTGCAAGAGATAGATTGCCGACATACCTTCGTTCTTAGATAACCTTCGACCTCTGAACTCTTGATTCCCATCTTTCCACCCGATCTCCATGCCAATGGGACCATCGGCACCCTCTCCTTCACCACCACTTCTCGGTTAGGTCCCTCAACCGCTCGAATCTTGTCCGGATTATTCGTGAGTAGCCTGATGCCGTGCGGATTCGAGTCAACCCCTAGACCAAGATCCACCAGGATCGCCGTAGCTAATCCGTAACTTCTTGCATCCGCAGGGTGGCGAAGCAGGAGATTGGCTTCCACCGTGTCAGATCCCAGATCCTGAAGATTGTACGCTTTCAGTTTCTCGCCAAGACCAATGCCTCGTCCTTCTTGGCGCAGGTACACAATCACACCCCCAGCAGCATTTGACGGTACGGCCACATCCTGCTGGGACGCAGCCTCTGCCAATGTCTCCGTGGGCAGCGACATGAGTCGAGCTGCCTCGTCGAGCTGCTCGCCACAGTCGCAGCGTGCAGACCAAGCCGTCTCACCGGTGTAGCACTCCGAATGGATTCTCACAAGAGGTGCTTCCTTGAGGCTGCTCTGAGGCGGTGTGTGCGGACTGGATACAGCACCGCCAGCTTCCGGGCTGGCAACTTCCCCGGCTTTCTCCTCGTCATACCAGCTGCTCACACGGCCCGGACGGAGTTTCCCTATATACGCACCGCGGATCATGCGATCCATCTCCGTCTCCCCAGGTCGGACCTTGTCCAAGCTTCTGCTTCGAATGGTATTCCCAAAAACAATCGCTAAATGCTCTTTGTTGTCCAAATCATTGTGATACAGGTGGAGAAACATCTCCGCGCCCGTTGTCGTGGGTATCCGAGCGCGGACGACACACTCGACATTGGGAAGGCGAGACAGCAGCCTCGGGGGCTTCGTATGTGTTGACTCTTGCCGTGCACTGGCTAATTGGGCCTGTCGGAGCAGCTCTGCGGTATTGATTGAGCCCCCGGGGGTCGCTGGAGGGGTGAAGGAGGGGGAGAGTAATGATGCGGGAACCGCGGGGGTCATGTCCCCGCGGTCAGTGTCGGTGCTGCTGATCTGACTGGAAGTCTCATCTCGGAGTTCATCTAATCTGGAGTGTAACACAGGGACTGATGTGATGTTCGAGTTCAAAGAAAGCTCGTCGACGGGCTGTGGCGTGGTAGGCGTTTGCGCCTCGAAAGACGGAGAGGCATGGGACGGTAAATTCGACATTGCGATGACGGACTTGGGGTTGGAGGAGGAGGGGGGCGAAAGAACAGTTTTAGAGAAGGGTATCTCAACAAAGAATGATCATTACAGATAATAATATATGAAGAAAAAGTAAGATTGATCACTTCACCACACTCTCTGCAAGAAAAAGACGACGATTGCAATCATATTTCGGTCACTCTTGCGGAAACGGATTCGATGTTCGGCTCCTCGGGACATCCGCAGCTGCAGTCGGCGGGGGAGAAGGGGCGCTGACTCATCGCGAGATTACATGAAGGTCCACCTGTCATTTGTCAGGCCTGACGTGATCCACGGCAATTATGCCTAGGTACTTAGCAGTGAGTCTAGCATCTTCTACAAGATGAAAATGGCCCGATCAAATAGATAGAGCCGCAATCCATAGTTATCTTATCATTATTGTCAATCTGCTGCTATCGAAGCACACGAGACCGAAAAGTAAAATATCCCAGCCTCAACACCAGATTTTAATCCCATATGATCAAACAAGCCAGACTCCTTAACGGCCTTTTCTTCCCGTAATTTAAGAACACTTCTGCTAAAGGGTATCATCAAAAGGGAGTCATCCAAAATTCAGTCCGCCTTTATTCATTTCCCCGGAATGTCTAGGACAAATCGTCGATCGACCTCCATTTCCTTGTCATCCTCTTCGCCCTCGAATTTGAGGCGGTAGGTGTCCTTTTTCGTGCCCATCACTTCAGCACGGTAGAATGTAGTAGTGTCGGGGTATCGTGCTAGAACTTGCTTCCCTACAGGAAACACCGGTAGTGTGGAGCCGACCTGGGGAATAGGAATCAGAGATGCAGCAGTGGTCTTGTAGACAGCGCCTTGTTCGCCATTCTCATTTGGTTCGGGGTCTTGGACGTCGTATCTAGTGGTAAACAGGTCAATTTCCTTGCGATCAGATAGGACGAGCGACGATAACATACCTCTTCTTAGGACCGTCACCGGAGATTCCCTTGATGATACACTGGATCCCCTCCCCTTCAACGCCCTGTTTGTTCTTGTTATGTTTGAAAACCACTTCGGCACCAATGACCAGCTGCCCGTTGCGCTCCGCAATTGTGCCTCTGATGCTTTCCGCCGTCTCTTCAATTTTGACCATGACACTGTCACGAACCTCGCGGCCGTCGCGGGTCTGGGGACTGGAAGCACTGGTACTACGTTGAACGCCTTTGATGCGGCCAATTTTGTCCGATACAGACGGACCTGAGGGACCGGGCGAGTCTGTTGCTGATCCATCCACATCACTTCTCTTCTTTCGTGACTTGACCAGAGAGGCGGCGCGGTTGAATGGAGCTTCCGCTTCAGATGCTTGACGAAGCGCGGTCAATAACCCCAGGTTCTTGATCACGTCACTGGGTTCGTCTTGGAGAATAGCTCTCTCTTCCTCGCAGAGCTTGGACATTTGGCGATATAGACTGTCCAGCTGATTATGCTCGCTGAGAGTGGGTCCTATCCGAAGTCAGTGGTAGTGTTCTTGAAAATCGTGAGCACATAGGATAATTGCCAAAACAATCGGTATCACTATGGTTGTGGCAAAGACCAAGGTCCGTAGCCATTTTAATAAATAGAGTACACGCGGGCAGAGTAGAAGCGGGCTGTCTATCGAACAGTTGACTGTTTCCTAGACACCGATGCAAAAGGGGTATAGCAAAGGACCACAGTACTGTAATCCGACAAGGATAATCGTAAAAAAGGTGAAGAAATCGACTTACTTCCACCGTCTCTACCAATCTGTTCGTTCAGTGCAGCAATCTCTTCAGCCACGACTTTCTGCTTGTCATTTTTCTCCTTGGCCTTGCGTAGGTCCTGTAGAATCTTGTTCCACATATCAGTCTCCTCATTAGCCGCGAGACCATTGTCTCTTGGCACAGGAGGACCTCTAGGCCGATTCCGCGACATCGTATGGGATGGGGACTTGGACAGCCCAACAGTCAGCGACAGCTCTTTACTGCTCCCGGAAGGCGCAACGGGTCCAGACTTCTTGCGCTGTTCAAGCTTCAGCGCCTCCCACTCAAAGGCGGAGACGATCTCCTGGTGCCGTGCGCTGCGTGTTCCCCGAGCTGCGCCGTGCCTTTGATTATGTGGACGGCCAGTGGGGGGGCTGTTGGAGGATGATCCTAAGGGCGGAGATACAGCAGTGGGATTCTGCTGGCTTAATTTCGGTTCAGAGCCGTTTCCCTGATCAGAAGGTACACTGACACCGACAGATACCCCGAAGCGGCGGCTAAGAGTAGTAATACTGCTCTGACTCTGGTCAAGCGCGTTGGCCGGGGTGTGCTTGGCGGATCCGATCACATCGCGTCTGGCCGAGGAAGACGAGAGGGCGGAGGAGGCGGCCAACTGGGGACGACGCTGATTGGCGGGCGCCATGACGGATGCGGTCAGCCAAATCGGGATGGATCAAGTCCGTGTCCAGTAAGGTAGCATAGAAACAAGCATCCGGAGGGGTAGAGAGGAAGAAAGGAAGTCCTCACGAAAAGCGTGATCCCGAGTGCTTTTTAGAAGGTTGACTGTTTGCTGCTCGGTGAATTACAGAAAGATTTTTCGCAGCGCTAGTAGAGTAGTGCTCGCGAGATTCACTGCTCCATCCATATTATTGTGTTTACTCGGGCCTCTGATTGCGAGAATTGCCCCTCACCAGGAAGAATGCCTCCAGTACCACTACTTCGACTCCAATGCGGTATGTTTTTTGTCATTGTCATTTGCGAATGTCCAGTACGTATGGAAAGCTGACGAATATGTGTTTTGAAAGGTGTCAATAGCTATGATTGGGGTAAGATCCATATACTTTGTTCTACCCTATGAAGCAGACACTGATATATTCTTATAGGTAAGGTCGGTCATGAGTCGGCTGCTGCCAAGTATGCTGCAACTACAGCAGCTTCCGATTTCTCAATAGAATCAGACAAGCCTTATGCTGAGGTACTTTCTTTCTTCACAATGGCTATAGACGAAGATCGAAACGCTAACACCGATGACGTAGTTATGGATGGGAACACACCCCTCACTCCCTTCCAAAGATCTCGAGACTCAGCGCACCTTACTGGATATGGTCCAGGACAACCAGGCATTGATATCTCAAGAGGTCAGCGAACGATATGGCGGAAAGCTTCCCTTCCTGTTCAAGGTCCTGTCCATCAGAAAGGCGCTCAGCATTCAGGCCCATCCGAACAAGAAGCTGGCAGAAAAGCTTCATGCCAGAGATCCCCGCAACTATCCAGGTCAGTAAAAGGCCTTACGCAGGTTTTTGTTGTCTAATTTGGAACTGCATTCCACTGATATTGACTCCTCTTCTCAGATGACAACCACAAACCCGAGATGACCATCGCCATCACCCCCTTTGAAGGCCTTTGTGGCTTCCGTCCCCTGGCTGAAATCATCCACTTCCTCAGAGCGGTCGCGCCTCTTCGTCAATTGGTGGGGGAGCAGGCCGCCGGCGAATTTGAGAACACAGTCAAGGGCTCGGAGGAATCGGAGGACCCCGCGGTGACCGAGAAAAATAAGCAGGCTCTCCGCACTCTCTTCACCTCTCTGATGAGGTCCTCTCCTGAAAGTATTGAGGCCGCAACAAAGGAACTTGTCGCGATGGCCCAGAACTCGCCCGAGACTTTTGCGACTTCATCCAGCACACCGGAGACCAACCCCACTAATCCTGCGGAACTGGCCGCCATCACGGTGCGCCTCAATGGACAGTTTCCCAGCGACATCGGCTCCTTCGTGTTCTTCTTCCTCAACTTTGTCAAGCTCGAACCGGGTGAGGCTATGTTCCTCAAGGCTGATGACATTCATGCATACATCTCCGGCGACATCATTGAGTGCATGGCCTCATCGGACAACGTTGTGCGGGCAGGCTTCACACCCAAGTTCAAGGACGTGGATACGCTGGTGGACATGCTGACGTATTCCTACGCGCCCATCGCTGAGCAGAAGCTTGAGCCGACCGACTATCCCTATGCGGTCCTCAATGCCCCTGCTTACTCTAGCGGCTCCTCCTGCATCCTGTACGATCCCCCCATTGAGGAGTTCAGTGTGGTCAAGACAGATCTCAAGCGGCTAGGTGCCAAGGCGACGTTCGATGGAATTTCGGGTCCGAGCATTGTAATCTGCACCGCTGGAGCGGGTAAGATAACAGTCGGCCCCAAGACGGAAGAGGTCAAGGAGGGCTATGTGTTCTTTGTTGGAGCCAATGCAGAATGTATCATTGAGAGCACGGGAGAAGATACCTTTACTACGTTTAAAGCGTTCTGTGACTTGACTGGGAAGGAGGACATGGTAAACGGAAACTAGACGTCGGTTGCTAACTCAAATATCTTTTCATTTATTCCATTCAATGAAACCTTGCCATCCTTCCATCTCAGCGACTCATATTGAGCTTTGACTTTAGGCCTTTTTGGTTGGGACTCCCAATTGGGAAGATCGCCACTCCGACAACATCTACTGCTGACGAATAGCCGAGGTTTAGGCATCCACCAACACCATGGCCACGTCGCGCCAGCCCAGACACACCAGGGTGAGTCTCTGAACCTTGAAACAGATAGACCAGCGCAAATTATCTACGGCCGATCACCCGAACCGGCGGGGGATGAGCTATGGAGTGCGGGGAAGAGCGCTTATTCAACCCTTGGGATAGCCCGCCCAGCTCTCCAGCATTTAGATTCGACCGTCAAACAGCATATGTCTTTTTTTTGTGCCGTCTCAGGCTGTCTGTGAGATAGTCGCCGACCATTCAAGATGGCGGACCACCCGGATAATGTTCGTCTCACACTGCTGGAGAAAGCTGACCTTATTCCCGGCTACCTCTCTGTTCTGGCAACTGCGCTCTATAGCGCAGTCACAGGCATCTTCCGCGGGAGCACCGGTGCAAAGGAATATGGGGTCCATGTCGGCCATGCGATTGTGAGGAAGATCGTGATGAGGTTCTCTATACGGCAAATGCAGTACGTGGATCAACATCCGCCATTCGATCTGTGAATACCACCTCTGACGTCCAAAAACAGGTCAATTTCCCCCTCAACGAGCAAAGCGTATGAGCAGTTCATGACCAAAGAGGGTCGGCAGGCACAGACCGTGACGCTCAAGCACGGCGGCCGGGGCCACTGGATCGGGAATCCCAGCGCAAAGAACGTGGTCATCTATTATCACGGTCAGTTCCCCACTGCTTTGGGTCGCGCCAGCGTTAAGGGTACAACATGGCTGACAGCAACCAGGCGGGGGATTCGCCATCGGCGCACCACCCGGCCACTTCGACCTCTGCTCGCGCATTGTAGCCGACCTCAACGCAAGGGGCCACGACGTCGCCATCTTCTTCCTCGCATACACCCTCACCCCGCACGCCGCCTACCCGGCCCAACTGCGCCAGGCCGTCGAAGCCCTCCGCTACATCCTCACCGAGACAAACCGCTCGCCATCAAACGTCATCGTCGGCGGCGACTCTGCAGGAGGGAACCTCGCCTTCGCACTGCTGCTGCACCTCTCCCACCCACACCCCGAGATCGAGCCCGTCGCGCTCTCAACCAACCTCGCCGGCGTGTTCGGCTTCGCGCCGTGGGTCAGCTTCCGCACAGACGGGCCATCGATGGCCGCGAACAGGTTCAGGGACATGATCACCGCAGACGCGCTGAAGAGGTGGTCGAGTGCGTATCTCGCCAGTGGGAAAAGCGATGCCTGGAGCGAGCCGTCGCTCGCGCCTGTGGAGTGGTGGGCGGATGCAAGAACCGACCAGGTCCTGATCCTTGCGGGTCAGCATGAGATCTTGTTCTCGGCGATTGATGACTTTGTGGAGACGTTCAAGGTATTTATTTTTCGTCTTACCTTGGAAATTATTGTGTCTCGTTTGCTGATTGTGGCTAGTCTGTGGTCCCGAATACCACTTACGTGGTTGGGTATGGTGAGACGCACGTCGATGCGGTCTATAGTGCTCCGTTGAAGAGTACAGAGAGTCAGCAGGGGAAGGAGTTGAAGAGGTGGCTCGGGGCTCGGTTGTAAATGTTTGTGTGGACGGGGATGTGATGTATATATGCAAGGGCGCTACCGGCCTTGGCTTATATAGTAAGGTTACATTGTATACCTCTCTACATATTATGATATTATGATATTATGATATCATGTTCAGATATGTCTATATATGATATATCCTCTGAGCCATCAAAGTTTTCTAGTCGCACATGAGCAACGTCAACAGAAACACTTGTCTATGTGATTTTTATTGGAGAAATCAATAAAAAACAAAGAAAAAGGGCATCGCTGGGTAACACAATTATAGCTTAGCTGTCATACCAATTCATTATAGAAGACCGAATACACACTGAAAGAGGAACGAAAGAAACAGAGTTGACCTAGAGTCCTCCGTAAACCTAAGAAGCCACTCTCGGAGCGTACTTGGACGCAGCAGCATCAAACAGCTCGCTCTTCTCCTGGATATCGGCAATTAAGGCATGCGACGGCTGGACTTGTTGGAGACGACTGCAACAACAACAACAACAATCTGTTAGCTGACCTCAATCTTCATCAAGCTCGACAGCAAACATACCTCTCCAATTCCTCGGTAGGCTTCCCAGCCAATACATTCAACACAATGGCATTGGCAATCAACTCCGCCTCCTCAGGGTATTTCTCCAGCGCAGCCGACAGCGCAGCTTCGGCCTCGGGCAACCGGCCCAGATGGATCTCCGCGACAGCCTGTCCGACGATAGACAAAGGCGCCGACGTACCAGGCGCAGAGGCAAGTTCTTCGTAGACGTAAAAGGCAGACTGGTATTTCTCACCTCCCTGAATACCGAGATAAGCATTAGCCACGTCCATGGGATCAACCACTCTGAGGGAACAAAAACAAGAGGAGACAGAACATACAATTCTCATCCCCACCCACGACTCAGCCAGATTAACAAGCAGAGAATCCTGCGCCCAGCGCTTAGCAGCCTGCACCTCCTTGAGCGCAAGATCAACCCGGTTCTGCTGGAGATGAATCTGAACGATCAAGGCAACACTACCCTCACACCGCACCATTAGCCATTGCCTTGTTGCACCGCAATCCCAAAACCAATCGCCAAAAGGAGAGGCTCAAAGAGGATAAATAGAACTCACGCCTCCAAATTCCCCTGATGCTTCGTCAAAACCGCCAACGCCTCCTCGCTCCGGCCCTGAGCCTGCAGCACCGTGCCCCCAAGAACCTGCACCGAGGGATTTTCCGGATAATTCTCCGCCAGTTCCTGCGTCAGCTGGAGCGCAGACTCGGCATCGCCCGCTGCGAGTTGCGCCAGCGCCTTCACCGCAGCGAGTTCGGGGTTCTCGTCTTCGCCGTCGACGGCGGACAGGACCTCGACGGTCTGGCCGACGGCGAGCTGGGCGCGGAGCTGCAGGATGCGGGCGGTGAGGTGGTTGTCTGGTGAGAGGGCCGAGGTGTCGAAGTCGATCACATTCTGGTATTGGCCTTGATGGAAGGCATTGTGGATGTTGATGAGCTCTGCGGAGATTAGGAGTCAATTAAGTTGCTTTTCGTAGGCTGCGAAATGGTCTTCGGGGTGTCAAGCGGTCAGCACTCACCACCTTCTGTCGAGAATGGGTCCATATCGAGTAATGCGAAGAGATCAACGGATTAAAAAAGGATTAATATTGTAGAGGTGGACAAGTATATGCTGGCCTCAAAACACGGTCCATGTCTTGGGATCATAAGGCGGTGAGAGCAGGTCAGCCGATGGATTAATGGCAAGTTATCCGATCGCGCAATGAGATGCAAATCTCCATATTCTATCTCAATTGGGTAGATACGGGTGAATATGATGGGAATAGTAAAGATGTACTTGTTAGAGGAGAGGAATTCTTTCACTAAGTTCCTTATATCTAACAAATTCGAGAAATTGCAATGGCTGCCCGTAGCTTTGGAAAAAGGAGCGTCCCAGCCGCATCTTCATAGTAAGACAAGTGGAAGAACTAAAAGACAGGGACGCCTCGCCATCAGCGTATCGTCAGGAGCCCTTGGAGATGCGTATGGCAGACTGCAGGATGATTTCTCGCCTGCGAGCGTGGGAATGAAACGGAGGGACCTTCGCAAACAATGCCTCCAGACGTATCCTCCGACAATTTAGGACAAGCAACAGTCATTTCGCTGGTAACTCCTCAAATGCTACCGTTTCATCAGATACAATTGAAACCACAAGTAATGCCATCTTGAAAGCGAAAGCCCTGGAAACGCTCGAAGGAGCTTTCTAAGGCATGAGGAAATCCGTTGGAACAATTCACAGCAATACACACAATGGTAAAAAAAACAAAAGAAAAGCAATGGGTATCGCCAGACGGGTATAACAGTGTCAGTATAATCCAGTTAGCACAAATAAACAGAACAAATATAGCGACATCAAACAACAGAAGTCTTGAATGCGCGGTTAGAATCCGCGAAAGAGTAAGGGACCGTCCCAGACGTAATACATGAGTAACGAAGCAAGCAGGTATATGATCACGGTTCCCTCAAACCATCCGGTGGTGATGAACAATCGCTATGCGCCATGTTTCCCTGAAGCACTTGGAAAATCAAGAAGAGCAACGCAAAGAAACAGATGCAATCTCAATCAGAAGAACGCCGCTCCAATATTTGCACAGGAGTATTGGTCATCCAGATGCGAGGTGGTGATGATGATGATAATTTTGAGGGGACGGGCCAGAGGATAGAAGATAAGGAGTAAATGTAAAAGCACGAATCCCAGGTATGGCAGGGTTGGTAGGACTCTGTCAAAGAAACAGAGATGATGTGGATGTCGTTGAAACAGTAGGCGTCAACGCCGGAGATGTATCCTTGTCATCTGGGCTTGCAGGCGTCTCGCTACCCTTTTCAGATCTTTCTGTCGATGAACCACGCTTGAACACGGTTTGGCCAATCTGACGAAGGATCCCCAAACGCTCGGCTCGAAGTTCCTCGGCGCCTAGTCGTTGAACCGGCACCGGCTCCTCCTTGGTAATTTTGCAGAATAGGGTGGAGAACAGATATTGATCGCCGCCCAAATCGTACAGGGGAAGGTAACGGTAACCCTGGGAGACACTGCTCAGTTTGGCAGTGAAAGTGGCCAGTTGAACACTGTTGTTGTTCCCAGCACTGCGCCCATCCAGTGAGCTCCAAACAGTCCAGCGAACGAACACCAGGTCTGGATACTTGGTCTCGAGCGATAGCTTGAAACGATCATTGAAAGTTGGGCTGTATCCGTTGCTCTGCTCGATCTTTGTGCGCCGACGATGCGGATAGCCAATGCCCGACACGCCGTTCCGCGCGGAAGCATTCATGCCTCCTTCTCCGACGACAAAACTCTGGCCGCGATCATCGGCGCTGAACATTTCGATTTCCACATATGGGTTGATATTGTCGTCAGGTCCCATGGTGCGTGGTCGAGGAAGTTGTTGAGCGGAAATGACCTCCACTGAGAACCGAACCAGCTTCCGTTCGGTGGACGCCTTGCTCGCTTGCTCATAAGGCGGGAGACGAAGTGATTCGGGCTTGAGGACGTAGCCAGTGCGATCAGTTCCAGCGGCAAACATGGCTTGGTTCAGCTGCATTCCGATGTCGTATGTTTGCCAATTCAAGGCTGCCATTTGCACGCCGCGTCGCCAGAACTTGAGCGGATCGAAATTGGACGAACGCAAACGAAACCCGGACGGATAGACTCGCGTGAGGTATTTTTGATTGTGTCTTTCCAACAGCGCCTTATTCTCCGCGTCACGGCAGATGCTCTCGAAAGCCCGCTCCGCGAAGGAGTAAACATGGTTGAATCGCTGACTCTCGGGAGACGAGAAACTATGCCATTTGTAGCCACGGGTGTAAACTCCAAGGTCTGATAGAGGCTTCGTGATCTTGCTCTTCTGACGTCGCCTTCTTTCTCTCTTGACCGACACCAACGCGCCATCGCTGTCTTCTGTCGCGCTGCTCATACTTGTGGTGGTGAAAGACCGTCTATCCTGTGAAACAAACGGCCCTACACTCTCCTGGCCAATGGTCGCAGGACTGGAGAGAGGAGGAAGGTTCATGAACATAGGATTCTCAGGGACGCTAGGACGCATCCATGGGGAACTTGAGCTGCGTTTCCGACCAGAGCTCGCAAAAGAAGTCGAGGTATCTTGCCGCACTCCCTCGAGGGTCTCGTCACATGTTTTGACTTTGACGAGAATCCGGCCCTTCAGTTCTTCTGGTGATGGGAGGACAAAGCTATTTGTCAAGAGCGGCTCCAGGACAAGTCGTTCCTTAAAAGTGTCTTTCATGATCTTGACCATTGCCAGCTGCTGTTCGGGATTGCAATGAACCTCGAGCGAGAGGATCAGGGGAAAGTCGCAGGCGATAAATGCATATCGGTTGATGACAGTAATGCAATCGGCGAAGAGAACACTGGTTGTCATCGTCCGTCCATGCGAAACGATCGGGCGGCCATCGGCACCATCCCAGCAGTCAATCTCGACGCATCGGCAACCCTGTGACAGAGCGCTGATATACGCCTCTGTGCTGGAAGCGCCGGCAACTTGACGGCCCAACAGGTACGTGTTATGGGAGCTAGAAATGAAATACTCATTGAGCGGTCGGTCAAATCGCGATTGAGGAGGGCAAGATGCGTATATTCCGTTCCAGTTTGATGAGAGAAAGGCAGAGAAGGCTTCCAGGCTCATTCGAAAAGCCTGACGTTCCACACCTTCTGGGAGACTTGGTGCTCGCGGCTTGGACTTTCGAACATATTTGTCAAAAACTGAAACCCAATAGGCACGATCGGTATCAACATCTTCTTGCTGTGCGTCGCGGAGAAAAGCCAGAAATTCGTCGATGGTGAGACCTTCCTGGGCACTCGCGGCCCATGTTTTAAACAGGTCCTTGATATCTTTTCTTTCTTTTAGACGAGCGACAAAGTTCTGAAATTCTGAAAAGTTGAGTCGACCCTTGTTGCCAAGATCAGCCTTGGAGAACTGAGCTCGAAGCATGTTCTTTGAACAATTGATATGCAAGCTTCGACACACTGTTTCAACGGCACCGAAGTCAAGGCTCTCTTCTTCGCCGGGTGCCAAGCCCTGAGGGAGCAGCCTTGACATTTCACGTTGCCAGTGCGCTTTTAAGACAGTCTCACTCTGACCGGACCCAGCCAAGCCAGCCATGAGATTAATTCGATACTGAGAGATATTCTCCAGAGTCGTTGTCCAAAGTTCAAGGATATGGTCATTGGGAGCAATGAGGTGCAACGTCTTGACGGACCGACCCTTGGATTTTTCAGGATCAGCAATGACGATGGTGAACCAGCGGCCTTCAACATCCTGAGGAACTTGGTGTTCCTCGCGATAGTTGCGCGCATCCGCTCCGACGCGGACCTCCTTGATATCGTCAATGTAAAAGCGTTTCGCCGGGTTTGACAGATCCCAGTAAACCTTGCCTGCATCAAGGTCGAGGAAGAAGCGCACCTGCTTCTTGCGCTTCTTAGTCACTTTCGTCAGCACCGTCCCGCGCTGAATCGCCGAATCAACTTTGGGCGCAACGGCGCCCGCGTTGCGCGAGGCCACCATGTTGGCGTCATTCGGGAGACTGGACGCTTCCGAGCCACACCAGGCACCCAGAGAATCCACCGCGTCGTTGCTATCTTCTTCGTTACTAGAATCAAGAGCACACTCACGACCGGTCTGAGCTGCGGTTTTACTGTCGCTGCGCCGCCGCATGATGACCGGACCGGAGCTGCGATCTCGTTTATCACTGTGAGTCGCAGATTGTCTTCTTCGCGTGAGCTTGCTGGCTGCGCCTCTCGATATTCTCCGCATCAGGCCAGCGCCTTTATTCGGATTGGGGCCCGCAGCGTCCACATTTGAGGCCGCCGGATTACCTTGGACAGCCATCATTGACTCTCCAAGCTCGAAAGAGGAAAGTGAAACGGGAGGAAAAGAAGATAAACGCCCCCGAAGGGCGTCGGTAGCGATCTGTAATGGTGTGCCTGAAGGGCTAGAAGCATTCGAATGGTTGGAAGTGGGGAAAAGAGATGAGGGAGTAGTTGTGAGCGAAGACAAATAAGAGGTTGCCGAGGAGGTCTGAGCTGCGGGCGAAACAGACGTGATGACATGATGTAATTTTGGAGGGCTGGGGAGAGAATTGTTGATATTTAAACTGGGCTGAGTGTCGCCATTCAGAGCCGCAGGCGACGAAGTAGTAGCATAAGCCATTGCGGCTACTGAATATACCGCTAAGCTGTAGAACGTGAGATAGAGAAGAGTTGTATTGAATCGTGTCTGTGCCTGAGTCACCTGGACTCTGCGGAGGACGAATGAAGTTCAGGGCGGTTACCAAAGGGATGCAGTTGCTTCGGTGAGCAGCCTATAGCTAGGATGCAATACGAGCCCTAAAAGGGAACGTGTCTGAGTGAGAAATGTACAAGCCACGTCCTTAGCGGGATTGCTCCGATTTTGATATCTGCATCTTGGCCGGCCTTTGATGCAAAGCGGAGAGCCCTGCCTGAGAGCGCTCGCGAGAGAGGAAAGCAGACAAGCAAAAGGGGCAGAGAGGTCGACTCAGGTCCTTGATAGCAATTGAGACAGGCACTGGCTCTGTTGTGTAACGATAAGGCTGCGGCCGAAATCTGACAGGCGCACAGTAACGAATCGCAGAATCGTGCAATTGCGCCTTTTGACTGGAGACTTGGCTGCGCGCTCGCTCGTCTCCGTGTCGGCCTCGGTTGGAGGGCTGAGCTTCGTCCTTGTTCTTATTGTCTCCTGTTATTATTATATTTTAATAACTCTTTTTACCTCCCCGGTCGACTATGATATTTTTACCCCTCCTCGGAGCGCCGATCTTCCAGTACGCGGGGAAAGCTATATCCTCTGCAAGAAAAATGCGAGGGGATTGCGGAGACGGGCTGTCTCACTGACAGGAGATATAGACGGCCGCTGTAGTGTAATGAGGGACAAGGCGAGCGAAATTCAAAGACAATTTCTTTTTGCGCTCTCTTCTTATTTGCTCTAAGAAAGCGAGATGCGAGTCACAACGTATGCAACTGCGCATGTGCTCGGTTGTCAGCAGAGCCCCCCTCCGCAGAACCAAGCAGCGCTCTTTTCGCGACAATAATTGGAACAAGAGCCAGAAAATCGAACTATGCGTCGATTGGCGTCACTCCTGACAAAAGGGCGAGGCGGCGCGGGTAGCGGAATGGGGAATCGGCGACGAAAATTGGGGCCGATTGCAACGCGAACGCAGGATTGCCTGCCAACACAGGTGGATGCACGCGGTCCAAAAGGGAAGAGGGACTTGAGGATGAGCAATCGGAGATTGGACCGAGTAGAGAGGAAACGTCGTGAGAGGTAATAGTGTAGTTTTGCTCGACGTCAAAGCTATGCCGGGTTTTCCTGCACGGTTACGTGGTGCGAAGGAGATTGACCTGCAGTAACACCGTCCAGGCAAGTAGACCGACAAATCTCTATGTGAGTCAGAAACGATGATGGATCATGCGACGGAGGAGAATGTGCCAGCGTTATCCTTCGTCCAGGCAAAAATCGAGTACTCGGGAGGTTATAGATGGCGGTACAAAGGATACTTGTAGGATGAAGTGGGAGAGGTTGGAAAAGGGAGTAGGAAAAAAAAGAAATCTGAAGAATTGTTCGAATTTCTTCTCTTCTTTGGATACCCTTTTTTTTTACCCTTTCCGAAAAAATAATAATAGGTAATACTAAATGACGGGGAGGAAGATGATAAGGTAGTTTTAGGGCCGCACGGGGCAGGGCTGTGATTGGAATTGGCAGAAGGATTTTGGAAGGCTCGAATCGAACTCGAAGAAACCGATGGATGTTTCAATTGATTGAAAGAAAGCTCAGGTGGATCCTTACACTGACGTACAGCTTGGTATTGCAGTATCGTCACAGCCGTTGATACACGTACGGACAAGTGTACCAGTTCCCCAGTTAGCCTCTCCAGGCCTTGCCTTGTAATCGATACCTTTGATGTAACGCGTCGCGGTGGCGTATCTTCGTTTGCCTTTTCCTCTCTTCCTCGTCGGAGGCCTGCGGATATTCCCTGGGGGGATACAGAGTACTGATTGTTGTTTCGAATATTACCAGCCTTTCTCTTGCTGGTACGGAGTATTAGAGGTTGGGATTTGGTATCGAACGATGAGCACTTGTAATGATGATATAACGCAACAATAATGGTGATGTGATGGCTTTTTCGGAGGTCCCGATAGGAATGAAGGACACAGATCTGTGGTGGTAATCAAACTATGCTTGTGAAAGGGAGTACAATCCTCCATTTAAATATTAGACTATGAGGGTCAAGAAAGGGGTGATACTTCATCAGGCATGTAGTCTCATTAGACTGGGCCGTTGAACTCCGTATCTACATGTTCAGGTTGCTAGGTAGGCATCCTGACTCCGCCGGTGGGTGGATTCAAACAGCACATCGCAACAGCGCGCAACAGCAGCCCAAATTAATTAGGTCTTCTTTTTTTCCTTTTTTCTGAGCTGATCTTTCAACTTACCTCACTTCCCCACCGTTTTGGAAGAAGATTAAGGCAATCTGACCGGCTTAATTAGAAGCGTGACCAATGAGCTAAGCATTTCCTCTCGTTACTTTACCGCCTGTCTTAGAGCCAGCCCCGTTGAGAGACAACTCTCTATGTACGTACTTGATTGATTAATATCATAGGTTATTATGGGCCAACAAAAGCGCATTAACATTATCTCAATTATTATTTAATATGTGAGAATCGTCCCATTCATCGTCTCGAACATGACTCCAGTAGATACTGGAACCGCATTTGGCAAGGACACAATCAGCGGATCCCAATCCGATTCTCTAATTGGCCAACCATTCCTGGAGAATGTCACTGTCAATCTCGCATGAGAAATGATCGATGTTTCAAAGTCCCCTGCCAACCTTCTTCACATTCTTTGTTACAGGATGAGGAATCGTGTATCCATAGAAGTTGAAGTCTTGTCATTCCATCTACATGCCTTATGTGTAACAGGACTGGTAGATAGACTATAATGAATTCCGTCACTGCCTCGTACCCGTGTCCTGACACGTAACCATCCCATCATGATCATGAGATGATAGGAGAAGATTGTTTCACCTGCATAGGTTCCCACAGAATTCTCAGAGCCGTCCAGTGAGAGTCTATGCAGTCTAGTCTACACGCGACAAAATGGTATGTTGAATGTCAAGCTAGCAAGCCCATATATGATTTGTTTAGTACCGATGTATACCTCCCTGTTGCTGGCACTATTATTGTTACAGAAAGTGCATGACACCGACACAATGGTCGTAGGAACAAAGCTGTGGAGGTTTCAGTCTTATCTGCTCATAATCGGTATATGATCGGCGAACTTGCATCGGCCACTTTGAGTGAGGGTTTTGTTTATTCCTACCTGCAGCACCGCTGTCGCTGACGGGGTAAGAACAAAATCTTCCAATTCTGTTAACACATCCTGGGTCACCTTTACAAGACTCGCGCATGCGCTGGCAAATCCATATAGAGTGGACTTGCTTGACTTGATGAGGATTAGGGGGTGGATCACACCACCTGACAATTGGAACAGGATTTCATGAATATCACTGTCAATCATTTTTGAAAGCTAACTTTCTCCGAATGCTTCTTGACCGCATCAGCCCACTGTATCCGCAGCAACTGTAATTCTGGAAGATTGATCTCAGAAATGGCTGATAAGTATCCCCTGTAACCAGGACTATATCCTCCAATATTGTCTTGTACAAGTTTACAAGGGTAAGTTACCTAGTTACCGGGAACATCACAGTACGCGGCCGCGATAAGGTTTCTTAGTCCTAGGGCTGAGGCTGGATGAGAATATTAAGTGGCGGTGAAACGATGGCCAGGGGGCGGTGCGAGAAGGGAAGAAGTCACAACTGGGGAAAGTGAGAATAGGGATCATCGTCCTCTGCTAAGCGGAGAATAACAAAGGTTATGAAACTCCGCTCTTCAAACACTAGTTAGCAGATCCATGGGGAATTATCCCGAGGATTTTTGCGATGATTCCCTACGAGCCCGCGACGCTCCCTTTGAAATTTGAGTCATATCCATCGAGAAGAGCGGTCAAATTCCCCGATCCTCGGGTGGTGTACGGAGTAGAACTATTCCCTATCTACACTGGTTGCGGCTCCATGCCTACCTAGTTTCTTTCAGATTGAAGACGGGGCGCTCAAACCTGCCATACCTATTGTATCACTCATCTTAATCATCATTTATGCACGATGCTGATATTGTATCATCAGTTGACGCTCTGACAACAGACTTGATCACATTGCAAATTTACGTCTGGCCTGATTAGTGCATTGACAGGCTGAGCCTGCCCTGTTGTGAAACCAGCTATCAGCATCATTCTGCTGGGTGCCTCCCGACCCCGCACATGGGCGACAGTTCCTGCTGAATCGGCGTCGCTCATTTCCTCATATCGTCCACGACAGCCTTTGGAAGTTCGTCATTTACTACCGTGTTCAGCTTGTTCTTAATCTCCAAAGGTAAAACACCCGGGGTCCATGCTTGTCTTGACCCTCCTTCAACCTCAACTGCCCTGTCCCTGACGCAGGGTATCTACATGCGCGGTTCGAAACGATGCATACTGGCAAAATTTAGGCGAGAGATTGATCGGCCGGCGATTTGAGGAGACTTTTCCAACATCGCACTGCGCATCGCTTAGGGTAAGTTCCATCCAGGTCGGGAGAAGGAAATGCCCTCATAAGGATTGCCGTGGATCATGGCTTCCAAGCATTTCATCATTCTGTCACTTATGATAGGGCGTCGGGTCCGCCTCCAGCGAGACTGCCGCTCAGACACAGCGACTTTCATTATCTATTCTTTGGGGATTCTTTCACGCTTCCATAAGGCAGATTCTGATTAGATTGACATTGATTATCTATCCGGAATGTCTTAGAATAGTGCACGAATTAGCGTAGGTAGGTGTTCATTGTATGTAGGTGTATCGTACGTACTAGCTGGGATTGTCCTCCAATGAGAGACTAGGCAGGATGCGAATGATCAGGTGAGAGGTTGCAGCTTCCCCTCGGTTTCTAAGCTTGGCTTCGAATCACCTTGAGAGGGTGTATCATGGTATCAGGCATGTTGTCGTCTAATGTAACAGGCAACATCGTTTACTTACTATTTTTGTTTATCATGAATTCGTAATGCTTCCAGCTTATCCGTTTGCATACCGGTTTCGCGGTTATTGCGGAATGTGCCTTGACAAAGTCGATGGGTAGTTTAGATCAATCTAGTCTCCAATATCAGGCCTCAGATTTTTAATGACGCAGGAGCATGTACATTTCAGTTGCTCATGATCACCGGCTGCATGTACGTACGATTAAGGCATAGTCGTACATGTCGACAGCCGTCCGAGGTAGGTACCAAATATTATCACCAATCTCTCTTTGTTCTCATGACAACATGCCTGAGAGGATTGTGCTATTGAATTACCTACCTGGGTAGTTAATAAGTTGAGAGACTAATCCATACCACCTTACTGCATCCTGCATATGCTTATAGTTGAAGGATTTGCCTCATGACCCCCAAAGCCCTGAGGGAATAACAGGGGGAATACCTACCTACTTCCAAAACTAGGTAGTAACTTACCCCTCTCCGATGTCCAGCCGTTAATGGAGCCAGTCACAGTAAAGTACAACATCTGGAGAATTGTCTCCGTCATTCTCTGCTACATGGATATCTTATCGACCGATAAGCAGCAACTCAGGGCACCTGATACTCTCAATCCAGTCAGCGTTGATAATAATGATGCTCCGTATTAGTGCTGACAATCCTGACGATCTGACCGCTCTAATGAGCATCACTGAGGCGCGTCCTGACGTGCCACGATATCAACAGATAGCAGTATAGTTTTACAACCAAGCTATGAATGATGATGATAGGTAGAAAATCATTGCGAGTCACTTTTGCCATGATGATACATACCACTAAATAAACAGGAACACGAAATAGCGAAGCAACCATGTCTAGCCCCGTGACCATCACCGCGCCCCCTTATTCGTGGCGGGATGGGCCGGCTCGTAGTGCTTGTGTTACCATGACAGTCGATTTCAGTCAAGGAGCATCCATCTTCTCAGCATAATGAAAAAGAGGTTATCCAACATACCTACAGAGTGCCTAGGCAGGTAATCATTCCCTACTAGGTAGTTTGAGTCATAGGAGCGCCTCCTTCCCATTGGGCTTTGCAGCCTAAGGCATCCAATGAGGACAAAACTCCTGTGCGAAGGCTTAAGGCCGCTGATTGGCTCTTGGCGTCTGTCTCATGGAGCTATTCTCAAACGGTAGCTGCCCCACACTTGACAGCTTCCAAGCCTTCCATCCATCGTTCTTTGGCCTTCAGCCAGGAAGGATCTCGCATCCGAAAATTCCTTGCTACGATCACACACTTGCCAGCAGCCAGTGAGAGAGCGGTCAAGAACCCCCGCTTCATCCTTGGGCCATCGTTTTCGTTCCCCCTCACTACGACGTAGAGAAAATCAAAAGCCTCTCATTTGTTCAAATTCATCATTATATTAATTCTGTTGCCGGTTCAATCGGCATATCATGTATCGTCCTTGATTTCATGACGCCAGTTTATTTCCACGTTGATTAATTTTCCCAATCTGTCCCCCGACAAACAATTGTGGCCTACAGTATTACGGAGCTCCACTAGAAAAGGGGGTTTGCAGAGAAACATGCGAAACGAAGCATGCTTCATTCTACGTTGTAATACAGTAATGAATGTGCCCATCTCCAGTAGGCATCAAGTTAGGTCTGAAGCAGAGCGAAAAGAGATATCGTGGTCCTGCGAAATTGGAAGCACTCAACGTTTAAGGACATTATGACATCATCGACAAATTGCCCCATGCAAATGAACCAGGGATCCCCGCTTTTCAAGAAATACCATTCTGCGCATCACAAGGAATTGAAAGCACGAAATAAAGGGAGAGGATAACGAGCGGCTTCAAGGGAAATACGTACGTTACCAGCATTTTGGTTCTACTTTACCTGATGGGTATCTAGTTCAAAGAAAACAGTTTAAACTAAAAAGGAGACTACAATTAAAACTAGGTACCTTAGTCTATCGTTTCCCGCCAGCGTGGTTGCTGCATCAGATGCATTAGCGTGTATCATTGGACTGATCAAGGTAATTACATTACACCGTTTTCGTAAGAACAGTACGTACGATACCTCCCATACAACATCTGAGGTTCTGCCCTGTCGGTACTCTGCGGCCCCAAGTTCCAGTGTCCACAACCCACACCACCCCATATGAAATAGAAGCCGGCCGCAAATAGGTAGATTTTCTCGCTGTCGATCTTCGATAGTTGGCCCAACTACAATTCATGACACGCAGTCAGATGATTTCGTCGGATACAATATTTGTGATCCCGTCCCTTGATCTTCAGGAGACCGACTAACGAGGTAGAACAAACCCGTGTAAGCGGTTCTTGCATTCCTAGTACCTGGCCTTTGACATCATCGACCGCCGGGGTTACGAAATGCAATTTCTTTGTAATTATGACCAGGTAAAGGCTGAGGTGAGCATGTTCCCAACTGGATGGAACGTTGCGCCTCTCGGACCGGGGTTGGATGGGTATATTTTCCTGTGCGTTGGTCTTTTAGCCTGGGCGTCTGCCTTTCCATAGGGAGTTAGATGCAGCCAATATTAGTATCATCCTGGCTCTCATAAAATGATGGCAATAATATTAATCAAAATTGAGGTTCTTCCATCATCAGTCTAACTCTGCTGATAGGACTTGTAATTGTGCCTAATAATGATATTTCAGGAGGAGCTGAATGGTATGCAAGCCTCCTGCCTTAGGCATGGATGTCACCTTCAGCCGCTTCAATTGTTCGATGCGTTTTCGATGCTGCAAATCTAGTCATCTCTACAAGTCATCCTGTCCCTAGTACAGAGCACGCGCCTCAAAGCGTCAGCACGGTCATCTCCGTCGTGCCTTGTGCCTTGGACTGATGAGTTGCACACTGCAGTCCTAATTCTAACATTCCCCTCCCTAGCCAGCCAGCCAGCCCTCCACCACTCAACCACCAACGTGCTCTGGCTGGCGAACAATCCAATAGTCATCGATTCGTGGGTGATAACGCATACCGATATAGGTACTCTCAACAATAATAGTAGCTACCGGGCTAACCATCTGCATGAGCGAAGCCTTTCTTCCTCTCTCGTCTGTCGAGCCTTGCGATCACAATTCTCAATACAGGCAGTTCCTCTCTTTCCTTTTTCCTGAGCTCTGCGGAATTCCTGTGGCTGCCTCTCATGGTGCGGTGACTAGCGACTGAGGTGTATGTCGCCTGTCTTCTCGAAAGCGCATACTCTCTATGTGCTGGTGGGCTTACTATTGGATTCTTGCTCACCGCTAGCAATGCAGTTCTATCAAGGGACATCTGAGGCTCGTCACTTATTGATGTGTGATTGGATTATGGAAACCTACTAAAGACCATATTATTGTACCTTACAGGGAGCGGACTCTCGGTGTTTGACTGTCCATCCAGGGACTCTGAGACAGGCTAGTGAGGGATAAACCCAATTGTCTTCTTGCTGGGATACAGGCCGGCAGTGTTTGATCGAGATAATTGAGATCCACCCTCTGATCTCGGTCTCTTGCTCAGCCTGTTTCAGTATTTCCGTCCCCGGGGACTTGGTTTTGAGTGCCTGATAATCTGATATTGGCATGCTTCGCGGACCAGTCATCAGTGGTCCTAACTGCATTATCAATGATCAGTTATGACTTCTCTCAGTCAATACTGATAATCGAGACTTCTAGCGGTTCACTCAAGAGCTTTCACTCTTTCCATCGTCTCGCAGTCCGCACTCAGATGTTGTTCTCTTGCTAGTCTCGGTCCGCCCCGGCAACAGGGCGCCACTCCCGAGCTCAGCTGTCCCACGCACAAATCGTTAGGGCCGAAATTACCACTTGCGTCCCCCGATACAACCTGAGTTTTGAGCTTGATACGCTCAGGAGTTCAATATTGCTTTCATGGCGGACCTACGGACTAGTAAGGGGCCAAATGCCGGCTATGAGAAGCACTATCGACTGACCAAGTGACACATTGCCAATTAAACTACTGATTTTAAGCACGCGACAGATAATCTCTTGTTTTTATTTGTACCGTTAAAATCCACCTCTCCACACTAGATCTTCGGCTAAAAATAGCCTCACTTGCTTGGGATCTGAAACTATTCATCCAATCATTTTTGTCCTAGACTCCTAGGTGCGTTTCCAGAATCCTTCGACATCCTCGAGGAATTGGTGGACAAATCGCAAGACTCATTCGGCTTGCTTGACGACCTGAGGCAGTGCATATTGCAACCTGGAAGGCAGCCACATTCGTACCTTCTCCTCAGCAACAATCCCTGAAGCAATATCTGCGTCCATACTCCATACGGGAAGAGAATCGGAGACACGGAGAATGACTGTTGGCGACCCCGCCTTTTTAATGCGCCAATGCTACCAAAGATCCTAGGCTGTTCAGAAATGTGCTTAGCGAGAGCCGAGAAAATCCAATGGGGAACCATTTCCTCGAATTTCAGTCCTGGAGTTGGTGCATCCCACGCAGAAACAATCTGCATGGCAATGACTCTCTCGCCAAACGAATGAGCTTATACGACCGATGGGAAGAGAGATTGTGAAACTTCTGCTCGTGCTACGGTGCCCCCATGCCCCCACCATGTTCCCTGTCGTGCGTGGCATGGGCGCACTGGTTGTTTAATGATATTCAGAACAGAGTATACGAGAGCGCCCTTGTGCAAGTCGACAGATGCATACATACGACAGGCGGCTAAGACTTGTAGCCTGGTGTCAGCTAGAAGAGCAAGGTTGCACTTGATCAAGGTTTCATTACTTTCGAATCTTCTTCCATGACCTTCCGGCTTCCGCACTCTCCCATGTTCCTTTACCCTTCATTCTCCACTTTTCATTTGGGCTATCGTCTGAATCCCGAGCCCAATTTAACCGAAACAGGTACTGGCTCGGAGATTCCGTGATTCCATCGTTGTCGTTAATATCGACATTAGCCAGTCCCCGCATTAGGCTGCTAGCTTGCCGTTTACTGCATCCGAACGTCATCTGATTCTACCAGGATTTTCGCTGATTCAGCTCATCACTGAGGAAGGTCCTCACATGCGCAAGGGTCCTGCTTTCTAGAAACAACTGTTAGAGACCCCTCTTAATGACAGGGATGTTGACCGTCTGGGACGGCAGATAGTCATACTCCCCTTGACATGCTGAGACAATGACAGGTATTGTCAAGCGTGGGCTACCTAGGTGCCTACCTGTTTGACTGGATTCGCCCAATTGACTTTGATGCAACCCCACAAGGCGGCACCCGTTTGAGAAATACGTTATGGATAGTGCGGGATGAAAGTGGATAATTATCATATTTCATACTTCCTGGCCGTCACACATTCAGTTGTCAGGTCATATAGTTTCCAGAATTTGGCCTGGCCACATACCTTATCATCCAGACGACGCAATAACATACGCGTCCCGGTCTTTATCGACCGAGTTGAAGCCAATGGTCGCTTCAGGACCACGGTGACTGACAAGAGGAACCACCAGGATTCGTGCTTCACCGTCTCTCTCGAATTCCGTGGCACTAAGGAGTACAAACGATCGAATATTAGGGCAGGGCGAGTCGCGCGTAGCAAAGACGCCAGGACTATGTACTGGTAGACGATGATGCGTCATTTCTTGTTCACCTTCCAAAGTAGCGCCTTGTCTTCCATATTACCACTGCTAATCGTATTCTTTGACCTTTAAATGCTTCGTTCCTTCCAGATGGAAGACCTGGCGGAGTAGAGTGACACGAGACCTCGATGCGTCGATTTCCAAGAATATTCCGACATACTTTTATGAGGAAATGATCCCAACTACTTCAAATACTTGACTATTACTAGCAGTAGTGGCGAGATGAATAGACCTGAGAGCATGGGAATTATCCACATCCATGCTACAAAAGTAGAGACAAAACGTTGTTCATCCTCACCGTGCAGATATTCCTGCAGAACTTGTTATGTGCGGAGTCACCGCCATCTTCGCCACGCCAACTCCCTTGTAGCTTCTTCATCTTGTACCATCCAGCTTCCTCGTCCGTAGCAACTGGAGATAACACAGAAGGATCACAGTCAACATAATGGACGTTTCAAAGCCCGTCGATGTCGCATTCACCAAGGCGCTACCCAAAGTCGAGGTACTGTAAGAACTTCCAACGCCATCTGCCAGAGTCTAACGAGTTCCAGGTGCACGCTCATCTGAGCGGCAGCATCAGCCGGCAATGTCTCCATGAGATCTGGCTGAAGAAGAAAGCCCAAAATCCCGAATTTGACGTCGAAGATCCCCTGGTAGTCATGCCACCAGGCAAAGTCGACTACTCTCTTCAGACGTACCGACCCGTGTCCCATCGCTCAAGTTGACAAGAACAACTCGCTAAGATGCATAGCTTCTTCTCCGTCTTCTCCAAATCCATCTACCAACTCTGCAACGACCTCGACTCTCTCGCCTACGCCACCCACTCCGTCCTACAAGAGTTCCTCGCCGACGGCGTCCGCTACCTCGAACTCCGCACCATCCCCCGCGCCTCGCCCACCCTCGCCTTCACCCGGACAGAATACCTCACCACAGTCCTCACCACCATCGAAACTTTTTTATCAGTTCACTCCGCCCAAATCTCAGTCTACGTCATCCTCGCCATCGACCGCGGCAACAACACCGCCGCCGACGCCCTTTCCATCATCGACCTGGCCATCGCGCACCGCCCCCGCGTCGTCGGCGTCGATATTTGCGGCAACCCCACGAAAGGCGACGTCGCGCTCTACGGCCCCGCCCTCGCCAAAGCCAAGGCCCACGGCCTAGGCATCACGGTGCACTTCGCCGAGACGGTGGCCTCCGGGTCGGAGAGGGAGTTAAGCACGCTGTTATCGTTCCGGCCGGACCGCCTGGGCCATGTCATCCATGTGCCTGAGGACTTTAAGCGCGAGATTGCGCGCCGGCGTTTGGGACTCGAGCTGTGCATGTCGTGTAATGTGCATGCGGAGATGATTGATGGGGGATTCCCTGCGCATCATTTCGGGTATTGGAGGCATGTGGATTGTCCGGTTGTGTTGTGTGTATGTTTCCCTTTACCTACCCCGGGGAACATCCCGGGGAAGAATTAGATGCCGAGGCAGGTGTTGACGGTGCTAACGTGCTGACGTGCTGACTACAGACGGACGATATGGGCTTCTTCTGTAGTCCTGTCTCGAACGAGTATCTCCTGGCGGCGGAACACTTTGATCTGGGCAGGGCGGAGCTGCTTGCGTTGTGTCGCGAGTCGGTGGATGTGATTTTTGGGGGCCAAGCGGAGAAGGAGCGGATGAGGGGACTTTTGCTGGATTTCGAGGATACGTATACGTCGTAGAATTGATTACTCTTAAGTGGGTTATGGTTATGGTTATGATATGAATGATTCATGAGATACGACTATGGAACGGTTGCCAAAAAACAAATAGGTATCAAATTATCATATATTACATCGACATCAACCTTGCCATCTGAACTTGCCCTCTCTCAGCGTCTCGACAACACCCAGAGGCATGAACTCCCTGTTGACAGCCGCCAGACCTCCAAACTTCTTGACCATCTCCTCGTGGTACACCTCGGCGGTCCAGCGCCAGTACGGTGTCATAGTCACCCACGAATCCGTGATTCCCCGACTGTCGCCCGATCCCGTCTTCCTCAGCGACATCAGGCTACTCTGAAACGCGGCCGTCTGGTTGATGCTGACCTCCTCAGGGATGCGGATCAGATCCTTATACGCCTGCAGCAAAGCCCGACTGTGAGATTCGGGATATCGCATGAACTCGTCCAGCGACATGAACGTGGCCGGGCTGCCATCGTTATCGAAGTCAACTCGAGCCGAGCTTTGGGGCCCGTCCTTCTCGAACCGCTCCTTGGCCGCATGCCAGGCGTCCTCGTCCTCCAGGAACGCTTTCTGGAGTCGGCGCTGCGGCGTCTGCTTGATGTCCTCGCGCATAGCTAGAAGCGGAATGTACGGATTCAGCAGCTGCAGGCCACCAAGCTCGATGGGGAAGTAGAAGAAGCCGTCCGGGAGACCGCGGACGCCGAACCTGTCCGCGATCATCTGGCGCAGGTGTGCGGTGACGCCGTCTGGGAACAGGGTCCGCTCGATGCGGCCGAGCGTCGAGATCGCCATGTCGATGTGGCTCCGGCCAAAGCACATGGCGGGTTTGCCGAAGTTGTTGGTGAAGAAGCGCGCAAAGTAGCTGTTCCAGGCCTGTACCCAGGCGAAGATGCTCTTGCACGAGGCGAGCTGGTGGCCGAGTTCGGCAATGTGGCTGTCCACCTGCGACTGGTCGATGATGAAGCGACCCTCCTGCGGGTCGAGCTTCAGAAAGCCCCAGCGGATGTCACCGGTCGGTAGCAAGGATGAAGGTTCTGGTCCTGCGGGGACTGGGCTGCCCTGACGGGGGTTTGGCTTTGTCAATCGGACTGTTCCTGTCTTTTCCTCGTTGAACTCAAGACCCATGACCTTGGCGAACTTGGTCATGGCGCCCCAAGCTTTGACGCAGGTCTGCTCGCGGCCCCAGAACCAAAAGTCGTCATGCAGACGGTACAAGTAGCCGCCCTCCGTGCTTTGGTTCACCGCGTAGTCCATGCAGAAGAGCACCGTCTCGCCAAAGCAGTCCGATAGCGTATGACTTATGGGAGCGCCTCGCTTGCGGACCTGCACCGCGGCGTTCTCTCCGTCCTGCGTGAATTTGAGCGGCGCTTCGAGGAAAACTTTGAAAAATTGGAGCCAGTTCTGAGGAACACCAAAGTACTTCAGCACCGCCAGAACGGTCGCATGTGACAGCGACGGGCCAAACCACTTGAAATCGGAACGGATAGCCGTAAATTGGCCGTACTGGGTGGTGTGGATGATTGACTCTGTGATCAAAAGGTGAAGCAGCGCGTGCTTGGTGTCCAGGGCGTTCTTGCGCTTCTCTCCGTCGTTGAAATCGTCACTGCTCGCTTCGTCACTGTACTGGGGAACACCGGCTTCCACGGACGACGGCAGCTGGGTCATAAAGTAGTCCGTCTCGTACATCTGCCGTCTGTAGTCATTCACGCAGCCGCCGCGAACCGTCGAGTCTAGGAAATACCTACGCCGTTCCCGCTCTTCCTTGGAGATTTGCTGGCGCGGCGCTTGCCAAGCGCGAGTTTTGAAAAAAGCTTCAAATGCTTTCTTCAACGCCACCGACCATTTGAGTCCCAGGTATTGGAAGAGAAGACTGTCCAACAAATCCTCGTCCATGAACACTCGGTACTTGCCGTTGAGCTGCCGCCGCATCTCCACAGGTACGCCTTCGTCGGGCCAGTTCCAGCTATCCAGCGAAGCCAGACGCATATTCAATACATCTGCCACCTCCCGAGCTACGGCCTTGTTGCGCATGAACTCCCTCAGGATGCCCGTCTTCTCCTTGGTGAGCAGGTCAGCCTTCAACAGCGACTCGGAGACCCACTTGAGGTCGTCGACGCTGAACCACTTCTTTTTCGCAGCGAATTCGGTCCCAAACGACTTGATCCTCTCCCGGAGCTCCTTGAGCGCCTGCTGTGTCAAGGGCTTCGTGTTGAATAGACCATCAAGGTTCTCACGGATCGCATCGGGATTTACATCCGTCGTAGAGAAAACCAATGACTCCCATGTCGCACGCTGCTCTTGCATCTCCGCGCGTCCCACCGACTCAAACTCTTTGCTGGCGCCCTGCTCGGCCTCCAAATTCTCCAGCCACTCCGTCACCAGCTCACTGTAGAACGCAGCATGCTCATGCTTCAGCTCGAGCGACCGCAGCTCCTCCTCCAACTGCGCGATCCAGTCTCTCAAGCTACTCTCAGAAACAGAAGGGTCATACTGACTCTGTAGGAGGAAGCGGCGAATATTGGTGTATGTGGCGCGGTCAGAGCAATCTGCGACTCTGGCTGTCTGCTCCTCAGTATCCGCCGCGTCGAGATCCTCCTTATCGAAGGCATCGTTGGGATCACCGTTGAGCTTGGTGACTCCCTCGAGGAGGACCTGGACTCTAGAACGCAGATCAGGGGCGTCCTGCGAGTCTTTGAAGATCTTGTCCTTGCGTTCTTCGAAGCGCTTGCGCTGTTTCGAGAGTTCTTTGATTTTGGTGGCGGTGATGGATTTGAGGGTTTGAGGAAGGGCACTCGTGGATGCCATTTTGAGGTGATCAAATGGCTAGAGTTTCACTTCCTCTGCGATACAGTCTCAGGGATTTCATGTATCGTCCTCACATTCAACGAAGAATAGTGAGTCGTGGAACCCAGGAGTGTAGCTTTGACGGACGGAACACAACAGAAGTCGTCCTGAGGATGCCAGAGTCTAGAGAGACATAGAGTGACAGAGAGACAGAAGATGAAAGACGGAGATGATGGAATTCAGTATTTATGCCTGATGTGACGAAAGTAAAATCTTAAAGGGTAAATAAACAGTGGAGACAGAGTAGATGGTGGTGGCCGTGGTGCAGTGGATCTGGACGCAGATCGGCCTCCGTCGGGGTCACAAAACAGATTAGCCCAGCATGTCTTGCAGCTGGTTGCAATCAATGTTCGCCTCCCTCAGCCAGACAATGAATCGGAGTACATTTTGAGTCATGGTTGAATGCATTTATGACTCATTGTCTGCATATTGACGAATAAGACGCAGCAACGGATGAAAGAGTGTTTTTTCAAGCTACCAAAATATCAAGCTGAGCTATGCTTCATGCGCTCAACGACAGGTCAAGCGGCTCGAATTCAATCCAGCACTCGTCATACTGCATCTCAAGGAAGCTTTTGCCTTGCAACTCCCCCCTACTGCGGAATCTCCATTGTTGGATGATCCCAATCACCGCCTGCGCGAGAACAAGCAATGCCAACTCACGTCCGATACAGCTCCGTGAGCCTTTGCTGAACGCCACAAATTTGGTCTCCATCTCTCGACGGTGCTGCTCACTCCCCAGCCAGCGCCGTGGTTCCCATTCGCCGGCGTCATTGCCCCAGAGTTCTCGCGATCGACCCAGCACAAACGTATTCGCAGAGACCATTGTTCCGACAGGCAGCGGAGCGGCAAGGCTAGGTATGGCCATCTCAGCGCCAGGTCTAATCACTCGGGGGAAGGCAGTCGGAAATGGGGCGGTTAGTCTTAACGTTTCTTTGATCACCGCCTGGAGTTCCGGCGAGGACGGCCCTAAATCATTGCTGTGGAAAGCGCGACCCTGGTCTCGAATTCTTTCCTGCCAAGTTTGGCCTTCTTTCGTGCCCAGGTAGAAGATAACTGCTGTCAGAGCAGCTGCTGTGCTTCCTGGTCCTGCTATAATCAAGTTGGTTGCCTCCGACGCCACTTCGGCTGGAGTCATATGGTTGGCATCGTCTAGAGTGACTTCTAGCCAGCTCTTGACGATGCTAGGCTGGGGAGATGCAACCACTTGTTGTGGGTTCCTCAGGAGCTTCGGCATGGCCACGCCCATGAGGCCAGCCATACCGGTGAGTACGCCTTGCTTGCTGTAAGTCGGTCGGCGTACCATTGCATCAACTGGACGTGTGTTCATGAGCCACCCAAAAGCTGGCCAAAGTGAGAAACTCCAGGCCATTTTGGTCACGATGCGGAGATTTGAACATACCCCTTCGCCAGCAGGGGTATCAGTATACGGGTGTACCGCCAGGTTAGGGCCGAAAAGCAGCTCAAGTAGGGTGTCTAGAGTGAACTGATGCACAACGGGTGCCATGTTCAACACAGTAGTGCCATTGTTCTCCCCATCTTGTATTGAACCCTTCAGCCGTGACTGGAGCCGTGCCAGCAGAATCCCGACATGCTTATCGATGACAGGCTTGTATGTAGCGATCCTGGTACTAGTCAGAGCTGGACTGACCACCTTCTTCCTCTTGATTCGGTGACTAGCATCTGTCTTTGCGGCGAAGATGCTCTCGGGTCGACTGCCCCGATTGCGACCAAAGTCATAGAACTCGTCCTTCTCGACGGCCTTGTTGAAGCCATAGATAGCCTCAAAATCTTCCAGGCTGGAGAAAGACAGCCAGTTAGGTGCAACTCTGACCACACGACCGTATTTAGCGTGTAGACGCTGTTCTATCAAGTGATGCTGGCCACCGAAGAATGTAACGAGTCTCCTGCTCGAGTCAGCCCCTGATCTTTGTGCCAACTGAAGTGTAATATGCGACGAACCAGGCATTTGAGAGGTGGGCAAACCAAGGCCCAGGATAGCGAGCGAGAGGATGAAAGTAGCTGAGATAAACGACACGGGCTATGAACGCTGCCAGCGCGAGTGCAACCAGAATCATGGCTAAAGACATGGTGTCTCTGAGAATGAACGTATTCTCAATAGACAAATAACTGCCGAGGTTCCATCAGGATGCGAAGAGGTGACGGGGTCAGACTTCGTGTCACTAAGAAGTTGATGTTTGCAGTTGATTAGTTATGTATCAGAGCACTGCGAAACCCCACCAGGCAGGTCTGTGCATCGACTGGGATAATTTGATAGCATCAATTTGTCTCCTGTCGCTTATCCGTCATCCTGGGGTTCAATGTAACCAAATATCGGAGTCCGAGTTGTCGTAAAACAGACGCTCAATGCCATATCGAATCACTGAGGTCCCTCCTCAAGCGAGTCAACAAAAAGCTTCGCCAGCTCAAGCCGCCGATCACCCGGTCTATCCCCCACAATCCGCTGGCTCGTGCTCAAGTACGTCTCTCGAAACGCCTGCCACAGAAATGATTCTTCTGGCCGGGGATAAAACGGATCATTTTTCCAGAACGCAGCGACAGCTTGCTCTACCCCCGCCTTATCCATAGACATATCCCTACACAGGTCAAAATCAAGCATCCACATCGCATGCTCCCCGAGCACGTTCTCCCATTCGCATTTCTCCCCATCAGGAGGAGCAAGGACAAACTCTACATCGTTTGCATCGACCTGCACGACCCAGTGCATAATCGCCAGCGTCTCCGCCATGACTTCTGCGTATCCCCTCATATCCCGGGACGGGATTCCGAGTTCCTCCATCTGGTCTACATGTAGCGGATAGTTGCGGAGCGAAAAAGCCTTGAACCTCGATGCGCGCGAGCGCTGATGCACCTGTGTACGTCTTCGACCGAGATACGGCCGAACCAGACAGTCCTCGTTCTTCTCGCTGGCTAGAATCTCAGTTGCAAGATCAGAGGGGCAGTATTCGGTGACAAGACGCTCTCTCGTTGCTTTGGGAAAGGGAGCAATGCGCTGAGAGTGAATGACATTACATGGTGAGTAGCCCTCAGGGAAGCGGGGGAAATGCTCTGCCCACCAGGATTCATCTGTAGGTTGAATAAAGGTATAGCAGCGGGGAACGTGGATACGAGGCTGGATCCCTGAATGTGGTAGGATATCTAGGCTGTGAAGGATTCTCTGATGCTTCTCGTAGTCGTTTCTGAGAGATCGAGCAAGGCCGCCATCTTCTCGTTTGTAGGCTGGGCCTCGCTCTGAGGGCGCCCAGACTGTCCCGCAGGCACCAGCTCCGATGCGGCGGTATCGCGATGGTTTGTTTTCTCCTTTCATCCTATTTTTGGCTGTGATGTTGCGTTGAGATGTTTTGTGGGATAGTTGTAGAAGATGGTTGATGGTTGACCTGGAATACCACAACCAATCTACGTCATGAAGACTCGTCGACTCTAGAGTAAATCATTTCACTTCCATATCCTATTCCTGATATTCACTCAAGAGTTGCAATGCAACATTCACTCCCACTCCTCTGGCCGAACTGTCTTTCGTGACGTGTAGAATAAGCGTTTCGAATTCTTATAGGTCATAAAAACTCAGGAGGTATCATTGTTGTTGGCATGATCATAATAGAGTCATTATTAGATTACAAACGCGAAGAAAGAAGAAATCAAACCATCGCCCCCGAGGCAATCTTGGCTGCTTTCCGATCCGAATATGAGTCCTTATCAAGCGAGCTCACTTCCCCGGGCATGTGCATGTCATCCGAGTCCACTTCCTGTCCATAGGCCACCTCATCATCGGAATCCACTTCGTTCCATCGGTCGCTCGATGCAGGCAAAGGAAAGACGCGGGTGAGTATGTAGTACATCACGGCGGAGACTAAGAAGCCCGAAAAGTAATTGATGTTGTAAATGTACTGAGCTCCCACAGGGACGGTACGACCAACAGCACCCGCAAAGCCGACGATATTGACAAGGATGCCGGAGAGATACGAGGCATACGCATGCCAGGAAAAGCCGAAGACGAAGTAATATGGCCCATCCCTACTGGCGCTGTAGAGATCTTTGACCTGAAGGTAGCCTTTGCGGTTGAGGTAGTAGTCACAGATCATGGGACCGGCAATGGCAGACAGGAAGATGGAATAGGCCGAGAGATATGTGGTGAACTGGTTGGACGAAGACACAAGGTTCCACTACAAGATGTCAGTCTTGTCCTAACACTTCCCATGCAGACGAAGCAAGAGGGGCATACCGGGCACATAGCCAAACCAACTGCAGCACAGATATAGCTACCACGTCGGATGTTCAGATACCGTGGAACCAAAGCAGTCAAGTCCGTACCAGCGGACACGGAATTGGCTGAAATGTTAGTTCCCAGCTGTGCAAGGGCAAACCCAGTGGCAATCACGAAGATTCTGAATCTTTCGCCCGAGCTAGCTCCATCCAAGAACATTCTTAGCAGGTCAAGCGGATTCCACACAGGGTCTCTGTTGTAGATGACGGCGGAAGCTGAGGATGCGATAATGCCAATGAACGAAGTGATGCCGAAACCAATAGGGATCGTCAGCAGCTGCGACCACAATGCATCCTTTGGCTTCCTTGCAAATCTCGAGAAGTCGGGATCGTTCATGATGAGGGCAGCAAAGTTTCCCAGGCAGCTCATGATCGCCTTCACAATCGCCCAGGCAAGAGTGCTTCCGTGGACTGTAGCGGGCTGATGTACAACCGGTCCAATACCGTTTGCGCGAGCAATCGACCACGCGAAGAAAGCTATGGCGGCAATAGGAGAGTAGATCGCCTTGGCGGTAAACAGATGTCTGATCTTATGGATTGGGAACCACAGAGCAGGCAACGATAGAAGCCAGAAGAGGAAAAAGCTGACGAAGTCTTTGGTCTCGACGCCAGCACTGGCAGGAAGGGAGTTGTGAAGATGGGCATAGCTAGGCCAGATGGCCTCGATCATCACAGTAACGCATTGTCCTGTAACAATCAGAAACTATCCGAATTCGCTATTCTTGCTGGTGACAAAACACTCACCTCCAATGTATGACTGCACTCCGTACCAGATGACAGCCATAACGGCACGGTTCAGAACCGGCCAAAATGAGCCCCAAATTCCAAAACTAGATCTTATAGCGACAGGAAATGGAACATGGTATTTCGCACCGATGCGACCAGTAAGGCAGATAAAGACGGCTGCGATGAAGTATCCGACCCAAACGCAGATCCAAGACTGCCACCATGAGAGGCCATCGACTATCATCGAAGAGGAGATCATCCAAGTGTTCTATACCGAATCAGTATCAGCCTGCCTCGAGCCCTGCAATTCCTGCGCATGCGACTTACGATATTTAGCGAATCCGCAATCCAGAAAGCGATGAAATTGAACCATTTCCACTGACGCCGGTCAGGATCGACTGCAAGACGACAGAACACCGGTAAGCTTCATTTCGATCGAAAAACTCCCAACAGGTTTAAGACAAGAACGCCGTCGCGTTATTGAATAAGCCGATGTCCACAATGCGAATCTCACCTGGCCGCAAGTCTTCATTTGTTAACATCAACTGAGCATTGCTCAGTCCGGGCTCCGATGGCATCTTCAGCTTTTCAGCCCATCGCCTGACTCGGGCCATCCTGCCTGTCCACACACAGATTGTAGCACTGCAATGAAGGATGCAGAGCTTTTCAGCAAGAAACAAAAAGAGGATGGGGTACACGACGCAAAACACTATAAAATTCACGCGCTCCAGTAACACAAACCAACTTCATGCCATCAAGAGAAATTCATATGAATATAAACTCAGGCACAATAACCACCCCATGCCTTAGATAAGACATTATGTTGCGTCATGACCCAATGAACTCAACCTCGATAAACCTGGTGGTGACTGGTGACCCATCCACAATGATAGTCCCGATAGGTAACCTTGAGTTGCAACCAGCCAGTAACATGCGACCACTAACTCCCCATAGGAACAGGGGAAGAGTACAAGTGCACTTATGATAAGGGACTGTGAATGATCCGTGGTCCCAGAATGGCCAGGATCATCCCGCCCAGTTGAGCCATGGGCAAACCATCGTGCCTTATCGCCCTCCATGAGACGATGAGGGCCGTGGTCAGGCCTCTGGGGGATGGGCTATCATTTTCCGTTGCTCCATTCAGTGGTGTAAGCGACGGCCGTTATCAGCAATCAAGACCATAAATGGTGGTTGCTGCTCCACTTGGTCTCTCCGCAATCAGCCTGAGCACTGGGGAGCTCCACGGCTCCAGCGACTCAGAGGCCGCCATGAGGCCGCCCCGGCTGGGCATATCTAATCTCACGGTCATTGTGGGTTTGTGACTCGATGGGATCGAGTAAAAGATTCATTGTCAAAAGTCGAGATTGCGATGGTCATTACCATCTATCTGACATGAGGAGCCGAATGGACAGCTGTTTTAATGCTTGACGATCTGATGATAGAAAACGAGTCCTGCCGAAAAATATCCCCGGGAATAGGAAGATCACGTGATTTCAGCTCGAGGACCCAGTGCAGGATATATCTATTGAATGCTTCGGCTACTGATTGTGTTTACCGTAAGTCTGCTTCTGGTACGTCTTGTAGAATTTTCATGGTCTAACATGTAGTGGAAAAGTGGTATCTGTATACATAAGAAGAAATCCCAGTTCAACCTCAACCGGCTGCATAATCCGCTCTCGCCTTAGCCCTTGTTCCATTTGCCAAACTTCACGTAGTCATCATAGAGACCCTTGAAGATGGCCCGTCCAGAAACGTCCAAGCCTGCATTCATGGCGCGCATGGTGTCCCGCGACATCACGTCCAGAACGGCATAGAGACCAGGAAGGATTGCTGCTTTTACGTCCGGCACCAAGGAGCCGCGGAGTGAGCTCTGCGCGTACTCCATGATCAAGTACTGCAAATACTGACCCGCAATACGCTTGGCTTTCTTGGTCTGGTCAGTGAGTGCCTCACGGCTGCCTCCAGATTGTGTGGGTCGTGAGACGGCGGAAACTGTGGGATCGCAGAGCGAGGTGAGCAGACGGGTGAAATGGACGGCATGTGAAGCCTGCAATGGTGCAAGCCAGTACGGCTGCTGTGTGTACCCCTTTGCGGAAAGCATGGACCGACTTCTCTTCTTGGAGCGGGCGAAAAGGCAGTTCAAAAGTCGCTGCATGGCCGGAAGGATCAAGTGGAAACGCCCACCGAGTTTCTGACGGTGAAGTCCCAGCAGCACTCCCATCAGCTTACAGAGCCGGACGTATATGGCTGCAGCATACTCTGGGTTGATGCGGGGTCCGGCTCTCGAGGCGCATACTGCGATAGCTGCCAGCAGGCTGTCGATGTTCCATTGCGCAATGCAACGGGTGTGGTTGCGGAGTAGAATGTCCAGACACTCTGTGGCGAAAGTGAAATGTTCAATGGCAGTACTGCGCGTGAGAGACTCTGTAACTGCTGTGCATAGGAGTGACAACTCTTTTGCTGCAGAAGTCTCCTTGTCTTCGATAGACGGTAGTGAAGCGACTGCAACACCAGCAGTAAGTAGGCGATAAGCGGCACGATCGCCCTCAAATCCAAGCTCCCGTAATTCCTGAATCACCGCGGTCACTTCATCCACGCTCATAGACTTGAACTTCTCTGTAGTCGCTCGGATGAGGAGTTGCTGCTCCTCGCCAAACATATGCCGGAGGGAAAGAGTTTCAGCGCATTGAACAACAGGAACGGTGATGCTTCTGTCCGATCGCCGACCAGTAAAGACACGGCGTCTTATGAGCCTTCTCAACGAAGATCGCGAGTCCATAGACCTTTCCACATAGCTCTCGATCTTTGTCAGGAATTTCTCAACCTCAGTGCTATCCGCCACCAGGTCTTCAAAGTCCTCCAGGGCATCAAGAATCTTGATCAAAGTAACGGTTTCCTCAATCTTCTTCTTCTTCAACTGATCCTTGACAGACCGAACTTCAGCCACAATCAAATCAAACATATGCCGGCGGCAGGAGTCGAGCTCCTTTTCAACAAATGCGCCAGAAAGCTGTTCCCGATGGAGCCAGAATTGCGATAGTGAAGTTCTGAAGAAGAAGCACTCCATTGAGTCGCGGTCAAGGGATTTCAACTTCAGGACCTTGGCTGAAACCTTGCGATACATCTTTTTAAACAGCTTATCACGATCTTCCTCCGATAGAACAAGCAGCTTGGATATCACTGCTCGATGTAGATTGCGGAACGCTTTCATAACCTGTACATCGTTTTCAGTCCCCTGCAACGTAACAGCTTTGGCAGCGGTGAACATAGGCTCCCAATCGCTCGTGAAAGTCGCTGCGGTCTTGGGCATATCTGCCAGTTTGGCCATCAAAGACAGGAGTCCGAGCTTGATCTCCGCCATGCTATCCTCCTCGACAAGAATTTTCTGAAGCAGGTCCAGAAGCACGCCTCTTTGGCGCCGCATGATCAACGGTCCAGGCACTCTTTGAAGGCTTTCAATATAGAGCCTGCGGTGTTCTTTATCATCTTTCAGCTGCTTGGAAAGTACATGAACGAGATCCACTGCGATTGCCGGCGAGTTGAGTAGGTATTCATGGCAATCGACTGAGGCCCATGCCTGGACAAATCTTGCATTCGAGGGAGGAGTCTCCAAGTTAGCAGAGGGCAATGGAATTTGTGCCGCTGCTAGACCCAGAACGCGCTCGAAAAGAACACGCCTATCATCAGTCTTCAGCTGAGGCCAAATATCAGGGCTTCTGACGAGCGTAAGGAAGTAGCCCAAGGCAAGAGACACTGATGAATCCAGTGTTTCAACCCGACCGTTCCAAGGCGAAGTTAGGGATCCCAAAGCATCTTGCTTGGTGATTGTGCCGATATAGTCCTTGACCTCGCCGGTTAGGATGTGGAAACTCTCCAAACGACCTGTGTCGGTTGTTTCCTTGACAGCGGCCAGCGCGAATTGATACGCTTCGAACGATTCCAATGCAGCGCATGTATTCTTCATTCGACTTTTATGGTTACGCTGAATTGAACCCACCGCCGCATCGGTTAGATTCAAAGTCGCGACCATGAGCGGATCTTCCGCTGATTGCACATTATTTGTGAGTAAATTGCGGGCCAGTCGCCACAAACGCCAACGCCAGTGGAAACTCTGCTTTGAGGACAGCGTCGCCGTCAGGGTGTCAAGAATAGAGTTCAACTCTTCTCTGGCGCCCGCAGCACCGAGCGCTCGGTTCCTGAGACCAGCTTCTAAGAGGACAAATTGAGCAAAAGGGCCGGGTGCAGAGGAAATCTTCCCGTCCTCGCCTCTTATTTCCACTGCGGCTGCTCGCATCTGCGCATCAGCAGTAGCGTGTGTGAGGGGACTCCGCAAGATATCGCTGTAAACATTACACAAATCATCGTCCTCCCAAATAGAGAAGAGGCTCAAGCTGCTATCCGCGAGGCGCGCCTCTTCGACGTCGATCAACTGCTCGTACCATAGTTGCATGAAAGTCGGAAGATCTCTTGCAGAAAGGAACGCGCGCAGCAAGGGGATCACTATTCCGTTCTTAATGGTATCGTAATTGCTGTCTGTGCGGTGCACGCCACTGCGCCAATGAAGAAGTATCTTCTCAAGTAGAGCCCTCAGCAACTTGGCTGAATCCTTAAGGCCAGAATTCGGTAAGAAAATATCCGCTCCCAGTTCGATTAACAAGGCCGTCAATCCCCATTCAACTGCGGACAGACCCTCCTTGAGTAGCCCCGTGTATGCGGCATGGGTGAGAAGCGTATGTAGAGAGAGCTGCACGTTCCGGTTTAGAACAATACGGAAGAGCTGTTCCAGAATGATAACAAACTCGGAAACGTAGGCGGCCGATGGACCCAAACTCTCCTGTTTGACAATCGAGAATGCCAGCTCCGCAACCGCAACAAAGAGGGTTTCCAACCAGGGAGCCTCGTGTGTCTGCCGGCGAAAGGTGTCTCTGGGAACGGAGCGAGCAGCGATATCGAGGAACTCAGGGAGCAGCTCAGCAGTTTTCCAGAGCTTCTTCTCCTGCTTAACGGTCTTTGAAGAATCAGTCGCACAAAGAATAGGCTTGAACGTCTCGGACACCGGTTTGACGGAACTCCAGTCCGGCTCGTCACTTGAGTAGTCTATGCCCGCACCACCTCGATCGAAGAACGCTGTACGAGCCGGTAGGACGACATGGAGGGCAATCAAACGCTCAACACCGTGTAAGACCTGAACCCTCTCGTCCGTATCAAGTTTGATAGAGCGTACACAGACCTGAAGCCTGAGTGCATTCTGGAAGCAATACTTTGCAAAGGATTCATGACTTGACCCGGCGTCCGAATCGTCCCGGCGGGAAGATCTCATTTCCCACAACTCCAACACGGCCGGTATGATGTAGAGGAGATGTTGCAAGTCGGTCGTCTTTCGTCCGTCGAAGAGCTGTTTGGAGACTATGGCAGCGAGCTTGAACGATTGACCCAGCAGTTTCGCGACTGATTCTGGTTCGCCGCGGAGGGCATGCTTCAAGTGCGAGCTAGCGACTTCATCGATACCCGCTGCCCGACTCGCCAACGTAACCAAACTATAAAGACAATCCAAAACGCGAATAAAGGAGAGGAAGCAGGAGGAGGATGTCTGCGGCTGCTGGTCGATATCCATAGCATCTTGGTCGTCGGCATCGGTTCTCTTCCTCTTAGTTCCTTTCCTGTCGTCATGTGGTGAATCGCCCAACGTATCGCTCGACTCCGAACCAAAGCGCAGATCAACAGCCTTTCCATTCTCGAGGGTTGCAAAAATATCTTCCTCCAGATCTGTAATCACGTCGCTTAATGTCGCTAGAAACTTCTGGTCTTTGAGTATGGTCGCCAAGGTCTTTGGAGGGATCAGATCGATCAACTGTCGCAGAAGGAGAAACGAGGCCGGTTCAACACGATGGCTTTTCCCTGCCCGCAGCTTCTTCAACAACCACCGGAGAACCCATTCTTCTTTCGGGGCGGCATTGGTCTGAATATGTCCGGTTCGATTGAGTTCCGGATGTGTCGCACACAGGCTTAGATCAAGTCCGATTATCTGAGCAGCGTCGTTGATCTGTGCCAAAGGTGAAGCGGTGCCTTTTTCGAGCCGCAGCAGAGTTTCCTGCGACGAGCGCGGGCGCTGTATATAGCAAAGCAACACAAGATCAGCATACGCATTCCGCAGAAGACAAGTCTGAAAATACTAACCTCCGCGACTGAAGGCATCTCGTCCGAGATCTATGTAGACAGAACTCCCCGTCCGTCTCTCCCGAATCAAAAGAAAGGAAGAAAGTGGGGTGTTCTTTGCTTCGTTATCAGATAACCCAAAGGCAAAAAAAGTTGAGATACCTTTTAAGACGGCGGACCCAAACTGACTGACGACAGAAACCCGCCCAAGCCTATTTTTTCCGACCGCCTTTGCCCGCCGAAGCTCGATCGACGTCGCTCCCCGACTCGTTCCATCATCTCCTTAATTTGGTTGTCAATTCACTCGCGTGACATTTGCACAAGTCTATTGCTGAATGTCGGTTGCGAACCCGCCCTTGCTCATTAATGCCATTATACTAATGGACCAACTTCTAGATCTTCCGCAATGGCCGACTCCAATGAATCCCAGCCGGTTCTCCGGTCCACCAAGCCCGTGAGCGAGGCATTGCTGAATGAGAAGGTACAATCACGCTTTCATGACTCCCTTTCTGTCATTGGTGTCAGCCTGCCTCCGACCGCAAGGAGTCGATTATGACAAGAGTCCGATTCGGATCCAAGCCCGATTGCATACAATTTTTGCTTCCAATGGCTAATATGACGTTACGTTGTTTACAGTGGGACCGCGCCATCTCCTCGATGATCATTCGTTCCTCCCTCGGTCTCTCCTTCGGCGTTGTCTTTTCAGTCCTTCTCTTCAAGCGGAGAGCTTGGCCCGCGTGGGTTGGTCTGGGTTTCGGAGCTGGTCGTGCCTGGGAAGAAGCCGACGGTATGTGCAAGGCCATTGATAATGATCGATACAGATAATGAGTACGGCGGCTAACACGGTCCTAGCTTCCTTCCGTCGGGGTGATTCTCCCGTTAGAGATGCGTTGCGTAAATAGATATTGGTTTAGCATTTTATCATGTACGGTACCTGCATAGGTGTTGAAAATAAGTTCGGTTGAGGCGCTTTTCAAGTAGCTCAGAAATGTTCTAGGCTTTATTTGCCTTTCAGCATGCATTATACATGTCGTCTTACTACCTCGGAAATGTCGCTTGTCGACGCGCTCAAGCATATTGCGGCTGTTTTTGCCAGAAGAGCACAAGATGAATCCTTGGAGGAATGGCGGTGTCGTCGCCTCGGTAGCTTGCATATGGTCTGAGATACTAAGCAGTAGACTGACTGCGTTCTTTGCCTTTGAGGCTACTCTAACGCATCTATCGATCCAGGAGCAAAGAAGACAAGAGAAACCCCCATTCTTGCAGCGTCCACGCGCTCAAGGCACGAACCCCAAATGAGAAACCGAGCAACCACAACACCGGGAATGTACCTCCACAAAAGAGGGGAGAGCTTTCGAAAACGAAGAATTCAGAGTAGGCATGGACGCTGTCCGAGTAGAACTATGCACAGAAGAAAGGAGGCAGAATGAGGGGCTCTAAGATCCAACATCTATTAGGTGGGTATCGGGGTCATAAGTTTTCGAACGCCAGGTTCGGCATCAAAAGAGAAATGGGGCAAAACATTCTATTTAGCGATGTGCAGCAAAAGGCACCATCAATCGCTAAATCTTTAGAGCATTGGGTTTGGTGATTGAACGGTGGCATGTGTGTGCCCAGGTATGAGCGGGGAGCGGACGCCCTCATGCTTTGCAGAAGGACTCGATGGAGACAAATCGTTGTTCTCGATCGTTGAGGACTCGACCGCAAGGCCATTGTGACCACTATGTGTGAGACAGCCAACGCAGGCACAATCGTTGCCGCAGAGGCAACTGCCAGTCACATCTGAGCAAGCATTGGGGAGTTGCACAGGATATTCGATGGTGTAATATTCGGAGGGTACCATCAGATGTTGCTCTGAGGGGTACTCTGTAGAAGGCGAGCTGCCATTTGGACTGACGTTGTCCGTGTTGTGTAAGGCCTCCGAGTGGTTTTCGTGGCCGAAATGGCTGAAATTGGTCAAGTTGTAGTTGAACGGAGTGGCATCAGGGTTGCCATTTGATTGCAGATTGCGGTAGCCATTCAAACGCTCGAAACTCGATTCCTCACCATCAAGCGTGACTAAGAGACCCATTTCTTGGACGTGCTGTCTGGTAGTGTTATTAAAGGGATGGGTCGCGCATCCTAGACACTGACAACTATCCCCACAGTTGCAGTCGTGCTTCCGCTCTCCGCTGAAAGTTGCATGTGGGGAACCAAGAGTTTGTGTCTGACCCGACGTGGGTTGTGATAGGGTGCCGTGGAAGAACCCATTACCGTTGGAGACATTAAGCTGCGAGAAGCTCGGCTTTGAGTAGTCTACTGTCGGTTGAGGCATGTAGTTCGGCATGACCCCAGGCTGTCCAAGTGCCTGATTCTGTAAAGGGTAATGCGACGAGTAGTTATGCTGGCCAGCTGTATAGAAATGCTGCCAGGATGAGTTCTGTGGAGTCGAAGTTGGTGGATACATCGCGCCATCCGAGTAGGGCTGGTATGATGCAGTCTGCGAATTCATAGGCGAGTCATTCTTTCGGCAACAAGAACTCTGAGTCGGTGCGGGGACGGTTGCTGGCGTCTTTGCAGAACAGCAGCTACTCTTTTGGGGTCCTGAGCTCTGGACGTTATCAAATGCCTGCTGAGCCATAAAAGCAGGTGGAGTGATGAATTCTGAGTTTGTAGCGCCGCTCGAGTTGCTAGCAATACCGAGCCCTGCGTCATATGGCGAATATGGCGGCAGATGGCTAAAGACTCCATTCTCGCCGTGCCTGTTCTCAAATCCAGAAATAGGGGTGAAACCACTGGCGAAATTCTCAGGAGATGGTTGGAAAGTACTGGCCCTTCTCTCGCGCTGCTGGCTATCACCTGTGGACGGTAGTTGCGGAGTCATGGGGGCGACGGAGAGTGGATTTTGAGCCGGCCCATGTTCCCCCATGCTGGCAGGCACCTGATATACTGGCCTACATAGACAGGTAGATCCTGGATACTGTCAGCCTCCAGAGTCCCGACGGCAAAAAAATGGTGCGGTAGAAGGTTCTCTCCTCCGAGTCATACTAACCTTTGGGTATAGCAATCATAAAGGCGCACTCCCGCTGACAGCTACACTTGCCTTTCGGATGGGGACATTTGGCAAGCGGACGCCCAGCCTTTGGGACTTTGATCATCAGCCTGTCGAAATGCTGGCATTTCGACGAGCGATGGCCACGAATACATGGTTTACTGCAGATACAGGCTTAGCAACACCGGAGGACATCCCAACGCTGAACTGAAGAGTCAGGCCTTACCATGACCATTTGGCTCCCTCTTCATCAAGAGGCATGGTTGCAGTTGGTTAATCTCAATCCAGCCTAGACCATATGGTGACGGTCAACCTCTTGAACTATGGGCTGAACGATAGATATGTCTCCTCGGTTGGATCAATTGACTCTGTAAGCGTCCGCAAGTTTTTACCCCACTTTGGCAAATGACTAGCGCGTCAAAGCTCTGATCAAGTACCAAGCGGGGAGGTAAGGGCGGCTAGAAAATAAATAAAATGATACAAATCAAAACCTTTCGGTCAAAAGCACAATTTCCGAGGTCCGTCCTAGGGGATGAGAAAGAAGAAACCTCACAATGATCAGATACTATAGAGTGCGGAAGGATCCGGTTGCTCAACCAAGCGGAGGGAAGTTCAATCTAAGTAGCAACTGAAAATAGGACAAGACAGGGCAGGAGTTGATTTGTCGACTCTCTGCGATCATCTGTCGGTGAGGAAGCCAAGAAGCAAATAGCAATCAAAGAACGCAGAATCGAACAGCCAGACTGCACCCTTGTAGGCGCTTGAAGATGCGGGGAGCAGCGACGGGAGATAGTCCTTGATAGTGGCAGTAAATAATTCTCCCCTGGAGAGTCGGAACTTTGAGAAAGAAGCGAAGATCCAATCATAATGGAGGTCTTTGGTTCTTGATGACATGATGAGTGGGGGAACGTGACGCGATGTGAGCCTCAGGCATATAACCAAGTAACCAGGCATCCGTCCCTGTATGCCTGAGGCGTTTTCGCGGAGTTTATCCTAAAATACTAGAAACAAGCGGATGCGTTGCCAATTGAGCTGCGACTAGCTTCAGGAACCATCCATCCCCGCCCCGGGCGTTTCTTAGCTATACTTCCAGTATCCTTATACCCGTCTGACGTGAGATACTTCTTTTTACGTCTACAGACGTTGTCATACGGGGTTTATACTACACCACTACCCAAGTCGAGCCTCTCCCATCCTCTGTCATCCATCCATCCATGTCCCCAGACAACCGTGGCGCCTCCGGCCAGGCTCCGGAGGATACGACGTCTTCTCGCGCTCGGGATTTCTTCTCCGTTCCTGCGCCGATTAAGCGCATCTTCGACCGATTCCCTCTTGTCACCTATCCTTCAAATGACCTTCCTCACCATTCCGGAATAGCCCGACGCGGCAACCGTTTGTTTGTCTTCACAGATCCCGCGAGCGCCAGACGAGGGAGGCCGTCCTTCAACCCGCAATGTCTCAAGTGGCAGGTTAGATTGATGAAAGTAAAACTCCTAGTCATGATCGATCGCTGACTGGGTTACTCTGAGTACAGGCATACTTGAAATTTGTAGGAATTGACTTCGAAATCGTCCCCTCGAACAACCACGCTTCTCCAACCGGCGCGCTTCCCTTCCTTCTCCCCGCGCTGCCAGCCGCTACTACTGGGCCAATCCCCTCAAACAAACTACAAAAATGGGCCATTGAACAGGTCCACTGTGAGGAAGAGCAGCAATTGGATGTGCGTTTTGAGGTGTATGCCTCGTTACTGGATCACCGGATACGGAATGCCTGGGTGGGTGGTGTCCTCGGGATGTATGAAATCGAGCTTGGCTGACGTGAAAAAGCTATACATGCTATACCTGGACCCGAAGAACTTTGAAGCAGTAGCGCGGAGACTATATGTGGATCCATCGACCAGCAACTGTGCAGTACGCGCCGCTCTGGCCATGCAGCTCCAGCACGCTGCGCGTGACGAGCTACTGAAGACATCAGCTTACGTCGATGTCATCGCTTTGGAGGCCGATGCTGCGGACGCATTTGAGGCGCTTTCGACGTTACTAGGAGACAACGAGCATTTCTTCAACCGACCGAATCCCGGGTTGTTCGACGCCAGTGTTTTCGCGTACACGTATCTGATTCTGGATGAAGGGATGGGATGGAAGCAGAACCGACTGGGGGAGCTGCTGCGACAGCATGAGAATCTTGTACAACATCGCGACAGACTGCTAAAGTTCTTTTAGGCCGACAGCCTACTGTATAATATGTACTAACCATACTTGCATGCATTAACGAAGCTGCGAAAGAAGACAAGACGCCTGAAATAGACAAAACAATACAGAAATTAATGTTTACATCTACTTCCTCAAGCACATACCAAACCACCAGTGATCCCAACCACTTCTGCGCCAGCTTACTCAACACCTCCAAGCCTCCGGTGGCAATCGCTGCGAATCAAATATATCCAGATATACCCCCGCGCGCTTCCATCTGTGTCTGCAAGTGTCTGGTTGTGGAAAACTACACCAGCTACCTCCAGCATCCCCCGTGCGGCATCAGCCTGAAAACCTCGGCATCCCGAGGCGTGAGCCTCAGAAGCTGCAGGGTATTCCGGCCCGCGCCACCCAGATCGACCAATCGGAGTCGTTGCAGTTGAGATTGGAAGATTTTGTCTAGAAACAGGGGGAGTAGACCGCGTAAGGTGGATGGGTTCAGTGCCTGAGGAAGTTCCCGTCTGCTGGAGACCTGGTGGGTGGACTTAGTCGTTGTTCTTATAGCCGAGGATTGTGGCTGCATACCTCTGCCCATTTGCCGTATGCTTCGACTGGTCCAAATACTAAATATATTTCTGAGATCCCCCGTCGTCATTTGGACTTGCTTGGAGCAGGCGCCTTTCCTGGATTGTTTTGGGTCATTTTTGGGTCGTACTCTTAGTGTAAGCGCCAGGCTGCAGGCAGCCCAGCGCAGTGTAAGAACAAAGTCTGTCTCTCATTTGCCTACGGAAAAGAACCTGCTGCGACCAGTCTAATCAGTAATTGTTCATGTGAGATGTGATTCATACCAGTCCGGCAGATGAATCATAAATGTTGAACGTGGAAACGCAGATATTTCCCGGGTTGCATGCATAACATGCAAGTTTAATTGAGTGACAGGCAACGTGTCAACGTGGTGTATCACGCTCTAGCCAAGACCGGTATTCATAAAGTAGACAGTAACCTCCGTATTCAAAATTGTCTTGCGTTCAATTGTTGCGATCGTTATCTTTCTAGACTGCCTGACATGACACCATGAGACATCAAAGATCGTGACTCGAACATGAGAAAGAAAGAGAAAGAGAGAAAGAGAGAAACCAAATTGGAGGTAAAGAAAACGGACCTGACACCGTGCCAGACGGGAGGTAAGAAAGTATGAAAGTAAATGGAAAGGAAAGAAGCAACCGGGCATTGATCCAAACCGCAGAATTGAGAACAGAAAAGAACCAGTCATAACCGATAGCACCCATACCCAGGAACGCTCCATCGCTGAATAGACAGAAGAGAGAGATTAGAAAAACAATATCAATCCAGCACATCAAGTCCACATGCTAATAGACCGTCGCTCCAAAGGGAGCCGTCTCCTTCAGATCCTCCACTAGGTCCTCAACATTGTTGAGATATCGCCCTAACAGAGCCTGCTTCTCCTCGGTAGTGCGCGTGTCCCCATGGCCCTTTCCTCCATGCCCGGGCCCAGCCACATTGAGACTTCGTGAATATGGACCACCGCCCAGTTTGCTAGGGCTGCGCTGTAAACCACAGACCGCCGTATTTGGAGCACTTGCTCCGATGGGATATGTTGCAGTCTCCGGCATCAGATAGAAATAAAGGAATTCAACAAGCTTGAGTTTGACCTCGCGCGAAGTCGCGCGTTGCTTAAATAAGGAAGTCACGGTGAGCAGTCCGTCCAGTTCTTCGAACGTTCGCGTGTTGGCTGGGTGGTCCAACAAGGCTGTGACAAGAGTGAGAAGCGTCGCGGACTGAATCGCAGGACAATTGATGGGGTCGAGGAGGTCAAGAAGAAGATTCATGTAGATTTCGCGAGCGAAAAGAGTCCGCGATGGCGGGTGGAGGAGTAGAACACCTTGGATCAGGTCAAGGGTAGAGAGAATGAGCAAGTCATTAGTGCCAGTCCTTCCGCGACCCAGCAGATGCTCCAGGCAGGTCACCAACCGCATTGCGACTGCTGAATTGTTAGTCTTTGGGCAAGCGCGACAACGACCGCAACCATCATGAGAACATACCATTCCATTGAAAGCCTTCTTGCAATTTGAAGAATTCTCGAAAGGCCGGATCATCTTTCAAGTCAGATAGAGCCTTGGGCTCTGGCTGTGGAGCTCCAAACGACAGCAGCGACCTTCGTTTTTCAGACACCGGCTGTTTCGACTTGGACAGACAGATCTGTGCGAGCAGGCCTTCCACCTGGCGCAATCCCTTGCGGACTTTGCTTGGCTCATAAGAAGAGAGATAGTCGAATGAGTGCGCCAATAGCGTCTCCATGAGTAGGTATAATGGAGATGCGATATGATATAATATGTTATGAGTAAGTAAAAAATGGAGGCTCAAAGGATACAGGATAACGGAGATATAAACCGAAGGATGAGGATAGTCAAGAAGAAGAACCCTTTAGTCCCAAGGCAGAGGAACACTGGAGACAGTAGTGTTATCTATAGCTCGCTAAAAGCCAAAAAGGCAAAAATAGAACACAGGCCAGACACTCTTTTTTTCAAATCTCTCTCTCTCTCCTTCGCTGGGATGTGGATTTAATAATCAATTAAGATTATTGATCGTTGGTAGAAAGGGAAGATAGCGCGACCAAGTTGCCCAACACATCATTGACACTTCATCTGGGCATCTGGGCTAACTTACCCCGTCGTAGTCCAGCACCATAAGACTCTTAGTGCCTAGGGCCTAAATCCTAATCAGCATCATCGTGGGAAGATCGTGCCGATGAATTCCATCACTCTGATCCATTTTCCCCTCGCTAAGTGGCTCTTCTAGACCGTCTCTCTCCACATCCCAGCCACCCACAGTGTTTAGTCTCTACGGTCTTACAGCCAGACGGTTGCCCCGGGAAACGTGCGGCCCCCATTACCCGTGGGCGCTTACCTTTCAGCCCTGGTGACGAACTAGGACCATCTTGTTGGTGGACAGAGTAGGAGCTTTCCAAGACTCAAGCTACTAATGATGTCAGCCTCAGCTACGCCATGTTCTCCTTCAGCTTAATCTTGTTCAACTCGGCCCTGGGACGATCTCTCGTTTAGAGATCTCCCAGCCCCGGGAAACGGAGAGTTATCAACAATGACACCATCATATCAACAAAAAGCGCAGCGATGCCTGAAGGTGGAGAAATTCCGAAAGAAAACTCTTTTTTCTCCCTCATCAAATTACCAGCCCCTTCTGTAAGAATGTGCATTATTCCTACTGATGACGGGATTTTCTAATCTCTCCCTTGCCTTGATTCATCCCTTGTTCCTGAGTCACTGCAAAACTGCAAATATCCCGATTCCCGAATGGCCCAGTCACATGACTTTACTTTCCGCTGCCTTGCTGCCTTGCTGCCTAGCTGCCAAGCGGCCTAAGGTTCTTCACGGCCACTGATGGATGTGGGGTGCATGTGATAAATTCACAAAGTTACTCATCCACCATGCATATAGGATGTGCTGGCATACCCACGCGTTCTGCCACTGGCCACTGTGTATTTGAACAGAGTTTCGAGGATCGTTGATGGATGCAAGCGCTCTCAAATTCTTTGTTCCCGACCAGGTTACGTGCATGTTTTTGACACCTCGTGGGCAGAGCAACTTCTAAGTGAGAGCTGTATAAACTGCCCCTCATGTCGTCGGGATCTGCGTTTCAACCTCCGATAGAGATTCCAACTCGAAAGAGCTCCGCCGGTATGGCCGACCGTCTGCGTACAAGCTCATGTGCGATGGATGAAAGCCAGTTGCAAGGCGAGAGGCCTCAGACCGACATGACCTCTTCCAAAAGACATACCCGGAACCGATCCAGCTTCGATGGCACCAAATATCGTGATGGGAAGTGGTCGCAGGAGTACGAGAAGATCCTGATGGGCCCGTATGACTACATGCAGCAACATCCCGGCAAGGATATCCGGCGGCAGCTCATCACAGCTTTCAACGTCTGGCTCCAAGTCCCTCCGGAGAGCCTCACAATCATCACCAAAGTCGTGGGGATGCTTCACACCGCTTCGTTGCTGTAAGTCGCGAAATAATACTCCCGCTAGGATAGTCACTGATTTACGTCTCCTGCCAGGGTCGATGATGTGGAAGATAACTCCATCCTCCGGCGCGGCATTCCCGTCGCTCACAACATCTTCGGTACCGCGCAAACCATCAACTCTGCCAATTACGTATACTTTCTGGCTCTTCAAGAGGTTCAAAAATTGAATAACCCGACTGCTATTGATATCTTCGTTCAGGAACTCTTGAATCTGCATCGGGGTCAGGGGATGGATCTGTTCTGGCGAGACACGCTCACCTGTCCTACGGAAGAGGACTATCTGGACATGGTGGGGAACAAAACGGGCGGCCTCTTCCGACTCGCGATCAAGCTGATGCAAGCCGAGAGCACCACGGGCATAGACTGCGTCAGCCTCGTCAATGTCATGGGCCTGACCTTTCAGATCTGCGATGACTATCTCAACCTTTCCAACAAGACTTACACCCAGAACAAGGGTCTATGTGAGGATCTGACCGAGGGCAAATTTTCGTTCCCAATTATCCACAGTATCCGGTCCAACCCACGGAACCATCAGCTTATCAGTATTCTCAAACAGCGAACCAAGGACGAGGAAGTCAAGCTGTATGCGCTTAGTTACATGGAAAGTACTGGCAGTTTTGCCTACACGAGGAAAGTGGTCCGGGAGTTCCGTGACAAGGCGATATCTCTCATCGACGAGATTGACGCACAGGGCAATGGGAAACAGGCCGAGGGGCAGAAGGATGGGGCGATGGTACGGGCGATCCTCGACAAGATCACCGAGTCAACTTTGCGGGATGATGTTAATGGCGCTGATGGCGGTGATGGCGGCAAATGAGAGTTCTTGTGTTTTACAAAGTACAACTACCTTATACCCAGTGGGCGTATACCCGCATCGTAAACCAGGATGGCAGCATTTTGGGTGGATTCGGATTGCATTGATGGCCTTGTCATTTATGACAATGATGATGATGATTGGCTTCTTCAAGACAGATTGACAATACAGCAAATTCTATATAACTGAAGTTGCCTTTTCGAGTGAACATGCATTCATGCACTGTAATCTCTTGCATCATGATATCTTTGAACTTCTAGTGTAGGTGGGTATCTCCACCCAAAATTACCGCACGAAGCATTACTGTACTATAGCCTCCAAGTCATACCTTATATATGCCATACCCATGAATATAACCAACCAAGAACACCCTCACATAATTGTACAACAAGCCTTCTCGAGCTTGCGCAGCACTCGGGAAGGATCGCATTGACCACCTGCTCGATCTCGTCCTGCTGCTGCCCACCCTGCTGCTGTTGGTGATGCGGTTGTTGACCGGGGTACTGCTGATGCGGCTGCTGGCCATGACCGTAGCTCTGCCCATGACCAGATCCATGTCCATGTCCGTGTCCAGTGGACGGTGGCATCTCCGCCGGGCCCCCGGTCAGATTTACGTATATCCTGCCCGCGTTCTCCTCGGTGGCATACTGCAGCCCCAGCTCGCGACAGACCTGCTCGACCCGCGGCTTAATCTTCTGGACGTGGTTGGCGGAGTGGTTTCCCTTTCCCACAATCCTGCAAGTCATAACCGTCAGCAAACTAACCCTTCTACCCGTGAGCCCGCCAGCCGAATGGAGAAAACTAACACATGGAGATGAGTCTGCCCATGCGCCTTGGCATATTTGATCCTCTGCTCGAGAATATCCTCCGCCTCCTCGACGAACTGCCCATGCAGATCGATCGTGTCGGCCGGCACGCGCCCGTCGGCGTTATTCTCGCGGAAGATGAACTCGGATGCTTGCTTGTTGTACTCGTCCATCTTGCGGCCGTGCGCTTTACCCTGTTCGGAGAGTTCTTTGGCCAGCGCACCGTCGCCGCTTGAGTATGCTTCTTGGCTCTGCGATGCATGGTATGCGTGTCAATTACTGTGCTAGGATTGTAATTGTTCAATGAGGCGCGGGGTAGGGGGGAAGGGCAGGCGCACGCGTTGGAAACATGAGTTGCGCTTTGCGGCTTCTTGACGGGCTAGGTCGCGCAGGCGGTCGTATTCAGCTTCTGCGTCGGCGCTTTGGTCGTGGTTGAAGGCTGGGTTTGCGCATTGTTTGTTAGCATATACTGGTGTTTTTGTGGACAGATTTGGACTGGTTCGATTCGCAGAAGCAGTGGTCGAACACCGTAGGTTGCGGTGAGGGTGACGTACCCCGATGGCCCATATAGGACATTTCGTGAGACATTATGATAGAGATGTGGTATTAGATACAGACGAAAGTTTTATGTCATAGCATGATTCTATAAGGTGATGAAAACGCGAAACAAAAAGACAATATCACAGCTAGATACAATCTGAAGAACAGAGATCGAGATCGAGGGCTGAATCGGCGTTCCTTGCGACCAGCGAATGAGCGGGCAAAGAGGACTCAATTCGTGGTTGAAGATGTGGAGCAACCAAGATCTTCTTCATTATTCTGCCCAGGGTTCAGTAAACAACACCGAACCAGGGCATTGATATTCATAGTCAAGACGCCGCCGAATATCAACTCTCGTGGTCATGATCCTCTTGATCTCACTCTAGAGTTCATTATTGTAATGCCATGTGGTATGATGAAAAAAGGTTGGGGGCATGCATGGAGTTCCGATTATACAGCGTTCAATAGTCTGGTCGACTAGTTAGTCTAGGCATAGTCATCGCAGTCTAGTTGGTCATCGCAAAGGCAAAGCGCGCGGCAAGAGCACGAATCGTCAGTGGAGACTGAGACTATTGTGGGTGAGGCACACAAAACCCACAGCGTGCATTCATACAGCAAGAAGAGAGTTTAACAGTAGCCGGGTATTTTCCGTTGTTCGGTCGCAAAGTTGGTACAGGGTTATTGGTAGTAGTACAAACAATCTAGGTATTAGGTACCTGTGATGAAATACCCTGCTTTCGAGATGACTGTGACTACTTATCCGACGGCTACTACTACTACCATCTAGTCTACTGCCGATGCTACAAGAGACGAGGGAAAGTCACCCGTCTCCCTAGAGAGGAAGACACACTCCTTCCAAATGCCGAATGGTGATTTACATCTGCGGAGAAATTATTGATCGACAGGATTCTGTGGAGAAACGAAGAATAAGCAAGTATGGGCGTATCAGTTGAGTATTAGATAGCCAAGGTATTAGAGATCATCTTCTTCTCCGTTGCTTTAAACAAGAATAGGTTCATCTGTATGAAGATGCTTGAGACAGAATCCTTCTAGAAGGATGAGAGAAAAAGCCACTGTCGCAGCAGCCACCATTACTAGTCGCGCTGCGTGCAGAGTTGTTTCTCGTTCCTGGACCGATGCTAGAGTCTGTGGCTCCAGTCATAGGCGATCTCCACCGCGTGGCGACACGCTGAAACTGCACAGTCCCAGTGTGACTATCATTCAGCTGACTATTTATATTTTGCAGTATCTAGTCTAGATAGACGTTGCCTAATTGTTATGATCACTCTGGCTTGTACGTGGAAACGGCAAGGACAAGCCAAGTCCTAGCTCAGGTGTCATATTTCACGTGGGACACCATTCATTCTGGAGCCGAATCGGGTTGTGTAGTCCTTAGTCAGGGACTGGAATGATCTGCGTAAGATGATGGCATTTAATTACATTATCGCCTCAGTAGTCTCATAAGCCGGAATATGAAAAAAAGTCTAGAGCACAAGTGGAAAGGTCATCAGCAGAAATCTACTTATCGAGCTTCAGCAGGTGCAATGGCATATGGATACGGTCATGGTGTGCTCTCATCTCAAACTCTAGTCAAACAAGAATGATACCCACATTTCGGTTGCATCAACTGACAAAACAAAGATGACAGCTTCTTCAGGCTTCATTCTGATTCTGATACCACAATGGTTTCAATCTGCTTGAATAGGGCTGCCTTTAACCATACCTTACTGAATCATCATAGTATACTCCGTACCTCCTCTGTAGATCTCTCTCTTGCAGCCAGCTGAATGATAGCCGCCCTGTCGGATTGAATTGGTAACTAATGTACCGTGGTCCATTCATCAAAAAGGAGGGTAATCGACTCCGACGGGTCCGATCATTGGTTCGCAGAATTGTGTCTCCAGCATGGCCCCTTACCCTCTCAACCAATCACCATAGTGACTAAAGGCAACTTCCCACAATTCTGGTCACTTGGCTCCACTTCCCCCTTATTGTTCTTTCCCAAAAGTGAACAGAAGAGAGGTTTCCGCTGCAAATCTGCTTCATTTCGTCTCGTTCTCCGAAACTTAGTTTTTGCTCATCATACCGTGTACTCGTACAGTACCTGCCTACCTAGCTACAAGGTAGGTAGGTAAGTAGATAGATCGTTGACTTTAGTACTTAGTAGTACCTCTCTACTCCGTAGGTTAACTCCATAGATATCTTGTGTCTCTTGTCTCTGTCTCTCGGATTTTTCCCCTTACGTTAGCCTCTTCGGTCCCTCTCTACCTGCAGCTCCCACCCCCAAATCTAAAGCCTTTTGGCTTTTCTTCCACTCCCACTTTCTCTCGTCCTCTTCTTCTGTCTCCCTAAATCATCCATCCTCATCTATCGACTCCTCTGACAAGGGTTGATAGATAGATCAATTTCTTCATCCCACCTGTTCTCTAGCTTCTTTTCTTGTGACTGCTGTCTTCCTTCTACATACTTTATTTTCTTCTTCTCCATTCGATCGGATCGAGATTGTGGTTCCGTACCCGGTGCTTAGCCCATTATTCTCCCGGCCTTGCGGGCGGTTTCAACTTAACTACTATTCTTTCCTTTCGCCTCCTTTCCCGCCCGCTCCTAACTCGTTCACCTACCTATAATTTTTACACCCCTTTAAACTCCCCCCCTCTCCATTTTTCTGTACTGTCGCTCAGCTTCTCGGTAATATTATCATCAATCGATTCCGAGCAGCTATCGCCTTTGTCTTTCTATCTGAGAAGGGCGAACTATCATCCTCCCGCCGGAAAGGATTTCAAACCAAGTGGGTGATTTTGTTCCTTTTACCCTCTAGCACAGCCGCCCGTCTGCCTGGTCTGCCTCGAGAGGGCGTTTCCGCCGCATGAACCTACCTCTCCTTGCGTCAGCACGATCACACTGATTTGTAATTGTCTGTTGTCCGTCTGTTTTCTACGGGCATTTTCCATTTGCGATTTTTCTCTCCCATGGAGTATCACGTTCGATGTGTCGTTGACTGTCTCATCTGATGGTTTCCTGACGTTCCTTGTCTTCTTTGCTGACATCTGCCATTGATAGGCTTGCACGATAATCAGTGCCGCAAAACCCCTTCCGAGTATACCTGCCTTACACTAGACTTTCGTTAAGACACTCCAAATCAATTGAATAAAATCAACTACCGCCAAGATGGGTTGTGGAATGAGTACCGAGGATAAGGAGGGCAAGGCCCGTAACGAGGAGATTGAGAACCAGCTCAAAAGGGACAAGATGATGCAGCGAAATGAGATCAAGATGCTTTTGCTCGGTATGCCTCCATCGAGCCGCTCTTCAACCTCGACAAGACCTTTTTCACTAATGTCCTTGAACAGGAGCTGGTGAGTCCGGCAAGTCGACGATCCTGAAGCAGATGAAGCTCATCCATGAGGGTGGATACTCGCGCGATGAACGGGAATCTTTCAAGGAAATCATCTACAGCAACACTGTTCAGTCAATGCGCGTCATCTTGGAGGCCATGGAGTCGCTGGAACTTCCCCTGGAAGACGCTCGCAACGAATACCATGTTCAGACCATCTTCATGCAACCTGCTCAGATTGAGGGCGACAGCCTGCCCCCGGAGGTTGGAAACGCCATTGGTGCTCTTTGGCGTGATACTGGTGTTCAGGAGTGCTTTAAGCGTTCCCGCGAGTACCAATTGAATGATTCCGCCAAATAGTGGGTTTACTCTGTCCCTCATCGGTGCTTCAGAAAGGTTGCTAACCGGGTTGACAGCTACTTCGATGCGATCGACCGTATCGCTCAGCCCGACTACCTTCCCACCGACCAGGATGTTCTGCGCTCTCGAGTCAAGACCACTGGTATCACAGAGACGACCTTTATTATTGGCGACTTGACCTACCGCATGTTCGATGTCGGTGGTCAGCGTTCGGAGCGTAAGAAGTGGATTCACTGCTTTGAGAACGTGACAACAATTCTTTTCCTCGTCGCCATCTCGGAGTACGATCAGCTTCTGTTCGAAGACGAGACCGTCAACCGTATGCAGGAAGCGCTCACCCTGTTCGACTCGATTTGCAACTCCCGGTGGTTCGTCAAGACCTCTATCATCTTGTTCCTGAACAAGATCGATCGATTCAAGGAGAAGCTGCCTGTCAGCCCCATGAAGAACTATTTCCCCGATTATGAGGGCGGTGCCGACTACGCCGCAGCCTGCGATTACATCCTGAACCGCTTCGTATCACTCAACCAGGCCGAGCAGAAGCAGATCTACACTCACTTCACATGCGCCACCGATACTACACAAATTCGTTTCGTCATGGCGGCTGTAAATGGTACGTCTCCTAAAGGCCCTTTTTTTTCTAATTACCAACCACTAACGTCTTCCAGATATCATTATCCAAGAGAACCTTAGACTCTGTGGTCTGATCTAATGAGCCATTATACTTGACGGAGTGAGGTATTTCTTTTAAAACATTTAGACCACATAATGATGTGGCTTGTAATCAGATGTCGATGTTCTGTCTCTTTTCCTGGATGTTCTTGCCATACGTGATCTCGACTCTCTTCTGCTCGAGACCCTGGCGTTTGAGACATTCAATCTGTCCATCTACTAATCTCCTTATTTCCTTTGTGTGGAAATGATATCTCACCAGCTCTCTGTTATCATTAAGATCATTGATATCCCCAAAGACACAGAGCAGGAGTTTGTTCATCATTTCTTTTTTCATTCGCCTTGTGCAGCGGGTTATCTGTTGTTTCTTTACAGCCCTGCAGGCGAGAGACTCTGTGGTTTATGTCCATTTCCTTTTTTTCCTTTTTTCTTCTCCATGGGATGCCCGCATTTTCTTATTCAATCTTGTCGTTTGTCTTCTAATCCTCATCTCATCCCTCTTTACGTTTCCATACCTGCCTCAATTTTTCATGTCTCTGCTTTTTCGAATACTGGATATCCTCTCATCATCTTGATGCCCTCGTCACAGATTCTGTGTGCAACCTGATACCACTCACCCTATCCTTGGTTTCGTGCCCATTGGAAACAATGAAGGACAATATGGCAGTGGGCACAGGGAATGGCAGGATATGCAGATTATCATGTCTCTTCTCACGTGTCATGTCGGGTCGGTAGTTGGTCATAGTCAGAGTTAAAGGAATTGTGAATTATTCATTTGTTTTAGCCATGGGATTACCGTAGCTACTCGTTCGTCTGTCAAAGTAAAGGATAGGTATGTACGGGCCACTAGGGCCAGGAGCTCGTATATACAGAACACTCGAATTGTCAACGCTCAGATCATGGATGAAGGGCAAAACTCTTAAACCAAAGTACAGATCCTCAGAGTCGCAACTTTGGCCCCAGAAACACAATCAACACGGCCACAATCCACAGACCGAAAATCCACGCATATAGCATCATCCGCCCCCACCAGCCTTTCCCCTCGGTCATGCGCCGCAACATCCCCATTCTCTTCTCAGCGGCGCCCATATTGGTAGTCGTCCGGTCGAGACCTTCGACCGCGCGCGCCAGCACCGACTTCTCCGCCTCCAAACTGGAATGGAATGCCTGCGAGGACGCCTTGAGCTGCGTCGCAAGGGAAAGCAGGGAGGAAGTGAGGTCTTCTTGTTCGACGCGATGGGCGTCGAGCGTCTGCTCTGTTTCTTGAAGCTTGGAGGTCGCGGAGCCGGTAGCTATTGCTGTGGAGTCTGTTGCAGCAGTAGGGCCCCTCTGAAGTCGGTGTCGTAGAGTTGTTGTTGTTGTTGTTGTTGTTGTTGCTGCTGCTGTCGCTGTCGCTGATGGCGGTGGTGCTGTCGTTGTTGACGCAGTAGTCTGCAGTGTAGTCTTGGGGATATCCGTCTCGTATTCAGCTTCGCCTTCCGCTTCGGCGTGCAGCTCCTCCCTCGCTTCCTCGGAGACAGTATCTCTGTTCCCTTCCGAAGCGGACGATGTACTCCCTGCCTCGGGTGTGACCGTTACCGCTTCTTCCTCCTCACCATCGAGAATTATCTCGTCCTCTTCGTCAGAGTCTGGGTCGGTTTCGGCGGCTTGGCGCATTTCCGCTTCCGCGGAACTTCTGTCTAGTACATCCTGGAGGAGCTTGAGTGTTTGTCGCTTTCGCGTGAGGTCTGTTTGGAGCTCGTGGCGGCGGTCGAGCGGTTTGAGGGTTGGGAGTGTGCGTTCGAGCTGTGAAAGGAGGGTGCGGGCGTACTCGACGTTCTGTGAGGGGTGTCAGTTCGGCGGGATAGAGTGTAGTAAATTGATTGCTGGATTCAATATGTGACTTAACGGAAGAGGAAGACGTACGGCTGCTATGCGCATGCGCTGGTATTCGTTTCGTCGGAGAGCTTTGAGGTTTGCGGATGGGGAGAGTAGGTTGTGTTCTAGGCGAGTGAGGAGGCGAGAGAGGTTGAGGATTTTAAGATCGGGGGATGTGGGTGCTGTTGACGAGCTTTGGGGGAAGGTTGTGAGAGTCATGTTTGCGCTTCCTGATCTATTGGAGATTGTGATTGAGGAAAGTGAGGAGGTTGATGCTATAAGTTGGAGACTTGGCTGTAGATCGCATGCCATGGATGAGTAAGCGGCGGAGAGCTTCTACACTTTATCTGCCCTACCCCTGGGATACTCCCTATGGACAATCATTGGCATGTGAATGATAGCTGAGTGCGGAGAATCAATCCGTTTCCAATGGAATTATGTATCGGGAAGATCGAGAAAGTCAAGCATCATTATCCAAAAAATCATGCAATATCATCAGTCATAGACAACTTTATCTTCAAAACACACCGCCACCCACGCTGATCTACCATAGATGAACTGACAAGATGAAAAGAAGAAACAGAGTTCGAGATGTGCCCAGAGGAGGTTCCTAACAACTTCAGAAAAGGGATTCTTCCACCTCAGCTGTATTCCACGGTCACCCGCCTCCAGGAACGGGTGCCTTCTGCGTCCACAACCTGAGGAAAGTGGACTGTTTGATTTCGTCTCTGAGGTGGATGAAGTTCTTCGGAGCCTGGAAGCTCATGGACTTCCTGTCTGTGAGTCTCAACAGACCATGCAGCAGGTACTGTTGGAACTTTGTCCCGGCGTTGATGCTCATTTTCTATTTTAAAACAGGCCGAAGCGAATGAGTCGACCAAGCCAGCATTCTTATCCGAGGTCGCTGGGCAATATTCATCGCGATCGGAGACGTTCCCCTCAGATACGGCCCTGGACTCGGACCCAGCAATTGCAGAAGACTGTTGCAACTGGCCATCCTCTTCAGATGCCAATTTGCTTCTACTCGGTTGACATCCCAAAATGGAGGCAAGATAGCCACTTGACGGCAACGGTGCAAGTTGTGACAGGGGTTGCAGTATATCACAAGCCGAAGGAAAAGCGAAGCTTCTGTGCGGCGGAGCATCTGAACTGAGCGTACTCTGCTGCAGTTCCTTCGTCTGCTGCTGGCGATCATACTTCTCCTGCCTCTGGAATTGTGAATCCATCTGGCTCATAGGCAGTCCGTACTGCCCTTGCCGTCGACGTCTGATAAGCCGCGCTAGGCCTACGATGCAGATCACCAAAAGAGCGGGATATACTATCCCGAGTGAGTGTGCTTGCAAGACTTTGGGTATGGCCCAGCAGTGATCTCCAGGGCTCATTGCCAGATGTGCGGTGTCCCCTTCCATGAAGCGGCTGTCCTCCGCCACCTCTTGACCTGGATCGGGATAAGTATCCTAAAACCGTTGTCAACAAGCCTTATAACAAGGAATCTACCAGAAGCTGTGTAACACACCCCAAGGATAGATCAACCCTCACGCGACCCCTCACGGCTATGTTTTGGGAAATTTGAAGAACAAGATGAGAAAGGAAGAGCAAGAGGATGGATGTTTGCCATGCAGTGTTGACTCGAGTGTAGTAGACGTAAGAGTAAGCTACAAGAAGGACATCATCAGAGAATGAAGGGAACATCCAGGTCTCTCGGGACGGCTCTCCTCGGCTTTATAAGATGAGGCTGATTGAACACAAGGCACAGGAAGTTACATTCCGGCCACCCCAGTTTGATTCGGAGGGAAAGATGTCATTGTCTACTAGCCTGGGGCTTGGAAACAAATAGTCTCCACATATCAACCCAGATGACCATAAATATCGTGCGTCTCTTTCTCTCTGGCAATCTGGCCCGACGACTAAGAGAGGGGGCCATCCCGGTCCAGCTGCATTGTGATCAGCCACGGAACTGGTGAAATGGATGAGGACACGGGAGGACAGACAAAAGTCTCCCCACGTCCTCATAGGGCAGCTCCCTGGGGCAAGAATGCCTGGACTTCGGAAGTCTGGCAAGTTCAGCTGATGTAGATGCGCCACCAGAAGGGGTGGGCTCAGAAAGCGAAAGTGGCGCCTGAAACAGAGGCTAGCGAGTAGGCAGATCTAGCGACGATCACCTAGATCAGACTAAGTACTCACTAAGTTTGGGGTCTATGATCAATCTGGCCATCATAGGTCGGCATTGGAGACCCATAGTTCTGGATCAACGATATAGTCTAGATATCCGATGAGGCTGTCCCAGTCAGCCATTCCGTTGGCTGAGTTTAACTTCACAGTGTTGTAAGAAAAGAAAAACAAGGAGACAGGTGATGTTTGGGAGGGGAAACCACGACACCAGTCGCTTTCTCCTCCTTTCATCCTCTCCTCAATCATCTTTTTCCCCTCTCCCCTTTCCATCCAAAGAATTGAGTCCAGTTATCTAGAGTTGTTTGAAGTTTATTGGATACTCCTTAGTGCAGGACAACAAGGTCCATGTACATCGCTTCCGAGGTTTGTTGATAATTGGCCACATTGAGCCAGTGTGGGTGATTGTATACACCAATGAATCATTCAATAAAAATGGATCCAAATCAAAACATGTGCTAACAAAATTTCCACGCAGGCGATCCATATGACTAGCCATTATCGAAATTTGCCCGTTATAAGAGCAAGCGGCGCCGTCGAGGGGCGAGGAAGTGGCCGCCTTTCGGTGACTCCGACGGACAACTGTATCAATGTCGTTGCCTTTCGAGTCGTCCATGGCGAATTGGCTTCGGTTTGTACGTGGAGAACTTCCGTTCTCGAATACAGAGAATGTTTAATCGACTCTCCTGTCTCATGTAACTGACCTATTGACCCAACGACCTGGTCAGCCCGGAGAGCAGGCTATCTATAGGATGCTTGATCCATCAAACTCTGTACAGATCTCAAATATCCTGCACCAACCAGAACTCTGGGGGTGATAGTCGATCTGTATCAATATGCATGAACTGAGGGGCAAACTAAGCTAAATCATGTCAAAATGGAAGAACACCCAATCACCGCTCTATAGCTTAGCAGTGACCCCATTCCTTTGGGTCTCTTCTTTGGCTCTTTCTCGAAGCACTTTACGCAAAATTTTTCCAGATGGGTTCTTAGGAATGGCGTCGACAAAAACTACCCCACCAGTTATTCTCTTGATCGCAGACACTTTGCCATCCATGAAGGCGACAATGTCGTCCGCGCCGGCGTTGTGTCCTGGCTTTAGCACAATATACGCTCGAGGACGCTCGTCGTCATTCCTATTCAGGTAACCAGCCTTAGCCTTGGGTCTCATTTTTGGTCAATTTACTTACACTTGCACACCAATGACGGCCACATCGGCAACCGCAGGATGTTCCAGTAGCAGGGCCTCCAGCTCTGCCGGTGCCACCTGGTTGCCTTTCACCTTGATCAATTCCTATCCGAGATCGGCACTGTCAGCTTACATACTTCATGCAGAAGTCATGCACCATGGGTTGCAGTGCTGTGAGAGAGAGTGGGCTAACCTTCTTGCGGTCGACGACATGGAACCTCCCGTGGTCGTCCACGTATGCAATGTCTCCTGTTTTCAACCATCCATCGGCCGTCTTGGTTTCCTTGGTTGCTTGGGGGTTCTTCCAGTAACCTTTCATGATATTCGGGGCTCGTACCCAGAGCTCGCCGCGTTGGTTGCGTCCATACTCTGTCACTCCGTCGTCGGCCATGATTTTCGCTTCACAGTTCGCATTTAACTCTCCAACCGATGCAGTATAGCTCTTTTCAGCTGGGTTCCAGCCCAGTATCGAACATGTAGTTCTGTTAGCGACATAATATTAGCTTGTCAGGACTCTTTGCAATCAAAATCAAGGAAACCATACTCGGTCATTCCCCAGCCCTGCTTGACATTAATGCGACCCGGTGGCCACAGGGCCTCAACCTCCTCGCACACTTCTCGTCCCAGGGGTGCTGCTCCACTTCCGATGGCCTCTACGCTGCTCAGGTCATACTTTCCGCTCTTGACCGCAGGGTGCTTGGCCAATGCAACCACCACCGGGGGCACCAAAATGAGGTCCGAGATGCGGAACTTCTCCACATATTCGAGCATTTTGATGAAGTCAAACTTGGGCATAATGTAGACAGGCACTTCACGGCTCAGCGCAGCCGCGATAAAAATGTTCTGCGCCATCGCATGGTACATCGGCAAAAAGCACAGCCACCGCGCCCTGGCCGACCTCTCCTTCCAATCAGGGTTCAGGTAAAACACGTAGTTGTACTGCAGCATGTTGGCAACGTAGTTTTTGTGCGTGATTTCCACCCCCTTTGGCCGGCCCGTCGTGCCGCTCGAGTAGTTCAGCGCAAGAGTTCTGTCAGCTTCCTCGGGCGTCGACAGCTCATCCCAGACGAACCCTCTCCCCTCCTCAAGGGAAGCTACCAACTCCCCCCAGTAGCGGCACCCTTTCCTCCCTTCCCCCTGCCCGTCAAAGATCGTATTATTGAACACAAACACCCGATCCCGGCTCAACCCGGCGATCTGAGCAGCCTCAATCCCCACATCCAGACTCACGTCCGCACAGAGAAGGAACGAAGCCCCGCTATCCTGCAACTGGAAAGCCAGCTCCCTCGCCACAAACGTCGGATTGGCACCCGTGAAGATTCCCCCAGCCATGATGATCCCCATGAACACGACAGGGAAGAACAGATCATTACCGGAGAAGAGCAGCACGCGGTCACCAGGCTGAAGACCAGCTTTGCGCAGTCCAGCCGCGAACCGCTGGCTCCACAGTCGGAAGTCATGGGTGGTGAAGTAATGGGTATCTGGGCGGGCGGCCTCGGAGAAGCATCGGTGTGTTGACGAGAGAGGGTGCGTGGGCGACTTGAGAAGAATTGAGGCGAGGTGGGTGTTTGGGATATCGACGTGATAGCGCGATTTGAACGGCATCTTCAGTATCTTTTCTGTTCTGTGAAAATGTGACTCGGTTATCGACCTCGTACGCAGAGGATGTTCGCTGAGAAAAGCAAGTAAGCAGAAACTATATATACTCAGACCCAACATACAACACCATTCACTGGCCCTAGTTATTTCCCCCTCGAAATACCCCGCTAAGCTCAGAGTAGTTCTAAAATGACCCCTTTTACCATTTGTCTCGCCGATCGCGTCCAATACGTAGCCTACATTCTTTGTGGTGCTAGTCTACGTAGCTGGGCATCCAGAGAAACAAAGCTCTCCCCGCATTTCCCCCGCATCGCTTATTCCTTGCTCCGAGGCTGACCTCGGACTTCTCGGTATAGTCGGACCTTAGGTCTAATGGCATGGATACTGGACTTATGAGCATGGATCATGGGATGATTATTGGCTAGAGACAGTATGGTGCGTTTCGGTTTTTCTTGATGCATGAGGAGACGGCACATTTATCCGTGAAGCTTATCTGGTGCCAATTAAAGGATATGCCCTACATGAAAAAGGCAAAAAAAGAAGGAAGACAAGAAAGATATATTCTACCCAGGATAATTTACACTCCATCCGATCCATCCCATAGAGCATGCTAGATCGAAGCAGAAGAAATGGTACCCTGAAGATGCGAAGGTAAGAAACGTAAACTTGGCCAAAAACAGCTGGGCCGCTCAATACATCATCATCATTATGCCTCCTCTCCTCCAAGGCAGACCAGGGCTCCCTTGAGCTCATTCACAATCTTCTCCTCCAGACGGTTCTCTGCGCCTGAGGCAGGGTTCACCGGCTTCTGTCGTGCCAGCTCCACTTCTTTTTCGCTGGTAGCGACAATCCGCGCGCGAAGACTCTGCCGACGCTCTAGCAATTCCTCGATATCTTCTTTGACCTGCGTCTTGTCCCACATGAGTTCCTGGATAGATTGTGCATCTACCCCGGCACTGGGACCGGCTTCTCGGAAGCGGTTCAAGATGAAGGAAATAAGCGCAAGCGAGTATGCTTCGGATGCCATACTCAAACAGATGCGTCGTGATGGAGAGCCTGAGCGGTCCGCAACGAAAGATTCGGACGCCCGCTTAAGCTGCCCTTCGAATTGGTTAAGGAATGCAGCCACCTCGGGCGCGGTGCGGAGGACGTGGTACAGGAGATTCAAGCACAATGGAAGGAACCCCGCAGTCCAGATGGTGTACAATCTGGGTACGGTGTCGAACGGTCCAAAGCCTCGGGGTTGTTGCAAGACATTAGTCAACCGGCAGGTGGAAAGCCTCGTCAAGACCGCTTCCACTGCCAAATGTTCCGCTAGCATCGGCAGTGTTGACAGCTTGACAAGGAACAGAATACTGAGCTCTCCGTACACGGGATCCCCAGACACCGCTAGTTGATCCGCCCATGAGAATAGTGACATAGCGTGCCTAGCCGTGTCGTTATCTTCAATGTGGTACACAATGTGCTCGTATAAGCGATCCGCATTCTTGATTTGAAGCGAAGTCTGCAGGATAGCGGTCAGTAGAGCGAAATCCTTCGGCTCACACTTGTCCGGTTGGTCATGCAGATAAGTAGTCAACGACCGGAAACCGTGCGCAACGACGGTCTTCACAATCTCAATCACTAACGTCAGATCCCAAGAGATCTCTGCTTTCCTGCTCGATGCTTCAGGCGCCGTGCGGGAACTCCCGTCGAGGTGGAACTGCAGCGCAAGGAAGAGTACGTTCAGAACTGAGCGATAGTATTCTGCGTCGTCGTCCACCAAGGCTTCTTCATAAGTTGCGCGGCGAGTGCGCAAAGCATCCCAAACGACTCTCAGCAAGCCGAAAACTTCAGCACCCTTTGCTCCAGCCTCTACCAGTCGCTGAAGTAAAGCCTGTGCAAATTCTACCCTTGTTTGCTGGATCTTCTCGAATATTGCTTCTTGCGGAACTCCCTTGATGTTGGCTTCGAGACAGCTCTGCACGACCGAAGCCATCGATTTTTGAACTTCACGGTCCGCCATAAAGTCCGTACAATGCTCCGTCGCGAAGAACTTCCAGCTATGGAGGAGGCTCTATACAAAAATGATCAGAAATCTTCTCATACGTAAGGTAAAAGTTCACCACTGTACGTACCACCTGTGCCTCGACCAATGACAGATTGATGTTGGCTCGTTCGAATTCCTCGGCAAAACCTTGATTCTTAGTCCCTGACCAAGCGAAGTCATAAGAAAGAAGCTTGTCTCCTAATTGAATGTCGTAATAGTAGTCACGTCCCAAGGAGCGAGGTTGCAGAGATGTCCTTCTGAAATCGGCGAGCTTGCAGCCAGAATATCTCATCTCGAAATTCCTCTTCAGATTGGCGTGTAATGACGCATTATAAGCAGAGACATCGACTGCGTCTTTCGAGTACCAGAACATAAGCGGGATCAACGTCTTGTAAAAAGTCCGATCCTGCATATCCTTGACCGAGTGAAGGTAGACAGCACAAAGGTCAGCAACGACAGCGGCAATTCGCGTAGCGAAGATCTGATCCTGAACCGGTAATGATGGAATTTTCAAATTTGAGACATAGTTGACAAGGCTGTTAAAAAACTGAGGGGTTTTTCGCAGCTCTGGTGTGGCCCAGGGCCAATTCTCCTGAGCACACGAAACAAACTCCAGCAAGGAAAGCGCTGCACGAAGATCCATTTGTTCAACGTTCGAAAGCATTCCAAGAGCGATTTGGAGAAAGGGCGTTCCCCTCATGGTGGGTCCGCCCTTTGCGTCTGTTTTCTTCATTGTCTGCCGGGCAGACGATCCAGTCAGGATATACACCGCGAGCCACTGCTGGCGCTTACTGACGATTGTGGATAAGAAGTGCCATACCGCTAAGTGTAATTTCTGATCACTCAACGGCTTGTCGAACTGTGACAGAACGTCGAGGAAGAGGCAGGAGGACTCCGCCCCAAGGTGTCCGACCAAGGACGGGGGTTCATTCGCGGAGTCGAGAGCTGCACCGGAGATTAGGATCTCAAGAAGTAATATTACGGGTAAGCGGTAGGCATCGAGCAACGAATATAGTTTGACGAGAACGGGAGTGGCCTTGAATATTTGGTCCTCTAGTAGCGAGGTTGGTTGCTCCAGATACCGGGCGGCCTCCAATAGTCTGGTTGTTAACTCCAATGTCGATCTCACCTGATTCTCCATCAACACGAGGTAGCGAAGATGTAAAGTAGCCGGCGTCTGAAGGCCGTCAACGAGCAACCGAAGGATTGGATTGAAAGGCAGGTCTGCCTTGGACTGTGGTCGTAGCACATCCAGAAGATATGTTGCGGATGAGGAGAAAACGCCAGTAACCTTCAAATCCAGTTTGGTAGAATCGTTCGTCCCATAGGTATAATAGATCATCCTTTCGAAGGTCTTAGCAAGAGTAGCATTGATCTCGAGCCTTTGTTCCGGGGCGTTGAAACGCCAGTCGATGTTGCTGTTGAACACCTCTACCATTGTCCGCACAAAATTCAATAAGATACCTCTCATGATATGAGTTGGTACGCCAGAGGTCCATTCAGAGGCAGCCGTCATTTTTCCCGACGGGTTATTCGGGCATTTCCTCACCATCGCGCGTGATGCTGCGTCGTCCACGACAGCCTGGAATAGTTTGACACACTCAAGCAGGAATGGATAATCTCCCGATGTCACTTCAGTCGCGGAAACGATTGCGGTCATGACGCCGCCCTTGCCGTCTGACCCGAGTAAACTGCTCCGGGCAAGCAGAGGCCATACTCTTCCAGGCAAAACCATTGTAAGTGCACGAATGAAGCGTAAGCAGGCGATGACCGACTCTACTTTGCTGTCTAATCCAGCCCTTGGACCGATATTGTGCAGACTGCGCTCGAATATATCGAAGATCAACGATATAATATCGCTTTCATGAGCCAATCCATCGCTTGCAATCTCCAAAATACGTTTGGCGCCAGAGCCTGCCTCATTTGGTGTTGGCTGAACCCATGCGGCAACAAGTAGGTCCGCCATAAGACCTATAATCTCCGCAACGTTGTCCTCTTCCGCGCCGGATAAGTATCCACCGTTTTCATTCCATTTTTCTAAGTAACTCCCCAGATAACTCAGGCAGGAATATTCGTGATACCACATAATCACTGCTGGCTTTGCTTCGGATATCACTTGTCCTAACGTTGACGAAGGTACATGTGATGAGCTTGTGACAACCAGAGCATTGCTTGGTTCATGGTCCATAATTTGCCTCGCCGTCGACGACTCGAAGATCGCCAGGGGCTGTGTGAGGGTGACGAGGTTGGCATTTTCATCTTCACGGATTGTTTCATATCCCTGAAATTCGAATGGCACTATCTGCGTGAAGGTGTCCATATTCTCTATCTCGCTGAGGATTTGTGGGATGCCCTCCTCGTTCACCATGTCTTTGCTAATGAGCGCTCGGCAGAGTTTCAAGAATGGCACCGTTTCGTATGGAAACCGTGAGCGTGCGAGGCGGAAAATCTTGTCCATTAGGAAATCATCGTTCATGAAAATCCATCGCGGGTCGGTAGCGGCAGAGAGAGACTGTGAAGAACAAAGTGATTTTGTGGGAGCCCCATTGAGGATCGCCAAGACAGAGCCAACAATCTCGGGGGAATACTCCACGTAAATCCTCACGACGCGAATGAGATCCAAAAGTACCATTCGTGTCCACCGTTCTGTAAGGATGTCGTCGACGGCTGATGTTGAACCAACGTTGGTGGCCAAAGCGACTATCACTTCAAACATCATGTCCTTCATAGCATCCGAAGTCAAAATGGCGATCGAGTCCTCAGCTGTGCAAGTGGGAGACCGTGCGCATTCGAGTAACTCCTCGTACAAAGAGAGCTCTGAAGCTCGGCCCGAATTTGAGTGGGGGGTATTAGATTGAAAGGAATCCACCGCGCTGTGAAACTGTTCCAGCTCCCGCGTCTCTTTGTCGCTAAGTGCCAGCTCTCTCAAGGTATGTAGAAGTAGACCCCACGAAAATGCTGCGGGATTTGCAGTTTTAGATTCAAGCCCGACGGTCACAAATATTTCGTTCAATTGGCCGATTTCGCTCTTGGAAAGGAAATATGGCGACTGTGAAGGTGTTGTTGACGTTGATTTGTTGATGATCGAGGGCATGGCCAGTGGTAGCTTCATGAACGCAAGGGTTGTCAGAGCGACGAAAGCCTGTAGCGGCAACAGTATCTCCAAGGGGTTTTGGCAAGGCTTTAATGGTCAGTCATGGAGTCACGATAATCGAGGAAGTTCAAAACAAGACTTACTACTTGGACTGATTCCAGGAAACTGTAATCACCCATGACACGGAGCCAAGATATCAATAGTTCAGCAGTGGGAATCTCGGCCGATGCCTGAAGTTGGAGGAAGAGCATTTGTGTGACGTGCAGGACCTCTTCAACAAGGACGGTCCTCCACATGTTCTCTACTGCTTCGTTGCTCTCAGCGACACCCAACCAGCCCCCATCTCCTTCTAATGCGGAAAGTCGATCTTTGATGGCCTTGATGCAGGCTTCCACAAAGGATCGCCATTCACTGCCTGCAGATTTTTCTTGAAAGACGGCTGCACCTAGCTTGCGCAAGGATTCGGTGCGATCACTGACATGAGGAGCGGGAGGAGCAGCATCATTCTGAGAGCTGTTGTGGAGAGACAATGCGAACAGTTTGCGCGCAGTCTTCAATAGATGGCTTCTCTCGGATAGATAAAGGTTGCGCAATCTAAGTCGTCTATTTTCCTCGGACAAGAAATCGGAGTCGTCACCAGCCTTCTGTCGCAGAACTTCACTCAACGCAGGCCCTGCAAGCGAAGCACGTAAATTGTCGATCCCAGCGGCACTCTGGAGGCTAGTTGATTCCTCCTCAGTAAATCTAGCTAGCAAGCGCGCAGCAGGACGATCCTGCCATTCCAGAACCGTGATCCGAAGAGCGGTTATCTCGTCGATCCCAGCCTTTTGACTCAACCACAGGGTATCCGCTTTGATTTCCTTCAGTTCGTAAGAAGCTTGCGCAGTTGTCTCTGCATGGATTGCCGCTGTCTTGGACTCGAAATCGGCCTTTGTCTTTGCCGAAGGCGACGAGAATGGATTCAAGCAATTTGAAAGCAGGCGAGTGCTCTCTGGATGCGAAAGGAACGCATGGAAGCTGCCTGTATCGTCGACATCACTGTCAGGGTCACAGGTATAGATGAAGGCTCTTCTCCAAGATCTAAGAAAAAGTATATTAACACCGATCACTTTTCAATTGTACGGACAAAACGCGCATACAGAAGCTGGACGTCCCCGGAGAAGCACTTGTCCAGGGACGGGAAATAGGCCTCCGGGATGGGAGCCATTTGGCAAGACAATTTATAACATTATAGGTACCAATCAGATATAGGAAGGAGTCGCGTGACGGATAAAGATAGAATTCGACTGAGAAATCGAGCTAACTGAAGGTCAAAATCAATGCAGCTCAGAGCTTTAGCTCTAGGCGGGCGCTCAAGAATATTATTGAAGGAGCCTTTTGGCTGGAGGTCAACAATGTATACCTGTTCGGGCTTAGCGCCAGGCGGTGAGGCAGACTACTTGCGCAGTTTGACAAACAAGCCCGATTAGGAAATTTTGACCCCCCTGCATCGGACTTTGGTGAGTCAAACAGTGTGATTGTTCTTCCGTATTACTCTTGGTGACACAGGCACCCCTTGATTGATCTGAAGCAGGTGAGATTTCCATGCCTTCTCTGGCAGGACAAGCGCAAATTTAACGCAGACTCTGTTCATCTCCCTCATAGTGAAAGCGACCTCGAATCGTTCCTGCTCCAAGTCTCAATCATGGCGAACTCCGATCTCGTCGACCATTCTCCCCGCCATCCCACCAAAGCCGCACAGCTGGCCAGTGCCTCGAATGTCATTCTCATTGACAATTATGATTCTTTCACCTGGAACGTATACCAGTACCTTGTTTTAGAGGGAGCCACCGTCACGGTTTTTCGCAATGATGAGATCACCTTGGAAGAGCTGATTGCCAAGAAGCCGACTCAGCTGGTCATTAGTCCCGGCCCAGGCCATCCAGAAACAGATGCCGGTATCAGTAATGCGGCCATTAAGTACTTCGGTGGGAAAATACCTGTATTCGGTGTTTGTATGGGACAGCAATGTATGATCGCGTCTTTTGGTGGAAAGGTCGACGTTTTCGGTGAAATCCTGCATGGCAAGACCTCGATACTGAAGCATGACGGCAGAGGTGTCTATGAAGGCCTGCCTCCTGCGGTTGAAGTGACTCGATATCACTCATTGGCTGGAACGCATGCGACCGTCCCAGACTGTCTGGAAGTTACATCAACCGTCCCACTGAACGATGGCAGCGGCAAGGACGTAATCATGGGAATCAGACACAAGCAATACGCAGTGGAAGGTGTCCAGTTCCACCCGGAAAGTATTCTTACGGAGCATGGCCGCACCATGTTCAGGAACTTCTTGAAGCTTACAGCAGGGACCTGGGAGGCCAACGGCAAATCCTCATCCGGCTCGGCCACGGTGAACGGCAGAGCACCAATGGTAGACAAGAAGACTTCCATTTTGAACAAGATCTATGATCACCGGAGAGCAGCGGTTGCTGTTCAGAAACTGATTCCATCGCAACGTCCCGAAGATCTTCAGGCTGCCTACGACCTCAGCCTTGCGCCACCTCAGATTTCATTTCCTGCTCGCCTGAGACAATCCCCCTATCCACTATCGTTGATGGCAGAGATCAAGCGGGCTTCTCCATCCAAGGGCATGATTGCGGAGACGGCATGTGCTCCGGCTCAGGCCCGACAATATGCCAAGGCTGGAGCTAGTGTCATATCGGTTCTCACTGAGCCAGAGTGGTTCAAAGGCAGCATCGACGATCTGCGAGCTGTCCGTCAGAGCCTGGAAGGCTTGCCCAACCGGCCCGCTGTTCTTCGGAAAGAGTTCATTTTTGACGAATATCAAATCTTGGAGGCACGTCTAGCTGGTGCCGATACCGTCCTGCTCATCGTGAAGATGCTGAGTGTTGAGCTTCTTACGAGGCTTTACAATTACTCCCGCAGTCTTGGAATGGAGCCTCTCGTCGAGGTCAACAACCCTGAAGAGATGAAAATTGCTGTCGAACTGGGCGCCGAGGTGGTGGGCGTCAACAACAGGGATTTGACAAGCTTTGAAGTCGATCTGGGCACTACGAGTCGGTTGATGGACCTGGTACCTGAAAGCACCATCGTCTGTGCTCTCAGTGGTATCTCTGGACCGAAGGATGTGGAGGCTTACAAAAAAGACGGTGTCAAAGCTATCCTTGTCGGCGAGGCGCTGATGCGGGCCCCGAACACATCTGCCTTTGTTGCAGAACTTTTAGGGGGTAACGCCGAAGATAACTCCAAGTCGGCGCCAGGCTCACGGTTGGTGAAGATCTGTGGAACTCGGTCGGAAGAGGGTGCACGTGCTGCTGTCGAGGCTGGTGCAGATCTGGTTGGCATTATCCTCGTGGAAGGTCGTAAACGATGTGTACCCGATGACGTCGCTCTGCGCATTGCTCAGGTAGTGAAGTCGACCCAGCGCCCTACTGTCCAGCCTGACTCCACATCACCCGCCAATACTTCTTCCTCCGACTTCTTTGATCATTCTACCCGCGTCTTGCGTCATCCAACGCGGGCTCTGCTTGTGGGAGTGTTCCAAAATCAGCCATTGGCTTACATCCTGGACAAGCAGCAAAAACTAGGTTTGGATGTCGTGCAGCTGCATGGGTCAGAACCCCCCGAATGGGCCAGCCTAATCCCTGTACCCGTCATTCGTAAATTTGCTCTGGATGAGTCTGGTATCGCACGCAGAGCTTACCACAGCTTGCCTTTGCTCGATTCCGGTGCAGGTGGCTCTGGTGAGCTTCTCGATCAGTCGCATGTTCAGAAAGTCCTTGGTGGCGATGATGGGCTACGAGTAATTCTGGCGGGTGGCTTGGACCCTTCCAACGTTGTTGATACCATCAAGAAGCTGGGAGACTCTGGACACAAAGTGGTTGGGGTCGATGTGAGTTCTGGTGTGGAATCTGATGGTTCACAAGATCCTGCCAAGATTCGCGCGTTTGTGCAAGCTGTGAAAACCTTTGAGGCTTAATGCAGAAAGCTCTTTGCCTTGCTCCGTGGCATAAGTTCAAGTGCCACTCTTCTATGATGAGTTGATGTCTCTTTTATGACTAGAAGGCTTACATTCTCCAAGATGTCTCACTCATATCTTATCTCGGGTTCACTTTCGGGTTACATATATCTCATTATTTCTGGGTTCAGAAACATTTCTGTCTTTTCTGGAGCTCCTCTACATACTCCTAGCAGTTTTACTGAAATGAATACATCTGGGTAATTTCATTGCCAATTCATACCTTCCTGAGGGGTAGTAACACATCGCATACATTTTATCAGCCGTGATAGTGTTACAAAACTACAATACTTCATGCTTCCTCCTTCCTCATCACTAACACATCCGCTGTGCTCTCTGCTCTTGATCTTGGCCTCTGATTCTATTGTCGACCCCACCAAAGTCAAATTATCACCTCGCCTCTAGAAACCATGGGAAAGACATTCAAAAATATCCACGCTAGTGCCATTGGCAGGTTCCCTGTCAACGGAGATATGATTCCACAGTGGATACGAGCCCATGGAGGGACATTTTCGAAGGACGTCACCGAGGATGTTACGCACTTGATTACCACAAAGGAGACCTTCGAAAAGAACGTCGAAGCAGGTATGGCACCCATCATTCCCTTCTGCAGCCGAGATTAGGCAGTTACTAAGGTTCCCGATGGAACAGTTCAGAAAGCCAAGCTTCTGGAAACAGTCAAGATTGTGACCTATGACTGGCTCGAGGATTCGTTGCAGTCCAAAACCCGTAAGCCGAAGCCCGAGGGAGTCTATCTTTTGGCGAATCTCCCGAACAAAGAGAAAAAGAAGCAGAGACGAGCCGCAAAGGTCCAGACGAGGCAGTTGAAGGCCAAGGACAAGTCATCGGGTATGTGTGGTCATAATATCGCTGATGCTCCAAAGATGTTGACTGTAGTCAAGCACCTGGAAACGATTCGTCTAACCTGAAGACTCGAACCCGCAAGGGGAAAGCCTTAAATGCAGGTATGTTTCCTTAACTGGTGCGGTTTTGCGATCTGACAGGCTCCAAATATCAAGCGAACTATCACGTCTATGTTGACCAGGCCACTGGGGAGACGTACAGTGCTACTATTTACCGCCAATTGTCTCGGAACAATACACGTGAGAAATTCCAGATCAAGGTAGGTCCCTGCCTCCGAGGCGCCGAGTGACCTCTTCGTGCTTGCAACATACGCTGATACATCTGTAGGTCCACGAGTCAAACGACGTTCCTCACACTTACGCGACACAAGCGAAGTACAGTCGCACCGGAAAGTCCACTGACGAGATGCTCGCGCCACCCGGCAGTGACGAGAACACTGCCATAGCAGCATTCAGAGACTTCTTTGTGTCCAAGACGGGAAAGAATTGGGAGAATCGACTGGATGGGATCCCGGTGCCTCCAAAGCAGGACGGTGATGGAAAGGAACTTCCGGTCCATGAGGGCTGGTTCTACTATGAAACCGGCAGATCTCTTCTTTCGAACTTTCTTCGCCAAGGGGAAACTCGAAGTTCTGCAGCGAGCCAGTGTGCTGAGCAGATTGCTATCGGCTCCAACAGCGATGACCATGGTCCTTTGACGCCGCCGGATAGTAAAGACGGATCTGTGGAAGATCAAACCTAAGTCTGCGCTCAGGGTGTTCTGAAAGACAGCGGTCAGTTCTTTCGAGGCCATACGTTGAGAGCCATACGATCGCCGCATTTATCTGGGCGAATAGTCTTCATCTAGCTGGAAAATTGTTGGCACTGTTGGGAATCTCGGCCTTTTTAGGGTTGCGCTACTGGTCTCACCTAGGCGATGATATTCTCTTTCTCCTTCCATTGAGCTATGGGATAGTCCTGTTCAGTCCAGCTAGCCCTGCTATCTCCTAACGAACAGCTTCACCGTCGAGGATTCATGCATTTCTTGTGTTTTTGCAGAAGGAGTTGAAGCGAATTTAACTTTCTTCTCATGGGTATAACCAATCTAATGAATAATAATGAAGTGCTACCAAACATCAAGCACTTTGATCCCTCCTAAACACCTTATGCGCCAAGTAAACTTTTTGCATCCATAAGAATATACATAGCGCCACTGCGTCCAGTCGATGTCCCAAATGCTCACAGATAGTCCTTCTTCTTGCTCGTTCTTGTGTACTGTGTGAGAGCCCATTCAACATCACCACTTGAGCCCTTCTCCAGCGAGCCGCCACGGATTTCGAAAAGCCTCATTGTCATCCGCGGGCCAACCTCAGCCAACTCGACATCCCGGTACCCAGTCTTAACGAAGACATGGTGCCGAACCTCAATATTATCCTCCTTGTTCACGAAGGTGACAACTCGATTGCCGACTTTACCAGCCTCACGAGGTGGGAACAGGTGCTTCAGAATCTGAACCACACGAAGACCAAGCTTCGTTTTAAAACCCTCAAAGATCAGGTGAGGGTAGCTCTCTGAAACAGTCCCACGGGCCGCATTGGGGATATCTGCACGGAGAACGACGTTGTGCAAAGAGAAACTGGCTGTCGGGCCATGAGGAAGATGAGAGATGGTCATCGCGGTGGGCGTTCCACGGTGTTCATGTAAGAGAACCATGTCTGTCAGCGCCGCGGCATTTGCGCTCGCCACGAGATCAGGAAGGACAAGATTACCACGATTCAGGCGGATTGAGGTGGGTAGAAGCAATCGGATTTCCTTCGCAAATGTGCCTAGGCGGACGGAGGGCGACCGGGAGGTAGTGACAATCGGACGAGGGTCAATGATACCAGAGGTGAGAGCGTATTCATCATCGAGGTCAGCATAGTCGGTATCTTTGTTCTCCTTGTTGGGCGCCTCTAATGATTCATCGTATTTGAAGTCTTCACGGAGCTTTTTGTCATTCGCTATTGAGGGGTCAAGAGTCTTTCCGGTGGCCAAAGAAGCCTTGAGTTGAGCTCTTTTTTCGGCGATGGAGGCATCGCGGAGAAGCAGAGCTCTCCGATAGAGATAGTCTCGACGCTCACGGGCTTGACGACGCTAGGTGTCTGTCAGAATGTTTCTGTGATTTTATAAAATGTAGAAAAATCCCGCCGATATGTATGCGAGAGACATATTACTTACCAGCATCTTTTTTAATGTATTCTGGAGTGGTCTGTATGATAGCTTGTCGAGATCTGGGCCGCCGAACAACTTTTTTTTCTCCAAAAAAGGTGCGCCACTGGCCTGACCCGGCTACCGGACTGTGGGCTTCTGTCGGCAAAAGGTCCGATAACTTAAACCATCCAAAAGCCGATCGCAGTCCACTGACTCGCACTCTCAAAGTCCTGACAACTACACCGTCCTGATTTTAAGGATTAGCGACTTTCGTTCGCCGGGATCATAGTGACGGAAGGCTAAGTCAAGTGGGCTAGGGTATTGGAGATCAACCGGTATGTTCTCTCTCTTTGGTGCGCTGATATAAGTTGACTTACTAAGACCGGACCTTAGTTTCTCTCATTCCTGTGCCCCTCCTACTGTGGTACACTGGATCTTTTCGACAAGAAGGACTGAAAATTGTCCCTCTGTTCATTCATTTAGGACGACTGGATTGTCCTGACGCTCCTTTGGTTTCCGTATTTCCGGCATCTTCGGTTTCCGTTGCGGTTGCCACGCTACCGTCTCTCCCCTCGAAACGTTCCGCTCTGAGTGGTACTGCGTTCCTTGCCTAGAGTCAGCAACACGAGCTAGATTTCTCTGCTGTTTGATAACCCATTAATTTCGACTTCAGGCAGACTATGGCTGCTATTGGCGATGGTAGAGCTCCAGCGGATCTCGATGAGACTACTCTGAACATGACCGGCGGTCCGCGCCCAAGGAGACACGACGACGAAGATGATGGATCGGATAATTATGGTGACGACGACGTCGACAGTGTTACCAGCGCCGCTGTGACTGGCCGCAGGCAAAATGAGGGCAACCTTGAGGAGGAGAAGGAGCTACCTCCGCATGCATGCGCGTGAGTAACTACGAAACCATGTGTCTCTCTGGTCGGAATCTTTTGCTAACGTTTACCTCCCATTGTATAGTTATTGCGGTATTCATAATCCGAGCAGTGTGGTAAAATGTCTGGCTTGCAGCAAGTGGTTTTGCAGTGCTCGTGGGAACACATCCTCTTCACATATCGTCAACCATCTTGTCCGAGCTCGCCACAAGGAGGTTCAGCTTCACCCCGCCTCGTCTCTGGGCGACACTATCCTAGAGTGTTACAACTGCGGAACTAAGAATGTTTTTTTACTGGGTTTTATTCCAGCCAAATCCGACACAGTTGTGGTTTTGCTTTGTCGTCAGCCCTGCGCTGCCATGCCGTCTTCAAAGGATATGAACTGGGACACTTCGCGCTGGCAGCCACTGATTGAGGATCGCTCATTCCTGCCATGGCTTGTTGCCGCTCCATCAGATCAAGAGCAGCTCCGAGCCCGGCATCTTAGCCCGCAGTTGATCGCAAAACTGGAGGAAATGTGGAAGGAGAATTCCCAGGCGACTTTCGCGGACCTGGAGAAAGCGACGGCGGTAGATGACGAGCCCGCGCCTGTTCTCTTACGTTACGACGATGCTTTTCAGTACCAAAACATCTTCGGTCCCCTGGTCAAGATTGAAGCAGACTACGATCGTAAGCTGAAGGAATCTCAGTCACAGGATGGTCTCATCGTTCGTTGGGACCTTGGCTTGAACAACAAACATCTTGCCAGCTTCATTCTGCCCAAGCTCGAGCTTGGAGACGTGAAATTGGCCGTGGGAGATGAGATGCGCCTCAAGTACACGGGTGAGCTACGTCCCAAGTGGGAGGGTGTGGGATACGTCATAAAGATTCCCAACAATCAGTCTGATGAAGTGACGATCGAGTTGCGCGCTAAGGGCGATCACAAGTCCGTACCCACCGAATGCACCCACAACTTCACTGCGGACTATGTCTGGAAATCAACCTCATTCGATCGTATGCAGCTCGCCATGAAGACATTCGCTGTTGACGAGATGAGCGTGTCCGGCTATATTTTCCATCGCCTCCTTGGACATGAAGTTGCCGCTGCACCGATGAAGACTCAGCTACCGAAGAAATTCAGTGTTCCTGGCCTACCGGAGCTCAACGGAAGCCAGATCAATGCAGTTAAGAGTGTGCTACAGCGACCCATGAGCTTGATTCAGGGTCCCCCAGGAACCGGAAAGACTGTTACGTCTGCTACGATTATTTACCATCTCGCCAAGATTAACGGAGGTCAAGTCTTGGTCTGCGCGCCATCCAATGTTGCGGTCGATCAGCTGTGCGAGCGTATTCACAGGACCGGTCTCAAGACAGTACGTGTGACTGCAAAGTCGCGTGAGGACGTTGAGTCACCCGTGGGCTTCCTTTCCCTGCACGAGCAAGTTCGCCTGAACGACAGCAACATTGAACTCATTAAGCTCAACCAGCTCAAGGCTGAGCTGGGCGAATTATCGAGTCAAGACGAGAAGCGTTTGAAGCAACTCACTCGTTCGGCAGAGCGTGAGATTCTGAACAATGCCGACGTCATCTGCTGTACTTGTGTCGGCGCTGGCGACCCGCGGCTTGCTAAGCTCAAATTCCGCACCGTTTTGATCGACGAATCGACGCAGTCGGCTGAGCCTGAGTGTATGATTCCACTGGTCCTTGGTTGCAAGCAGGTCGTTCTCGTCGGTGATCACCAGCAGCTTGGACCAGTTATTATGAACAAGAAAGCGGCCAAAGCGGGTTTGAACCAATCCCTCTTCGAGCGACTTGTTATCCTCGGCTGCTCCCCTATTCGACTGAATGTGCAGTACCGTATGCACCCGTGTTTGTCAGAGTTTCCATCGAATATGTTTTATGAAGGATCTCTGCAAAATGGTGTCTCTGCGTTTGACCGACTTCGCCGTGACGTGGATTTTCCTTGGCCTGTCGTTGACAGTCCCATGATGTTCTGGTCGAACCTTGGCAACGAAGAGATTTCGGCGTCAGGAACTTCGTATCTCAACCGAACCGAGGCTACAAACGTGGAGAAAATCGTGACTCGCTTCTTCAAGGCCGGTGTGCAACCAGCCGACATTGGTATCATCACGCCTTACGAGGGTCAACGTAGTTACATCGTCAGCTCTATGCAGGCTAATGGCACGTTCAAGAAGGAGCACTACAAAGAAATCGAAGTCGCATCGGTTGATGCTTTCCAAGGTCGAGAGAAAGACTTCATTATCCTTTCCTGTGTGCGTTCCAACGACCACCAAGGCATTGGTTTCTTGAGTGATCCGCGTCGTCTGAACGTTGCACTCACCCGAGCGAAGTATGGTCTGGTCATTCTTGGAAATCCCAAGGTTCTGTCCAAGCATCCTCTGTGGAACTGCCTACTGCAACATTTCAAGGAACGACACTGTCTTGTGGAAGGACCCCTGTCCAACCTTCAGGAATCTCTTATTCAATTCAGTCGTCCAAAGCAGTCATATAGAGGTCCACAACGGTTCCAGATGGCTTACAACCATGCATCCAACGTCACCAGTGGAATGATGAACGGCCGGAACGGTCACCGAAATGAATTCCATGACACTGGCTCTGTGATTGGCTATATTCCCGACGATGTCTCCTCCGTACACTCTTCTGCCCTTGGAGGTGTCAGTATCCCCTCAGGATATCCACCAATGTTCCAGAACTTTGCAGACGCCTGGCCTGCTCTTCCTGGCGCCAGACGAGCTAATGGGGCCAGAGGAAAAGGAGCCCCTAGCGTTGCTGGGGAATCCGTTGCAGCTACCGAGTCCGACATTACGGGAAGTATCATCGACGGAAGGAGCGTTGATCAGGGCGGGGTTAGCCTTGCTGGCTTGAGCATCAACGACATGAGCAAGCAGCCTAGTCTCAGTCAGTCCGACAGGTTGAAGCGTTACGTGGAGTCGGGCGGACGGGAGCCGTACAGGGCTGGCGTTCCCGACAACGGTAGCATCTTTGGAGGTAGCTCCGCCAGCATTCGTGTAACTCGCGGTGTTCCTGGACATGTTCACGATGATGATGACACTCGCAGCGTCTCCACCGCTTTTGCGAGCCAAGTCGGAGGTAACTACGATTGATTTCGGCGATACTGTATACAACGCCATTTAGGGTGGCTTCAGAAGCATGCAGTACCTCCATGATGTGGACGACCGTCTATTTCCAGATCCTCCAAATACGACTCGATGGCCTGCGAGGGTTGTCAAACATTTGGTGGGACTTGACAGATCTCCCTCAGAAGCCTCGATCTGGCTGCATTGGTGGAAAGAACGTTGCGGCAGTGGCGAGGTCTCTCCTTTCAATGATCTCCCAGTCATTTTTCTACCAGCCCCCATGGGTCAGAGATGTCTGCGAGTAGTTGCCATTCTTAGTATTATTAAGAGGCGCTTGATGATCCGTGAAAGAAGCGTTTCGACTGGCAGCGTTCATCATGTCCACGCGCATCATGGCTGAGCTGGATGACTTTGGATCATCAACGTATGAAATCTTTCTTGTCCTATTCCGGCTTGCACATGCCCTCAACACTCGGCAATTTCGAGGCTGCTGACCAGTTCAATATCCTTAAAAGGGTTATTGAACAAGATTGCGCTTATGAGAAAGATGTTATCAGTGACATTCTGCCATTTCTGATTATTCCTGCTTGCCAATATTTACGTTTCCTCGTTGGCTCGGCTTCGTGGCATTGCTAGGGCGATGCAGGGAATCTGGCGGCGTCCTTCGTGGCACCAGCTGGGCAAGGTCGTCTTGATCGCGGTCAGGATTGCCTTCCTCTGGCTCGCTGGTCCACTACATGGAACTCTCTAGCGATGTGCGCAGCGCCGAGCTACGACCTCTTGCAATAAAATCCAACTATTGTCTTTCGTTAAAGCAACTACCTTTTTAGATGAAATGCTGAATGTAGAAACGAGTAGCTTGCCTCTGCAAATATAGAGATGCCTGTAACTGTCAGTCTGTGACACCCGGTTGCCCAGCGCTTGATATAAAATATAAATAGATTCAACATCCCTGTAGATAATCAGTCCTTCTCAAGACAGGCATCTACAAATCATGCGTGCTTGGCATTCTGCAAAATCTGACATTTTGGTTCGTCGATCATACATCGAAGGATTTGGTAGGATGTCTTAACTCGGGTTTAGTGATCTCTCTGTATACATCGCTGCAGACTCAGCCACGACCATAATGTAGTTTACTGGATCAGGCCACAACAGTAGTAGGCCTCTCTGGTCGAAATCCAGAACCCACTCCAATCTCCGTGAATCATACCCTTGTGATCTGGATAAAAGTTTGTGCAGAATTCTGAACTCCCGGCGTTGCCAGCCGAAATGCTGGACCGTTGTGCTGCGCCACTGCAAGAAGAACAGCTTGCTATTTTCGCTCATCAAGTCGAGTTACCATTCTACATGTCGGCGTACTCGGTAAACATATCCTACAATCTCTATAAGAAGAACTGAGGTGCCTATTCGATGGCTATGTCAACCGGGATCTTGTACTGTCTGTGTGGGGGATCGTAAGGCGACCTCCGGAGCCGAATGATGCTCTATCCAGGGAACAGGGCTGCTTTGCTACGTATAGTGCAACCTGTTCTCGGCGGAATTATCAACTTTACTGGGTGTAAATTTGAGTTTCGTATGCCTCATGTCGTGTATAGCTGTGCTTGACTCGATGTCTTCCGACGCAAATCAATCCTGAGAATGAAGGTGATCGCATTACTAAGGCAGTATAAATATACTGCTAGCAAAGTGACAGTGGGATGACGGCGAGAATCCCTTTAGCGAATGGGAAAGCTCCGTATATCTGCAGGGCAACTGCGACAGCTCCTGTCTCGAATGCCTGGTTTCCTAGGCTGCCGACTTCTTGGACCAGCCATGTCACAGTCCGCATTGGGCTACAACCGCCGGTTTCATACTTGTGCCCTGGCGGTCAGAGGATTGGGTACCTCAGGTACACGCTGCCTTTTGACGTGGTCTGGCAGAGATGGATCTGAGTCGGGCTACCAGTAAGGCTGCAGAAGCACGGATAAAGATCAACTGGACTAGGATAATGACGAGCTGAAAATGATCCTGAATCTGACGAAATCGTAGACTGCCAAGGAGAAACCCTTGAGCTGGTGAGAAAGAGGTCCAGGGCGGTGAAGAGCGATCGACGGTGGCTGAGGGTACGAATCCTCAGGCCTGCTGCGCCACTATGATTGGCTGGCAGTCTGTGGCGGCTGCTCTCGACCTGGCAGCACAAGCATCACTTTCGAGTTACTCTCCATGTTGAACTAGGTAGGATTCATGCGGATACTCCGTCAGTACTTACCAATAATAACCTAACATATCAAAGTATGACTTATCCGGCTGCCTGATTCCTATGCGGATGACTCACTGAATATAATTACGACCCAAGGTCTCATCCTCGGTGCCACTAGATCTCGACTTTCCGCTTCGGGCTATAACGATCACAACGCGACAGACATCACACCACGTGTGCAGCTGTGTCCGCATAAATATTCAAATCCTTTGGGTGTAGTTCACAGTACTCTGGAGTATATCATCGCATCTGCTTCATCAAGTCTTGCATTCCTTGTTTCTCAACAATAACCGGTACCATACGGTCACATGATTTCGATGTGGCGGCTCGCCAAATCCGATTAGTCATTCGCTAGTGGATGCCTTGCTACCTGAACGCCTGAAAAAATCGGCACCCCCGTCTTCCTCGTAAGGAACCAACATCTACTGAGCGCCACCCACGAGATCAAGTCACTGACGGATTTATATCAGCATTATTACCGCTCAAATTGATTTAGACCCTTTCCTCTTATCCTTAGATCGTATTATTGTTCGACTGTCGAGTCTTGTGTCGCTTCATACTCGAATTTCCTCCAAACTAGGCCCCCAATCTCGACTGAGCGGCGGGGCTGTACTTGCGATATGGGTGACGGCTCTGACTATCCAAGCCCACGAAGTGAAGGTCCCGGAGTACCTACAGCTGTCCTTGTCCCTGCTCCGGACTCTTTGTCGCCTGTCCCAAAGATGAATGAGCAAATGCCCCCTGGTTTCATGGAAGGCGCTCGTCCTCGACTGTCGGTCAGAAGAGCGCGGGATCCGCCCAAGAACGCAGCCGGCCAGATCTATTGTGACCATCCCGAATGCCAGCAGTCGCCTCCGACATTTCGGCGTCCTTGTGAATGGAAGTAAGTTTATGCTAAAATCAAATCCTCACGCGTGTGTCAAGAGCTAACGCGTCTTCACCTGTAGCAAACACATGGATAAACATGACCGTCCCTACAAGTGTCTGGAACCAGGGTGTGACAAGATTCAAGGGTTCACATACTCTGGTGGGCTTCTGAGACACCAACGCGAAGTCCACAAAAAGAACATCAATGCCAAAAAGCCACTGATGTGTCCATACACCGACTGCAACCGCAGTACAGGCAATGGCTTCACGCGTCAAGAGAACTTGAAGGAACATCTTCGCCGCCGACACATGCACACCGAAAATGGTCCTTCTGCAGAACTGCCCATGGTTTCAACACCAGACCTTGATGGCAACCATGCTCTTTCAGTTCCTCCATCCGTTAAGCGGAAGCGCGACTCCCTTGATGATGATATCTCGGTCGCTCTCCCAGGCGATGAAGAAAACGAGGTCGATTTGCGCAATGAACTGAAGAGACTGCGTCGCGAGGTTCAAGAGAAGGATCGCCGACTCGAAGAACTAGAGAGAATTGTCGCTGGATTGCAGCAGGCCATTCCTCAGCCAACCATCCCGCAAACTGCCGTGTCGCAGGGGTGATGCGCAGATCTTGGTACTAGACTCAGCTTTGCGAGATACGCCTTTTGCTTTCATGACTCTACATTTCTTTCAGTTGTTGCATTTTGCGGGCGTTTTCGTTTTTATGTACGGGGTCTCTGGTCTGCGCTTACTTGAAATCAATGGGAGGTTAATGTCGGTCAGTCCATCTCAGAACGCATCATCACAACACACATCTGGCGTTTTGCTCGAGGTCGATCATACAACTAAGGCGGTGTTCTAATGGCTGTTACCTTTGTTTGCTGAGTTCCTGAATTATACCCAGGTGTTATCTTAAATGTCTCTCTTTCCACTCTCGTTCACAATTCCGAGCTCTCTCACCACCTTACTTCTATTACAATGTACTATCCATCTCAGTGCCATCGCGTATCCTCGTTTCATAGCTCTGGAATCTAATGGAAAGGAAAATTGCTGCTACGATTGACCAAATTGCCTGACTATGTTCGTCCGACTTGTTAGCCTGACTTCATTTTGCCATCCCATTCTCTCTGCCCTGGAACTATCAACTGCCATGCCACCTCAGCATATGGAAGCCTAGACTATCTCCCATCCTAGTCATAAGTCAAATAAGATTGTAGTACCGATTTGTCAGCTTATTCCTAACTTTCCTAGCTCATCCTTAGGGCCGTGTAACATATCAGGAGGCACACGTACTATACGAAGTATGACTCTTGTAGTATATGGTCTGACTCAATCCGGTATCTTTCGGATACCGGCCCCCCATTTCGAGTATGACTCGACTTGACTCGCTAGGACTCTGTTCTCTTTGCCCAATCTAGTACGGTTATGGTGATGGTATGGTATGTCAGGTGAGTTTGAGACAGGGGTCGCCTTAGGCTTCCATCCCTCGTTGAGACTGCCAAGGTGTCTCCTTTCGGATTTGGTGGTAAACTGGGAGAACCATAAGCTCCCGTCTCCTTAGCGATGAATTTACGCGTGGTCAAGTGAGGGTGGTTCCTGGATCTGGTAAGTCCATCATATTCGGTCTTAGCATGGCTCAAACAGCGTTCGGGCCTCTGCGTTGTACGGAAGCCATGAACGTTGGATACTAATCATACGGTGCAGAGCCTAAGGTAGCCGCAAGATGTCCTGAGCATCGTTGAGTTCCCGGTCTTATTAGCCAGTTCCATGGCACAAGTGGCTTCATACACCGAGCAAGCGAGAAAGCGTATAGTTGACCTGATGTCCCGGTCGTCCGGTGCATGAGGCTCATGGAGGAAACTTCTCTCCGTTTATTGCCATGCTTGCTGTGATCACATGTAACTGAACGAGGTTGGGATTATGTGGTTGTCCATGGAATTGACATGATAGGCTTCGCAAGCGGTGCCTAAACAAGGCTTCTGCGATGGAGCACAGGCCCCAAGTCTCCCTCTAACGGTCAAATTGTCCCTGAAGACCAGGTATCTATGGAATGAAGGGCCCAGACAACTACTGAGAATCACATCACTGTTGTCTGACTGTCTTGTTCAACTTTCAAGGTGCATCTCAGAAGAAGTTGTCCACTTATGAACATACATGACTAATCGTGTTGATAAACTAGGTTAAGCTTGCTATGCCACTGATGAGTCATCAGGCACTCGACCCAGGCAACGACTGCTTTTTGGGTGCCTTCGATGCTAACCCTGGGAGACTGTGCTGTGGTGCCTGGAAACTCAGGTATGACTTACGGTAAGTCTAGGTAATGGTAAGAGGAAAATGTTGGGAAAGATCAAGTCAAGTAGTGACATTGCTGCTCGCTCCTCGTATCTTCACACATTCACTCACTAGGTGTTGGATCAATGTTTACTCCCCCTGAATGACTTTCACATTATCTATTCTCACTGATGAAATCTGTCATTGCGTCCTAATAACATACAAGGAGAAGAAGCTATCACAATACTCCCTTTGGCAGCAGATGCTAGTTATTTGCAATCCCATTGTCAAATCTTCTCAATCAAGCTCGAAAGGACTTCCGCAATAATGACTCCGGCTCGTTGCAATGAGGCTTCGATGTCGGAGCAGGAGGGTTCGCATTATGTCCGAACTCATGAATACATCTCTGGAAGTGCAAAGACTCGTCTGACTATGTCTGCACCTTCATTCTATGATGAGGACAACTCTCTTCAGGAAGTCATCAGCCCCACTTCTCATGATTTCCAGGAAGGGGAGTTCGTCTGTCCGGGATTCTTCCAGATGGTCAACCCGGAGAATTTCGTGCATCGAGTCGTGGCCCCAGACTGGGACTACATGATGCGGAGACAGGCGCAAGCAATCCTGCCATTTCTCTACTTGGGCCCTGTCTCCTGTTTGAAAGACAAAGCCTGGCTCGCCCGAGAGGGTTTCACGTTGCTACTGGCGATACGCAACAAACGCTCAGCACAGGCGCGCCTGGTTTCTGGTGAAAAGGTTGGTGCGGAGCTGGGAATTGAAGCAGACGCGGTTGATGTCATGGACAACCAGGAACTCATCTCGGCCTTTCCTTATGCTATACGTCGCATCAACGATCATCTCGTGGCGTCCAAGCCTGCTGTTGACTCCAGCGCACCAGCAAAGAAGATCTTTGTCTTCTGTGAGTCCGGCAACGAGCGCTCGGCCACGGTCGTCATAGCATATCTGATGGTCATGCTCAACCTGAACATGGCAGTCGCGTCACATCTCGTCCAGCTTCGAAGATTCTGTATCTGCATTGAAGAGCCACTGAGGGAGCTCCTCGCGTCCTTCCAGTCTATCCTTGATGCGAAACGGGATGTGCAGAAGGCCATACAGGCGTCTACGTCGAACTCGACTCTAGCAATACCTCAAGCGACCGTGTCTAGAAAACGAAGCATTGCTGCTCGACTTGATGAGCCTACAACTACGGGTGGTGATACGGTGGGAATGGACATGGACATGAATATGAATATTATGGATGAGGGTTCAATTGATAGTAGAAAGCCTCTTGCGCCATTCCAAGATCGTTCGGATTGATTAGCGTGAATGGTCTACCTTGCAACATGGGAACTGCACTTCTCAGAAGTGAATGTTTAGTTGACGTCTCAGCATGACTTGTTTTTCCTTTTCTGGTGACTTTTTTCTGTGTTTCCCAATTCGGAGATACCCAAACATCACTCACTATGTGATGCACTGCGTTAACATTCTACTACTATCCTGAAAGATCCTATTGCTTAAGTAGATACAAATCAACCTTTCACAAAAGGATCATTGTTGTCATTCTATTCAAGAAATACATATCCTTTTCTGTTATCTTTCCTTTCGGTTTCTTCCTCATATCCGCTGGACAACACGTCCTCTGACGGCTTCGAACCTGGAAAGGCAGCCTTCTTCAGCTCCTGCACAGAGACAGGGGCGCTCCTCCGTCTAGGAAGCATACTGGTTTGTTTTTCTTGCTTAAGACCGCAGTTCATAGCCTTGCTAAGTTGTCAGTGCTCGTCCAGTGATCTATCTGTGTCTCTAGAACTGAGCTCACCATGAGACTCCGCGAGAGTATCCGGCCACCTGAGCGCTTCAATTCCGAGCTGATCATTACACCATCACGAAAGAAGACTTTGCGCGAATCTAGAAATCCGAGAACCCCTCGTTTTATCGATTACAATCCAAACCTACCTCCTGCTGCATTCCCCACGCTTGACCCGGCCAACCTCTCCCAATCCAGGACTGGTGAACAAGACCGGGCGGAAGTCGAGCAGAATGGCGTAGCTAAAGCGCTGCAACGCGACGCCAGCTCAATTGACTTTCACGAGGGCGATACGGAAGATAAAGAGACATGGGAGAAACTTGACGATATCTCAATCGATGAGCTTGAGGATCTCATTGCGAGCAATGTGGAACTCAATCCTATCTATGTCAAAAACATGGAAATCATGGCGACTGCAGAAACATCGTCTTCTTCTGATATGGACATGGAAGATAGCGATCCTGACGAGCCGATGACAGACGTGGATGGCCGTCACGCAGAGGTATGCTTCTTGGCATAGTATACGCCATATTCCCGTGCTGACTCTTCCCAAGTCCATCAGGTTCATTCATGACCCAGAATGGTCTGACCTTTCTCCGAGATTGCAAGCAGAGATCGCCATCAACCTCAGCCAACACTACAGATGGGCAACAGTCTATAGCAAGCTTGGCTTGGGAGAAAAAGAACGCGAGGAGCTACAGCAACTCATCAGACGCCGTGACCATCAAGTTGCGATGGAAGACTCGGCGCTGCATGCGATGAGGGCAAAACAACTGAGAGCGCTCCTCAGAATCGATAATAGTTCGGCCAGCCGCAACAAGACGCCTCACAAGCTGGTCTTTCGCAAAATCTCCCGCAAGACCAATCAAAGGCTCAGAGGCAACATAGGAACGGACTATCTCCTGTGTGAATTCGGGGAACTCCTGAACGCCAGGCGATTCTTGCAAAGACGTGGGATCGAAAGACATTATGCCGGGAAGTGGAGTGGCAGTCTCGTGACATGGCCGAGGGCTCAAGATGCATCTGACGCCGAGAGAAGAGAAAGCCAAGGAGATTCGATGGTCACTGGGCCAGTGACTCCGTTCGGGGTTGGTTCGATCACCGTAAACGACCATAGACACGATTTCGCTGATTCTAGTAGGCCTCCTCCGGCTACTCCTCCGCATCGCATTATTCACACAACTGAAGGTACTGAAGGAGCTCTCGTACAGTACCAGGAAAGAGATCTGCCTCCTCGCAAACTCTATCATCGTGGAGAACGTACCCGACGACTGATCGTCCGCTTAAAACTCGGCCAACCAAGGGCTAAGTTTTTCCAAGCATGGAAGAAGTCTGCTCATCCGCGAAGACTGGTACGATCCTTACCACCTCTCGATGTCTTTTATCAAGCATCATCGAGACTTGAAGACTTTGACGGAGGAGCTGGCACGATATCAACCTCGGCTGCAGATTCAGGCCATTCCGCTCTAGATGATTTCACGCAGTCGCTACGCAATGCCATCAACGAGGATTGGCAGCGAGGCTTACTCGAGCTCGAGGATACATCTTTGAGTTCCTGTTGGAAGAAATTCCAGCGAGAGTTACAACAGGCTACATTTGAGCCAGACACAAGCGAGGTCGTGGAAATCTTGGACTCGTATGTACACACTGACCGGCATTCGGAGCTTTCTGAGGTCATACCATGTATCAACCTCACAGATGTCGGCCTTCCTTCACGGCCAACAACACCTGGTAGAGTTATGTCACCCAGGAGTGTCGATTATGTCCAGAGTGGAGAAGATGACTTCGCACCATTCAGCGAAGCAAAAACTCCACGAACAAGCCCTATCATCGACAGCCCAGGCAGCAGCTGCTGGGAAGCTTGTTCGGATCGTGCAGCATACTCACCGACGACACCACTGACCACCGTCACCAACACTTTCGATTTCCTTGAAGACAATCACAGCGAGAAGAGTGACACTGACTGGGAGGACGCAGAAGACGAGGAAGAAGAGGACGAGATGATCTTGGTACCAGCCATGGGACCAGTAAGAGGGGCAGCTGCTCAGGGATAGATCTGGGGAGCTATGTACTATTTCCCATCTGTGATAGACCATACTACTTCAGCTAAATCTAATCAAATTTCTATCCAACCATCGCCATATTTGGTTGCTGATATTCTGACATAGGAGACCATAACTATAGTATAGGAATGCCTGCCTGTATAACAAGTGTGTCCTTGCTAGGGGAACATACGTCACGTGCTGATACTGGCTCATAGAGTATCATGTGCCTTAGTAGTTACGTAGCGTACCTTTCCCCTGACGGAATGAAGTTGTTCCGGGTGCCCCATCGGAGCCACTGCGGGACGCCCGAAATGGGTAACGGGGTCATCATCATCACACCTCCAATACTCCGTAAAGGATTCCTAATATCCGGATTCCGGAGATATTCAATTGTAATATTTACAGTCCAGGCGACTTCGTACTTCCACCATGTCAAACAAGAAGATCGAGCAGTGGGAAATTGAGCGGTACTGGGAGATCTTCTCCTCATTGGCAAATGGCCATCCGCGTCTAAATAGCTCCCAAGCGGCCTCGGTGCTCAGGAACAGTCGGCTTAGCGATGATCAGCTCGAGAAAGTATGGGATTTGGCGGATGTTGACGGCGACGGAGAGCTGGACTTTGAGGAGTTTTGCGTTGCTATGCGATTAGTCTTCGACCTTGTCAATGGGGTATGTCACCGATACCGAGCTCCGTTGCGCTTTGTTATGGACTGTCTTGCACGGTGCGAACTACGATCACCACTGACTGGGCTCACTGGACAGGAACTACAAGCAGTCCCTCGAGTATTGCCCGACTGGCTCGTCCCCGAGACCAAAGCCCACCTCGTCCAAGCTGGCCGTGCGCTGAGCGATCGTCCAGAGCAATTTGAGCGCATAGAAGATGAAGACGACACACCAGGCTTGAAGGACGGCTTCGACTGGTACATGAAACCCTCCGACAAATCGAAATACGAAGAGATCTATTCTGCCAACCGTAACCGGCGTGGCGAGATCACATGTACGTACAGCTCATCATCCCGCTGGCCTAGTCGCATTCACCCCCCGTAACGCCCATTCAAGGCTAATGCTGGCTACAGTTGAATCACTACAAGGATTGTACGATTCCCTTGATGTCCCGGACACCGACATCCGCTCCGCATGGAACCTAGTTAACCCCTCTGCCTCCCCCGCAATCAACAAAGACGCCACCCTTGCCTTCCTGCACATCCTCAACTACCGGCACGAGGGCTTCCGCATCCCGCGCACCATCCCCGCCTCTCTCCGCGCCTCCTTTGAGAACAACAAGATCGACTACCAAGTCGACAACGCCCGCCCCGCACAAAGGTGGGGTGCAGACGGAGACACAGAGACCCCAACAGGGCGCAAAGCCAAGTTCGGCGACACGTATCTGAGCCGCCTGGGCGTGGGCGGCAAGGGCTCCTACACACCCAAGGGCACGGACTTCAGCGACACTATCCAGGATGAAGAATGGGAGAAGGTGCGTCTGCGGCGCGAGCTCTCGGAGCTGCAGGCTAAACTCGATGCCGCCAATAAGGCCTCCGAAGGGCGCAGGGATCGGCCGCGGAACGACGGCCGGCCTAACTGGACCCTCATTAAGAAGGAGGCGCTTCAGCTTTTGGAATACAAAGAGCGTGAGCTCCGGGAGCTGCGAGAAGGCACGGGGAGAGCGAAGGCGGGGCAGGATCTGGAGCGGTTACGGGAGGATATCAGGACCGTCGGGGAGCAAGTTGAGGGGTTGAAGAGCCATCTCGCGCAGCGGAAAGAAGTTCTTGCAGATTTAAGAAGTCAGATTGAGGAGGAAAGGGCACGGCGGTAATATCTTTTGGCCAATTTTTCCCCTACTGCTAGATAGTACTTGACTTCCTCTCTTTGCATGCTTGCCGGCGGGTTATTTTGTATTTGTGGCCAATGCATCATGTACAGCCATTGTCTTGGCGAGGAGCATAGGCGCTAAATGGATGATTCTCCTGTATTCTCGTCGTGATGTAGGGGTGGACCAAGTCCCATTCAGCAAGTATTAGGACCTGATTTCTAACTGTTGTACATCAAATGATATCCTTTTCACCAACGCCAACGCCTGTCTACACCAAACAGATCCATTCCACACCCCAAGCAATCATCCAGAATAATCTATGTCCCAGTAATTTGAGCCATGAGGGAGTTCCCCTCTTTCTTCGTCTCGACAGCCTTGAACGCACGCCCAGTCTGATCCAGGCCCTTCTCGGCACGCGCATACGCCTCCTCGCTGCGATCGGTCAAAATATCCAGATCCTTTTGCGACAGCAGCGCGGATGGGTCAGCCCCCGTTTCGAAGCGCTCGAATTCGTCTTCACCGAGAGCCTTCTTGAGCTCTTCCACATCGCTGTGACTCACCGAGCTCGAATCGAGGAGGCTTCTGAACTTGCCCTTTTGGATGACGAGGCGTTCGAGACGGCGCTTCGAGTCCGCTTTCTCGAGGAGAGTCTGTTCGACGGTTCCTTTGGTTGCGAGTCTGTAGACGATAACGGGCTTTGTTTGGCCAATTCTGTGCGCGCGGTCTTGTGCTTGGAGATCTTGCTGGGGGTTCCAGTCTGAGTCGTAGAGGATTACCGTGTCGGCGGCGACAAGGTTAATGCCCTGGCCTCCTGCTCGGGTGCTCAGCAGGAAGATCTTGTAGCCGGGGTCAGAGTTGAAGGCTTTGATTTGGGCTTGACGATCTGTCTGGCTGATAGCGCCGTCAATACGGCAGCAGTTCCAGCCGCGAAGCTGGGTGGCCCAATCCTGAAGAATGTCGAGCTGTGTTTTGAACTGGGAGAATATGAGGATCTTGTGCCCCTTCTTCAAGAGACAAGGCACGAGGCGGTCGAGAAGGAGCATCTTGCCCGATGCGGTGACAAGAGTCTCGTCGATGGCGGACGGGTCGTCGCTCCAGGGCCAGTAGAAATTATGCGGAGAGTTACAGGCAAGACGGGCTTGCATGACCGGATTCTGCAATTTCTTCTGAGCAATTTCTTTCTCTGCGTAGGTTCGTTAGCATCGGTCAGTGGCAACTTAAGTTCGGACAGCCATATACGTACTAGCAAGCTTGATAGTATTTGCTCTTTCGATTTCCTCTTGCTCAGTATCGATAGGGCTCTGTTGTATATCCAAATCGACTTCTAAGCCTTGCTCAAGGCGGCGTAACTGCGCGTTGAATTCGCGGTCACTCAACTCTTTGTAAGTTTGAGGGGCCCTACGCCTGCGAGTTGAACTAGCCACACTGGCTGGAGTCGAATCTCTGCTGGATTTCAGGCTCTTGTTGGGCGTCGAAGAGTTACTACTGTCGGCACTGCGCTTTAGGCTCGCCGAACGGGACAGCCTCTCATTCTTGGCCATGAGACGTTCCGCGGCTTTATCCTCGAGATATTGACGTCCAGTACCATTAAGAATCTCACGGTACAAATCCTTTTGCTCCGCTGTGAGAGGGGCATAGAGAATGTATTCGCGTTTCTTGGGTAAGGCAGTCTCCACGTCGGTCTTAACCCGCCGCAGAAGGAAGGGCTTCAGGATTGAGTGCATGGTGGAGACAAGTGTGCGTTTCCGACGTTCTATGACATCCGTCTGCCCATTGTTATCGAGCATTGAGGAGAAGTCAAACCAACTCTGGAAACTGTTGAGGTCGTTGAAAATCTCCGGCAGCAGAAAGTGCAACAGTGACCACAGCTCGGTAATGTTGTTCTGTAGTGGTGTACCAGTGATCAGAAGTCGGTTTGCGGAGTTGTATGAGAGAAGCTCCTTAATGAGCTTGCAGTTCATATTCTTCAAGCGATGACCCTCGTCCTGGTCTCAGGTTAGAGATGCGCTCCCCTTTCCCGTGGATAGTAGCGCAGAACTTACAACAATGATATATCGCCATTGATATTGCGCAAGGAACTTTCGGTCGTTCATACAGATCTCATAGGACGTGCAAACGACCGGAAAATCTGCGCTCTTCTGGTCCTTTAGCTTCATCAAGTTCCTGCGGATCGTGGCACGTTCGTCTTTGGAGCCATGGTACAAAACCGTCTTTATGCTCGGAGTCCATCTCGCGAACTCATCCACCCAGTTGCTGACTGTGCTCAACGGAGCCGCAATCATAAAAGGTCCGGAGACGTTCTTCTCCTTGAAGAAAGCAATCAACGAGATTGCCTGGACTGTTTTCCCAAGGCCCATCTCATCGGCCAGAATTCCACACAAGCCATTCATCCAAAGTGACTTGAGCCACTCTAGCCCTTCCAACTGGTACTTGCGCATTCTTCCTCCGGTAACAAGCTCCGGTTGCTGAGTGGCGACAAGGCCCTGCCCGCCTAGAGCACTGGGATTGGCCTCATACTCGTCCGCAGCATGTTCCAGAGCTTCCTGCACCGTCGGTTTGTCTTCAGGGTCCTCCATATCCGCTTTCTTGAAATAGCTTGCAATGCTGTTACCGTTTGAGGCTGAAGCACCCTTCTTGCCTCTGCCTCTTCTCGACCTTGTGGCTGTCCTTTCATCTGGTTGCTCGCTCACAGTAGGTGTTGTCTCATCTGCGGAAGGCTGCTTCGCTCTCGCGCGCGTTTCTCGTCTCCCAACTGAGCTTGCGGTAGTTGGCTTCTTTTGATCTTCTGTCGGCTTTTGCTGTTGTTGCTGCTGCTGCCTTGCCGCTTCAAGCCGGGCCTCTTCCTGCTGCTTCTTCATCTTATCTGCCATAATCGCTACGAAGACCTACGATAGTGACGCAACAGTCAGTGCTTCATCCGATAGTCGAGCTAGCATAAGATAGGGCAAGACAAAGATGATATCCACAGCATAAAATAAAGGAAAACATACCTCACTTGTATTCAAAAGGTGCATCAGAGCCTTCGATTTGGCATCCATCTCCTCAACATCCTCCACCTGCTCCCGCTTTCCATTTTCAACACCGGACATAGGACTACCCTGCTCCAGCTCATCCATGGCAGGATTCAACTCTTGATCGACCATATTCATTAGTCGTTACGGAGAAAGAACGCTGTGGTAGAGTTTTGCCGCTCAGGGGTATCTTTGTAGGTATCTGTGGGTGTTGACTGGAGTAGCTGCACCAGACATGTCCTTCCTCTCTGTTTGAACTCAATGTGTTGCTCCTTCAATTATTGTTTGCTTTGTAGAGCTCAAACGGGATCAAAGTGGCGTTATAGCACCGGTCTTGCGATACCAATCTCGTCTAGTTTCGCTCTATCAGGAGTATCGTTTGCCTCAATATTGAACAATCCAAGATGTGAGAGACAAAGAGCACAAAGAAAAGGCCGGTTCTTGCGCAGGAATGCCTGACGCAATGCTTGTACCCTTTTGACGCGAGTGTTCCCGCTGTCTAGGCTGCAGGACGCGGATTTTCGCGTTGGCGCACAGACCAGTTTTTGATTGATTGACGCACCGCCCATAATTTGTGCAGAGATGATCCCCGATCCGCCTATTACCATGCATCGATCAAGCAGGCTCCATCTGTAAGGTCTGGATCAGATTCTCTAGATCCGACCTTCAACAATTTCATCTGGTTGATATGTCCCTTTCACGCATGATGGTAAAATGGACAAATAGTCACCATGATACACGTTAACGCCCCAGTTGCACTAGTGTCTTGAAGCAGCGACTGTGAATAACTTGTGTCTCAGTGCCATGCTGGTTACATCGACTTGAATACACTCTAGTCTTTTCTATACCTCATGCGCTTGAATATGCGAGTTGAAACTCCGAATCTATTCCTCTATCTATTAATAGTACTCAGACAATCTATAACTTCTCAGAATTAACCCTTCCTTTTGTGTTCCGAGAGGCGTTCACCACAAGTGCCACTTGCGTGCTAAGAGCTATCAGCTCGCCTTGTGGATCGAGAATGACTACTTCCAAGTCCGCCCGACTACCACGAAGCATTCTGGTAACCACGCGCGAGTGTAGCCATTCCACGCCTTCGGGGGGGATCCTGGTTTTCAGATCAATGTTCAATGTCACAGTGGGGTACCAAAACGCCCCTTTGTCAGGAGCGTTTCCTTGGAGCTCGCCTTCCTGGACCCCCTCCATGGCAAGTAGCCGGCTTGTTTCCATTGCGCCCATCCTGTCAAGCGCCGCAGGAAACATATCAGCCAAGAACATAACCGCTTCGTTCGACCAGCGCGCTACTGTTTTCCCACCAGGAATGAATCTTGCCCATTGGTCGACAACTTGCTTCTGCCGACTCTCGAGCGTCATCGGTACTTGGGGGCGTGGTGCGTAGATCTCTAGATGTTGTGGTGCGGTCACGATAGGAGGTGGACGAGGCAACCGCATCCACGCACCATCCGTTCCGTTCGCTGCCAATGCTTCTAGGTTGACCGAGCCATTTGCTAGGGAGCCGGGTACCGGAGGTGGGCAGAGCCCCCAGGTGCCTTTGCAGATCGGGCCCTCCTCCGTGTCTGGGGGGCTGACGGTGATATATCCGACGACTTTCACTTCGAGGTCATCCTTGTCACCCGCGACGCCAGGCCTGTCCGGTCGCTGAGACAGTGTGACATGGATCGTACTTATCCGTGCTCCTATCTTGATATCCTGTACTCTCAAGATCGCGGGCCCAACGACTGTTCGTCGGAGGAACGACAACTGCATTCCGATGGGTTCTGGTGTGCTTCGGAACTGATTACTCTTGGTTTCTCTAAAGTACACCGTGGCTAGTCGGTAGAGGACACTTGTAGTATAACCTCCATGGGGCACTATCAGGCATGTTAACAGATACCATCCATACGCCTCGGGAGGTTGAAACCTGCCGCTCAAGATGCACCACTTGGGGTCCAGATAAGCCGAGTATGTGTGTGAGTCAATCGGCGTGACATTGATTGCCTTTTCGAACTCGGCTGAATGGCAAGGCCCTGCCATGTTTCTCTTTACAGGCTGTGACAAGGAAACGTTAATCGTCTTCTCAGCCTGAGCTCCGTGAAGCTTACCATGTAGAAACTAAAGCAGTGCCAGATCTGATTACGACCTGCAGTGTTTCATAGCTTGAACGATCATGGAAAGTAGCCACTAATTTATTCTCTCACGGTCCCCGTGATAAGGAGCTACTGGTTCTGATTTTGGAACCAATTCGGGCCTCGGCCGGAGAACAGTTAAGCGCAACTTGGCCGTTGATCATGTATGCCATGCGCTCTATATTCGAAGTCAGCTTGCCCCAAATCTAGAGGCCCTGCCTTCCATTGTTGCAACATGGAATATCAATACCGCTCCTTATTTCAGCGCAAAGTTTCATTCATTTTGAGGTGTTTGGAGAAAAAATGATCACTAATCATGACTCGCCATCTTATCAATCTTATCTAGCCTCGGATCTCAGCCATGTGCTTTGTCCCTGTTCGAAACTGGTAGCAGGAGAACGTCTTTAACATTTCAAGGTAGAATAGAAGGAATATATCTGAGGGATTCTACTGCCTTTGCTGTGGGTGATTTAGGTGGATTCCTGTTCAATGCTACTGATCTTGCTCTCATCCAGGGATCCACCTGGAGCATATATTCTGCCTCCTAGTCTCCAAATAGAGAAGCAGATGTGAATAACCCTCTAGGAAGCATGGGGCCTCTTACTTTGTAGCCATAAAGCATCAGATCTAAATTACTGTGAATACTGCATTCGTAGTACGTGCTCTATTCACCCTATACCAACCTCCCTCCAAGGCGAGCTCGTTCATTCTGTACTCTTAATTCATCCACTTGACTTATTTCGTAACATCCACCGGCTTATTTGGCAGAACTCTTCTACATGGATTCCTCCGTTTCTGATTCAAGAAACTTGAATACAGACTGGAGGAATCAGCACGAGACGAGTCATGGAGATGTAGTACAGTGTCTATACTGTTCCAAGACCGGGACAGCGAGGTTACAATCTCTCAGAAGGTTAGCATCCGAACAATACCTGTGGCTATCACTGGCGAGATACTTACCTCAGCGGATGCAGAGACCAGACACTGGGAGAATGGGCTCGGACTCTCAAGGAGCCAGTTTACATCCAAAGATTATACGAAGCGGTGGAGCAAACTCAAGACCGTGCAAATCAGGGACACCAGAATCGTCCTTCTCGTCTCAATAAACGCGGTCACCAAGGAGACCAGGGCTCGAGAAATGGCAGCTTGTCCCTCCGAAATTCCAAGGCCTCTCACAAGGCAAGCAATTGATCAGCTACGTCAGCAATCTAAAAGATGTTGACTATGCAAATGCCCTGGAAAGCAAGGTCATTGAGGCTGACATAAACTTGTTTGGATTACTTCAATTAACGTAATGATTCTGTCCACGGGACAGAGGACAAAGTCCAAGGGGCTTTGGCGATATGAACAGCTACCAATGGGCAGGCAGCTAGTGACGCCGGTCCTTCCCTTTGCTGCCATGCGGAAAAATTGTGCAGTCTTAAAGGAGATGGCACTCACAAACCTCCGACCTGAGTGATTGACAACACCTAGCAGGCATAAAGTTAACCTGGAGACTATTGGTCCGCTCACCGACGTCATCCTCACGAGGCGACCACAGTCGGGCCCAAAAGGTTCAGACCGAGATCTCAAGCATACTCGGTGAAGACAGATAAGCCGCCTGGACAGATAGACAACATATTTACCCGTTCCACTCTGCGCAGAAGGGCAGCCTCCATATCACACAGACCAAGAGCAGAGGTTTGAAGCACCCAGCGAGGGCGCAGTGACTGGGTAGATGACTCGGACATCTTTAACTGCCCGGTGGTCATTAATACGCCAGTATCTGCTGGCTCAACTGCATCTGGTATCCGGAAGTGTTCAGTAGCTGCAAGATGATTCCCCCGACAAGTCCTGGGGAGTCCCCAAAGCCCCCACACCCACGCAGTCTCAGAAGCGCATCTGTTGACGCCTCGCGCCCCTCTGCGCAACAGTTATTTGAAGAAAGTATTCACCGAATTTCCGACATTAGAGAAGTTATAGAAATTATCTACAGGGAGATCAATTCTGATGATGGTTCATTCATCTGTCAGTCACTAGTGGATGATGAACGCGTTGAAAGAAGGGTGCGAGGTATGACATACATGTCTTCCACCGATGCACCGAGAGTTTCCTTTGACCTTCAATACAATATTTTAAGGGTCAACTTCAATGCGCACACTGGTATACTCCGCATCAAAGTCCTGCCGACGACCAACGGTGGGCTATAAGTGCTATTGGGGAATGGATTTTTGACGGCCTCTTAAACCGCAATGAAAACCGTCTCCTTTGTGCTGGTGTCGGGACAAGTATGTACTGTCCACCCACGCTAGATTATTATGCTATTAACATCTCAGCCTTTACTGGATTTACTGGCATCTATCAGGGCTCTTTTAGACAACCAGACTTTTTCTTTAGGGCTAATAGCAATGACTTTCCCTCCATTGTCATCGAGTCAGGCTGGGTGGAGTCATTTCCGCATCTACGGGCAGACAAGGAACTCTGGATGCAAGGAAACATCTCTGTGGAGGTAATGATTCTCCTGGGGTGGAAGATCTCTGAAGGCCGTGTCAAGGACAGTATGGAAATCTGGAGACATGATGGGGCCGGAGGCCTTGCCGTTAGTGAAATGGTTAGTATCCTTCATCTATCTCAGGTCTATGACGGAAGGCTAATGTTAACCTGAGTCTAGGCTATATTTCCTTCGGCAGTTTTTGTGCCCTCCAATGGACGTATTGAGTTTACTAAAGGCCAGCTCTTTGGGTCAGCGATGATAGCTGGCCAGAACCCTGGCACTATACCTTACCTTGAAATGTCAAGGTTAAGGGAGATGGCCGAGGAGGTGCTTGTGAAGAATATTGGAATGGTACCCGCATAAGTGACAATTACATTGGTAATTACAAAATCCCTCAAATTTGCAGAGAGGCCATGAGCATCCTTTTCTGTGCCCAGGTCGAGAGATGCAAAGCCATGAAACCAGGCAAGACACTCAACACGGACCCTGGAAGCACCGATCTACAGACGGCAGTTAACCTCGCCAATCTCTCCTCGCCATAGACCAATCAGCGAGGAAGAGCTGAATGATACGGAGTGGATATTCTATTCATGAGCTCCAACGATTTCAAACTCCATTATACAGACAAGCTATAGAAACAGTAAGTACATAGTATCAGACTGTAATGCGATGTGGTCATATTATGTCAGATCCTATGGCTATGTAGATACTCTGATAATGATGTTGAGGTGGGAGTTAATGAATGGTATGGATCAAGGAGTTTCATGACATGTCTTTCAACATTGTTTTGCTAGACCACTGCTCATAACCACATAACCTTGCATGTCTGTGGTAATATGTACGCGCAGAGATCAGCGCAGACCAGACAAGGCCAACCACGAGCAGATAACAGAAAGATTATTGGGAAATCATCAGAAGGCGCAGACCTCAATCCGAAGAATCCGTCAACCCCTAGGGCCACTCCAGTCAGAGAGTTGCCTCGTCCAAACGCTCAAACCGGAATACATTTGTGTACACATCATCTCCAGTTGTGGGCGATTTCCATCCCAGGCACTTCCAGTGGTCCGCCAACTTCCAGCCCACCGGCACACCATAAGCAGCAACTTCAGCCACGTGGTTGACGCCATGCATATATTCGCGACCCCGGGAGCGCTGCGCCGCGATGTAGGATTCGGGAATCTCATCAATGGTGAAAGTCACAGATACCCTGGCCAGGTGAAATGCGCGAGAAAGGACCAACGACAGTTCATTCTTATCGAGGTAATGAAGGGCTCCGATGCACACAATGTGATCAACGGGGTCCATCCACTCTGTCAATATACGTTGTATGGGGCCGACAAGGACGCGCTCATACCAGCCGTGATAAAGGCATTCCGTTCTCATCTGTGGGGATAGATCAACTCCCATAAATTTGGTGGTGGAATTGCGATGATCTCCAGATGTCACTGCTAGGGCTTCTCCTCTCAATCTTGCGAAGAGTCCCGTTCCGCAGGCGAGATCCAATACAACTCCGTCGTAATTGTACTTTGTTGCAATCTTCTTGACATTGTCATGGTAGATCCCGTGTGTCACGGCGTCATATTTTGGAGCCACATCATCGTACTCCTCGCCCACCTTCCTCAAGAGCTCCGCACTGTGAGAGTGTACGATGAGGGACGAAGCGATCACTGAATTGATCAATGATCGATGGCCACCTGGGAAGGATTCACGGATTGTGCAGTCTTCAACCGAAAGTTGAGGTAAGAATATCGGTGACATTGGATTCATCCCGATCAACATTGGTCTTGTGATTTTTGTCACACGGAAAAGTACTGTGCACCAAAAGCAGCCATGCATGTCGTTGGCATCGAAGCAAGGCTGCAAATCTCGTCATATAGATGTAGATTTAAGGTTCGTTTCAGACATTGTTTCTGGTGACAGATGCCAGGGGAGAGGGCCACCGGTGTATTGCCCAGCTGCACGACGACACAGGCGTACTCATCCCCAGCGGCAATAATATCTCTGTTCTCGCCGCTAGATGGGTTTCCACTATTATGTCCAGTAAGATGCAGCTGCAAGCGGCCTTCGAGATCTGGTTTGCATCTTTCGAGAACCCGACTCGGTAGCCCGATGAAGGGAAGCTTTACTTCCTCGAGGTATTTCGTGATCTGAATTCCGGTGCTCTGAATCTGATCACCGTGCCAGTCCCATGAGAAAAGCATGTAGAGGCCGAAACCTTCGGCGGCGGCAAGGTCAATATCCTGCTTGACGCTGTCTTTTCTGATGACTCGGTGCTCGAATGTGTGTTGATCCGTGTATAGCCCAGGATCGGGGTAACCATCACCCTGGGAGGGGATATCGGAAGTTTGAAAAACACAAATCCGCATTTTCTTTCTTTTCTTTGTTTTAGAAGGGTTATAGTTTAGGAGTAAGTAAGTGTCAACCAGAATATGCCTATCATTTTCTACTATGCAATGGTCGTCTACGGAGTACCTAGTACCTACCTTTTGGCGTAGTGGTTCTTTCCTCTGCACCACAAGATAAGTGGAGAAAGCGCACGATTCTCATACTTAATTCTGATACACCAGTCATCATCTCTAGAAAAATATGCGTATATTCCCAATACAAGGCTGGTTTCTCAAGGCTCGATAATCTATCTCATCGGCCTTTGACTGGGTAGAAGAGAGCTGGAAGCACCCAACGCTACTGGATGAGGAGAATAAGTCCTGCAATGTACCTTTCCTGATGACTGGCATCTAATGCGATTGCGCAGGATTCCAGCCAAACAATGAATATCTGGCATCGCTTAATCATTCTGCCAGGATGAACCGAGGCATAATTTCATAAATCCGACCGTCCGGGTCCACAAGTCGTAGGTTTCGCCCTGCCATGAACATTGACTTGGAAATACAGAGGCAATCATAGTCTAGCCAGCTGAACTGGTGCCCAAAGAACTCGAAAAGACATTGGAATAGTGGAGCAAGCTGGCTTGCAAGGTATGAGGAGTTCTTCCTTCCTCAGTAGATTTGCGAACAAGTGGGGGGACTTCAGCTGTGAATCGGGATGAAGGCTGCAGGCCAAAGCATGTTCTTCAGCCAGGATCTAGTCTAGACTAGATATCATTATTGCGCCCCGTGCGTTCAAAGGAAATCAATCCCCCACACTGGCCCTATCTGATGCTACCTCACAGGCTTACAGTTACAGCTCCTGGTCCCCGTGAAAAGTGACACCCCTCCCGCCGAGTTCTGTGTCGAATGGTCTACGCTAATCCCCTGAGGAAGTTCAGACAAAGCAGAATAACTAGGATACAACATGAAGATCTGTTGCCTTCACTCAGCCGACGAAGGGATGGAGGCAGGCGCCGAGGATCCCGAGGACGTCGGGCGAGACCCCGGCCTCTTCACCAATCAACACACGTTTGAAAACAAATACATCTACAAGGCCACGGCCAAGGCGCAGATTGATGAGGCCGTCGCAGAAGGATACGACTTCGACCTGCCAGCCAAATAACCGGTATTGGTAGCTGGGAGAAATTGCTGCAACTCTGTGAACAAGGCGGATGGTACAACCAGCGCATCTGCGAAAGGATTGTGGAATTTCTCGCTCGCTATTACCAAAAGGTAGACCACATCCTCTCCCTCTCCGGATTCGAGAGCATGTCCGTGGAAGAGCTAGATTTTGTCCTCTCCAGATGCTTCCAGCTAGCCAAGAGTTCGATCAAGCTGGGGACCCGTCAGGCAAAGCAGGCCGACAGTGTCAAGTCGTTTGGGGAGCCTCGCGGTTGGCGTCTCGTCTCTCAGAAGTCCACAGCCTCTAGCAATGGGACAAGCATGGTGACTTTCCAGTTTGCACGACAGGCACACAACGAGTAGGCCCGAATATAAGATAGATAGAGAATGTGGTACATTACCATATTCCTTCTACCTCCCTATCTCCCATGTATGTGGCCTGTAACTAATCGAAGGAGAAGACTATTGTCGGCAAGGGTTTTACAAGAATCCAGATCACATATCGTGATCGACATCGTGATCGACACTGAGATCACCATCGAGAATCAGCCATAGTGGGCCATTCAGCTAAGCCATGTTCCATAGTTCCATAGTTCTCCACTACCTACCTTCTTTAAGCGCCGATCATTTCACCAAAATCGGAAGGTCGGGGATATCTCGCTCTGTGTCTGTGAGATACATCGTACGTAGGTACATAAAGTTTGTATCGGCGTGAAAAACAGCGCTCGAAATCATTCTCAACTGGATCCACGTACGTATACGCAAGAGCAAACCCCCACATAGTATATATAAGTTCATAACACAAAGGTAGGTAAGGTACTATCAACCAATCAACTACTCAGCTAAAAAGGTGTCAAGACGACCATTTCTAGCATAGTAGGAATGATAGTGCATATTCTGGTTAACAGGTACGTAGCCGGGAAGCCCCCGATCTCGATTGGTGGTCCCGGGTAACAGGAACAGGGAGAGGAACAAGGATTGGCTTCAGCTGTGATAGATGATAGTTGGATGGCTTCGCGTGATTATGCCGACTAACAAGATCCTGTCTACCTTAGCTTCAGCCGTGTTAATAATAATGATGCAATGCCGTGCCATCCATGGGTTGAGAGTACCTAGGTATCAATATCGACTCTTTTCCACCCCTCATTCTCTTCAATCCGTAAGTGTATAACCGTCCATCTTAGTTTGAGGAACATTCAAGATGAGGATCTGCATCCTGCAAACCGCCTTCACCAACCCCCATGCAACGGAGGAGTATAGTCCTGTCCATGATCCAGGCAACTTCACTGATCAGCACAAGTTCGATCACGTATGGATTCACAAATACACAGCGAAGGAGCAGATAGACGAGGCGGTCTCCAAGGGCTATGATTTCTACTTCAACTTCATGTGGGGGCAGCATGAGGACGACCTGGCAGGCATTGACGCGTGCAAATACTTCGAGAGCTTAGGCCTGCCGTCTGTTGGCCAGCGCAGCGAGGTTCTTGAGCGGTCCAAGAACGACTTGTACAAGGATGCCCGCGCCCTTGGCTATCCCCGCGTCCCTGGGCCCTCCAATTATCCCCTCTTCGTCAAAGCCGCGAGCAGCTGTGCCAGTCAGTTCATTACTGAAAAGTCTCTGTGTCGCAATCGCGAGGAACTCGTCCAGAGCCTTGCCATCCTCCAAGAAGCTTTGGCCGCCGGTAGGGCGCTGGCCGGTCGACCCAGCGAAGCGATTCCCACCACCACCGTCGTCGACGGTATTCCGATCCCTGAAGATGTAGTAGTCCAAGAGTACGTCTCCGGCTGGGATCACTCCGTGGTGGTTATCGAGGTAGGTGACTGCCCTGTCGCTCTGGCGCCCGAACGATATGTCTATCCCACGGGCTTCACCCCATACGCCGACTATCTGACCTTCGAGGTCAAATTCCACCCCGAGACGCACGTGGAGCTCTTGCGTTATCAGGACGACCCGACCCTCTATACCAAGCTGCAGGAGCTCGCAGTCCAGGCGTTTCACGCCAACAAGATGGCCGGGCGGACCTGGTGCAATGTTGACATCCGGGTGCCGCCGCCGGGCCAGGGCGAACCCGTCGTCCTCGAAGTCAACCCAATGCCTGCCGTTTTTCTCCCTCGGGACCACGAGTGGGAGGATGTTGCCATCCGTGAAAGCTTCCCCGGGGGACATCGCGCGCTAATCAACACGATGATCGCGAGCCACCTCTTACGCCGCCGGGCGCATGAGGAGAAGCTCCACCGCATCGCAGAAGTGTACGATAATGTCAGCTCAAAATACGACGAGAATATTGCCAAGGTGACGCGGCTGCCCGCGATCTACCGCAAGATCGTAGCCCGGGTAGATCTTTCCCAGGGCACGATTCTCGAGCTGGGTGCGGGCACCGGTCTATTTGGTCGCGCCCTGGCTCAGGAGATGCAGCAGCGAACAACGCCTCCGGACTCGGATTCGGACTCTGCATCCAGCAATAATCGGACACCCTCCTCCTCCTCTTCCTCATCATCATCATCATCATCATCACCTCGACCCTACTCCATAACTGGTATCGAGCTGTCCCAGGGAATGGCCCAAAAATGCCGACAGACCGGCGTCTACGAGGAGGTCCACCACGGAGCCGTACAGGCCATTCTCCCGACGATGGGCCCGTTCGACCACATTCTCAGTTTGTCGGTGTTGTACTTTCTGCCTCCGGTTGAATTCTCCCTCGCTATGGTCCGGTCGTTCCAGCTCGCGCGGAAGAGTCTGGTCGTGTGGATCGACGAAATTCCCGAGACTTATACGGCGAAGCTCCTGGAGATGGGACCGCCCCATTCGCATATGATCGGGTATAACCACTTGGAAGACATGGAGAAGACGTTCTGCAATCCGCCGCCGCCGGGATGGAAGCTGGCCGAGAAGTTCCGGCAGCCTGGGTGGCAGTCGCCGGTCACTGGTGTCGAGGTATATGTGACGGTGTATCATTTCCAGAGGGAGATGTCCTGGATCGGTTAGGTATTCGGTGAGATACCAGGCAAAATCGGTGCCAGTTGGAGAAAGTTATTGCCCTCGGTGACGAGGAGAAAGATGAGGAGAGTAAGGACATGTTTTTGAGAGGGCTTATATTTGGCGTTGCGGGGTTGATGACTCGGCAAAAGAGCCGAGTGCTCGTCTGGTATAATATGTGAATCCCACATGCTCTGGAATGTGTCTGGAATGCGTCGAGGGAGATTGATTGAGATTGGAGAGACAAGAAAGAGTGGGGGAGTCGCTGTGTGCTCACCCTATTTGGAATCTAGAGGAACCTGAGATAGTAAAAGGCCAGGAGAGAACAGGCGGCAGAATAATATAGAATGGAAGTAGTAACAAGAACCACCATCATCAGTCATAGGCACTGCCAGCAGGACAATGCAGTGCCAGATATATCTATCCAATTAAGGATTACGCAATGTAGCCTATCTTGAAACTTGTTCCATGTAAGGGTTGCTGGTAATTGGCCATGTGATGTTAACCGTTAGATGCCACACAAAGTACGCATGGGGTGGGTTGGATATGGAATCTTTCACCAACTAAGGTAGGCCAGCCAGTAGACTGGGACTCTGGGCAACGGGCGGACGGCCCGCTTCCGTGACCATATCTGCTGCCATGTGGAACATCCTTTAGGATCCAGTGACACGGTCAGACACCCCCTTGCCCAATTATGTAGGGGATAATTATACTCCGTACTATATTTTACCTTAGGCTCAACACCAGGACTCTTTGTCTCTTAGTACTCTTCGGTACAGTATTAGGGGCAATATAAGCAGGCTGGAGGAGATCTGCGTAGAGGGTTCCTAGCGAGCGGAAGGTCGTCGTCTAAGCTGCGAGGTCCTAGTATGACTTTTCTGTTTCGTAATGATAGATCTGTGCGATGATCAGAACGAACTGCTTGAAGCCTTTCGCGTTCTCCTAGATTTATACTGAGTGTATTTGGAATCGGGAGAAACTATCATCCAAGTGAGGCAGCGGCTCGTGACAGAGGGTCGCTGGCGGTTCGCCATGTAACACCTATATCATATATAATTTCGTAGTTATTACCTACTATCTTGCAGAACCTCTTCCTTGATAGGAACCCTTTAAATATGGAGTAGATCACTGTGGTGATCGCCTATGGGATTACCTGCGAGGCATGATTAGTTAGCCATGCATGATTATGTCACTTCGTAAGTGTATTGTAGAACCATTGAAGATAAGAAATATGCAGGCAGCAAGCAGGCTTCAGATCCACCATCAAGGTCCATACACTCTACCTACCGACAATCACCTCCAGCCTGCTTATAGCTAACCCTAATCCAACCTATATAAATATAGATAATCTATTAAGTATATACAACTAGCAGAATTCAGTAGATATATAGACTTAGTAGTTTATTCAATCTATTCAAAATCTATTCTGTTATTGTCAGGCCTCAGGTTGTATATCTAGTCATGTCTGTTGCCAACCCAGTTTCTGATTTCTGATTAAGGCATAAAAAGCAGAAATCATAAAAATGTACTTGTTGTCTCACAAACAATCACTCAATTCAATGGTACATTATAACTAGCAGAAGAGGAGATCGTATAAGTCCGTAGTCTATACAGTTGTGTCATAAGTTCCTGCGGTTGCTTCGTTTCCATTCATATGCGCTCACGTCTTCTTCTCTTTCGAAGTGGCAGATTCTTGATCACTTTTGGCAGCTTGATGTTGTGCCTTGAGACTTTCGCCGACTTGGAAGATAGCTCGCTCTGCTTCAAGTGCCAGTTCAGGCGCATCAAGGATGGAAGCCAGTTTCTTAGCGTCGGCCATATTGAGTAATAACCTGTCCTCGCTCCGCTCCACTTCTTCTACCATGCTTGAAGCGGACTTTTCGGAGTCACCGAGCACGCGGGCTACGCGTTTTGCGTATAGTTGCTCCAGCCCTGGAAACGAGACTGGGTTGAGCAAATCTTTCTCAACTAGGTATTCTAGATGTTTGGAACCATTCAAGGCTTCGACGTGTCAGCGAAGAAATGACTTTGCTGAAGGATGGGATGGGCCGACCTCGCCAATGCGACCAGCCTCGGTACGCAAGATAGAAGAAAGGGATATTAGGAACGCTATGAAAACAGTCAGCGCCAATGTCAATTAGTACTCTGCCAGGCACAAAGCATACACTGGAATCAACGCAACTGGAGCTGTGAACGGAGCTGCAACCAAACTCCACCACATTTTCTTGCGATGTAAGTCCTGTCTCTCTGTCGCTATTTTCCGGAGAATCGAGCGAAGTTTCTCTGCCTTGATCGCATTTCCGGGGAACAGAACGTCGACTTTCTTCGTCTCCGACGACTTATCGAGTCTCCTCTGGGCCTTGAGAGAAGGAATGCTTTTCAGGCCCCATTCTTCAAAAGGGATGCGCTGCTGGACCTTATTGCCCCAAGTCACAAGGTGTTTTTTCCACCCTTTATCAGCTTCCTCCCATTTAGCCCAAGTTTCCGCGGCCTTGTTCGTGACGCGATCGAGTACCGAGAGCTCCTTGGCGATATCCCTGCTGAGGGGCCGAGAGTAGATCAACGCTCGTTGCGTCGAGATTGGCACCACGAAGAGTCGCATAGCGAAATTGCCAGGTGAATTATGGTAGATTATTTGTGCAACAGTGTTCAATCACTGTTGCTCGGGAGGAATTGTTCGAAGTCAGGGGGGTTCGGGACGATTATCGATTGGCTTGACAGGACAACCGATCAAAGAGAGTCTGTAAAAGTAGCATGCCTTTGGCCTCTCTGTAATTGCCCAAAGATATATTTTCTGTTGTCTGTGGCAAAAGAAGATTGTTGAAGAGAGGACTTGTCCTTGTTGAGCTTGATGGTAGATACCTCGTGGTCCGTATTCTTGCTGCTACAAGCTAACCTAGCAGGATTATTATGAGGAGACGTCATGGTTCTCATAACCTGAGATCTGATCCTCGGAACATCAAACGCCTGTCGGGCTGTGTCCCCAACCTCTTCACTATTGTTGTAATGGGCTCCAGCCCTGCAGTATCTGATTTTTCCCCTACCTTCATTTTCTCTTCAATACACTCGTTTCAGAAATAAAAATTTCCGGTAGCTCGGTCTTGGTACTGCGCCTCCTTTTTTACCACAGGGAATTTGAGGCGATGCAGACTGGATCCATCGTCTTCCGAACTCCGAGAGTCCGACGCATCCTCGCTGGAAATAATTGTTACTTTGGAGGGCAATGGCACAGGATGTGCGCGATCCCCAACAGCAGCCTCTGAGACTTGAGCATGCCTTGGACGTCGGTATCACAGAGAAATCCCCACAGTCAATAGAACCGCCAACCCGTCTTACAAACGGACTTAAGAGAGACAAGCGCTCCGAAGACCCTCCGCGCAATGGCACATCAGTTGCGTCGGCTGGTGCCTCGCAAGCTATAGAAAAAGCCATCGCTGATATTGGTGGCAATAGTTTAGAACTGGGGAACAAATTGCGCACATTACCTGGTAAATAGGCATCGGCGTTTCCAATGGGGAGAGAGACTGACTGACTTGGCTCACGTCCAGCATGGATTCGATCTTATGAAACTGCAAATGATGAAGCCGAGGCGTCGGCTACAGCAAGACTCCTACCTCCACAACCCGATGATGCCCTCGTTGCTCAACATAACCACTCCCCTTATGCGACCACGAGACCAGACTATACCGGAGAGCAAGGCCTTGACGAAGAGCCTGGCTTAGGTCCACGTCGCGAATCCCGGTGGAAGTCTTTCTCGAAGGCAGTTGCCTATCCCCTAGAGCCTGGCGTTGAAGAGAAGCTGGTAACACCTGAATGGCTGAATCAGAACCATACGGACTTCTCGCAGCCATGGCGGGGGCAACTGGAGCCGAGTGAAGATACCGAGGATCCGCTAAAAATGAAGCGACGCAGACAGATCTGGTTCAAGCGCTTCCACAGCACTTTGTTGAAGAGCCCTATAGTACCTGTGATCTTTCGGCTCACCGTCTGGTGCTTCTCTCTTACTGCCCTTGCCCTTGGAGGGTCTATACAGCATCTCTCGGACAAGTACCAACACCCCCAAGGCCCGTCCGCCTTGATGGCTATTATCGTGGATGCGGTCGCGCTCGTCTATCTGGTCTACATCACATGGGACGAATACACGGCCAAACCACTGGGGCTACGCTCTCCGGCTGCAAAGGCCCGACTGATTCTCCTGGATATATTTTTTATAGTGTTCGACTCAGCGAACCTAAGTATAGCATTTGAATCATTATCCACGGTCAGTGGCGCGTGTAAGCTGGCAGAGATCAATCAGCAGATTTCCGAGAAGAATGATGCGATATGCGACAGGCAAATAGCACTTGCCTGTGTTCTGCTGGTTGCTCTGTTGGCTTGGCTCATGACATTTTCAATAAGTGTTCTTAGGTAGGACACCACCATTGATCTCATAAATGTGCACTGCTGACAGCCTTCATCACCAGACTCGTTGAGCGGGTTGCCCAGTGAAACTCTTGCTTCAAATTGCTTTTGTGATTGAGTGTTTTTGTCCACGAACTTTGCTACGCCCAGCAATCCTTCTGCTCCCTGGATTCAACTTTTCTGTCTCACTTTTGCTTGATATGTCTCTTTTCTTTGTGGTATCTTAAGGTATTTTTTCTTATTTCGTTCTATCAGGTTGGAATGTTAATTTCCTTGTTGGTACACTGCAGCCGACATGATTTATGGGACGTGGCGCTATATGGTGGAAGAATCAACGATCTAACGCAACCGACGATCTGACCAGCTTTCCTTGACCCGCAATGCAATCAGCGCTAGACATGCAACACAGGGCCATCGTCTCCAAATAGAGGATCTTTATGGAACCAGCCCAAGTCTTTGATGCCCTTGACCTTGTCTTCCTCTCCTGACTGTCCATAACACATATCCCATTGCTTCTGCTTCGGATATGCACCCACCATCTTGAACTGCTCCTCTTCAGTGTCGAGCTCATCCAACAAGCGGTGGCCAACACCTGCCGGGACGATGATCAGATCGCCCTTTTCGACGTCCGTGTCGAACCGATTCGGATTGTCTTCGCCGCCGAAGCAGAGACGTGCACGTCCTGAGACAACCCCCAGAACTTCATGGGTCGTGCTGTGGAAGTGTGTTTGGCTATACATGCTATAAACCCACTGGGGACTGACCTCCCCGACTTCCTCTAAGTGCGCGGTGAGCTGCTTGGGAGATGCGCTGAAGGCCTTGTGATAGATCATGAGAGGCTTTGATTGGATTGAGGTGTTTGGGATCCTTTCCCACTTGGGAATTTGGCGCGAGGTGACCTGGATTTCTGATGGATTTTTGAAGGACATTGTACTATATTTTGAGATTCTCTGGTTAGACCAGTTTATAGATGACAGTTATGTTGAACGAATCCCTTTTGCAGACCACACTCAAAGCAAAAGTAAATGATTTATGGTATTACAAGCAAAGCAGAAGACATAAGCTCTCCCTCTCCATCGCAGGTATTTTAGTTGTTGATAGAGGCCACACATGACGTCATCCCGGCTTACAAGTCCGTGATGCTATCAACTGTCTATCAGAAGACAATCCACGGTTCGAGTATTCTGGATGGCGCTGCTGCTCATAAAATATCTGACTTTTACATGTATGTCTATAGTATAGGTATAGGCAGCTACAGAAGAGTCCAGCTATCCAGTAAGCATGAGCCAGAAGCTGTACTGTAACACTAGGTTTTAATAGTTCACAAAAGCCTCATCCGTGCCGCTAACACAGTTCGCAAAGATCCCTCGGTGGTTTAATTTTTCATAATCGCTTCTCGATTCTAGAGATTCCTTTGTGCTTGATGCCTAAAAGTCTCTTTCGTCAGGTCAAATCTAGGTCTTCGAGCTGAAATTGAGATCAATGCCTAGCAGGCACCTAGCGTCCTAGCCTCGTACGCGCCTCAGCTCACTCACCGCCTGCCGCTAATGTAGCATCCATCATCCCCACGCCTGCGACACTCCACCATCACCCAACGCCACGCCTGGTCTCTTTCTTCGTCTCTTCCTAAAAACGCGTGTTACCTGATTTTCTGTCCCGGTGTCTTGCTCTTGGTCGTGTTATCAAGTGCTCGCCAGTCGGTCCGTTCGGCCTGTCCCCCCAGCTGTCTTTTACTACCCTCCTTCTTTTGCCTCGTGCGCCGCCTTTCCTGAACGGTCTCGCAAGGCATTACCGCCGGCGCTCTCACCGTCTGCCGCTGCACGTTTCTTCAACGTCTCGAGGCTCAAAAAGTGTCGTTTGGCGATCAAAGTGGGCATTCCAGTTCTGCCGTTTTGGGTTTTCCTATTCTACTTCAGTTTTGCCCTTCCGGTAGTCGCCAACTGAATGCTTTGGACCGGTGACCGTTGTCTCATCTGCTGACATTCACTGCTTCGTCATATCAAGATCGCTCCTCCCATCTTTAAGCTCAAGGCAGCATTATGCCTCCTCTAATGCCCCAGACTCCTCACAAGGATGACCTTGACGAAACGTGAGTTCGCCTACACCGACACCTCGCGCTCCACCGCCTTTCGGATACACTTCATATGGCTATTGACTCGGAATCTGGGCTGATTCGAATAGATGGACATTCCTAGAGAAGGGTATTGACAGCGTTATGCTGAAGCTGGAGGAGGGTGTGGATATGAAAACTGTATGTCTCTGTCCTCATTTCCCACCAGTTTCTCGTTCTCCGCCGAGAGCGTGTTTTCTATGTGATACGATGCTGACAGTCGCGCCGTTCTGGTGTAGTACATGGCCCTGTACACGTATGTTCGAACTGAGACTCCCGTCTTTTCTTGGAACTGAGTTGACTAACCCCTGTGATTAAGCGCCGTACACAACTTTTGCACATCACAGAAGGCAGTCAGCAACGGGCAAGGATTACAGGCGCATCGTGGTGGTTTGTCTTTCCGTCCCCTATGCTGAACGGTATGTCGGCTTGTGATGGCATTATTCTGACGATTTTTCTACTGTAGCACACTTGTTGGGCGAGGAATTATACAAGCTACTAGGGGAGTACTTGTCACGCCACCTTGAGGCCGTGTACAGGGAGTCCCAGAGCCATACCGAAGAAGCCTTGTTAGGGTTTTACATTCGTGAATGGATTCGTTACACAACCGCCGCCAAATATGTCAACCACCTCTTCCGGTACCTGAACCGCCACTGGGTGAAGAGGGAGATCGACGAGGGCAAGAAGAATGTCTACGATGTGTACACTTTGCACCTCGTCAAATGGAAAGATGATTTTTTCATGAAGGTCCATGAGAAGGTCATGGAGGCTGTGTTGAATCTGATCGAAAAGCAACGGAACGGCGAGACGATCGAGCAGTCGCAAATCAAGAACATCGTAGATTCTTTTGTGTCTCTCGGTCTGGACGAGAATGATAGCACCAAGTCTACGCTGGAGGTTTACAGAGTGTACTTTGAGAAACCCTTCATTGCTGCGACCAGAGTCTACTACGAAAATGAATCCCGCCAGTTCGTGGCCGAGAACAGCGTGGTAGAGTACATGAAGAAGGCGGAGGCTCGCCTTGACGAGGAGAAGGCCCGCGTGGGCCTGTATCTACATCCAGATATCATGAAGCGTCTCACGGACACTTGCCTTGATGTCTTAGTCACAGCACATTCCGAATTATTGCGGGATGAATTCCAAGTTCTGCTAGACAATGAGCGCCAAGATGACCTAGCGCGCATGTATCGACTTTTGTCGCGAATCAAGGATGGATTGGACCCTCTGCGGGCGAAGTTCGAGACTCATGTCAGAAAGGCGGGCTTGGCTGCAGTCGAGAAAGTTGCAGCGGAAGGCGAAGCGTTCGAACCAAAGATGTATGTGGATGCGCTCTTACAAGTGCACACCAGGTATCAAAACCTTGTCAATGAGGCTTTCAACGGTGAATCCGAGTTTGTGAGATCCTTGGATAACGCCTGCCGCGAGTTTGTCAACCGCAACAAGGTTTGCAAATCCAGTTCGACGAAATCACCGGAGCTGCTGGCCCGATACACCGATTCTCTCCTGAAGAAGGGCTCAAAGGCTGCGGAGGAGTCTGAGTTGGAGGAGATGCTCGTACAGATCATGACCGTGTTCAAATACATCGAAGACAAGGACGTCTTCCAGAAATTCTACTCCAAGATGCTGGCTAAGCGGCTGGTACACGTCAGCTCGGTATCCGACGATGCGGAGACTAGCATGATCAGCAAACTGAAGGAAGCCTGCGGTTTCGAATACACCAACAAGTTGCAGCGGATGTTCCAGGACATTCAGATTTCGAAAGATCTCAATTCCAACTACAAGGATTGGCAGGAGAAGGTCCTCGACGAAGACGATCGGAAGAAGCAGGTCGACGCACACTTTCAGATTCTTGGAACTGGGTTCTGGCCCCTCAATCCACCTACAACCGGCTTTTCTGCACCACCCGAAATCGTCAAGACTTACGAGCGATTCCAGAGTTTCTACTATGACAAACACAATGGTCGAAAGCTGACCTGGCTCTGGCAGCTGTGTAAGGGCGAAGTCAAAGCAAATTACATTAAGAACACGAAAGTTCCGTACACTTTCCAAGTGTCGACATTCCAAATGGGTATCCTCCTCTTGTTCAATGAGAATGACACCTTAAGCTACTCCGACATCCAGAAGGCTACCAGCCTCGCTCCCGAAATTCTCGACCCCAATCTGGGTATCCTGCTGAAGGCAAAGGTGCTCCTTCCAAGCCCTGAAGGGGCCAAACCCGAACCCGGAACTTCATTCTCCCTGAATTACAACTTCAAGAACAAGAAGATCAAGGTCAATCTAAACATTCAGATCAAATCAGAGCAGAAGGTAGAGTCAGACGACACCCACAAGACAATAGAGGAGGACCGAAAATTACTCCTCCAGGTATGTTTTTCCCAATATCTCCCGCCGCCTCGTCCGCCACTAATCGAGTCGTCCAGTCCGCCATCGTTCGCATCATGAAGTCCCGCAAGAAGATGAAGCACGTACAGCTCGTACAAGAGGTCATTCAGCAGGTCAAGTCCCGCTTTCCTCCCAAAGTGCAGGATATCAAAAAGAATATCGAAGCTCTCATGGAGAAGGACTATATAGAGCGGTTGGACGGGGATGAGATCGCTTACATTGCGTGATTTTATACCATTTGCTTGCCACAACCTTTTGCTTCTGCTCAACAACTCATCTTAGCGCTGATATTTGTCTTTTTAATCATCCGGTTTCGCTTTGGCACAGGCTCCGGCTTCATCACTAGCAGGGACAAGAGATGTATTGCTTCCTATAGCGAAGATATGACAATGATTACCCAACTGACCACGATTAAATAGACGGGTTGCTTCTTTGGACTTCCGATCAATGCGTTCTCCAGTAGGCATTAAATGTTATGCGCGAAAAGGCGTACTATCATGAGACCAGGGTTTGGTAGGTATGGTGTACAAATCCTGCTTGGGCTATGAGGTTCATCACAGCTTCACTGTCCAATCGTCACAAACTTTGTACAGTACAGCGACCCAGCCAACCAAAATAATGGTGAAGCAGAAACACATATACAAGCAGGTAGCTTAATTCATTATATCCAGAAAGTAAGATGGTATCAATGCAGGTGTATGTAAGGTGTAGATTATCATCAATGCCAGCTCCGTCCTCTTGGGTATTCAAGCTTGTAGGAGGGTAAAAAGAAAAAAAAAGGAAAGCAGGAATAGTCCATTTTTGCATGAATTGAAAATTAAAGGGATGAAGCGCTCTGGTCAGAAGAGAGTTATGATGCAAATGCATTATGCTTGATAAACATCCATCTTCGAGCCTCCGTATTGTCAATGTTCAGAAGAGAAGGCAGGGCTGAAAGATAGGTCTAGTTGGAATTCGAGGCCGATGTGCTGGGTGGTGCGTGTTCGGCTGAGGCGGCTGGTGCTTTGTCGCCTGACGGATGAGAGGCTGATTCTTCTGCGAGCTTTTCGTCTGCAGGCTGTTGCTTCTCGACGATATCAGTAATTGTAGATGTCTCAGGCTCCTTTTCAACTGGAGGTTGAGTGGAAGGATCACTGTTTTTAGGCTGAGTCGACTGTGCAACGTCGTCTCCACGCGCCGAGGTCCCTCGGGACAAGGGCGACTTTGGGTATGGCTGACCCTGTTCGCTGCCGTCCGGGCTGCCGTCTTCTTTGGCGTTGGGGAGTCCAAAATCCCCGCTTTCCCGTCTCAGCAGGATATTGCTCCATCTCTTCCGTCGACTCCTGCTGCGTGAGAGGGTAGCTGAATCTTCACTTTGGCGTCGTTGCTGCATAGAGCGGCGTCGGCCTCTTTCCGAGTCATCACCTTCGACTATACTAGACAATGTAGGCGTGGAAGGAGAGGTGACTGAGGACGGTGATGACGGCGTCGCCTTCTTTTCCTGCCATTCTTTGCGTTTCTCGCTGGCCCACGAGCTCCATGAACTGAGATATGCGCCAGCTTTCTGACTCACCGCGTTGACGGATGCCTGCGCCTGTGCAATGTCCACAGCGGGGGCCTTTCGCCCACCGAACCAGGAGCCTGTGGCTGAAGTGACTGACGCTGTATCTAAGGACGGCCGTGGTTGGTCCATCGAAGATCGTTGCGACTGAGAAGCTCTCTCCTCATTCCGCTTCCGTTGTGCTTCCCGCATCGCCTCGATATCTGCCCAAAAACTGTTGAATGCAGCGCTGACTTTCTTCTGACCGGTTGCGAGATGTCTGTTGAGAGCCTCGCGGCCCTCACGCACCCGCTCGTCAAGATGAAGCTCCGCAACCTGTTGCGACAGCCGTCGCTGAACGTCCTCTATGGTGAGACCACCCGCGCAGGGATGGCGAGGCTCAACGATTGAGAATAAAAGAGCATCGGACGTCAAGCGTTTGAATAAGGCATAATTAGAAGTTGTTTGCCAGTGTGCCAGAAAATCCGGATTGAAATCCAACGCCGGATCACCCTCGATATTGTATGCTTCCAACTGCGCCCTACTCCTCTGACCAGATTCACCGCTACTGAAAGAGTGCAGTTCCTCGTGGTATTTCATGGAGGCCAGCAACGCAAGTAGATACTCCTCGAATTGGAGTCTGATGAATTCTTCGGAACCCATGTATCCGTGATCCTTTGGTCGCTGAGGATGCGATTCATCCCAAGTGTCGTTTATGATCTGTGTAAGGAGGTCAATCCAGCGCCTGTCGGCGGCGGAGAGGACCAGGGAGCTTCGAAGGGAGGGTGATGAGATAGTGATAACGTCCTCGTCAAGCTGAAATACGTCAGTATCCGAACAAGCTTCCTGGTGATCAAAGGTGACCGCTTACATTGATCAATATATCGCTATAACGATCTTTCTGTTGTAGAAGGAGCGAGTTCGTAGATCCAACAACGTACGACTTGGTCCCATGATCCGCCAGCAGATCCAGCTGCTGAAGTGGTGTATAAGGTCCAAACATGCTTCCCTACGCAGTATTAGCGACGCCCGATCTTATGTCCTGCGCAACAGCGAACCTTTCCAAATATCTGCAATGGCAAACCCATATACGCCAGCACTTCCATGTATTAGCGTAGTTTGTCATAAGAGCGGAGTACGGTCACATACAGGATGCCCTATCACTCGTCTTCAAGGAGGTAGGTTTCCCGACAGTCTGCGCGTAGCTATCAGCGGCCGGATCAGCACAATCCTGCAAGCTATTTATCAGGCCCGGGATCAGTGAGATAAGTGAGAACTGAATCATGCATAAGCGCTCGCATCGTGAGCCGAAGAATAGCATCTGAATGAGGTCAGATATGTCATCAAAGCAGCATGATCATTGCCTACCTTTGGCTGTAGAAGTAGAGCTTTGAACAACACAAGAGTCTGGTACTTGAACTCGTGTATCATCTCCCGCAGAGAGAGACCTTTCCACAAATTAGCTACCCATTCCGGTCAGCATCATGGAACAAGTCTGTTTTTACCAAGGTTCTGATCTTTCGATGCTTTGTTCTGTTCCCAGCTGATTATGAGTCCTTCACGAAATTTCTAGCGCATCCGTTAGCATGCTTGTGCTTTTCGACACAAAGCAAGTATCAAGCCAACCTTCAGGATGTCGATGTCCGAGAAGTCCCTGTTATCACCACATTCAATCAGTCCTGGCCCTGTTCAGCGAGGCGTCCAGCAGCCCAAACCATCACTTAACGCAAACATGGATATTGTCAACGTACCGCTGCGCGAACCAAGCCGAAGTCACGACAGAGAGCTTCTCCCTCAGTTGCCCCACGCTTTGAGGGGTATCCGTAATAACGACGACGGCCTTTTGTACAGTGGATCTAGTCACATCCGCAGGACGGTTGATAAGCAGGTTCGAGTCGAGCTGTCGTGAACAGGCGATTCCAAAGAGAGATGTTGCCGGCGCCGTCTCCGTCTCCTGCTTGCGTAGGGTAAAGTATGAGAATTCCTCGGTGGATCTGGTACGCCGAAGACATCGAGTCAATCGCAGAACTTCGCTTTGTAAGGGACAATGGGGAAGGGAAGGATCGCTTCGTACGCATGCGCCCCGTCCGACAACGCCATGAACGGTAAAAGAGACCAGTCATTCTTTGTTACTATATCGATGTCCTCCTCTCCGATGCAGAGTTCGATTTCCGGGCCCCTATTATTTGTCGACGACGAAATTTGTCAGCTGGCGGTACCTTTCAATCATAAGAGAGATTTCCAGAAGCATCAGACGTGAGATATAGGGGGAAATGCGCAGACAATGCGCACTATGGAATCCTCCCCGTCGCGTTCTTTGCCCCTCACAGCTCTCCTCTTCAAGCAGAACACGATACAAAGCGGTCTCCATGTGTTCCTTGAGACGACTCACCTCGCATGGTGGAAATCAATCACCATCACAATAGGGGCCTGGCGGCCTCGAACACCAGCCATTCCGCCGAAGCGTCATGCAAAGCCGGGGGGTAGACTGAGGACCGGGGACGATGACACGTCTGAAGCTATATCCTCTGTTGGAAAAATGCGAGCACCTCCGGAAGAAGCAAAGAAGACGAAATAGTCGGTCACACGGGAGATAGAATATCGCAGTGATAAATGATACATGCAAATGTGAGTGTTGTATAGGTGCACCTTGACTGTTAAAGATATGCAACCAGGGGAGACGAATCACAGTCTGCAGGCGGGCGGTTATCGAGTCGGCGATGTGTATTTCGGCATGGCCCCGCCACGATTATTCAAGCTGTTGCTCTGGGGTAAATCGCTTCCTCAAACTACGTCAGAGGTATGCATTATTGCGGGCGCATTTTTACTGAACTCAATTCTCTACGTACAAAAAGTAAACACGATATCGATGCCTTATGATATTGGAGCATTCGGTTCCGGGAACCAGTACGAAATCAGATTGCATCCTGTGCCCTAACGGCTGCTGTAGGAATCTTCTCCGGCCATCATCTCCAACTGGGCCAACGATCAGCATCATAATTGTTATTAGACATTTCCATCCAACAAGGATTCATGAAACGTAACGGTGTGTATGTATATAAGAACAGACAATGGGACAGCTCTGTGTTGGAGACACCACTCAAGGAGTAAAGGTAAGAATGAACAATCTGTTCCCACACTCTCCGGCTCTAACAACGCCAGGACGAAACAAGTAGGAGGTTGAACAGCAGGTCGTGTACATACGCCCGCTTTTAAGGGAGAGAAACACAAAAATGAAAAGGATGAAGTAGGTTCAAATGGACAAATCGTAACCTCGTTCCCCGTCTACACAGACCAAAAGAAAATCGTCTCATTAAACAAAATTGTCCGCTTCATTTCAGTTGCACATGGTGACCACTCTTACGCATAGTTCTGGTGTGCTTGGGCCACGCCTCCTTCCATGAGCACCTGGCCAGCGTCATTACCCTGGTCGATGTTGTGGAAGTCGAGAATCTCCGAGTACCTGCACGTCTAGTGTTAGAAGCCAACGAGACAGAATATTCACCGAGGTTCAGCATACATCATAATCTTCCAGGTGTCCACGGGAAGGTCGGCGTCATTGAACGACCAATCGAACTTCTCCTCAGCCTCGGGCTCATCGGTAGGGTCGTGGTAGGGAGAGAGGTATTCATGCGCAAGTGCTTCCCCGGCGCGGATCCTCTTCTTGGGATCGAAAACGAGCATTCGCTCCAGAAGATCGACCGCTAAAAGGTATCAGTACCCTGAGCTCCTATATCCCCAGATGTATAAACGTACCGTCGGGATCAGCGTTCTTGAATTTGTTGGCAAGAGGTTGGCGTTCGCGCTTCGGTAGGGACTTGACAAATCGCAGGGTCTGACAAAGTTCCCCGCATTAGCAAGAGTTCGCAATAAGTAGCAGGCGGAATGTCGGTCTCCCACTCACATTCTCACTGCAGATAGTTTGAATCACATCGTCCGGTGGAGTTCCGAGCAGTTCTGTGATGATAGAGAACTGGTTGACATGGTCCTTCCCGGGGAATAAAGGCTTTCCTTCCAGCATCTCGGCAAAGATACAGCCTGCGCTCCAGATGTCGACTTCCACGTCATATTTCTGCCATGTAAGCATGATTTCAGGGGCTCGGTAGTATCTCGTCGAAACATAGCCGGTCATCTGAGGGTCTTGGATACGAGCAAGGCCAAAATCGCAAATTTTCAGATCGCAGTTTTCGTTGATAAGGATGTTGCTGGGTTTGAGATCACGGTGAACGACGCCTGCTGAGTGAACGTATTTCAGCCCTCGCTGCAGAATAGATGGTTAGTGTTTAAGTACTGTCTGAAAGGGGGAAAAGTCCAGGCACACCAAAATCTGATATAGGAAGTATTGAATGAACTGTTTCTCCAATGGTCTTGAAGTCAAAAGTCGGTGGAGGTCGGTCCCAAGGAGCTCTGTGACAAAGTAACTGTTCAGCTGTTAGAATACTGCAACAAGCCTTAGGCTTCGAGGGGCCCCGCATACATGTCCTCGAGAGGGGAGATGAAGATATCGCTTAAGCTAATGATCTACCAAGGGAATCAGAACAAAAATGTGGTGGGATGTTTGCGGTTGGGTAGCCACAAACGTTCTCATGCCGTAAGTGCTTCAACAGCTTCAACTCGCGGTATGTTCTCTTCGACAAAACAGGAGTGCTGAAAGGCTTCATGATCTTCTTTACGGCCACGGGCTGGCCTGTCAATTGATCTCTTGCGGAACTATTGTCGCGCGATACTTATTAGCCCATTTGAACAGGCCGAAGACCTGACGGCATTTGTCATAGATGAAAGAAGGGGTATGCCGAGTTCTGCCAACCATACCAGACAAGTCCAAAGGCGCCCATTCCCACAGGTTGCAGATCCGTATACCTGCGATCTTGTTAACACAATTGATATCTCGAAGTCTCCTGATCGCGTGCACTGTACCTGCTGGTGATCTCGAAGGTGGTGCCGAAAATCTGGGCACGCACGAACTCGGCCATTTTGGATGATGGTGGTGGACGGAGTACGTCTGGGAATGCAGGGCAGCTCTCTAACAGTCTCTCCGATTCTTTGGCTCAAGGATCTCAAGATCGTGGAAGTTTAACGAATGTATAGAGCCGACAGATGAGGATGTCAAAAACCTATGAAGGAAGGGGAAAAACAGATGCAGTTGAAGTAACTACGTAGTCGCGCTCAGGGAGGAAGAGAGGGGAGCGTGGGCGGGCAAAAGCCGTGGCAGCAAGTGGCGCCTAGCAGGTGTGGGGAAGCGAGGCCTCCTAGTTCGCTCAGTTCGAGTCCCAGGAAAATCAAAAACAGGGACGATGACGTCCGCGACGAAAAGTGAGCACAGTCGAAAAAAAGGGCCGGTGTGTTTTCGGCCCTAGTGGGTATAGTACCTATCTGTCTAGACCACAACGATCATTAGGTCTGGTCAATTGGTTGGAAGATTGTTCCAAATTCAAGGAAGAACAGCACCATCAGGGTATCATCATCATTATAACGCTTGCATAAATATCAAGAACGCCATAAGGATCGTCTGGAAAATAGATCCCATGCGCGGAACAAGAGGGGCCTATGTTTTATCTTTTCTTACTATGTACGGTCATCTGCGGTCATGAATGCGTGCTATCAACAGGGATCACATCTGGCATCCGGAAAGCAAGTCTTCTATACAGGTCCCTATCACACTCCTCATCATCATCATTGTATTCAGGTTTGCGTTGAGTAAGTCATCTTCGAATAAATAATTTCAGGCAATTAACACTATACCTCTCTATAGGCGTCAAGTGCCGTTCTGTAGATACAGTTGCATACCGTCCATAAAGCAGTCAGGCAGCTTATTAGAAATTCCCAATGCTGTCCATATTCGATAACAACGCAATCATTCATACTGAGCATAATCCCAGCAGAATAGCTGATCGGAAACAACAGTCCGGTAGTACCCTAGACAGACAACGAGCACAAAGGAGAAAGCAGTGCCCCTCCAACTCCAAACGCACATTCAGGTCTTCAGACGTTTTCTTTTCCTCTTCATGTCGGCAACGAAGGTAAGCATCAATTAGTATACAATTCATTATTTTCACCAAATGATCTTCAATGGCAATACCTTCTCCTCTGAGTATGTCACCAACTGGGACAACTGGAATTCGAGATGAGGTTTTAGATTAGACCCAGCATCTTGCTATGTGATAGATGTCATCATAGTGGGGCTGATCCGGTTCTAACCAGTTCCATCAACCAGGAGAAATCGATTATGCTGTACCACACCATCATGGAAGAGCATAACGCACAATTAAAAGAATCTTGTGTTGAGAGTCCTCATCAGTTGATCAAGTGCAGTTTAGACATGCCCCTCAATTTAAGGATGTTTAAATTATATCATACTCATTATTATGAAAGTAGATAGAACCCTTCCTGACTCATTCCCACGTTAGCTTCACAAGTCATGCTCCTGTTCTATCCGGTACCTATTTTACTGCGTTAGCCCCTCATCAGGATCATTCCAGGTTTTCACTCGGTCGAGGCCTTACAAGGTCGATAGTCGATACTACCAGGTGGGTGTCTCCTATCTAGATACGATAGAGGGAAGCGCGCTTAAGTATTAGTCTCGGCTGGCAAGTACAGACAAAGAGATATATCCTCAATAATTTGCATGATGAGGATCGCAATAATAATCAAGCACAAACTCAAAATATGCATCTTGCCCGAACCCCTTTTCGAAGATGTGCAAACTATTTTTGAATCTCTCCTGCCCCCTTGATAAATACATACCATGAATCAGCTTTTGCTTCAGCAATCATGGAGGATGACTGATCCAGTTGCTGTAAAGGTCCGGAGTGACAGCGTCCCTCATTTGTTCGATTCTGGTGTGTACCACTGCATTACAATTTCCTCCGTACAGAGCAGTTGCTATTGGGTACGGAGTACTCTGAGTACGGATACTCCAAAATAATAATAGCGCTGCATCAAAATAAAGATCAAGGGTCACATTCATGTCACTTTGACCGCTGCAAACACCTTCATATTTGAATTTCCTGTCTATCATCAATAATAGAGTCTTCACCATTTGCATCCTTGACTTTAAGAAGCTAAGTAGAAAATGCATGGCATAGCTTGTGAAACCCCCCAAGGGCACTCTGCCAAATATATGTACCTTAGAAGGCAGAGCTCCAACTCACCAATCGGGAATGATTGAAGCATAGCCTCAGCATTACTTCGATGCGCCCTGGAATAGCAATCCGTATTACGCCTTGGAAATAGGATCATCTAGGTAGGTACAACGCGGGAGGGTTGGTGGCTGTATCGGGACGTATGGTAACGTATACCAAGTCACCATGGTCTAAGCAGTAGTACATAAGTGTATCTAGGTAGGTAGCAATTAAAAAGCACCAGAGAAGTACTCCAATAAATCATAAACAATTAAACATTAAGCCTGAATCTCTCAATCACTGCTTCGTAGAAGAGATCAGATCATTTGAAAGGCAGATGTCTGATTATGCCCCTAGAAATAAGGACTGATCAGCTTCCAGTGGCCCGCCATGACAGCCAGAACCAGCCTGTAATACCTGCGTTTTCAATGCCTTCGTCATCAGAGAGTAAGGTACCTCCTACCTAACTTAGGTACATAGGCAAAGGTAGGTAGGTAGGTAGGTAGTCGCTTACTGTTACGGAGTACGCATCTATGTTGAAACTGACAAGCCTGATGCTGTGAAGTTACATTGGACCCTTAGAATATCTAGGTAGGTACCCTTTTCCTGCCTCACTCTAAACCAGTGGACAGCAGCACTGCCGGAATTTAAAGCGTCTCTTTCTCTTTCCTACCTTACTTTGGTGACTGTCAAACTTTTACCTGGCGCAGTAGACATTAGTTATGTACCTACTAGTACTCCGTAAGCTTCGCCCATCCACGTTTTTACCAATATTACCCACTCAACTCCTCCTCAGGCTCTCCTCCCTCTGCCATCTCCACTTCAACCTGTCTATATGACGATTTGGAATATCCACAACTGGGTCATTATACCCTGATACTGATTCTCCAAAGCCACTGCAGACTTACGCTTAATATATCAGATCTTAGTTGTCTATCACGTTAACACATCTGCCATTATTGCAGCTACCTGGGTATAATACCTTGTACCAATTACCTTACTTCCATTCTTAGTACTTCGCCTTCGACCCTGCCTGACTGCTTACATGATCTCACCTTGAGATCCGCTCTCCATCCACTCTTCCCGATCGACCTTGACTACCCTTTTTAGCGTCGGTTCGTCACTCTCACACACCTGTCTGCTCCGCAATCGAGTCCTGTCACCCCTCATCCCAATCAGTCTACTCGCGGAGAAAAAGCAATAGGAGCTTGGGCTCTTTCCTCACCGACCGAAGCAACATTTCTCTTAGCCTTATTACCTGCGTCACGAGTCATCACTGCCGTCCCACAGCCTGACGGTCGTTACTCTGTACTCGCTTCTTGCACCTTTAACGAAGACCGGAACTGCTCGCCGTGGCCCTGCAACTCACTATACCGCGTTCAACTTATTCTTCATCCTCCTCCCGTCGGTCGCAACCATCGTCGAACGTTACTTACCCATTAATCCCCGATTTCCTGTATACCTAGAGTTCAAAAGTCGGTTTCAAAGCCATAGGGGTTGCGCGCAAGAGGCTGCCTAGTTCATGAGTCCTACCCCGAGTGTCTCGGGTGTCAGTGTCTCATTAATTGATGCCGCTTACCTGTGCTGGCAGCTAATGCTTTAGGTATTTCCGCTATTCTATACATAACACAAAACCTGGCCGAAAATGGGGTCATGTTTCAGCACAGAGTCAGCAGGGGATGCGGAACAAAAGAAGCGAAGTCAGGCCATTGATCGCCGGTTAGAGGAGGATTCCAGGCGACTACGGAGAGAATGCAAGATACTTCTGCTGGGTCAGTTCTGGATTTGCCTGAGTATGATAATGGTGATTGTGCCGTGGGCTAACGGGAGCTTTCCTTTGATTTGTGACAGGGTCCGGAGAGAGCGGGAAATCTACGATTGTCAAACAAATGAAAATCATTCATCAAAACGGCTACACGGTGGAGGAACTTGCGTTATATCGTTTAACGATCTACAAAAATCTCCTAGATTGCACCAAAGCTCTCATCGGAGCTTACCACCAATTCAACCTCCAACCAACGAGTCCCAAAGTCCGCGAATTCATTGAGTTCCTTTCTGAATACAATATCGACCCGGATCCAAACACGCCTCTAGATCCTCGAATTGGAGATGCCGTCACCTATCTCTGGAATGATCCATGCACGTCCACTGCGTTAGAGCATCAGAACGAGTTTTACCTGATGGATTCTGCGCCATAGTAAGTTCATTCTTTGCCTTTTGCTTCTTGCCTTTTAGAGATATGCGCATTGACCCAATCTGCGATTAGTTTCTTTGAGGAAGCGAAGCGCATAGCGGCTCCTGATTATATTCCGAACGTGGCGGACGTGCTCCGTGCTCGAACAAAGACGACAGGTATCTATGAGACAAGATTTACAATGGGCCAGCTCAGCATACAGTACGCGACTGCCTTCCAAGATATTGTCCCTGTCCCTAGTCTAGGCTGCTAACGAGTCCGTAGTATGTTCGATGTCGGCGGTCAGCGCAGCGAGCGAAAGAAATGGATCCATTGTTTCGAGAACGTCACGTCGATCATTTTCTGTGTGGCATTGAGTGAGTACGATCAAGTACTGCTAGAAGAGAGCAATCAAGTAAGTGATTTCTGTGTTTACTGAACTGTGGCATTCTTCGTTAACCATTTCTAAAGAATCGAATGATGGAAAGCTTGGTTCTTTTTGACTCTGTCGTTAATTCACGATGGTTCATGCGAACAAGTATTATTCTTTTCCTTAACAAAGTGGATCTCTTTCGACAGAAATTGCCCCGTTCGCCCCTGAGTAACTATTTTCCCGATTACTCTGGCGGTAACGATGTGAACCGGGCTGCCAAGTATCTCCTGTGGAGATTCAACCAGGTCAACCGAGCGCACCTGAATCTATATCCACAGTAAGTACCTTCTTCGGGCCAGTAGGTCCAGCTCAGGGAGTTTGACAGACTGAGTTGACCTCGTGACAGTTTGACTCAAGCAACGGATACCACGAATATTCGTCTAGTGTTCGCTGCGGTCAAGGAAACAATATTACAAAATGCTCTGAAAGATTCGGGCATCTTATGATCTTTCTCAATCGCTTCTCGACCATTCCAATCATTCCATTATTGATCTCCTACGTCTTATGACGAGCTTTATCGCCAAAGACACCACCTCCACCAACTCACGGCTACGACTCTGCTTTAATTCTCATTTCAATTTCCCGTTCTTCATCTTGATACTCTCTTATGTTTGGCTGAATGCATAGGCGTTGTGGTGCTCTGCTATTCTTGTCTCGCGTCATTGTGTCAGGCGCTGGGCTGGGTCATACTTTTTGGATATTTGTGGCATGGTGTTTCTTGGTTTTCTGGTGGCCTTTTTTCATGGGCAGCAATCTTATTCTGCATTTGGTCGACGACGATTAGCTCTTTGTCTGCTTTTGGGATCTGATGCCGCATATTACCTTCAGTGAAAAGTTGGCGGCCTCGGCACGATTTGCATATATCAAGTTCGAGCCTTATACTATCATTGTTTCATGCTTTCAGACACTTTTATCTACTTTGCCCGCTATGTCTTACCTTCTGCTTCTGGATCGTCCTATTCATGCATTGACGGCGGTCTACTTCGTTTCAGTTACCGACGACCATCCCAATTTCTTCTTCTGTGTTTATAGTGCTTGCAGCGTCTCTTTGCATTGGCCTAATTCTTCTTACTCTTGATAATGATCCCTATCCTCTCATTGCTGGTCAGCTCATCTCTTATGTGCGACTGAGATCTGACCACTCTTCGCTCACCTACCTAAGTCGCCTCTGCATGGTCGTCAGACACAACGCTGAGACCAATATAGCCAGTCCGTGATGATGTGAAGATATGAGTCTTATCTTCGAAAGGAATACCAGTCTCGTCCCTCAGAGGCCATCATTGTCGTTCTGACATATGAGGTTGCGATCTACGAAAGCCTCGGTTGCTAATTAGAAACAAGGTTCATTTGACTGTATTTGAGATGATATATTAATACCACATCAAATTCTTCAACATACTGAGAATTCTATATTTGGTTTAGCGAAAATAGATTGGAGGCCCGAGCATACTATAAGGTGACTACAAGAGTAGTTGATCCCTTGGGCCATGCCCGGCCTGAACGTCTACTAGGTACGCACGTACTCCATTATTTATGCGGGGATCTCCACATCCCAGAGGTGAGACGATATGATCTGGTGAACACTCCTCAGAGAGGGGGACCTATCTTACGCGTCGAGAGCGTCCTCTTTCAAAGACACCTTGTTGGATTAGGGTGAGCACCTCTTAAGCTCACCGAGCGACTGAAACGAGCAATTTTTCGGTCGCACAGTGGATAGGCTGCTTCCTGATGAACGTTTCTACGAAACTTTATGTTCGATGGTTCCCCGCCATGTCCTGATAAGATGGTGTAGGCGTCATAGCTTCCTATGTAGGGACGGGGTTCTCTAGGTAGAGCATGACGGTGGGCCCTTTTCCCCCTCTTGAACAAGAGAAATCACTACTCCGTGGTGCTAATCACTCTCCCCTCGCTCTTACAACTCTCCAAGTACTAGTTGTCACACTCTCTTTTCCGAGTCAATCCGTCCATCATCGTACCATTCCCCACACTAGATACTGTCCGAGTGCCCAAGATGTTGTAAAACAGGATCTCAGAAGCTCCTGCAAGGTGCACATCCTATCTGCCATGAATTGTTATTGGTCGAAGCTCGTGCTGTTGGTAACAATCCATGACGGTCTAGAGTTCTATTGGAGGCTCATGTGTCCATTTGCAGTTCCACTAAGTGGACTGATACACTACCTATGATAACGTCTGTTTCTCTTAATGTACCTTAGTCGAGTTAAACGAAGTGCATCTAGCCTACTGTCCAGAACTCCAGTAACTACTACCGGAAATACGTTGGCTCCTCTTAGATTACTGACGGCGCTTCATTCGCGCTGAACCTCAGTGATGCTCTCTCAACCCCACCATCATTGATGTACCATCACGGCTCTACAACAGAACAACCCAAGGCGTCTCAATCCCGGCCATATACCCTGTCGTCTTGGTGTTTTCTGTTCCTGTTGCTGTCTGACCTCATTGGCTAAAGCCATGACCTCGTCTCCTCTCTTCTCTACCTCTTTTCCCTTCCCCTCCTCCCCTTCTTAAATATCTCCTTTCTACCACTTTACCATACCTTCCCATCCTTGAAACCTTGGTCGCTCGGGCGATCCTTCTTTTGAATCTTGCTTTTATACAGTGGCATTGATCCGTTACCTTGTACAAATCTAAGATCTTATTCCAACTGCGACGAGATAAACTCCATCGAGTTCTGGACCTGGCGTTCTTCTGCAGCACCATCATCATCATCGATAAAGCTGTCATCCTCCTGTCCCAGATTCTTCGTTAATTCTTCTCTCTTTCACAATGTCCAGTGAACGTCGCGAGAGAAGGCCCTCTGTCGGAGCACCCATGCCCCTCCAAGGCCCTGTCGGCCCGGGCTTCAGCCGTCCGAAGCATAAGCGCACCTACACCGGTTTTGGACCTGCAGAAATCAAGAGCGTCGAGGCCAGTATTCCAGAGCCATTGAGAGAAGCGTAAGTGTGCTCTTTTCGCTCCATTGAAGCTATTGTGTCACTAATATTTCTCGACGCTGATTCAGATGGAAAAAGCATGTAAGCGAGCAGGCCCATTGATTGTTTAGCTGAGGAGATTCATTGATGGTTATTGTGATAGTCTGCTACGGGTTTCACGAATAAGGATGAGTTTGAGGTGTGTTTTCTGTGCCAGGATTCGGTGCATGAGCGTTGTGGGCTAATCATCAGCCATAGAAAGAACTAGTCCGTCATGTGGAAACCACACTGGCACGGTCGCTATACAATTGCGATGAACTGTGAGTGTATATTCATTGGGCTCACCAAAGTGGTGTCTAACTTCATCCAGGGCCGCGTATTCGGGCACTGCGCTGGCTTTCAGAGATCGTTTGATTATTGAGTGGAATAAGACGCAGCAGCGTCAATCTTTCGCCGACCAGAAGAGGGTCTATTGTGGGTGCTACTGCTTGGACCTCCCAATCTGCCTCGTGGAAATTTGCTAAATAATATGTAGATCTTTCTCTTGAATTTCTCATGGGCAGAGCATTAGACAATGCGATGCTTAATGTCGGGATGAAGGATGCTGCCCGAGGTAGGTCTTCGCCTTGCAGGACCGTTAAATCAGAAAGTAAAGGCTGACTTGTGGGAAAGATGGGTTGAAGGATCTTGGTTTTCGAATTGAAGACGTCATCAATCAAGAGCATGATGCCGCTCTAGGAAATGGAGGCTTGGGGCGTCTGGCCGCGTGCTTCCTTGATAGTATGGCGACACTGAACTATCCAGCCTGGGGCTACGGATTGCGCTACAGATACGGTATCTTCAAACAGGAGATTGTGGACGGCTATCAGGTCGAGATTCCTGACTACTGGCTCGATTTCAACCCCTGGGAATTCCCTCGACACGATATCACTGTTGATATCCAATTCTACGGTTGGGTGAGAACGTACCAGGATGAGAACGGCAAGACCATTCACTCCTGGGAGGACGGTGAAGCCGTTCAAGCTGTGGCCTATGATGTCCCGATCCCAGGGTATGGGACTCGCACGACGAACAACCTCCGACTGTGGTCGAGCAAAGCAGCCAGTGGGGAGTTCGATTTTCAGAAGTTCAATGCTGGTGACTACGAGAGTGCAGTCGCGGACCAACAGCGTGCAGAGACTATCTCAGCGGTGCTTTATCCCAACGACAACCTCGAGAGAGGAAAAGAGCTGAGACTGAAGCAGCAGTACTTCTGGTGCGCTGCCTCGCTCTATGACATCGTCCGGAGGTTCAAGAAGACAAAGAGAGCATGGAGCAAGTTCCCAGAACAGGTTGCAATCCAGCTCAATGACACCCACCCTACGCTTGCTATCGTTGAGTTGCAGCGCATACTGATAGATCAGGAGGGTCTCGAGTGGGACGAAGCGTGGTCAATAGTAACCAAGACCTTTGGCTACACAAACCATACTGTCCTGCCGGAAGCGTTGGAGAAATGGTCTGTGCCTCTGATGCAGAATCTACTGCCCAGACACCTCCAGATTATTTACGACATCAACCTGTTCTTTTTGCAGTCTGTGGAGAAGAGGTTTCCCAACGATAGGGAAATGCTGTCCCGCGTATCCATTATCGAGGAATCACACCCCAAGATGGTCAGAATGGCACACATTGCCATCATCGGATCGCACAAGGTCAACGGTGTTGCTGAACTGCACTCGGACTTGATCAAGACGACAATCTTCAAAGACTTTGTGAAAATCTATGGACCAGACAAATTCACCAATGTCACCAACGGAATCACTCCTCGGCGCTGGCTCCACCAGGCCAATCCGCGCCTATCGGACTTGATTGCTTCGAAGCTTGGGGGTTACGACTTTTTGAAAGACCTGACGCTTCTCGATCAGCTCGAAGCTTATGTCGATGACAAGGCCTTCCGAGCAGAATGGTCAGAGATCAAGACTGCCAACAAGCTGCGACTCGCGAAGCATATCAAAGACACCACGGGCTACAGCGTGAATCCGAATGCACTGTTCGACGTCCAAGTAAAGCGAATCCATGAGTACAAGCGCCAGCAGCTCAATATATTCGGTGTCATCCATCGCTATTTGACCATCAAAGCCATGTCGAAAGAGGAGAGGGAGAGACTCGTGCCCCGAGTGTCCATCTTTGGCGGGAAGGCTGCACCAGGTTACTGGATGGCTAAGACTATTATCCACCTAATTAACAAAGTTGCGGCAGTTGTCAACAATGATGCTGATGTTGGTGATCTTCTGAAAGTCATCTTCATTGAAGATTACAATGTCAGCAAGGCAGAAATCATCTGTCCTGCATCAGACATTAGTGAACATATCTCCACTGCAGGCACAGAAGCCAGCGGGACCAGTAACATGAAGTTTGTTCTCAACGGGGGTTTGATCATCGGAACCTGTGATGGAGCTAATGTAAGTCTTACTCGATCTACCCTCTTCGACATGTCTGCTAACTGTGGCCGTCCAGATCGAGATTACGCGTGAGATTGGAGAGCAGAATATCTTCTTGTTCGGGACATTGGCGGAGGATGTCGAGGAGCTCCGTCATCGCCACTTCTATGGCGATTTCCAGCTCGATCCTCACCTGTCCAAGGTCTTCGAGGCGATTCGCAGCGATATGTTTGGGGACGCCAGCAACTTCTCTGCCCTCATGTCCGCAATTGCCGAACACGGTGACTACTATCTGGTCTCTGACGATTTCAATTCATACATCACAACGCAGGAGATTGTGGATGAAGCCTTCAAGAACCAAGATGAATGGATAGCTAAGTCTATCACTAGCGTGGCGCGGATGGGATTCTTCTCTACTGATCGGGTGATCAGTGAGTATGCGGACAGTATCTGGAACATTGAGCCTTTGGAAGTCAGAGACGATTAATTGTCACGACTAAATTTGTCGTGCTGAATAGGCACACTTTACGATTTTTGATTATTGCATGAATTCTCTGATTCTTTTTCTGATTCGATTGACTGGATATGCCAGAAAGGAAACCACACATGTACAGGCGTGACCAAACACCGACAAATACGCTCATTCACAACGAATAGAAATGCAAGTAAGCTCAAGTTGCAGACTATCGCAATCAAACAGAAGTATGAAACCAAACGTCGGTCTGGTCATACCGAGGAACTAGTCAAAGCACCATAATACAGTCATATATGCTATATATCAACTCAACAATGGATCTATGCAGCAGTCAACTCCGCCAAACGTCGCTGTAGCTCCGGAACTGCACGAAGATGAAGGTCCAATTCTTCTTTCTCGCTGTAACGACGACCTAGTCAGCATCACGTAAGGAAGAACAGGTTATAAGACAGACTTACTCTTCCAACTGCAATCTGCGCTCCCAGTCCAGTCCAGTAAAGATGTAGCCGCCCTGGCCATCGAACTGCAGGATCTTCTTGTGGTACTTCCAGAGACTGCGGCGATGCGAGACCGTCATGAGGGTGGTGCCCAGCTTCTTTGCAGTCTCGTACATGACCCGTTCGATTTCAAGGGTGACGGAGGAGGTGCATTCATCTAGGATAGCGAACTTAGGGCGGTGGTAGAAGAGTCGCGCCATGGCGATGCGCTGCTGGAGCCCGCCGGAGAGGACATCGCGCCATTCCTCCTCGGCGTCCCAGCCGCCCGGCCGGTCGACGACCGAGGCGATCTCCACGATGGACAGGATCTCGTAAAGGTCTGCGTCTGTGACGCCCTTGGCGCGCATTTCGCGCACGCCATCCGGGTAGATCACCTGCTGTCGCAGAGTGCCGCGGGACAGGTAAGGCCGTTGCGGGATGTAGAAGATCTCGTCGAAGCGGGGCTTTTTAACTTTGCCGCCGTAGACGGGCCAGAGGCCGCCGAGGATGCGGAAGAGGGAGGATTTCCCGCAGCCGTTGGGGCCGACGATGAGGAGATGGTCGCCTGGGTGCACGGTGAAGGAGAGCTTGCGGACCAGAACGTCGCCGTTGGGAGAGACGATGGGGACGTCGGTGAATTCAATCGAGTCGCTTTCCTCAACCTCGCCGCGGCCGGACAGAACGGTGGCGTTTTCCTCGATGGATGCCGAGGAGACGAGCTTCTTCTCGAAGCGTCCGGCTTGCAGGTCCTCCATGACCTCGAGGAGAGATGAGACTCGTGCTGTGTGGCCGGCAAGTTCTGAGATCTCCTTGTAGGAGAACATGAGACGGCCGAAGGCGTCCGATGAGGACAGTAGCATTCTGCGGTTTGTGACAAAGCCTTATTTATTCCTGTCAGTTTCGACTGAGGCAAGATGTTCGTGGGCAAAACTCACTTTCTGTGCGGTCTGCCATAGTCTGTGTGATCTGGCCAGGAATGCGGAAGAAAACGGGCATGCTACACAAGATCAAGCCTAGAGCTCCCCAGAAATACTTGATGACAAAATCCTCCATAAATCCGTGATATAATCGTCTTCGTAATATCCGGTTGACGTGCTTGATGAGTGTGAAGTATCCTTTGTCCAGGGTGTCCTTTTCGGCCTCTTGGCCGTGATAGAGGGCCACCTCCTCACTGTAGTCAATCAATCTTGAATGGAGGAACCGGAACTCGCCCTCCAGACGCGCCTCATCCGCAACATATTTTCCAAATGGTGGCGTCAGCGCCCGCATGATGTTTGCAGATAACTGAACCAAGAGACTCATGATGAACAGGCCTTCACCTCCCACGCTCTTCGACAGCGAGTAGTTATATATCACCATGTCCAGGATTGGCTTTGCTAAGTTGGAGTATAGCTCCGCCAGGCTGTCGGAGAAGCGAGAGACATCGACTGTGATCAACTGGTCGGGATTCTTGACTCGGTCGTCCAACGCCGAGATCGCATAGAACGTCATGTTGCTCAGATATTTGTCGTGGATATAATCCGTGAGACGCTTTCGGTAGCTGAGGGCAAGCTTGCACTGATGGTAGGAGAGCTAGAGCGCAACCACGTATGTCAGTCAAACTCCAATCGCGATCCAATGAGACCAGCAGCAACTCACCATCGAGTTCGTGAACGTCGCTGGCACCGCGACAATCATCCACCATGTAAGACCCAGCAGGAAGTCCTTCCCCTTCCCTCGCACCAAACTGCTCACTAACCTTCCATCCAATTCCGCCACGTACAAACTAAGCATTGTCCGCAACACCAAGAAAACACTGTGCCCGATGAGCAACCGGAATTCCTTGCTCTTCCACCCCGGAATCACAATCTTCAGCAACCGGAGTAGGTTTCGAAAGAACTCGCGGTTCACCTCGACCCTCTTCCGGGGCGGCTCGTCGCCATCACCCAGACTACTGGTACCGGGTCGCTTGCGCAGGTCGACCTGCGACCGGGACGCGGCCTTTTGCTCGGAAATGGCATTGTGGACACGCTTGACTAGAGCGACGAAAAGAGCGAGGTAGACGGTGCGGGAGATCTGTTTGCGATGGCGCAGGTAAAGGGACGATAGGCTGGAGAGAATCTGTCGGATAGAGCGCTCGGGCGGGAGTAGTTTGGACTGAGCGGCCATGGTGAAACTCGTGACACTGGCACGAGATGGCCGAGGCCGTGTTTCTGTGGGGGTGGAAGGTAGCACCGACGGAGATGAGAAGGTGCTTGAGAGACTATCCAGGGTCGGCGGAGGCGAACATGACCATACTATTCTTGCATTGGACTCCGGAGGATGGTGATATGGAGATAGCTGATGGAGAAGGGGGAAGAGAAGATGGGTGGAGTTACTAAGATGATGGATGGTGGATGGTGGATGAGATGATGGAAGCACTGGCATGTGAAATTCCCCAGTTGAAACAGGTGTGATTTTCCGGGGAACGCAGCACCACCACCGCAGAACCGAGGAAGCACACTCCTCTGGTGGAGATCACCCACGCAACCCACTCTAAGAGACCCATCGATGATTTCAGTGCTGAGACTTAGTGGGAAACGCGATTTGAAAGTCTGAAATCAATGGTTTTCTTTGGATAGTAATAACAATTTGTGGGATCAGACCGACTATAGTACAGTGGATCTTGAGACCTGGCAAACCATCCAAGCCCATTCCTGTTCAGCATGCCCCCCGACTATGACAGAAGAGACTGATCGAGTATATACGTGGGCCAACTCAGCCAGAAAACTCGGATATATGTACAAGATTCATCAATCGCTCTGAAACTATGCAATATGAGAAGATGAAATAAACAATCGATATGCGACATTGACAATCGAGTAGCGCTGTTCATCATTTACAGCAGGCCATACTCAAGAAGCATTTACGCAAAGCAGAGAGACAATCGTCGCTGCTATTCGTCGCAACCACTTCTCTTAAGACGGCTTCTGGTTCGCCTCCAGTTGTTCTTTAATAGCACCATTGGGCTTCGGGGATGCAGTCTGCTTGCCGCTATTGATTTGAGCGGCAATCTGAGTCTGTCGCCATTGCTCAAACGCCGCCGTATCCTGTTTCTCCATAGCCCACAGTTCTTCAACGACAGAGCCCATTTCTTCAAACGCTTTGTCGGCATTTGCGCCCTCGAAATGAGCCCGAGTTTGCTCCTCGTGCAAACGGTCAAGCTTGTTTCGCAGAGCTTCCAAGTGAGATTCATCAAGGGAAGCCGATGAAGGGTCGCCATCGCCTTGATCCATGGACGGACTAAGGAAATCACGGCGAAGATTCTGGCCAAGACGATGAACGTGACCTTCTTCCGAAGTCATCGCGCGCGCATGTAAGGAGGTAATTGAGCTAGTACGTGAAAGACGAACGGCATATTGGTCGGTATCATCATCATCAACAGCGTTCTCGTCGATCGTCATGCCGAACAGTTGGCCACCGCCGGCGGGTGCGGCCGCCGCATCGTCACCAGAGATTTGTGAGCTAGTCTCTTGAAGGGCAGATACGACGGAGGCTGGCTTAACGCGAGTCTCCGGGTATTCGTCCTCAAACCGCTGAATCATCCTATGCAACGTAAAGTCAAGAAACTGAAGCCGGCCTGCGGTCGAGCATTGGTTAGATATGTGATTACATGTAAGAACAGATATGTACTATGGATGAGGAGGCACTCACGATAGTTCGCGTCATTGCCGGCTCGATCCTCACGAACAAGAGCCGACTGGATCCGGGTGCGGATGTTGCGAGCTGATTCAAGCAAATTCTTGGACATATCGCGCGGCCTTTGAGGAGCAAATGACCTCGACTTCCTATGCCTTGGTGTAGTTGTACCACTGGAAGGGGCGGATTGGTCCCCGAGCATATCACGATGGTGCAGGGTGCCTAAGCAGACTTCCAAGGCCTTGACAACTCCCGTGCCTCCGATCACATAGTCCTCGTCAGGAGCAGGCTCATCCTCATCTTCACAGATGTCGTCGCCAAGGCCACCATGGCCGACAAGGTGTTGTAGGATTTCAGGGACAGGCACAGCCGCACGGGCGGATGAAGGATCTGCTGGATCTGAGAGTTCTTCTTCAATGGCACCTCGTTCCAGATTCTGGAGACAATAGGCCACGATCTGAGAGGCAAGGGCCTTGACGACTTCATTGTTTTCCGCACTTGGTACTTCAATATCCACTGCAATGATGGTTCGAGACACGCGCACTGCCGCCATCAAGGAAGCATAAACAGCACAAGCCTCTTCCTGAGTGGCAGGGTCAGTGGCAACGGCTAGTTTTGCGATCGCAGGGTTCTCCAGAATGTTGAGATGGCAGAGGCTGGGGCACTCAGGAAGGATCTCGGCAAGAGCGATGGCATGATCTGCTGAAAGATTGACGTCGGCAAGATGAATGCGTTTGAGTGATTTCATCTTAGGAAGGAAGCGCCTGAAAGTTGCCAATGCATCAGGCTTGCTGGAGAAGAGATCCCGGTTATGAGAGAAGTCGATGAATCGGAGATTATAGAGACATGTCAGGCGCTGAAGAAGAGGGTGAATGACAGATGGAGTTAAGGAGCAATCTGCGAGACTGAGGGCATAGAGCGGGAACTCTCCTTCAAGAGCGGAAGTGATCAAGTCCAAATGATCACGAATAGGGTTTCCACCCAGATCGAGACCTTCACACTTCCCGGCTTCCAGATAGCGAACAACATGTTCCAATCCTTCTCTGGTAAGCTTGTTATTTGCGAAACCCAGCCTTCTCAACCCAAGTGTCGTTGCAGCTTCACAAATTCTTTTCACATCTTCCGTCGTGGGATTACACTCGCTGAGTAACAGCTCTTCAAGATGGTCGCCGCCAAATCGCTGAGCAAGTGAATTAGCAAAAATGCTCGTCACATCAGTGACTGGCTTTAAGGGGTTTGGAGACGTTGACAGCGACGTAGCAAAATCATTTGCTGAAAGGGGCATTCTGGGGAGCGGGATGCCGGACAGGTCTATAGCTTTCAACGACTTTGCGAGATGGACGAAAAGGCTGATATGACGCCAACCCTCCGGGCCAATCCTTGGGTTATCTTTCAGAGACAGCTTCTCAACGACACAGAACCTATCCACCTTTTCCAGCGAAGGTGCATCAGATTTCTTAGTTCTTCTGCGCCTTTGTCTCATCTGTTCGATGGTCTTGGTAGAGAGCAAAGCGGCCAGAATAGCCCTCACCGAGGCATCGTTCAGCGCACATTTTTCAAGGATAAGCTTTCGGACAGGCACAATAGCGAGCCAGTCGCAGAACGTGGCCATATCTTGTGAGGTCATGGGGAAGTTGGTAAGGTCAAGCACGGCAACAGTGCCTGGTGACTCCGCTAGTGTTGACGAAGGCGAGGATATCTCATCCACGATCTTCTTAAGCACGGGCGTCTCGCGCAGCTGACAACAGCGTCGATAAATACGCACAGGGTCCGTCGTCGGATGGCTTTGTGTTCTGGATCGAGGAGTTCCAGAAACAGCAGGTCGAGCATCGTCCTCGTGATCTTCAGCGCGCAGCTGCAGGGGTACAGTCCCATTTGCCTCGGCCTGCCTTCGTTTCCGTTCCTTCCGCTCCCTTCTTTCCTCCTCTGAGCGCTTCTTCTTTTCTTGCTTTCTTGTCGGCTCCTTAGTTTCACCATTGGGTTTGGCCTCACTGGATGGCGTCTCCGACGGCCCAGGGTGCTGCCGAGAAGTGCCATTCTCCTGGCGTCTTTTCTCCTTATCCGCAATATCAGGTTGTGGTCGTTTGGGGTCATCCCTATCTTTAGACTTTGAGTTCGACCTTTTGGCTTTCTGGTTGCTCGCACCAGTAGCACTCTCCTCGTCTGATTCCCGTCTAGATATCCCAGCGATCTCAACATCTACACAGAAAGCAACACGCCGCAATTTCTTTTGGTCGAGGTCCGGAATCTTACACCTGTCCCTGTCATGATCAATGTTCATCACCCGGCGCTCACAGATGCCTCCGTTCGGTACCACCTTTCCAGAAGAGGAAAACTTTCGAATGGCACTATGGAGAAAAGAAGGCCCCTTTGGCGACGTAGAGGCAAGCGGAGTGTGTTCGTCCCTCCTCTCTTCCTCCTTGTCCTTGGGAGAATAGGCTGCTCCAAAGGGGTTGGGCATATCGAGCTTCGACATAGGTGAGGTGGCCTTGGGACTTGGCGACTTCATGGAGGATTGTGAAGGAGGAGTAGACCCTGAAGAGAATTTGGAACTTATACTAGAAATCCATGAATTCCTTCTTCCTGTGATCGAGCGTGGGGTGCTTCTCTGGGGTGTCTGGGACTGTTCAACAGCCTTGGTCTCCACCGCTTTGTCTTCTTTGTCGCTTCCATTCCCTGTCGCAGCTCGGCTTCCAACATTCTGGGCATCTTTTGGAGTCTCGGATGCAGGAGAGACGGGTTCTCGCGGGGGTGGGGAGGTGTTTGTATTAGAGGAAGTAGTTCGCTCTTCTTTGCATGGCTGCGCGGCGGTGGATTCTGCATCAGCGCTCGATCTATCACTGACTTGGGAAGATGCCGATTTGCAGCGGGAGAGGTGGTCTGATAAAGTGTAGTTAGCGTCTGCTGGCATCCAGAATCCAGACGCAAGTGTGGCCCAACGGAGGGTCTGGATCAACAACAGTCCGTCGGGCGGGGGTCAGATCGCACCTTTCTGCGAATGATGGAGCCAGCTCACATCCACAGTCTCAACTCCTTCCATTATGACGTCTGTAGCTCGCTGCGGAACTGATAGATGTTGATCGTTCAAAAAGATTATGTAGCCATTAATCGTTGGGTGGTGAGGGAAGATCGGTATTGTCAGGCGACAGGGTGCATTGTCCGTTCTGTCGGAGGTAGTATAGTAAGGAAAGACGGTATTAGTTTATTCTGAGGAGATTTCGTTTATGTTTGCGACTCAAGAAATCGATCAATAGTCACTAGAGATGCAGAAATCGCTTCGCGCGGTTACAACTTAAAAGCGGCGACGGTATGAGTATTCCATCATCGAACCACAGCGCAACGTGGGCATGGTGACAGGTAGAGATATGAAAATCTGGTCTCCGAGATGCAGAACGGAGAATCGGTGGAAAAAAAAAGAGCAATATCAGAAAAAAGAGACAAGTGAGGGGTGCAGAGGATTTAAGAGGAAAGGGAAAAGTTAAGCCATACTTAGAAGACTAGGAGTAAGAAGTGACGGCGATCGGGACGGTTCAGCAGGCTAGACTTAAAGGTAGTTCGCTGGTAAGCTGCTAGCCAAAAAGGACCCAGAACAATTGGTCTTCTGGCTGACCCAACACCGGTGGAGTGAAGTGGGGGAAGACGATCCTGGGGAGCAGAAATGCTGAGGTCAGGACTCGGAGAACTAACTAGTTACTTAAACTAACTAGTAATAATTGGTAAACTATTCTGACAAGTACAAAGTATGTATGTAGTTGGTAAGGAGTCGCCGAGGATGTCTAATAAGATGCTGGAGATACCGAATGTGTCTGTCTCACTCTGGGTGAAAGTAAGGCAGGTACTATGTACCTCTTTTTTTGTCTTTCAGTGGCTTGAAGTCCTCCGCCTCGCCCTCAACAAGGAGACGTTGTACAACTGTATCACTTCTGTACTGTCGCATACCCCAAGTAAACTGCCTTGCCTTACCAGAAATATCTTCCTAGTCATCTACTCAATATTGTTTAATTCATCATGGAAACAAACCCTTACTTGCTGTCTACTCCTCCTTGAATCGGTGCAACCCGTTCTACTGTACGTGCCGGCCTAAAGCTCGCCACCTGACAGTCCTAAGTCAATCCGCTAATTCCGCTCGAGTGCTTTGGATAATATTACCCATCAGACAGGGCATCCCTCACACGACGAGCCGCCAAGGCCACACAACCATTACTGTGGGAAGTTGGTATCCGTCTGGTAATATTATTAATTTTACTTGCGCAATACCACGACGCCAGCGTCAGAACGAGGCTGGAGTTTGTCCACTGTAGGCACGTGACGTAGCCTTTGTGCTAATAAAGTGGACCCCATCGTCATTCGTCGAAGCACACGCATGAATATTGCCAGTTGCTTCAAGGTCTCCAATCCATTTACAACTTAGGAGTCGAGTCGTCATTCACCGTAATGAGGCCATTCTTTGAAGTTCCGCAAGCATTGTACGAGGTGAGGGAATCGATCTGCAGTGTCAGTACACAGTATCCCGAGGTTGGAGAATGGAGAGACCGGCCAGTCGCGTGATCATACTTTGAGTGGCAAGAATACTCCGTAGCAGTGATGGACAATGTAGATACTCCGGCCCGCCTGAATATTTACACCACGGTCCAATTCGATCACCGGTAAAGATGCAGTGTGGCTCATATCTAGTAGTGTCAGAGGAACGTAACGGTGCAATCAAAGGCCTGTCAGCCTCCGTATGGCCTCTTATTTGGATAGTATCAATTTCTTTCGTTGTTAAGTAGTACTACCTACAGTAGAGCAAGAGCCGATGACGGGTTTTACCCAGCTTCAACTCACATTCATACTAAATGGCAATTGGTTCTTCTATTCCGAAAATCCCTAATATCATGGTTATCCGAATACCCAGAAATATCAGCAGTATTAGGATGTATGCCATTATTCAATGAGTAATTGTAAGAAGCCTGTACATACTTCGGAAGAGTCACCCGTCCGTCCCGTCTTCCAATATATATATCTCTCGGGCATAGAGTACGATTTTTGAAACTGCACATTATTTTCGGTAGCATTATGTCCTTTACTGGATACATTAAGTAGTCAACTCGAACTCTCCACGGTCTCTCGGCACAGAGACGAACAAATTGACACTGTCCTTTATCATGTCTATTAGTGAACATGCAAGATCTTAGAGCTCAACAATGCCCATCAGGGAAATACGCTCCGAGCGTTCTCCGAGTTTTCGATAAGGCCAGATTAGGGTAAGGTAAGTAGGGGTCCACTCTACAACCTAAGGCATACTTCGTCGCTTAACTCGCCAATAGTCTCCTTTTCATATGATCCTCACTGGCCAGTCCCACAATCGTCACCCAGGAATAGGATACCTCAGCGCAGACGGTTTACGGCTTCAGTTTAGATACCTATGTAGGTATTTGAATCAGACGCCGACAAGCGTACAGACATCAAAGGTTCTAAACTCGTAGTTTTCGATTTGGGTCCTACTAACTAGCAGCGCCATGCGGCTTTGATTACTTGGGCTGGCTATTGGAATTGAAACCCTGGCATGTCGACACATTACCGGAGCAATTAGAATGGTTGAAATGATTGATTCCCTTGAGAAAGAAAACCCTGCTAATTGCTCCGAAAAAAAACCCCAAGGATATCCCAGAAGTAAAACACGCGCTCGTAAAGGTCCCATCAATTTACACTCGAGAAAACGCCGATTTGGCAGAACATAATTCCCTTGAAAATTGCTTTTTTTGAGGGCTGTGAGAGAAGTACACTTTTGTTGAACTATCGCGCTCGGTGATACTTCTTCTAACATGACCCAGCTGCCATTTCACTCGAAAGCATTTAAGCAGCGAGCTCACGGATCTTCTGCTCAACGCGAGCCTTCCTCTCCTCGTGGGACAGCTTGGTCTTTCTGTACTTCTTGCTCTCGGCCTTCCACTCCTCCTTGGACTTCTTGGGCTCCTCGTCCTCGTCCTTCTTGAAGGGGTCCTCACGGATGGCCTTGTGAGCCTCGGTGTAGATGTCCTCGAGGTCACCGGCATCGATCTCGTTCTCGATGTACTTGGCGAACTGGCTGCGGTAGCGCTCCTCATCGTCGTCGGCGAGGGTCTCCATGTACTCAGAGACGTGGCCACCGAAGATGTAGTTGCGGAGGGTCTCAGCGTCGAGCTCCTCGGACTCGATGTCGAAACCGGGGAAGCGGTTCTCAGAGTGGGGGATGAAGATACCACCGTCCGAAGCACCCTTCATGGCACCGAAGACACGGGCACCAGTGGAGGTACGGACAAGACCAACGTCGAGGAAGGCCTTGAAGGGACGGCGGGTACCATCGTCGGTCTCGACAGCCTCGGTGAGCTTGTACTCACCATCGGCCTCCTCAACACCGGTGAACTGCTCGTCAAGGCCGAGCTTCTTGAGGGTACGGCGGGCAAGGAGCAGACCGGTGGCATAGGCGGCAGCCCAGTTGGTCAGACCCTGGGTGATACCATAGCGCTTGAGCTCGTGGGAGTAGGCGCTGGCGAACACCTTATCACCGGTGATCTCAGAGTAGACGATCTGGGTGATGATGTCGCGGTTGGTGAAGCGCACAACGAGACGGTACTTGGGAGCGTTGTACTTGTTCTTGGCCTGGGTGATCAGGCGCTTACGGGCATAGTAGTCGGTCTTGCCCTCTCTGCGGCGGCGGTACTTAGTCTGGTAGCGACTGTGGTAGAGGTTGTTAGTTCTGCGGTCACCCAAACGATAATTTCACACAAGGACTCACCTGTAGTACGCGCTGTTCTTGACGAGCTTGTGGAAAGGCTACAAGAAAAACCCCCGAGTCAGCAATTTGCGCTTCAGAATCATTCAAACACAGGTGTCCGAAGCATCTTGCAAAGACCCGTTCCCCGTCCCCCACAGCGACCAACAAGAAATAGAAAAAATTTCGCCGATCGCCAGGACGATTTGATTGAAAGGTGAACAATGCAGCAGGTGCTATCATTCACCTGAAACAACAATAAGACTCACCATCTTGACTGTTGCCGCGAATTGAAGACCGAGTTGTCGACGTTGGCTGCAGAGAAGGACTGAAGAGGTTGGAAATTTCGTGGGCGGACTTTGTGGATGGTTTCGCTTAGCGTGGCTGCATCCCAGCGCAAATTGAGGTTGGCCACGAGCGGGGGACAACCACAACGGAGTACAGACAGCACTATGCAGTATCGGTAGACAATTTGGAAAATACTGTGAATAAATCTACACTATTCTAGTTAGTTCGAACCATTGCACAAGGGGAATATGATTCAATGAAGAATAGTCTACAAAAAGGATATCTATCGCATTTGGCGCAGTATTTGCGTTGCAGTTCCCTTCGGCTTAGAGCTTGGCCTTGTCCCCAGCGTCTAGCAATTGCAGGCCAGTGATCTTCTCTAGTTCTCTGATAGCATCCTGTGTCCGGCCAAGGTTGACCTTGATTGTTCGCAATCCAGCCTTCTTTGCGGCCTTCAAGTTCTCCCCGATGTCATCGAGGAAAACAACATCCGAAGGCTCGACCCCTTGCAAGCCTCTCTTTTTCGCCAATGTGTCCATCTCCTTCAGCGCAGCCACATAGATCTTGGGATCTGGCTTCCTGAGCCCTGTATGCGCCGATGAGATGAAAAAGTCGAATTGCGACTTGACGCCGTTTGAGTCGCTGTTATAAGGATGCCCATCAGGAAATATTACTGTATTTGACAGAGCACCAATAATAAACTGCCCTGATGCTTTCAGCTTCTGCAGTGCCGGGTACATGTATGGGTCTGGCGTCCTTGACACTCGCATCATCTCCCAGAAGAGCCATTCTGCGTCGATTTCGGGCAGTGGGGGTGCCGATGTTGGCACCCCGGTTGTTTGATTCTTCTGCAGTCTCTCATGGAACTGCTTCCATAAATCTGGGTCTCGTAGATCTCCGTTGAACGCTTTGAAGAAGTCCGCATCAAGTTTGATCTCGCCTCGCTCAAGCTTGTGCCAGCTGCCGTTTGGCGACGTGCGCGAGATACTGAAATTTACCCATCCCTTGGGGATTTTGTTTGCAAGCTCGTAATCCAGAATGGCTTGAAAGGGAGAAACGACCTAGCCTTCATCAGTAAAATCTTCAAAGACATGGTTATTATTCGGCAGCCGTACACACACTCCTCCAATGTCAAACAATAGGCCCACTGGCTTCTTGTTTTCGAGCATGATGCAGAATAAAATTGAAGAAAGCCTTGCGGTATCTTAATGGAGAATTTGTTAGACTTCAGTCAACCAGGTCACCCCGTATCAGCTTGCTGGGCTGAGGCCGGTATTTGTTACTGCGGAGTAGCAACCAGGCCAGGACACCTGGTGGATTGCCGAGGTTAGATAAAAGCAGAGCGCAAGCCATCTACCTCTCTAATGTGCTCACAAAGGCCGAGGAAGGGACTTGTGTGATCATTGATTATATTGACCGCCACTGCTTTCGTAATTGCAAGTCGCAGAATTATAATGGACACATTTGCAACCTAGGAAAGATCATTGGATTCAACAGCCAGAATGTATTGTAAGACGTCAACCTCACGTGATCTGTTATCGATAGCGAGATTCCACGCGCGGAGCTGTCCGCGCCATCACTTTGGGTGTCGAATTGAGGACGCAGGTGTCGATATGGGGCAATGGATGCAAGTCGAACTGTCTTCGAACTGAAATCAGCATTTATCAGGGCGCAGGTGCGGATTCTGTCAGAGAGCCTTGAGCCACCAGAAGATTGGAGAGTCTACGCGACTGAGTCGGAGGAAGATGACTTGAGTGATAAGGCGGTTCAGGATGCGCTGCAGAAATGTGAGTATTCCTAGGTTTAGCCCTTTGATGCCTGAACTGCATGATGTCCCCGAGACAGCAATCATTGGCATGTCATTGCAATGTGTACTCAAAGATCTAACGTTTTTCTAGTAAACGGAGCATTGAAACAGCACAATCGCATCATCTACTCTTCTCAAGCAATTCAACATGTCGCGCAACAAATCACAAGCCTTTACTGGTCTTTAGTTACTCAGGCCACACACACTGTTGGCTTTTCCGACAAGCGGTTGGAGACAACAGTAGATTTGTGCAATCACCTGTGAGTTCCGCGATACGGACGCCTCTCAGCCCACCTTGCTGACATATCGCAGCAACATTACTCAATTGCCCGCGGAATTAGAGGACCAACATGCAACTGAGGAGGAGCGGTTAAGGTTTGAAATCACGTAAGATATGGTTTGATTTCATCTGGCTGATGGTCGTGGTACAGGTATCAGGAGCTACGAGAACGGCTTATGCGCCTAGACACTGAGCGACAGCAACGACAACGGCGCCTTGACCAGTTGAGGCGATTACAGAAATTACTGGAACCTTTCACCGAGCCTCAGAACAATATCCAGCCCAACCTTGTCACGAGAGACGGTGAGCTTGTTCAAGAGTTGGAAAAAATGCGAATGCTTGTTGCCCGCGTTGGCGGCCGGATCGAGCAGAGTAAGGAGAGGAACACCTCTTCGGAAAGAAGCCCGCCTTCTGCATTAGGAGCAGATGAGAAGCTGGCAGCGCTTCTCGACATGACATGAACAGACCGAACTCAAACTAGGCAGAGGTCAGATAGGAAGACTCCAAGAAAGACTATCTGTTATCCCGAAGTAAGGCAGAAGACATTCAAAGCTTAGTACTCTGTAGTTCGTATCATATTCCCGGTAGAAAATGACTGATGCGATTGCTATTTTTATGTTATTAAAGGGTTGCAAGGGGGTTTAAAGGGAAAACCTGGGGCAGATTGACTGCAGCGGCACGGCAAATTCACATACAGCAGGTGCCAGCGACATAATAATGAAGAGAAAACCATGAAACTAATGGACTACTTTCCTGCTAGTCATCATTGTCACCTACTCCTACCTGTCGCAATTTATCCTTTCTTGTCCCTCACTTAGTGTGGAACAATCATCCAGATACTTTTTTATTCCAGAGCTTTCATCATTAACCACTTCCTATCAACTGGCAACATGGAAGGGATGGAGAATGATGATTCCAGTGCTCCGGTCACCATTACTAGTGAAGATGATCGGAGTTGTGTTTCCGAATCTCCGGCGCTTGACTGTTTTGGTGTTGGCGTCCCTCCAGCTTCCCCCAAGCTTGACTACCCCCCTCTAGCATCTCCGGCACCGCGAGAGCTCGAGCTGGATTCTTCACTCCCACAGGCATCCCCGGAGGAGTCCCTTTCCCTTGTGTCACTGACCGACAGTCCACTCTTCTGTCAGACACCTCAATCCGGCACCATCGACGCGTCTACTTCCCCCGCAGATTCCAAGGCACCTTTCGTGCGTGGACATCGCCGTCGTTCCACCCACGTTAGTCGTCGTGACCTTGAGAAATTCAGAAGGGAAGTTCTAGGTATTGTTGAAGACCCTTCTCTCTGGTGCGAGGAGGTTGGCGGATCTCCAGCAAGCATCAATCCGTCTACGCTCGACGAATTGAACACTGCCTTCGCTTCCGCGAGTATGTCCCTGAACAGCGGCAGTGGTATTCCTAGCAACAACCCTGGTTCGGGCATGTTCTCTAATTACGTCGACAACACCGGTAACTCCGCAAATTTGCCCAACGCTTCTCGTCAGTCGATGTCCCCCGCCATGCCGAGCCCCTCGGCCCAGGTCAACGGTGGTGGAATACCCGGTATGAACGCTAGCATACCTATGAATGCGGGCCATCAAATGGATCTTCATCATCTGTATGAGATGGTGTTGGAGCTGAGTGAGGTTTTGAAGAACAACCGCGAGACGACCAAGAGCATTGTATCTACTGCGGAGGAAATCATGGTACGTTGGTCGTGAAGGCTACACTGTAGCTCTGCGAATCTGCTGTTTGGATGTTTCGCTGACAGAGATTGCAGAAGCGTGCCTCCTCCGAGGGATCTACTCCCAGCTTGCAGCAGGTCAATGGTGAAATTTCCGGTAGGAAGCCAAGTCTACCATTGTCTCTCGAATTTAAAGACCCTGACAGTTCTCTACGTTAGCTGCCCGTATCGCCGAACTCGAACGTGCCCTCGCGAAGGAGAAGCGCCTTGTTGAGATTTTGAAGCAGGAGCAGGTTGAGAACACCAGACTGATCGGTGAATATGAAGCAGCTGTTGGAACCATGGTCGAACAGATCCGCAACTACTGTCAGAACAACAACATGAATTACCTGGCCCAGAAACGCCACTACAACAATCTGCTCCAGGCCGAACGCGACGCTCATCTGGAAAGTCGTCTCGACCGCGACCATTGGCACGCTCAAACCATGAAGTGCGCTGAGATGATCCGGACTGCCTACCGCCTTCGCTGCGAAGAGGAAGAGTTGCCCATTCGCATCGTCTCTGGTCTACAGAACGAGGTACGCGCGTATCGCAATGCCCTTGGTATGGAGCCAGAGAAACCAGAGGAAGAGTACGGTTGGGAAATTCTCAAGGATGTGCCCCCAAGCGTTGACTAAAGGCGATGGTCGCCCGCATTCCGCGAGTACACGCTTGGGATTCAACGAGTTATGACAGTCCTCTTTTGCTTGCTTGATGGATAAGGCGTTCTTGGGAGCAAATCTTGGGTGGCTGCGGAATTTCCTGGTGAAGATACCCATCTCTGCAATGCTTATCTCTACGGTTTCTTCGTTCGTTCAATCTTAGCGTTGCCGGCGATGGTCACTCAGTGTCTGGATTTCTGAAAATCTGGAGAATCCTGGTTGATATCCATGATTTGGAAACCATCTTGACTCTTGAGCATCCTAATGCGACAGGCACTTTGCTTGAATTTAATCAATTTTGCTATCTGCTGCTAGCAGCAGTATTGCATTATCTTGCGCCGTTTTTAATCGGAGCATTCCTCCAGCTCCGGCAGGTCAATGTCGTACCTGAATCACCGAAGCAAGGGGCTCGTAAGTAATAATTATTATGTTGGCCATCTAATCCAAAGTTCAATCGGTGTAAAAGACTTCGTCCAGGACCTTCCACCACCCAGGACCCTCTGCACTGCCCACAGCGCCAGGAATGGGACTCTCCTGCAAGTAAGAACACATCAGTGTCGACCCATTTTTTATGTTCGTAACCTCAGCCAGCTGGACCAGCATACCTGCATCCCATCAGTCATCGCCCACCACTCCCGCACTTTCGGGTTCGCCCTCATCTTCTCCATATCAGCCTCATAGTCGTCCCCGACATACTTGAACGTCGCAAATAACGTGCGCTCATTGTCGAAGAATATCGAGTCTATATAAGCCATAATCACTTAATCAGCTAAGCCTCGAGCATGCTTTAATCTCTGCATATGGAAAGGTAAAAGCTCTACGCACAGTCTCTGATATTGCAATCCTGGATCTGCTGCAGGACCTCGGGCCATACGTTCGCGTGACATTCTTTATAGGCCTCCACGGCGGAGGGCTTCAGATGGACGATCTGCGCGATGCGGCGGACGGGTGCCATTTCCGGGCGGGTTATGGGCTGTTTCGATTGAGGAGAAATGGTGTATCTATGCGATGGTAGCCATTGATATTATTATTGGGAAGGATGGGGCAGGAATCCGTTGCTCTGTTCTCGTTGTAATGCCCCCTCTTTGGGGAGGACTCCGCTCGGGGTGATTTGACCCGAGATTGGATTATGTGGGAATGTAAAATTTCGAGAGCCCTATGGTGATTACTAAAGATCGATGAGTTTATATTCAGGCGTGAGGTCTTTTCGAGGTGGAATGTACACATTTGAGGATCATGAAAACTTCATTAAGACTAGTAATAATTTCAGGGTGATATGTGAAGAGCTCCAAAAAGCAGAATGCACCCAAACGCCGATCTATGTATCGCTGATCATCCGAGGTATCCAAAATGCAAGTCGAACGTGAAATCATGTAGGAGGTTCTATCGTAACAGTTCGTATTGTGGTCATTGCCGCATCATCTGGGATTTCGGTACTGGTCGAATCCACGAAACAGCCAGGTTGGCGGCGATGGAGATTACGCCGATGATCCAGAGGGACCGGCTGTAGTGCGTCTCATTGTATCGGAAGATGATGGCGAAGATAATTCCGCCAAGGTTTCCCATGCCGCCCACAGCACCGGAGACGACACCTGCAGAGACAGATCGTTAGCAAGCGGCACTTCAGGTAGAGGACGAAGAGAGGTATCTTACCATTCGCGAAGGGATGAACATGAGGTACCACGGCAAAGTTGGCGCCATTGCATGCTTCCAGAAAGAATGCGAGCCCGGCAGTGAGACCGAACATGGTTGCTTCGGATCGAGGGTCGGTGAGGCCAATGGCCAGTTGGAAAGCACCCATGACAACACCGAGGAAAGACAGAAGAAGTTTCTTCGACCATACGGCTCCTGTGTACTTGTACAGCATGTCTGCAATGAATCCACCAGCAGGACGAAAAACGACGTTCAGAAGCCCGAACATGGCTGCCCAGCGGCCGGACTGGGTTTGGCCCATGTCAGGGAAGTTCTTGGAATAGAATTCGCCAAGAATGGAGTTGATAGCGAGCTCGGATCCAAAGGAACAGGCATATGGGATGGCAACAGCGGCGGTGGAGAGACTGAGAAGAACGTTCATGACCTCCTTGCTGCTGGGCGCCACCACGGTGTCTGTTCTGAGGATGTCAACCTGTCCAACAGCTTGAGCTTCAGGATCAACCATCTGAGGTGTCTGGATACCCTTCTTCTCGGATTGCGGAGTAGATATATTGATAGACGGAGGACCAGATGGGCGGGTAGAGGGGCTGCCTGACATGAGATTGACGATATTGGCTTGGGATTCATTGTTCTCCTTCATCCAGATGTGGCGCTCCGACCATTTGCCAGTAGGGGTATCCTCGCATATGAACAGCATGCAGAGGGCTAGAACGACGATGATTATGAATGGGACAATGTAGGAAACGCGCCATGCTTTATGCGGTGCGAGGCCTTGAGAGTGAACAAGCGAGTCGTAGAGAGCAGGCATGACGAAACTGCGAGCACAAATGTCAGAGAGACCCATGGCGGTAGATCTAGCCGGGCGGGGGTCTTACTATGTGATTCCACCTCCAGCATTACCCCAGCCTGCGGCCAGAGAGTTGGCTGTCCCCACAATGTTCTTATCGAAGAAACCGGTGCACCATACTTGGCAAGGGACAAATGTACCACCAAGGATGCCGACGAAGAAACGCAGTGCGATTAAACCACTCGGGGTGGTAACCAGACCAGCCATTGCCGTAGGAATAGAGCCACAAAGCAAGAGGCCGATAAAAACAAGTCGAGGTCCGAAGCGGTCACATAGCGGTCCAGCGATGAATCGAACAAGGAATCTGTGCTCGTCAGCGTGCTTGATTCAGAATAACTTTCCGTTCAATACTTACGTAGCCAGAAGAGCAACAATGTTCGAGTTTGCGACTTGTTGCTGTGTCATATGAAGATCTTTGCGTATGGTCACCGTTAACTAGACAGCCATTCTCAGTCAATTGTTCCACGTCTCCAAGCGCTTCCCGTATAAGAGACCATTGACTTACCAGAGGTGGAAATGCATACCATGACAGAAATGCAACCATGAAGCCAAGCCACGAGAAGAAGAATACCCGGCCATACCGATCGAAGGGATTGAGGACTGGTATCGACCGTGCTTTTCGGTTACTGGGGTTGATCTCCGGGGAGACGACAAGTAATTTGAGTGTGTCCATCATTGCCCGAAGTACTTCCCCTGCTAGTTGGTCGGCGTACAACCGAGAGTAGGCAAAGCAGACAGTAGTTTGGACCGATTGATTGCGAAATGGGCCACTAGTTATTCCAAGACAGGTAGACTTATGAGAATGTATAGAAAGCTTGATTGCTGTCTAGATCTGTTCGGCGGACTGTCATGGACAGGAGCAACGGCTATATAAGATGATGCCTGAGAGGCAGAGAAAGCTGTGCCAGTAAAAACAAACGACGTAAGCGCTGCAGATATCTTGATTTCCATGTGTGGCAAGCCTGAAGCATCAGCTATCTCCTAGGAGTGTTGCACTGATTCGAGACCATGTCGCTACATGGCCTATGACGGACGCATCTCCTCCGTATAGATTAGATCGGAGGGAGCTGCTGTCTTTTTGATATTCGTAACGGATAAGCAGAGATGAGAAAAGATAATGTCAACCCTATCTCCCCAGTTTAACTGGACGATCCACTTGCCTTTTCCCACCGCGTAGTTCCTGACAATAAGAGTCGTATTATTGGACAGTCATCGGTCCAACGCGTTGGTAATTCCTTTTTTGATTCACAGAGTCTGATACAATCTTCTGATAGACGGTCTGAAAAGGGCTACAGGGCAGCTAGCCCGCGTGTGCCAGCCAATGCACTGCAGAGATAAGGGTTCGATAAGAGCCAAATCTGGAGTCATCGTTTCCCCGTTCGGACCGCCCTGATATCAGGATACAGATAGAGCCTCTATTGGTATTTCCTGATCCCGCGCAGCCATCTTCAGCCTACTGATCGACAGAATGGCTGCAAAGACCATGGAACCAGGAACGAAGGACCCGTGTGAGATTCTCGGTAGGTCATGGCCATGGGCGAGGATGAGCCGGAGGTGTTGATAACCGGATTGCACCTCATTGGACAGTCTCCCGGAGAATGACGCCCTCAGAATCTTCCATGTGCTCGGAAGAGACAGATAGTGCCGGCATTATCGTGTGTCACAGCCTCAGAGAGAACATCGTTCTTCATACGAAACCAGACGGATAGACGAAAATAGTGAGGGCTGACAACGAGCTCCGCGGAAATGTGAAGAAGAGCTGCTCTCCTTTTAAGGCCACGATGGAGACAAAAGTGGATAATCCCAGTGGGGACCGAGATAAGGCCAGAAATTGCCTCGACCGTAGTCTGTCCAAACGGAGGTGGAAGTCTGAAAAGTGGAAAGCAATTACCGTAGATAAGATAGGGGAAGATAAGAGAGGATCAGCGGTGAACCAATCAGTCAGGCTGCCAGGCGATGGTTGTTGCACGTGATTGGTGTTACCCTAATGCTGATACCGTTCCTGCCTCAGTCCATCAGGCGCCAACGAAGCATCTCCTACAGCAATCACCATTTCTGGATGAGGCATACACGATATGTACTGATTTATTGCGGGATTTAGCTCTTAATGAAACAAAATATGCGACTTTTGCAAGGATGGCATACACAATGTTTCCGATCATAACAACTATATTGTATACTAAAGGACAAGGATATCTGTTCAACTCGTAATACATGCAAACATAGCAAGTAAAAAGGACCCCACGTTAATGACAACCGGTACGCCTCATCTGTATGCCATAGTCATGCTACCAATCGATGATGTTTGCCGCCTGTGTGGTTGGCGCTTGCGCACTGATATCACACGCCTTCTTTCCCCTCATGCCCTTGTACCTCTTGTCGACCTTCTGAAACGGGTCTGGTGCTTCCCCCTTCTTCACCTTCCATTTCTCGGTTCCCAGAACCGAATCGAGTTCCTCGACGGGTGGCAGCTTCATATATACCCAGCCATCGTCGCGTTCCTCAACAGGGAAGGTCGCAATGTTCATGCTCTCGTCATTCGTGCAACGCCCTGCCTGCTCACCGTTGAGCTCGAAGTTGCGTTTGTGGTAAGGGCAAGAGACCCAATATTTACCCGCATCGTCATCGCCAATCAAACCGTCAGATAGGACGAAGGCGCGTTTGTGCGGGCACATTTGTTGTGTGGCGTAGTACTTGCCCTTGACCTTGAAGATGGCCAACTGAGTATCCCCGCGCTTGATGTTGGCCGAGGAAACTTGCGGGTGCTCATCTGAAAAGTAGTTGGCTTCGACGACAGGCTGCCATGATAGAGTCGACCACTGGTGACCCTTGAAGTCCTCGTTTGCAGAGTCCTTGGGCCAGTATGTGGGTCGCTGCTGATCACGTTCTTTGATGACCTCAACCGTGTCGACAGTCTCGTCGCTGTTGGCGAACTGCTGAAAGTACTTGCGTCGCTTAGGATTGCGGACTGTCTCAGTCCACTCACAAAAGTAGCTGTTCACCAGTTCTTCCATCTGCTGTTCCATCTCAGCGCCAATCCCCAACTTGTCGTCGATGATCACCTCTCGCAGATAGTTGATACCGCCGGGGAGGTTCTCGATCCACCGGGCAGTCCGCTGAAGTTTGTCTGCCGTTCTAATATAAAAAATGAGATATCGATCAATGATAGGAATGACTTTCTCAGGAGGCACATCTTTCGCAAGCAATTCTGAATGCCGAGGTTTGGCACCTCCATTGCCACCAACGAAAATGTTGTATCCCTTCTCGGTTGCAATCAATCCGAAACTGATCAGAAATTAGATACATGTACCTTTACAGTCTAAGAATGACCTTGTACTTACTCCTTGTTCTGAGCTTCGGCGCACTCTCTGACACAACCAGATACCGCTCCCTTGAGCTTATGAGGTGACCGAATACTCTTGTAGCGCTCCTCCAATCGAATCGCCATTCCAACACTGTCGCCGATACCGAACCGGCACCATGTAGTTCCGACGCAGCTCTGATAGAATACGTCAGCTTGGAAACATAAACCTAAATGGGTGGCAGTACCTTGATTGTGCGGAGCGACTTGGCATAAGCATGACCACTCTCCATTCCCGCATCCACGAGCTCCGTCCAGATGTCAAGTAGATCTTGCTTCTTGGCACCGAACAAGTCGATACGCTGTCCTCCTGTAATCTTGCAGTAGAGATCATATTTCTTCGCCACTTGACCAATGGTGATCAGCTTATCCGCAGTGATCTCACCACCAGGGACTCGCGGAACCACAGAGAACGTTCCGTTTCTCTGGATGTTGGCAAGGAATCGGTCATTTGTCTCTTGAAGATCATGTAGCTCCTTGTCCATAATGTGCTGGTTGAACAAACTCGAAAGAATGGATGCAATGGCAGGTTTGCAAATCTCACAGCCCAGAGAGTCCGGCTTCCTTCCCACGGCCTGCATGACATCGACAAATGTTTTCAGTCTTTTGACAGCGATTACAGTATAGAGATCGGCTCGCGAATATGGGATGTGCATGCAGACTATATCTCGGTCAGAGCAAATTAGTGGAGTCATTATGTCAGACACATACGATGGTTCGATACTTCTTGACCCATGTCCAGCATGGCCTTGTTGAAGATCGACTGCACCAATGGCATACATCCACCACAGCCACTCCCTGCTTTCGTGCAGGACTTAATTTCACCGATAGTCTTGCATGTGCCACTCTTGACATTTTCGACGATGTCTCCTTTTGTGACATTGTGGCACGAGCAGATCTGAGCGTCGTCGTCTCTGTGGTGTTCGTGTTAGTGCCTTTTCCTGTCCAGCACGCAATCGCAAGACTTACAAATCGTCGGCATTCTCTTCGCCGTCCTTCTGGGATCCAAGGATAAACTGACTGGGAGGTACTTCGAGAGGCTTCTGGCTCTTGACCATCTGGTTCAATTTCACGTAGTCCTTGGTGTCGCCAATCATCATACCTCCAAGCAAGTACTTCCCATCCATAGTGAACAAGTACTTCTTGTAGACTCCGGCGAAGGGGTCCTTGTATGTCAACGCCTTGACATTTGGCTCTTTGTCGCTATCAGCGTTTCTCAGAGAGCCGTCGACAATTGATGGCCGTCGCCCCGGGAGGAATTTGGGCCCATCTCTGTCGGCAAAGAAGTCTCCAAAGCTGGCAACGTCAACACCAAGGAGTTTGAGCTTTGTGCTCAGATCCGGTCGCTTGAAGCTCTTTGGTTCCTTATCGGTATTGGTCAGGTTGAAGGAAAGCACATCGGCCATTTCTATCCCAGGTGCGATAATTCCGAACGTCTGATTCTCCCAACTAGCACATTCGCCAATGGCATAGATATCGGGAACGGAAGTTTGTAAACTAAGTACGAGTATCAAGTCAGTTCGCGATAGATATCCGAAAGAACAATATGTCCTGACCTTTCATTGATAACAAACCCCCCCCGTCGAGCGCACTGAATGCCGGCAGGAGGCCCCAGTTCATCTCTGGGTCGCACTCCAATCTAGAAGCAAGTTTAGCGAAGTACTGATGACGCTCTTCCATAGTGACTTACAGCAAAACAAATGCAGCAGCAGCTAATCTCTTCGCCGTCTTCAAAGATGATGCCAGTGACGTTGTTGTCGACATCCGTTTTGATCTTCGCGACCCGCTTCTCGTGTAATACGTCCAGGCCAAGCTCTCTGATCTTCCGAGTTACCAGCGTGCCGGCATCGCCGTCGAGCTGCCGTGCCAAAACCCACTTGTTGCGGTCAATGAGTTTGACTTTTCCAAAATCCTCGAGATCTGTCATTGCTTTGGCTGCCTCCAGGCCCAGCAAGCCTCCTCCTACAGTGACCGCGGTTTCACCCTTGTGTTCCGAAGCGAACTCAATGAGACGTTCCAGGTCTTGGATTGTTCTGTAAACGAAGATACCCTTGGCATCATAGCCAGGAGTGTGTGTGGGGAGTACTGCATCTGAGCCTGTAGCGAGGACGAGAATATCATAGGGGATGATGTCGCCAGTTGAAGTCCTGACGGTTTTGTGGTCTGGGAAAATATCGGTGACTTTGGTGTTGAGATGATAATCGAATGACCGGTCCTTGAACGACCCGTACTGTAGAAGAGAGGAACCTTAGTATCAGCTGGATGGAAAGCCTGAATACTTGATCGTTAAGTACTTACCCATTCCTTGGGATTGAGGTACAAATCCTCGATCTTGCGATGTTCAAAAAATGAGGAGAGACCGACACGATTATAAGCAATGTGAGGCTCCTCCCCAATCACGACAATGTCGTACTTGCGTCTCTCTGCATCTTGTTTGACAATTTTCTCACTATTTGATGGTACCGTTAGTTAGTAGAGAACCCCTCTCAAGATCGGTCTTTATCCATCGAGCTGGCAACATACATGAATGAGATCGCGACCATACCCAACCCGACGACCACAATCTTTTGCCGTCGGATCGGGTCATTGTGACGATAATCTAAGTCTCTGACAGATTCGGCGATTGTCGCATGGGATATACCGTTGCTGATACTGCTCTGGACAGCATCGTTGTTTCTTGAGCTGTCAATCAACGGCATCGTGACTAAGCCTCAATGCCAGTATAGGCCACAACGCATTACCAGAATGAACTCTTCTCTCTATCGTTTTTCTAGGGGATGGCTGAGGACCTCTCTGCTCATATACAACCTACAGATCTTTGCCGAGTTGGCATCCACGAAAACGCAACCAATCAGTTGCGTTTTATTTCTGCTAATAACTTATTGTCATCAGCGAACCCTGCTACGATTGCATCCACCCATGTTCGAGCCTAATCGCCGATATTCGCGGAGAGTCAAGCCATACGACATAACACCATCGTGGAGTGACTGTGCAACAGGGACCGAGTATGGCTCTCCGTCTGTTATCGTCAGGGTTGACTGATAAGGACGATAGCGGATCTCCTTTTCCTATTTCCGCGGAGACTAAGCCAGCCCTTTGTCACGCCTTATCTCTGCCGAGTGAGAGCCCAGCGGATCATCAAAGATAAGCGGGATTGCTTTTGCCTCCCACCCGATGAATTCCAGATCGACTTCCATGGAGATACTGGGACCTATGTCGGTTGGCCTGTCTATCTATGATTCTTACCACAGCCACTGAGCTCGGGAAAGTGGCACGGTCAACAAGGAGATCAGAGCCGCTGGACTCGCTATGGGATCGTCCCTTACTTTCGTCCCACCGTGGCGGGTGGGAGGAATGGGCCTCATTTTTGAAGAAATGTCTCATGATTCTCCCTAATTCCACAGTGCTCCAAGGGCACTCAGCTTGTTTCTTTGCCAATAAGGATACAGGCTGTATCTCCTCGTCCACAGTCCACGCTGGCCTGAGAGCTCCTATGATGGGCGAAAGCTCATCGTCATACCATGGCAGATACCAGACCCAGTTCCCATTTGCACTATCGGGATCGCAGCGATCCGAGCAGATACCGTGGTAGCTTAAGGCTTATCTAGCGGTTTTCCAACCCAATACTACCTTGAGATCCCGCGGAGATCGTCATCATGAACATATCCCCGGCCTACTTCTAGCCTTTCTCCGAGGCCGTTTGTTTATACAAGTAAATATGCAATTTCTGTGTCAAGAGAATGTGTCTGACTACTGGCTTCCTCACTTGGAAACAGAATGCGTCATTTTCCTGATTCATTCCAACCTGACTATGGTTGCCTTCTTCTGTCTGGCCTATCCTTGGGGGGGTTTCTAGTCTAAAAAAGCCGGCTCGCTTCTCCGTGTTCCCTTCATTCTATACCATCATTATCAGCTGTGAAACTCTGAGCGATGGCGACCATAACCCAAGTTCAGACGCAGGAGACACAGACGGTCTTGCCGAAGAGCCTTACGGTAGTACCAGGCCAGATCACAGTCAAGGAGATCTCGAATCTCGACCTGCCAGATATCCCACTTCCACCGCCATCCACGAACCCGACTGAGATCCTCGCTCAAGACAAGGGCACACCAGACAATCATGTTCCTCGAGACCCTCGGCTCATCAGATTAACGGGCGTCCACCCATTCAATGTCGAACCTCCACTGACAACGCTGTTCAATGAAGGTATGAACTCTCCTTTGGAGCTCACTTTATTCCAATTGGCATGACGCTCGGCTCACACCCACGTAAAGGTTTCTTGACATCACCAGAACTCTTCTACGTCAGGAACCATGGACCTGTCCCTGTAGTGCGTGACGAGGATATTCCAAACTGGGAGATCAGCATCGAAGGGTAAGTGATTGTTCGATGATGTTGTTCAAATGCCGAGGGATCTAACTCTCGTAAAGGCTGGTCGAGCGGCCCGTCGTCTTGAACTTTCGTCAGATTTTGCAGAAATTCGATCAGATCACAGCCCCAATTACACTTGTATGTGCCGGAAACAGACGCAAGGAGCAGAATACAGTGCGGAAATCAAAGGGGTTTTCTTGGGGACCAGCTGGTCTGTCAACAGCCCTTTTTACGGGCCCCTTGATGGCGGATGTCCTTCGATATGCCAAGCCACTGCGTCAGGCCAAGTACGTCTGCATGGAGGGAGCAGATAAGCTGGTCAGTATTCCTCCTGGAATTGCCATTCCATTCTCTGGTCCACTGACTTTGCTATAGCCTAATGGCTACTATGGCACATCGGTCAAGCTCAACTGGGCTATGGATCCCAACAAATTGATCATGCTTGCGCATAAGATGAATGGCGAGCCTCTTCGTCCGGATCACGGTCGTCCCTTGAGAGCTGTTGTACCTGGTCAAATCGGCGGTCGAAGCGTGAAGTGGATCAAGAAACTGATCTTGACTGATGCACCCAGTGACAACTGGTATCACATCTATGACAACCGAGTATTACCGTAAGTGAACCGAGATACATCAGATGACCGCTTGCTGAGCGTTGCAACAGAACGACCGTCTCTCCCGAAATGGCCGCTTCAGATCCGATGTGGTGGCGTGACGAACGCTATGCCATTTATGATCTCAATGTGAATTCTGCTGCTGCGTACCCTCAACACAACGAAGTCCTTGATCCTGCGACTGCTGGGCCGTCCTACACCGCCAAGGGTTATGCATATGCTGGAGGGGGCCGAAGAGTCACTAGAGTCGAGATCTCGCTGAACAAAGGCAAATGTATGCTATTCAATCTTTACCGTCTCTTAACAGAGCTAACTTGTCTTGCAGCTTGGCGGTTGGCGAACATTCAGTATGCTGAAGACAGGTACCGCGACTTTGACGGCGAATTGTTCGGCGGCAAAGTCGACATGCCTTGGCGTGAAACATGTTACTGCTGGTGTTTCTGGTCTCTGGATATTCCTGTGTCCGATTTGGAAGCTAGCGACGCCCTGCTAGTGAGAGGTATGGATGAAGCAATGAGCGTCCAACCGCGCGACATGTACTGGTCCGTTCTCGGAATGATGAACAATCCTTGGTTCCGAGTGACTATCACAAAACAGAATGGGACCTTGTTGTTCGAACACCCTACTCATCCTGTCATGGCCGGCGGCTGGATGGAACGCGTCAAAAAGGCTGGCGGCGATCTGACCAACGGCAACTGGGGAGAGAGCCAAGGAGAAACATTGGCAGAACCGGAACCTGTGAAGGAAATCAACATGAAGAAGGAAGGCTTGAATCGAACTATTAGTCTCGAAGAGTTCAAGAAGAACAACGAAGAGGGCGCCCATTGGTTTATCGTGAAGGGAGAAGTGTATGATGGCAAGCCTTTCCTTGAAGGTCACCCCGGAGGAGCACAGAGCATCATCTCTTCCATCGGGTTAGACGTGACTGAGGACTTTTCCGAAATTCGTGAGTTCTCCGACAGCCGTCTTTTTTTCCCTGAGAAAACGCAAGGCTGACATCAGTTACAGATAGCGAGACGGCGAAAGCAATGATGCCTGACTATCACATCGGTACAATGGATGAGGCGTCCCTAAAGGCGCTCAAAGAAGCCGGCAAAGAAGAAGAGCCCAGCGAGCCCCGTGCACTCTTCCTCCAACCACGGTCATGGACGAAGGCGAAACTCGCAGCAAAGCGGGATGTTTCCTGGGATACGCGCATATTCACGTTCGAACTGGAACACCAGAAGCAAAAGCTGGGCTTACCGATTGGACAGCATATGATGATCAAGGTCCAGGACCCCACAACCAAGGAAACTATCATCCGATCATACACCCCGCTCTCCGATCCCAACAAAGAGGGGTCAGTTGATGTACTCATCAAGGTCTACTTTCCAACGCCAACCGTACCCGGTGGAAAAATGACAATGGCCCTCGACCAGCTTCCCCTTGACTCAATGATCGAGTGCAAGGGCCCCACAGGCCGGTTCGAGTATCTCGGAAATGGCAGGGTTACTATCAGCGGTAAGGAGCGGCGCGTACGCTCCTTCAAGATGATCTGCGGCGGTACAGGTATCACCCCGATCTTTCAGGTTCTCCGCGCAGTGATGCAAGACCCTCAAGATCCCACATCGTGCGTTGTCCTCTTTGGTAACAGACAAGAGGAGGATATCCTGTGTCGAGCCGAGCTCGATGCATTTGAGGCGTCAGATAAGAACAAGTGCACGATAGTACATACTCTCAGCAAAGCACCAGACACGTGGACTGGCCGGAGAGGACGTATCAGCGAAGCACTTCTGACGGAGTTTGCGGCGGCTGACGATGAGAGCATGGTACTCATCTGCGGGCCTGAGGCGATGGAAAAGTCTGCCAAGACGATCCTTTTAGCCCAGGGGTGGAAAGAATCAAATCTTCATTTCTTCTAGCTTTTTTAGAATGGCTGCGACTGTTTTCATAGCGATCATGATTACTGGATGGAAGGCTGGCGTTCTGGGACTGCATGTATGGGCAATAATTTGAGAAATAACGAGGTATACGGGATCGATTATGTCACGTCAATAGAGATACTTGCTAGATATTCGCGCATTCGCAAATCAAATGTTATATCCTGTCCACCGGCCGGAAAATCTCTGAAAGTTGCTAGCTGAACACAGAACGAGGGCGTTGACTCGGTCAATAGTATCTTTTCATGTCTAATCGCACCAGAAGACGCTCGAATATGCTTATTGGTTCTGCTCTCGACCTGCTGGCGAACTTGGATGAAGCCTTTACGCCGTCCAACCCGCGCAGGTAGCCGACAAAGGCCGATGTTTGTTTTCGGAAGGTCGCATAGAGATGCGCAATTGTATCTTCGCTCTCATGGCGAACACCCTCCATCCCATCGAGCCGGGACAGCGGAGCAAATGTCAGAATCGTCCCGAAGATCTTCTCAAGCAATCTGGCAGCCTCGGCGTGTCTCTTGCTCAGGAATAGGGCGAAGAGCATCTGGTCAAGGGTGTCTTCGTGGTACCTTCTCAGCCAGGAAACGGAGTGTGCTGCTTCTATAACGCCGTCTATGTCGCCCTGCTCGAGACAGTATTCAATTCTCGTAAGGGTATCCTGGAAACTTTTCCAGGTAGAGCCGACGCCAATGTGAAAGCAGTAATCGCTCACTGCGAGGACGAAATGTTGACAGTCTATGCGGAATCTCTGGAAAAGATTTCGTGTATCCCCAGAAAGAGAGCTCCTTGCAGTTGAATCGCGAATGAGACCTCTGACTACCGAAACCATGCGGATCAGGCGTAACAAATGCTTGAATAGGCGGTCGTATTGATCCAAAGATCGTTGCGTTATAATCGTTTCCAGAACAGCGGAGGGCTTATACTGAAGACGGAGAAAATCGAGTGCTTCAATGGCATTCGGATCCTTGCATTTCACAATCTCTTCGTCGGTCAAGTCGCGAATTGAAAAACTTAACTGACCAGGAAGATCCCGTTCCCTGAGAAAATCGGCATTACTTGAACTGTCTAGGCGTCCGTCCATGTTGCATTCACTGAGAAGGCCGATCAATACCAGTCGCAACTCGGAGCTTGCAGGAGGCCAAGTGTCACGATCTCCTAGGCGCAAACCGGTATGCACGCCGCTTCGTACGACGCCTGATCTACGCTCGCCACTCTCCATTTCAGGATCAAAAAGTGAGTGCGAGAGGCGCGAGGCAAAGAAGCCATCACCTAACAGTTGAAATCGCCACTGCAGGGTGAGGTGGTATCTTAATTTGTGTTCCTTGAATAAGAGGTGAAGACAGGAAAAGTCAACGAGTAAAGCTTGGGAGGATAGTAGCGGCGCCAGAGAAAGATAGACAGCGGATATCATTTCTGGCCCAAAATTGTTCCTGCGTGGATGAATTGGTCGAGACATCTCCAACCTACTTGTGGCGAACAATGGTCCGAGTTCGTCGTCTTCTAAGGAAGAGTCACTCGCAAGCAACCCGGTCGTATGCTTGGAATCATCGATGTCGAAGAGCTCGAAAGCACCAGAGATAGCTTGATCGTCTCCGTCAGAACCAGGTATCTGCATTTGTTCTCCTGCAAGTACTTTATCCTTCCTCACTTGCCCCGAGTGTTGGCCCCGACTGTACCTGAGGATTTCCGAGCGGAGTTGAGCCTCATATTGCTGGGCTTTCTTTTGGATTCTCTCTATGTCGGACCAACTTCCCGCACATCGCAAATTGGGACCATCTTTGCGAAGGATCGCATCATTTGCGATTGGGTGCTGAGGATGGTAATGTCTGAGTAGCCGCAAGCTTCGACCGGTCTCGAATATCAATTCGGCTTGCTCCGCGGGGATAAAGGTCGGCATTTGCTCCGGATGATAACGATATTGCAAACTTGCTGCTTTCGCACTTCTCGAACCTGCTCTACCCTCGTATCGCTCTATGGCCACGAAGGCTTCACTCTTCGCCGCCATTTCCACTAATGCGGGTGTCTCAGTGCGCAGGCCGACCCAAGCTTCCACGTAATGGAGCCAAGGTGCAATCACACGAGCAACAAGTTCATGAAAAAGATTTTCCACAGAGCCGAAAGTTTGAGAAAAATGAGCCGCCTTCTCAATGACGGCAGAGATTACTTGCGTATCTGACGCAGCTTTCTGGACTGCTTCGACTATGTTTGATAACGCGCCAACCAGATCACCACACCGCTGAAAGAGTGTCATGATTTGAACGAGGGACGAGACTTCCTTAAAATAGTTAATTATTTGCTTCTCAAGCGTGTAGATAATCACAGCCGCAGCACTGGCAAAAGCAGATCGAGCAGAGAACTCCTTGGGCTTGATCCGAGTCCGGCGCGCAAAATCCCGTATGTTGTACATAGCCGTACCACAGCGGAGGACATCCTCTGTCAGGCCATTGACAACGGCGAGGCTGACCCCAGAAACGCGGACTTTGTCAGATACCCTTTCAAACGCTTTCCGCTGCTTATTGTAACGGAAGAATATGGAGCTCCAGCCTAGTCCAAGCCTAAATAGAGCATGGAAGAAGACATCATTCCGAGCCACACGTCTCGCGTCTTTAGATCCATTTTCGGGATACTGGCGTGCCAAAGCCGAATCAAAGCCTTTCGCACCGGACTCGCTGAAATAAGCGGACGTCGGCTCGAGAGACGATCGATCATGGTACCTCTCCCATGACCTCAGCGCAATCTCAGAAATTGTAGCACTTTGCAGGCTTTCAAGCGTCCAGATGCTATCTGACTCGGCTTCGAGAATATCATCGTTCTGGTGGCTAAGGGAATCGTCTACTTGAGTATCACTGAACGCATCCGTGATTGACTCTGCCGGCTGATCGAAGAGGAAAACGGTATGCCCTTCGATATTATCCAGCTGGGGTAATGGGTCTGCATCTTCCGCGCGCAGCTTCAGAGGGCTCTTAAAAAACCCCTCATTCAAATCTTTCAAGGCGAAGCTGTCAGCTGCCCATGATTCGCGTCAAGTAAGTGCTAATGTGTAGAACGTACCAGGTAGGTTCTCATTCCATTGGAATAAATCCGACGGCTGCAAAAATTCCAAAGTAAAATCGGAAAGCTTCCACAAACTATCGCTCGAGAACGGATCCGCGTCATACTGGCCCTGATCCATCATCATCCATGCCGTGCCATTTCATGCATATAATCCTAGACTCCTTATCAGCATCTTGAGCCTTAACGCGTTGTTGGCGCGCCATCACATGCGACTAAGCTTAAAGCGTACTAGCGCCTGCGCCAAGCCAACGCCCGGGCCACCGTTTGTTAGGGAATCCTAGGCGCTGTTGCGCGCATCGTCATACCTGACCTGAAATAGCCAGACAGGATTTCCATTGTCCAGACTACCTTCTGTAGCTCGCTGTCCGTCTCAAGACGGTGCTATGTTACAATGCCACCTAAGAAGAAACTAAAGCTGACTGACGTCCAAGCCGAATCTGCGCAGCCGGCCGCCGATACACCCGCCAGTGAGGGCGCAGGCAAGCCAGACAATGGGCACGATTTGGTGGCGGATCCCTGGACAGATGAGCAGGAGACTGCTCTGCTGAAGGGGATTATCAAATGGAAGCCAGTTGGTAAGTTCCGACAATCTTTCACTCAACGTTGCCAACGATTTGCGTCCAAGTGACGAAAAACAAACTAATCGGTGCATATATCTCAAGGCATGCACAAACACTTCCGTATGATAGCAATATCCGAGTTCATGAAAAGCCAGGGCTACGCGCCATCGAATTGCGAGCACACGCGGATACCAGGAATATGGAAGAAGCTAGGAACACTCTACAACCTGCCTGCGCTCGATGAACGTGTACGTCATGGCAGGCGCGCGTTTCCTCCTTCAATTGCGGCACTGACGTATTTTTAACGATCCAGGAAGATTCGTTGATTACAGAACAATCTGATGACCCTGACGGATCAAAAGACTTCTATTGCCCGTTTGAACTGCCCGAAGATGAATACGGCGACCTGATGTTCGAGAGGAGACTAGCGATGGAGGGATCCGCGTCACCTAATCCCAGTGCGCAAGCAGAGTCCAGAAGAGGCAGTACAATAGCGGATACAGATGGTGAGAAATTATTATTATGACTAGTCGCATGATTCTAATTCTTGTTCCGGTTATAGAACCACGCTCATCCCCAGCACCGTCACGAGGCAGAAAAGGAACCCGCAGCGCTCGCCAAGGAACGCGAGGCACCCGTTCGATGAGACTCCAAGTCGAGATTGAATCTCGTAAAGGATCAGGCGCCGGGGAAGAAGACGTAGGGTCCGAGGAGACCGGGGCCAACGAAGAAGGCGACGAGGAAGGGTCAGATGGGGCGCAAGACGAGAGCGAAGAGGACCACGCGGATGGAGACACAGGCGGCTCACCGACTACAAGGAGCACACGTGCGCAGACGACCAAATCCAGACAAAAAGGAGGCAGGGGCGGGGGAACAGGAACCAGAAGAGGTGGTCGGCGACGATAGGATTCGGCTCCTTGGGGTTCTCTTTCATCTTTTGACATGATTTGCATTTCGATACCTTGAAAAGCTCGGAGTAGGCGTTCGGCAGGATTTATGTATGATTATGCAGGAGCCATGATGCTTGTACTACTATGATCATCTTTACGTTAGGGTCTGACCAGTACGGAACAAGCTTCAAATGAGAAACACTGAGTGTGTCGTCGACCACTTGGATGTACCACTTGGTTGCAAGTACAGAAGCGACCAGTGAGATCAGATCGTATAGGAGCACAAAAAGGATAACTTTCGGTATAAGTGGCATCTTACTAAGTACATCTAAGTACATATAAAAAAGATCTAGGGTCGTTCAAGGGCTAAAAGTAGGACATTTGAGGGAATAGTACATTTCAACGGCAAGTCCCTTACAGGCGCTTGCAGATAGCCTCAGCATACTCGTGGGTCTTGGCCTTGCCTCCCAGATCGCCAGTGAGAGTCTGTAATATAGAATGTTAGCATCCGTAAAGTTCGATAGAACGGAACAGATCGTCCCGGGACTGAACATACCTTGCCCTCAGCGAGGGTGTCGAAAGTGGCCTTCTGAATACGAGCAGCGTGCTCGGTGAGACCCATGTGCTGCAGCATCATAATACTGGACAGGAGCAGAGCAGTGGGGTTTGCGAGACCCTTGCCAGCAATATCGGGAGCAGAGCCGTGAACGGCCTCGAAGATCGAGCACTCGTCACCGATGTTACCGGAAGGAGTGAGACCGAGACCACCGATCAGGCCGGCGCACATGTCGGACAGAATGTCACCGTACAGGTTGGGCATGACAAGGACCTTGTCGTTGTAAGGAGTGGGATCGGTAACGATCTTCAAGCAAGAGTTGTCCAGCAGCTCAGCATCAAACTCGATATCGGGGAACTCCTTGGCGATTTCGCGGGCAGTGTTGAGGAACAGACCATCGGACATCTTCATGATGGTGGCCTTGTGCACGACACGGACCTTCTTCTTGTTGACCGAACGAGCGTACTGGAAGGCGAAACGGAGAACCCTCTCGGAAGCTTCTCTGGTGATGAGCTTGATGCTCTGGACAACACCATCGACAACAACGTGCTCAATGCCAGAGTATTCACCCTCGGTGTTCTCGCGGATCAGAACAGTATCGACGTTGTCGTAAGGAGTCTTGTAACCGGCGACGGAGCGGCAGGGACGCAAGTTCGCAAACAGGTTGAAAGTACGACGGAGAGTAAGGTTAAGGGAAACGTGACCCTTGCCGACAGGAGTCTGCATGATTTCGTCTTAGCACTATATTTCTGCGGATCGCCAGGGCACAAGGTTGACTAACAGCAAGAGGACCCTTGAGAGCGACATAGTTCTTCTGCACACTTTTGATGGCGTCGTCGGGAATAGCGGTCTTTCCGTCCTTCAAGATGGGAGTGACGTCGACGGGCTCCCACTTGATGGGGGCCTACAGCTAATTTAGTACTCAATATTCCGGCGCGAGACCGAATAAGAAGAGCGAGCTTTACCTTTGCGGCAGCAAAAATATCCTTCACGGACTGCGCAATCTCAGGACCGATGCCGTCACCCTCAATCAGGGTGACTGTGTACTTTCCCTATTCATCAAACATCGTCAGACCTGAGTCCTTGTAATATTCTCATCTTCCAAAAATTAATGCTCAATGGCTGCTGGAAGGTCGAATATTCCACGTAGCAGCGGTGGATGTCACCGGAGAAGAAGGAAAGGTAAAAAAAAGTTGATAGAGGCTTGACGTACATCAGGACCCTTCTGTCCCTTGAACTTGGCGACACGATCGTCAGCAGCTGAGGCATACCCGCGCAGCTAGTTAGAAACATTAGCTTGATCAGTTCCGCAATTGAATCGAGTGGAATGAGATCGTCTGAATGTCGTGTATTACCTGCGACAGAGGCGAAGCAAAACCTGGAGACACACGTGTTGTCCGCAGGCATTGGCGGGCCGGGGCAACGAAATTTCTGGCAGAGATCATTGTGATAGGTCCCCGGATCAACAACCGACGTTCAGGTCTTAGAGAGGAGAGGGATTGAAGGTAGACGGAAGGAAAGAGAGAAGAAGAATAGTACGCGGTGGCGGGTCACTTGTGCGGGAACTTTGGGGGCAGAGAGAAGAGGGTCTTTTTTGCAACAATTATCCCGGTAACCCGAAAGCCACCGCTCAATCAATCCTACTGCAACCTGAGGTATCAACTACGCAAGTGGTGCGGCCGGCCCGACTGGCCCCGTTCGGGAAGCAGCTATTCCTAACCCGGTTTGACACGTGGGCGGTATGGACACTACTTAGTCTGTTCTGCCTCCTGGCTACCTTAAGGTACAGACAGCACGGTCACTTTGTAAAGCGGTAAGGTAGCCTTGCTTTTTATATGTAAGCAATATCTGGACACAGTAGGTGAATTCTTCTGGCTGTTGATTCTTATAGTCGATTTTACTATCTTAAGCCATAATATCACTTTCTCTACTCCATACCTCCGTACTCACATCGCAAAGTCGTAAGCTGCTTGATGGAACTTAAAATGGCCATTGAGCTAGTTACCGTCTGCCGTAGTCGCTCCACCACTGATCGTTTACCGTTCAGATTAGATAACGCTTCAGGTTGGACAGCAGTCAGCAGCCATCCTTAAACGAGCTATATATGAAGGTTTTGAGGTAAAGTTTCACTTTATCTACAGGGTCATGGTACTGTAAGCTGTTTCATTTCCTGTTGTACCTTCATTGCTTACCCTTGCAGTTGCGTGTGTCTAGCACGAGGTCGAGTAACTGATCCACCGTTCCCCCTTCAACCCTTAGCCTTGGCTATATACCAGCATGACCGACATCCAGGTTGCGAATTATTATAACCTTCCATCGGCCTACCCTGAGGAATGGCCTGCTGAGCTTGATCAGAGTGAACCTTCCGACGACGAAGAAGCTCTGGGCCGTACTCCTTCGCGAGCCAGGAGGTCCCGATACTTCGCCCTCGAACGCAGTCATAGTGGTAAGGCCCTCAGCCTTGGATCCTTCAAAGGAAGTAATGCAAGGGAAAACCTTGCCAAGATCGATGAACCCGATCCTCTCGGGTCTGGTGACAGCGTCCTTCAGATCCTGAAGAAACGAGGACTAGCCTTGGAAGACGAAACCCGCTTACGGAACCGGTTCTTGCTTTCGTCAACCTCATTTTCTCCCGCCCTTTTCCTCTCCCAAGTTCACTCCGATGCGTCGATTGAGTCACTTCTTGAAGGACTCGACTTCCTCTCGAGATCTATCGACCAGAAATCGGCGTCATTGAAAGTCCTCGTCGAGGCGAACTTCGAGCGCTTTGTACGGGCCAAAGCAACAATTGATAGCGTCTATACGGAGATGAGAAACCAAGGGAAAGCAAACCATGTTCCACTGGCTCAGTCACATCGCAGGTCAGCTGGACATCTTCGAAGTATTTCCGGAGCTTCGCGAAGCGCGCCTCTTGCGGACGACAGGCCGGGAAAGAATGCTCTAACAAAGGAAAGCGACTATGGCATGAAGGGAATACGAGTACCGCTCTTGGAGGCCTCCGTCAAAGCTGAAGAAGTCTGGGGTCCGGCGTTGGGCGGACGCGAGCGAGAACAGATGCTCAAGTCAGTTGTCGACACGATGGACAAGCACCGGGATGTATACGAGATAGGTGGACTTCTCTCGAAATCTATAAAGCAGAGGGACTACGACTCTGTATTCGAACAATATACAAAAGCAAGAACGCTGGCCAAGAGCGCTAAGCATATTGCACACAAGGCAATCAGCAGTGGGCGATCTCTGACAGACGAAGAGACGCACGCTATCCTCGCCATGGGTCGGATGTGGATGGATGTGGACCATCAGATCCAGGCGTTCAAGCGCGATCTGTGGAGACGTCTCAGCGATGCGCCTACCACATCAACCACGGCCACTGCGGCCGGCACCGTGGAAGAATATATGGAGTTGATCGGCGCTCTGCTGGAATTGGGCGTGGACGACAACCCTATCTGGGTGTGGCTGCTCAGCCGCTATGACTTCCTCAAGTCTAAAATTGGTGCCTTCTGTGGACGCTGCAAGATGGAGATTGAGATCCTCCGACGCCGGCTTGCTGGTGGCGACAAGCCAACACCCAAAGCTGTGGCATCGTATCTCCGCCTGGCACCACGAGAAGAATCAGCGGATCTGCAAGGCGTGCTGGACACTGATCAGGTAGTCGAGCTCTGGGAATGTATTCTAGCGTATCTCAACAAGTTGCTGGCATCGCAGGGTGGGCTACTCGGCGAAGTGTTTGATTTCTGGGAAGTAGCACAATCCTTCATTGACGGTTCCAGACAGAAGCTTCTCCCCGCTGGGTTCGAAGGAGAAAGCCGCAGACATCACCGGCTGTCCCAAAGTGAGACCAGGAAGCTACAGACCGGGGTCGTGGAGTTGGTCGACCTTATTCGCGAAAATGTGCTGTCATTGTTTGCTGACCCACCCTTGGATGATGCTGCCTTCCTGGCGTCTCCAATATCACCAGCAACCCCGAATAGTCCGATAAGCCAAGGCGTGACTCCCACAGAATCACGCTTCAAACTCGACCCGAAGAACATGCCAATACCCACACCTAAGCGCGGGGAGTTCTGGGAGGACTATGTCTTCTGGCCGCCCTTCTCGAATTCACTCAGTGGTGTCCACTATCTCGGCCAATTCATGATCATCATTGGCACCGCGGCGAGCGAAATGGCCGCATTGAATCCTGTAGCAAGTGGTGGTAACACTCATGATCTGCTCAAGTCTCTTGTAAGCATTGCTCGTGAGCGCTCCGTCCGGGTTGCATGTGCGGCTTGGGGCAAAGACGCAGAGATCTGCAAAATGCTGGAAGACTGGACGCGCGATCCCGCGAGCAAGGATCTGACCAAGATGCCTGGGCTATTTGTGGCCTTTGAAAGTGCAATTCTTGGGAGAATGCAAAAGATCCTTTACATCTCGGAAGCCATGGCTAAATCAGGGGCCGTGGATGTCGTTACGCAACCCCCTGCCAAGCTACTCCAGATGGTCCGCACCCAATTTGTATCCAGTGTTTATAAGGCGCTCAGCGGTCTCGTGGAGAACGCGGAACATCCTGTCGTTCTAGATGAGGGTAGCGAATGGATCCTCGCCGGGTCTGCCGCACAACTCAATGGTCCTGATTCCACTTCGCCTGCTTTGGCTGCGGATGCTGTGGACTCTCAAGATAGGGTAAGTCCTTCTCTCAACCTGCTTCTGTCTTAAGTGTGTTCGCTAACATGCGTTAGAACGTGCGGATACTGCTCACGCTCTCAAACATCAAAGCCCTGCAGGCAGATTTCGTCCCACATCTAGTCACGAACTTCGAGACTGCATTTTCTGTGAAATTGACAGAAGAAGCCAAGACTATTCGCGACGTCCTAGGTCAGATCGATGACCGCCTATTCCAATCGTATACCAAGCCAACGGTCAACAAATTGAATGCCATGGTTGTCAACGGCGTTACAGACCCTGAATGGGAGCCGTCCAGCGCTCGCCCAGAGCAAGTACGCCCCTATGTATATAGCGTCTTGCTCACCCTTGTGCTTGTTCACACGGAGATCTCAACTACTATTCCTTCCTGTGTGGCCTCAGGAGCGAGCCGTTCACCACCCGCTGCGCCATCTCCGTTGCTGAACATGGTCCTCACACACTTGCTGACACAAATCTCCACGTCTCTCCTAAATGCGTTCAGCTCACGACCTTCATATACCCTGGCTGCACTGATGCAGGCAACCCTTGATACTGAATTTATCGCGCAAACCTTATCTCAGTACTCGACGGAGGAAGCATCTACTGTGCAAAGCCAGATCTATGTGGAACTGGATCAGCGGACTACACACGAAGCCAGGGCTAGGCTTCAATCAGAGCTTGGAGAAATGAGGAGCATACTGAAGCGGCTTCGGGAGAGGACAAAGGGCGAATTCGCATGTTTCAGGAAACCGAGGAGTGGGGCAGGACATAAAGCAGCTTAGGTATCATCCTGAATATTGAAGGTATATTTCATGTGAAGTTGAAGCAGGTGTGCGATAAACTCGATAAGTAACCGTAAGAGACATATCTAATGGGTATCATAGAAAGAAGACTTTTTTTTCGACCACCTCTATTTCCGTCTCCATGTGCAAAATTGGTCTCTATGTTTGACCAACCATGTGTTGAACCCTGTTGAGCAAGACTTTGCTCTCCCGTCCCAATCTCCTTTTACCGTCTGGAGCAGGCTTCTTCGCCCTAGCCATGGCCTCGCGGTCTTTCAATTTAAACTCCCGCTCTTCTCTGCGCCTCTCCGCCTCTTTCCTGCGCTTCTCCGCAATCTCCATTTCCTTCGCGAAAGCGGACGGCTTGGGTTTTCTTCTGTTCCGACGTTCACGGGGGTTATGGTCCTGTGACCGTTCAGGTCTGGGTGGTCGTTCCGGCACGGGCTCGTTCAGCATGGCCTGTCGATCTGGATGGAGCTCCAAAGACGCCGGTGCAGGATCAACGACGTTATTGCCGTTGGCATTTTCACCCTCCGCATGTTCCTCGGTCGCATAAAAGGGTCTTTTGGGTGCTGATGCAAGTTCCTCGGCTTTGATTTTGGCATAGGCCTTTTTTACTTTGGCCTTTTGGATCAGGTCGGACTTTATTTTTTGGGCTGCGATTACGTGGAATGATCAGTAAGCGAATTGGGCAGGAAAACAGTGAAGAGCAGCGTGAGGAGGCGATATCTACCTTTGCGACGGTAGGTGCCATCAGGCAGGTTTGCAGGACCAACTGAGAAGCCCTTCCTCTTCTTGACTGGGTGTTCTGTGGTCCGCTTTTCCTCGGGATTGGCATCGGCGTCACGAGAGCGTTTGGTCATGGTTGATACGATAGTATTCGTAAATTATAGAATAGTTGAAGCGGTGTGTCGGGCAACAATTATAATACTGGATGTGGCAAGTGATGTGGATTTTGCAATCGTAGTCGTGACAGGTTAATTTGCCTGACCCAAAGCGGAAATTTTCAGGCGAAATTCCTCGGGCAACTCGTAGATAGTCAGCGATAAGGACTTTAGAAAATGTTTCTAACTCGATATGAGATCCTCAATGACTTACAAGTTAAGACGTACTAGCGTTTGATAGATCGAACCAAGATTGCCCAAGAGCGGGGGTGCAAAAAGGAATGATGACGATACTTAGAGAAAATCCCGATCAAACGATACAAACGATGATGCTGATGATGATTCATGCTGCTGCTCCGCCGAGTTGCCGACGGTCTCCTCCTCCACCAAACCACGAGCCAGCATCACTTCGCTTCGTTCGCCATACTTCAGTGGATCCTTTATTGTTTCATATTTCTCGGTCGTCTTCACCCTTATTCGAATCCTAGCCTTGCTCTTTCCTCCCCTCATCTTCCTTCCATGGTTGGCCCCCTTGAGCAAGTCATACATCAAGGTCCTTATCGGCGCCGCCACCGCTCCCGTCGTACCACTGCTGCAGCTACTCCGTATTTCACTTTTTAACACTCTCTGTGGACTCCTTAGTATTTCTGGTCGTTGCCTTTGCGATGATTAACCTCTTATTTGGTTGTATTGGCAGTTACGATCGTCGGTGACCATGCCTATCTTTCAGGACCCTGATCGTCAACGGTTCTATGACCAGTGGTCGGATGACCACCCTCAAGAGCTTGAGCGGCGAGACGGCTCTCCCTCATGGGTTCGCTGCCATGAGAACAACCAAAGGTCTCGCTCCTCTGGAAGGAGTGCGGGTGTATCGAATGAAAGCCGCATGTCGAGTCCCAGTTTTCCGAGGTTGCGAGCAAGCGATCGGGAGGAGTTAATACGGTATATAAAAAGCGCCGATTCTTCAGCCTGGGCTCAGCATGATATGGTACGTTCTCTAAGATTTGACTATATATTGTAGTCCTGCGATTGTGTGATCGTTCCTTTTGGTGGCTTGCTAATTCAAGTATTATTGAATTTAGTCTCGAGAGACCGATTCCCATCCTATCAAGTCATGCACATCTGACGATCGTCCACAGACGCAGGAGCGTTCGGATTCATTTATGGATGTGGACCACCATAAGGCGCCAGAGGAACTTGCTTCGCCAGCCGAGATCCAACGTCCTCGCTCGGCCCTGCATTCTGGCGACTTTCGAGAAGGCATCACTCAGGATGAGGACCAGCAACAAGTACCGCGGTCTCCCCATCCCAAATATCGCTCTCTCGCGCAGTTTTCTCAATTAAGCTCATCTCCAACCACGCCGTGGTTTACCACTCCCTTATTTTCCGCGCCTTTCCGAGGGCAGGACTTTGGACATCGCCCAGAAGAGACTCCGAACCTAGGTCCGCGGTCACGCGCACCGTCTTTAGGGTCATACTCCTCCAGTTACGTCCTGAAAGCTCCGACGAGTCCTTTGGTTTACCAGGCGAATAACACTGATCTGGACTTCTCACTGAAAAGTGAGTACTGCGAGCATCCTCCAGCTTCGGATAAAGCCAGTCGCCGTCGCACACTGCCTCCAGAGACGTTTCGGAATCTTCAGGATTCGTCTCCGCCTTATTCGCGTTTGATTAACATTGCCGGTCATTCACCTGGGACCTTTCACGATCCATTCTCGTTCCAAGCCCGTCAACCACGGAAACCATTGACCTCGTCATACAGCCTTCAACTGGCTTCATCAGTCCAACATCCGTCCTGGAGAGCCAGGAGACCCTCACTCGCGGGCGAACTATCCTGTAAGACCCATGCGCCACTGGTAGGATCTTACGAGGAGTCGATCCTTCGCGGAAGGATGTCAATGAATCCGTCCAAGCCACTCGACTTCACTGCCCAAATTGGTGTGCTAGGCAAAGGAAACTGCAAGTCTAATCTCAAATGCCCACCACACGTCACGGTGCCCTTCCCTGCGGTCTTTTACAGTTACCCTACTTCTGGAAAAGGGCGCTCCATTTCGGACGATAATCCAAGCCCCTATGTGGGTCTGATTGATCTCGAGAATTCCTTGCCTAAGGATAACTCCTACGTCACTCGCCGCCACCGGCATCACCGAAGCCCTGCTGGTGCCTCCAAGGACCAAAGGACTGATGTCGACGTCGGGCCGGAATATCAGACCCAGGAAGCGCTACGCATGAAGGAGAAGCGAAATCGACGAGCCGATTCACCCAAATGCCCACCAGGCGGGTGCTATCGTATACCGCAACAGGGCCAGCTGCAAATCATGATCAAGAATCCGAACAAGACGGCTGTCAAACTCTTCCTTGTACCTTACGATCTCAGCGAAATGGAGCCTGGCACCAAAACTTTCATACGCCAAAGAAGTTACTCGGCGGGCCCCATAATTGATATGCCTTTGTCCGCTAGGAAGAACTTCGGGACTGATCGACCGGAGGCTTCTTTGAGCGTATCCGAAAACCCCAAAGACAAGCCTATCCTACGGTATTTGATCCACTTGAACATCTGTTGTCCTTCAAAGGGTCGTTTCTATCTCTATTCGAGTATTCGTGTCGTGTTTGCAAATCGGGTGCCTGACGGTAAAGAAAAGTTGCGAAACGAGATACAACACCCCGATCCTCGGTATACACCATATAAGCCAGTCCGTGACACGAATGCTACCAATATACATTCAAAATCAGCTAAAGGGTACAAGAAAGTCGCTGCGGATCTGGCTTCATTGCCAGGTCCCGATGCGGCAGGAGAGTGCTCGTATTTTCATCATGCTTCATACTGTCACACGATGCCTCTTATCAATTCAGTTGATGAAGCAGGTACCGCAAAGCCTCATTACGAGATGAGACTTCATCCTTTCCGGCGTGTCCCATCCCCTAGGGAGATCCCGCTTTCCCAGCGTACTTCTGACGACAATGAAACAGAAGCCAAGACTTACCGTAAACTCAGCAGGGGTGATCTCGGATATGGTGGGCTTCCATTCAGCTCCTCTGGCATACCTGAAGCCGGGGAAAGCTTGCTCGCGAAGAGGTTGAGAGGCCTAGACGTACAAAAACATGAGTCCTCGTCTCGGAATTGATTTGCCTACGCAACTCGCGCGACTACATCATTCTCGGCGCCTGTTCCGCCTTCTGAAGCAGTATTCCATCGGTATACCTTCTTCTCCCCATCTCCGATATCATTCATCGTCCCTCGTTGTTATCCACCTCCACCTTACCATGATTAGCTTGGCCAAATCTGCACATAGCAACAGCCTCGACTAACGACACAGTATTATATCACAAGATGCGGGCATCTTTCAAATATTGAATTGTCTTTGCTTACTCCGACTAAGTGCAAATAGACCAGGCGCTCAGGAACCACGCAATATACCCATCTTTGTCATTGCGCTCACAGTCAATCTTACATTGAACCTTTCTTCATTATCATGAGACTCATTTTCATCTTAATGTTACGTGCTGACACGTGGCTTGTCTCATTCATCGCTGTTGAGTTTAAGCTCTATTCCGCTAATATTCCGTTTTGGAGATTCACGTATATCTTGAGGTCTACTTTCGCTTTCGGCGTCCGGCAATGGCTCCTTAGGCTGTTCACATGATTGTTTCTACAAAGTCGACTCAATGAACATTTACTTGCAATGCAGATTGTATAATGGGTACCGGTGTACCTGGGGAATATTTCTAGCAAAGACTGTTACAAGCCTCTTCAAATATGCTGTTTTATCTACAATCGTCTTTAAATACAGAATGAATATGATATGAGATTGAACCTGTGCTCTCGAACAATGGTAGTTGATAGCCAGGATAGATATCCGGGATTATATTCAAAGGGACAAACGTCTAGCCAGCGTGCTCAACAATTTCGCTCACGAGAACCCCGTCTTTGACATACGACTTGATCTGCTCTGGAACGGGACACTCCTTGGTATCCTCATCGGTTCCCTCCTTAGGCGGGAGCATGACGTTGACAGCCGTGCATTTACTAGAGAAGACCTCGGTCGCCAAGCTCTGCTGTCCAAGGTAGATAGTCGCACCGTCGACTTGGTCAAGCAGAAGAGTGGGCACGACCCCGTCAATCTGCAGAGCAAATTTGGGAGACTTGATGACATCGAGGCTGCTAACGAGCGAATCCACGATGATGGAAAGACCGTTGCAGTTGTCGATGGAGATTGCGTTGGCCTTGTTGTTCACCTTCACGATAGTCTTGTTGCAACGGCTGATCAGGATAGATTGATTCTGCTGAGCGGAAATCTCGATGATGCCACCGGGGTTATCGAAATTCTCAAGGAGCCACTTGTTGCCTTCGAGCTCTTTACGCGGCGGCTTACGAGCACGCATGCTCTCCGGCTTGGGCTTCTTGCTCGGGGCTGGTGACTTGGAGCGGGAAATGCTACCCTGAGAACTGGGGCGTTCAGGCACCGTTGCACCCGCACGCAGGCTGGGGTTCTTGTGCGTCATCTCGGATTTATCAACCTTGCGGAGGCCGGAGGTGACGGCGTCACCTTGGTTCAGCTGAGCAAAGACTGCCGACATGTCTGGTCCTGCAGCAACGGGCGCAGGAGGGGCGCCGGGTGGCGGAGGGGGCGGAGGTGGGACTCCTCCAGGGACATTCAGAGTCGGCACGGGAGGTGGAGGGGGTGGTGGTGCTGCCTGGCCGGAAGAGCCGCTTTTGATTTGCCTGAGCGCTTCTTGCGCATCAATACCAGACTCCTGGTTCCAGGTGAGTCCTTTGGGGTAATGTTTCTTTAGGTACGCAGCTAGCGACTTGAAAATCTGGTAGTAGGCTTGGATGTACTGAATGTGAGTGTGGTCCCTGTAACAAGGTCAGCAAATTCCCGGCCGACAAGCCCACAGTAAATCCGTACTTCTCCTTGTACTCCTTCAACACCTTGTTGCCATAATACTGGATGCCTCCGACAATCTCGCTGACGAAATCAGCAGGCTTGGGCTCAAAGAACCAGCCCAGAGCAACAATGCCTTCCGCGACAGCGCTAAGGTGATTGAAGAGAGGCGAGGCTCTGTTTGACTCGCGAATGTTATTGATGGTATCAGAAGCATTGTGGAGCTCAGTCATAAGCTCCGGTGGCTGAGGTTCGGGCTTTCTCGCCTTTGTCGAGACGTAAAGGTAGGTGCGCTCGGCTTCGAAAGCTTGAAGAACAGCCTTGGACTTCGAAGACGTCAGATAGACGAACACATGAAGGAAACCTTGAGCTCAAGTCGCTCACCTGCTCTGCAACAAGACCACCGATCTTCTCGCCGAGATCTACGAAGCTTCGAACATCCCCATTGATCAACGCATCGAAGTCTTCTATTTGGGGCGGAAGCGAAGGGGCGGCGGGAGGCGCGGGGGGAGCAACTGTATTCACTGGAACAGGCGCTGCAGGCTCAGGAGTAGCTGCTGAACTTCCGACGTGTTTCGGCGAGTGAGGGTCATCCAGCGACATAGCCATGTCCTCCAGACGGGAGGTCGCGGCTTCCAGCCTGTCGAGAAGTATACATTGTCAGTGAAACGGAATATGCAAGCAAATGCTAGAAGATGAATCATGAGAGATTGTGCTGAGCTTATTGCTCAAGCTTCGGAGATTTTCTTTAGGTACATACCGCTTGATAAGAGTAGTCAGATTATGCATATGGTTGCTGGTTGCCATCTTGACGACCAAACCCCTGGCGAAGCAAGGACAATGAAACTAGGAAAAACAAGTTTGAGCTTTAAGGGCTCGATTCTCTGCTGCCCTTGCTTTGGGTGAAAGCAGGAATAGGGCGATGGTAGGACGAAAGTCGAGTAACTTCAGCTCGGAGCAACCACCCGGGAATGCCTGATTCCTGCAACGGTGTCGAGTTCCAGAGTCCAGACGATGATGAGATGCTCCTGGCCCGTTTCTTCCTGAGGCCGCAAGCTCCACTCTGTGGGGCTTACAGTACAGTACACGTATAGCAAGAGAGCTACACAGTTAAATATGACATTATGTGTATGAAATTGTATCGAATTTACCAACCCTCAATAAGTATGTTATCCTTATCAATGAGCTCTCCTCTGATTCCCCGCTTGAGGATGAGCGACATACCTAGTACAGTTCGATTTTGTCTGGATTACTGATAGGTTTTGAGCTCCGTATCTGGTCACAATACAAAGTATGAACACGGATAGTCAGGTCGAAGGCGATGTCGAGTTCTGCACTCTAGGCATGTTCATCCTCGGTATGCTATCATTGCACGGCCATTGCCGGATAAATCGCTACACCACATCAGATACTTACTCACATAGATGATATCGAATTTGGAGGATCTAGACCCAATGTGAAAAGTATCATTGGTGGTGCAGCCTCTTATGCTGTAGTCGGTGCCCGCCTTGTCGCTGGGAAGGAACACTCAAGCTCCGTAAGCTGGATTGTGGACGTTGGCTCAGATTTTCCTACCGAAGTTCTAGGCGTCATCAAGTCTTGGAATACCAATTGTCTTATCAGAGAGGATTCTGGGAGACTGACCACTAGAGCATGGAATGGATATGGGCCGAACGAAAAGCGAGGTTAGTATATTCTCTCGTTCTGCAACCGTGGAATACGGAATGAGAGATGATAATAATTCAGAATAGATTTCAAATATCTGACGCCCAAATTGCGACTTGAGCCTTCAATGCTCTCTGACTCGCAGGTTTTCTCAAAGACATTTCACATGGTCTGCTCTTCTTCTCGTTGCATAACCATTGTTGAAGATATCCTACGCAGACGTGACGATTTGCGGAAAGAGGGCAAGGCCCCTTCAGCCATTGGAGCCACGCAGAGACCGATCTTCGTCTGGGAGCCTGTACCTGATCTATGCACACCGGAAGAACAGGATAAATTCTTGGCAGCAGCTCGAGTAGTCGATGTGGTCAGCCCCAACGAGTTGGAGCTGGGCATGATGTTCGGCCTGCCCGGGTGGACCGATAGTAGCGAGTTAGGTCGCGATGTCGTTACTAGGATCCTCACGTCAGGTATCGGGCCTGAAGGCGAAGGGCATTTGGTAATTAGAGCAGGAAAAGACGGTAGCTACACATTGTCAAGGAAGCAGAGGATATGGCTCCCCGCCTACCATCAGCCTGGCACTTCTGGGGCTACAGCTGTCGTGGATCCTACGGGAGCTGGCAATTCGTTTCTGGGGGCATTGGCACAAGGCCTCATCAGTTCAGAAAGAGACCCAGGCCAGATCATTAGTTCCGTGCTTGCGGAGTGTGGAAATTGGCAGACTATCGCGACGGCATCGGCAAAGCACAGAGATATGCTGGTGGCCTTGATATGCGCCACTGTCGCTGCGGGCTTTGTGGTTGAACAGATTGGCGTGCCTTGTATAACGGTCTCAGGCGAGGGGAAGGAACTGTGGAATGGAACTGAATTCACGGAACGAGTCCGTCTGTACACACAGAGATTGTATCGAACATTCGAAGAGTCTCCCCGAAAGCACTTTCGGAACAACTGACCCATTGGAGAACGCCCTTTATTGCCGCACAGCCCGCAAATAGATGAAACAAATACCAATCATGCCATATAACTCTTCCCTCGTTTCCACTTCTCTTCCCACCAACGCGCTTTTATTGCTTGGTAGCTTGCTGCTTCTCGTGTTCGATGATTTGCTTGCTCCAGCTGGGGGTAAAAAGAATTGTATCATCAGCATGCGATTCCCACATAATGGAAAAGGGGAGGGTCGTCCACTGACTAGCGACTGGGGAAGAATCTGCCGGGCTCTGGCATTTTGTCCCGATGTTCTCGCTCGGCACTGATGCTCCAGGTAACCGCAATAACACCAAGCATAGCAGCGCCCATGATAGCAGTGTTGACTCGCCAGTTTGCAGGCTGAGCATACCAGCCTCCAGCTGGAGACCAGACTTCCTTGGGGTACCTGCGAGGTGGATGAGTTAGCCCACTGTAGCAACATCTTACCGCATCACGGTAGAATCAAGCACATACGGGATCTTTCCGCCTCCACCCATCTTTGTCTGTATGAAGATAAATGAATGGACGAATAAACGGTTTGACAATGGCTTGCGGCAAAAGCGCTATATTCAGGCTGGTTGAAGCCGACTTGGCCATCGACGTCCCTCGTCCAGAGAAGCCGTGACGCTAGCACCAAAAATGACTTAGCGCCAGCACACGATCATCCGATCCCGTGACTTCCGCTGAGCTCAACTTTTCTCCAGCGACCAAAAGTTCGCATGCCTATATACTTGAGCAGTCTGGATTTCCCCATATCCCTGCGCCGCATTTTTCTGGACGGTCATACCTTTTTTTTCCTGGTTTCTGCTGGCTCAAGCCCCTCGGGGATAACACATTTGTCCAGATGAAAAGGCTGCAGCTCCTTCGATGGAGCAGTTCGGTCCTTTCACCACGGGCACGAACTAACGGCCGCTTGCACCAGCGTCTATGTGCTAGTTTGCGGTATCAATCGACATCTTCGCCTATTCTTCAAGCCGAAGACCACCAGCTGATTGAAGAGCAATCTCTGCATTCACCAATTCCTCCTTCCAACTCACGACAGTCGAGATACCTCCTCCCTTCTCCCCCGGTTGAAGCCGCACGCGAGTCCGCAAAACTCGCTGCGCTCCATGCACGACTTTACCTCCCCTCTCGATTACCCCTCGAAACACTAGCTCGCGCGCTGGTGGACGCTTCAGCGGATCCGAATCCAGATTTCAACAATGAATCGCTGGCTACGTTGGGCCATGACCTTCTCACGAACTACACCTCCGAACACCTCATATGCACATATCCTAGACTTCCTCTGACTGTAATCTTTGCGGCCATGTATGCGTATGTCGGACCGAAAACACTTTCTGCAATGGCTAGGGAATGGGGTGTCGAGATGGCTGTCGCCCCTGGAGGAGAGGTGGACCCTGGTCTTCTGCAGTTCAGGAGGGTCTCTCCCGGCACGGATCTTAATGCAGAATCAGTCACGGGTACAGCAAGGCCCAACGACCATCGGAAGTCATGGAGGAAGTCGATTACGTCCAGAGTTGTCTACGACAACGAATTCGGTGATCCAGTCAAGGAAGTCGCCGACTCAGCGGCCCAGGCTGTCGCTGAATCCCACAACGCTCAAGGCGTCACGGCCGAACAAGCCAGTGCTACCTTCGTACGCGCCGTCATGGGCGCCATCTATCTGCATGCTGGCCGCCCTGCTGCCAAGCGTTTCTTTGAGCAGCATATCCTGTCACGACACCTCAACATCTCCGAGTTGTTCAATTTCTCCCAACCGGCTCGTGACCTCACCCGGTTGTGTGCGCGAGAGAACTTCGAACGCCCTGTCGCCAAAATCATCAGTGAAACTGGTCGTAAGAGCAGACACCCTGTCTTTGTTGTCGGTATCTACTCTGGTCAGGATAAGTTGGGCGAAGGCGCTGGCGCCAGTCTGATGGAGGCCCGATCGAGGGCCGCTGTGGCCGCCCTGAAGGGCTGGTATTTGTACAGCCCATTGAACGTTCGTGTGCCTAGCTCGATGGAAGAAGAGGGCGCTGCCCCCTGGAAGCCTGTCTATGTCGACTTGGGCGAGGTGATTGTGTAAGATAGATTGGAAAGCAATCCGATGCCAATGTCGCGATGGTGATGTATTATTTTGACATAAATGACTGTTCAAGGGACAGTTCGACAATCTTCTCCTTACTACTTTTTTGCAAGATCAGGTGTTGTACAGTACGGGCAAATCTATTCTATTCGTTCCATGTCTTTCCTATTTTGTTTATTTTTTCCTGTTGTCATGCCGTTGTTTTGGTCAAATCTCCCGATTCTTCCTCTGCCTCCAGAGGTTGGACATCGGAACACAATGTGGGTAGGAAATGGATACTTACATTAGCAGGTATCAGCATAGAGAAGTACCCAATAGAGACAGTCTGAAATGTTACTGGACAGAAATCGAGACATAAGTACCTAGTACTACCTTCCCCCGGGAGGACCTCGAGTGTGTACCTATCTTTCTTAGAGCACTTCACGTTACTCGGGATTGATGATCTCGTCCTCCCAGTTACCACTATTCCTAGAGCGATCCAAATATTCGCCGTATTCTTCCCAGAGCTCCGGAATTCCCTTCCCGAACAGGCCCCTCCAGAAGCTCTGTGTGTCTTGATTTTCACACTCCGACTCCTCGCCTACGTACCCGACCCTCAGCAGTCTGTCGTTTAGCATGCCAACAGCACCTTTCCCGACCCGCACATCCTCCAACCACGCCAGAAAGTACGCCGTGTGTTGATAACCCTGATCCCACTTCAACGGTCGTTCCTTGGCAGATGTTGGTCGCTTCCAATGCGGAGGCTCGAGGCCCGCTTTCAGACGAACAAAATCGGCAATACCTTCGATCAAGCCACCCGGCGGACGAGGCACGGAGGCATTTTCATCTCCCTTCGGCGCTGTATGCTGGTAGCAATGGACCAGCTCATGGGTCAAGACGCCGGTAATTTCGGCTGTAGGGTCTGGATTTTCTTCCGCGCTGGACTTGATGTATGATAGGGACAAGTGGATTTCCTTATGGTCATCGTCGAGCTCTATGCCGGTGGTGTACGCTACTCCACTGATGTCACGTACAAGGACTGTCACGGAGCGGGTGGGAGGGATACATGGTGTGAAGGACGGTTTGGGATGTTTCTTGGCCGGGGTGTTGCTCGACTGGTTTGGCGAGGGTGAGGGGGGTGTATAAAGGTGTCGTACAATTGCTTTCAGCGCGGTTTCGAGAGTGGATGCCACATCGGGGACTAGGGAAATGAACGATCGCGTAGCCGGATGCCGTAGATCGTTCAGGTGAAGACGGAATTTGGGCCTGGGAAGCTCAGGTTCTGGCTTTGTCGAGATTTCACCTGATGTCGTTTGACCCTGACTAGATTGGGAGTCATTGGGTCGAGGAATGGTTTTGGGGATTGCGGAGGGAAGTGGGCTTATCGAAGATGTCATCACAGCTGCCTCTCTGGATCAGGACAGAGACTATTTGAGAGATGCGACGGAACTGTGGGATGTCCTAGCTTTTATCGTCCAAAAGTAATAATGACAGATTCCAGTTGGAAGTCGATGCATGTCTGAACACGGGTATGAGATTCGTTAAGTAGAACCGAGACAGTAGCGTTAGCCGCAGGATGCCGTGAGCTCCGGTACGCAGGATATACTTATTCTTGTTAGGCGGAAGTATGCGAAATGTAGGTACAGGTTTAGTACCTGCGCCTTACCTATACTCCAGGTCTTAAGTATAGTACGGAGGTTCATGCAAACAAGACTGCCAATCAGCTTCACAAATTATCTCTTTGCAATCAACCTTGTCAACCAACCAACCCTCGAGTCAACAATTCCAGTCTCCGCATGTTCATGGTCCTAGTGTCTTCCATTGAAAAGATCCACCTGTTGGAGGGGCGATCGCGCGGAGTTGACTACCTCGGACATGACGTCGAGTTACCTGCCAGGAGTAGACTATCATTTGGGGACTTCGATTGCAGAGCCAAACAGGAATCTCATTCAATGAAATCAAAGTTGATTTCAGAGGTACAGATCCAGTATTGTGATTATTCGTGTAGAGAGTAGATACATAGAACCAAGCAGAATTTCAACTGATTCTTCGCTGCACCTGGGGTGGATATATCTATCTGCACTAGACGGGAGGGGCCACTTGTTGACATAGAACATTTCTGTTTCTGCGACAGAAAAAGATTCCCTAGCTCACCCCTTTCTTCCTCCTTTCCATTTATCTTATCAGCTACACATTACCTCTCCTCGATCCACCTCATCAATTGAGAATCGCATTCATACATTATTATCCCAGGTACGTTCAATCCTCGCCCGAACCAAAGCAGTTGGGCAGCATCGGCTCACCAAAAGCAGGAAGTTGTTTCCCCCCCGCTCGGTTTCCCTCGCCGTAACCATGGCTCCTGCGACCAGCGGGTAAACAAAGCGAAAAAAAGGCAACAAGACCAAGTTATCCCCTCGCGACAAGTCTGCTCCGCTACTCCTGTTACTCTCTGCAGCGACATCTGTCCTATAATTTCCCGGCATATATACATTGCGATTATTCTACATCGCATTGGACACTCTCGCTGTGGAATACTTTCGAAGCGCTTATCGCCGCGTCTAATCGCTTATCGGACATCTCCCCTCTGTCCATCGCCGCTTTCCATATCCAACTTCACCTCTCCGACTTTACCTCATTTCTCTCCAACCTTCCTTCCTTGTCGCCAGCAGTCCCTCAGTGCTTTCCGTCGGAACTCATTGACAACGGCCTTGACCTCGCGATTGCCTCTCGTTCGACCAGGTATGTGTACTTTCCATCGTTGTCGTCTTATGGACAGTATGTCTCCGTCGCCCTCGATTCGCCCACCCTCTTCTTCTTCTCTTTCTCTTTCCCATCACAGTTACCCCGTTCCACAGCGATTCAACTGCAAAATCACAGCGATTCAATTGCTTTTGCACTGCGATTAACACTGCGTTCCAACCCTTCTCAAACATTACGTTTTTCATCCCAAAAGCTCTCTATTTCAGAAGCTCTGAAACTTGTTGGCTAACCATTCGTCATGGAGTCTTGCAGATTAGTGCCCGTTGGTTCCTTGAACCCATCTGCCTGGGACCGTATCACGCTTGCATTGGTCCTCACTCTATTCATTTCCTGTAGCCCTCACAAGTTCCTGTGCTACTTCTTTACCTTCTGTTACCTCTATGTTCCTCTTGTTGTGACCAAAGCCCAGGCCCAAAATATCATTTCCATGATGGAGCTCAAGGCGGCGGAGTTGGTGGCAGCGTTGAAGAATTCCAACATGTCAGTCGATACTAAGGTTGCCCATCTCCAATGCGTCAAATCCGACATCAAGCAGAAAAATGTCCCGGAGGGGGCAGTCCCATCGATTTTTGAGTCCATACGCCTGGCAATTGCGTCCCAACACTCGTCTCTTTCCGGAGCCGGCTTCTCCACACTCGGTCATTTTCTGAAGCGGCTACTCATTCAGGAGCTGCATCATTTGGTCGCACTACAATGTCGCGCTTTGTATCCTTTGCTTGTAGAGCGTCTAGGAGATCATAAAGAACGTATTCGTGCTCAAGCTGCGCAATCCTTTACCGACATGTGGCTGGCAGCCCCCGAAGAAGTTGAGCAATGTGTTCTTGGACAGGCGCTTGTTGGCAAAAACCCGAGAGCCAAAGAGATGAGTATGATCTGGCTGTCGAATGTGAGTTCCCTTTTCAATCTTCGAGACTTTTCTTCATTTCTGACCATCCCGTTGCAGATGACTAAGAACTACGGTCTTTTGTTTCGCTCTTATGTGTCGAGTCTCGTTGCATGCCTGGAGGATGCAGACAGCAACGTGAGAAATACGGCCAAGAACACCGTTATTGAACTGTTTGAGTCCGTGGCCCTCCGGTTGCATTATTTTCGAATGACTTTTCCGCATACTAACAATGACTAGACACGCCTCTGAACGAGCCAAGTCCGATTTGAAAAGACAAATGGCTGCCCACAATGTTAGAAAATCTTTTGTCAATGCAATTCTTGCAAGCATCGAGCAGGGTACTTCCGATATGGATGCGGCCTCACGACCTGTTTCCCGGGCTGAAGCCCTTGTTCATCGTCCTGTGTCTCGTGCGGAAACACAATCTTCCCGATCAGTCTCCCGGCTGGACACACATCAACGACCGGCTTCTAGAATGGAGCTCGCACAATCCTCTGTTTCGCACACGGAGGCTCTGCCTCCTCGGCCAGTCTCGGTCTTGTCTTCTCGTTCTGAGACTCACAAGGAGGTTACAAAGGAAGGTAAGCTTAGGTCATCTGATCGCACTACCTTTTACTGAGTTCGATGCTGACTCTCCTGTGCCATTTCTCAGTCATTGGAGTGGAGCGCCCCAAGAGCCGTCTTACTACTGCAAAAAGCGAGCCAAACTGGGCTGTTGTCTCTCACACGGGCCCCGCGGAGGAGCTATCTCTGCCAAATTCTTGCCCTGCTTCCCAAGAAGGTGAGAAGATCGACGCCCTTTATGTTTCGTCGTCGAGACAAGTCGACGAAATGTTTCGTGATATGATGCCGCACTTCGAAGGTCGGGAGTCTGAGGATAATTGGATCCGCCGGGAAAAAGATGTTCTGGCCCTCAGGCGCCTCACCCATGGCAACGCGCCAGATGATTATTCCCCAGCTTACCTTGCCGGGTTGAAATCCTTATTGGACGGCATATTCAAAGTTGTCAATTCACTTCGTACGACTCTCTCGACCATCGGATGCCTTCTCATCCAAGACATTGCTAAGAGATGCGGTCCTCGGATCGACTCCATGGTCGAAATCATGATGCAGAATCTGATCAAGCTCTGCAGCGGTATGAAAAAGATTAGTGCCCAAAACGGTAACGCCACGGTCGATGCTCTGATCGAAAATGTCACTTTCACCACCCGTATTCTGCAGCACGTTTCCGGAGCTTGTCAGGATAAAAATGTCCAGCTTCGCCTTTTTGCGGCCGGTTGGCTCAAAACCTTGATCCAAAAGCAAAGTCACCATAAGAGTTCGATTGAACACGGCGGAGGGTTGGATATGATTGAGAAAAGCGTTAAGAAATGCCTTGCCGACGCTAACCCTGGTGTGAGAGAGGCGATGCGCAGTACTTTCTGGACGTATTACCGTGTGTGGCCCAACAGAGCAAATGAGTAAGTGTCCCTCTGTCTCGCATAATGTACTACACTGACTAATTGCGAAAAGTATCCTCTCAAATCTTGATCCCAAATCCCGTTCTTTGTTAGAAAAGGACCCCGCCAACCCCAATGCGCACCAAAATGCCCCGAAGGATTCTGCCCCCTCGCGCAAGGGACTGGCAAGCAGTACATCCTCTCTCGCAGGGCGCTCTGCTCTGAAAGAAGCGATTGCCGCACAGAAAAAAGCTCGGCTCGCACCAGCGAAAGCCGTGCCACCTCCTCGCCCCGAATCCGCGCAGTCGGCTCTGTCCGACAAACATTCTTCGGCTCCATCCTCTTCCAAATCATCTGTTCGGACAGTGCCAACAGGCACCTCTCTATCTTCACTTTCTTCTGCGCCCGTGCGACCAGCGGCGAAACCTCGCCGACCTGAACTCAATCGTCCCGCAACTGCGGACCCATATGCTGCACGCCGGTCTGTCGCAACCGACTCCAGCACAAGACACGGCAATCGATTTGACGGCTCTCCAAGCGCAACCAAGTCAAAATCTTCTACACCATCTTCGAAATCAGTTAGCAGCACCGGATCTCGTGACAGGGCTGACCCTGTTGGCACAACTAGAGATCGGCCCAAACGACTTGTTATCTCTAAGACGCGATCCCACGACACGCACACCAGACAGCAATCAAAACCAATACCAACTCATTCGAGAAAGAATTCAAATGAGAGCATTCCCCGTCACTCCCCGCTTCGCAGCGAGTTTTCTGTGACCCCCAGTTCACCGAACAGTGTCTCACTGGAGACACCCTCTACGCCTCGCTCGCATCTCGTCCAGGATCCTGGCAACTTGATTGCTATCGCATCGCCACCTACACACGTACAACATACACCAGTTGATCCGGATGCAAGCGCGGACGATTCCCGAGAACATGCAGCAAAAGCGACACCTGTAGCCATTTTCGAAGATACCACGCCGGCCAAATCTGATCACAATGATATCCATGATGCAGCCATGACACTGACCGAGAATCAAACCCCTCAACCCTCCAAGGTACATTCTGATTCCCCAATTGTTTCTAACAAGAGGGTAAGCAATCAGGATGAATCTGCCCCGCATCTTACTCCTGGTTTGGGGTTTCTGACTGGAGCAGGTTCTGTCGTTGAAGCATCGGAACTGCCGAATTCCGACGCTCAAACGGATCAGAGCCTCTTCGCGGACCCTTCCTTGCCAGTAACCCATCAACACGGCCCAGTCGCAGATTCTTCGAAACCGCCCGAACTATCGTCTTCTCTTACGGTGACTGGGTCTCCATTACGGGTAGCCAACAATGAAAATGATATTGTTATGGACTCCAAGGCAACCCACGTATCTTTGCCACATCGATCTCCGCCAAAGCACAATGTCCTCGGAGAACTTACCTCGAATGAGCCCTTGCAGCGGGCCAACAAACAATTTCGACATGCTGCGAATAAACTTGAAGATGAAACAACGACACCAATTGACGACCCTTCTCGTCATCGCTGGAAGAAGGTTGAGACAGCGGATCGGCGAACGAGTATCAGCCCACGTTCCAAGGATCCTACCAAGGCGCAGCAGATGCTCGACAAAGGCATTCAACGAATTCGCACAAAGACCATGGATATTCTTGGATATCGCAAGCTTCAAGGTATTATCAAATATCATGATTCTATTTTTACCAATGAGGAGAAATACGACGAAATGTTGTTGGCGCTCTTGGACGAACTGGAAAGTTCGCCTGACGACAAGAGGCAACCCCTCGGCCGACCGCTGGACTTGAAGACTCAGGTTCTCCTCACGATTCGATTTATGCTTACCCACAACAAGATTTACTTCTCGGCGTACTGTTCCAAGGCTCTGGGTGCCTTGGTGCTCGCTCGCAAGTATTATGATGCCAATTGTCATATCGTGAGCGGGTTAGAGGAAACGGCCGATGATATTATTGCCCTTTGCGAGCCTGCTGCTGTTATTGATTCTGTTTTGGATGTTATCATTACGGAGGAGGAAGATGATCGCGAGTATCGGTCAATCCTCATGGGAGTTAGTGTGTTGACTCGGATTCTCAGTCGTCTGAATGCCGACAAGTGCCGCGTACCGGAACTGCCTCTGAAGCGTCTCGGACAGTTTGCTGCCAGCAAGTTAGCTGATCGCCAGCCCGATGTGAGGAGGCTCGCTGTTCAACTATGTGTGCAGTTACACGGAATGGTCGCCAACGAGGAGGAATACTGGCGAGTATTAGGTCACCCTCGGGAAAATTCCCGAAATTTGTTGACTTATTATATCCTTAAGAAGTGAGGAAGCGCTGTATTTTATCACGAACAACCTCATTATCATCATCCTTATACTGCATGGCTTTACCGTTGCACGTTTGGACCTTACTCATGGTATCATTGGCACGTACTGACTACAGCTCATCGGTCGGATGGTCGATCTCGGCTATATCGCCTCACTTACCTGGAGCTCGAGAGACGGAGAGCACTGGGCCGAGCGTAACATCTCTTAGCTGTCCTTTAGATTCGTAGTCGCGCAGTAGGGATCCAGAATTCGTCAATCAGTAAGCCGTTGCTCATTCGTTCAACCCGTCTCTTGCCAGCCCCTACAATATCCCACTGAAATTCCCTTTGTCAGTTCTCCTAAATCCAAACCATAGGGTATGCAGAGTGGCGTCTTTAATGCTCTCCGATCGCTATGTTCTGACACATGCTTCTGTGACTCGTGCTATCCTGCTCTTGCAGGTTAGCTCTGTCAGAACCAAAATCCGAGGCGCCAGAATGCAGTGAAAGTGAAATGATCGTAGACCTGCTGGCCGATCGATCAAAATCTTGTATCTAGTAACTAACTAAATACTAACGAGTCCGTTCTGCTACAGTGCAAATAAATCGTTGTGTTCAGCGGAACATTTAGACCATAGTTTCTCCTCGCGCTTCTCTTCGCCCTGCGCCTTACTTGTTTTATTCCGGACCTTTTCCTGTCAGCCAGGCTGTATCAGCACAATAGATGTGTGGACGGGACGGGGAAGTCCCTGCGACAGGAAATGCTGAAACACCGAAGGGCTGCAGTCAGTTACTAAAATTACCCGATGATAGCGGATGAACAGAGTACTGCACGCTACAAGATGGCCGCTCTGAAGACGATAGGCTTTCTTAGCCCACCTCGACTGAGGACGAACGATACGGATCCAAACACAGCAGGTACCTGTACTCAGCAGGTAGTCTGTCTGAGATACCTAGTACCCACGCAGCATGGACAATGGCTTTCGTAAAAGGGGTTGTTCGCGCATCCAATGAGACACTGGCGGTCAATCTGATTAGATGATTATCAGATTAGATCATATCTGAAGGAGCACAAATAGCCTGAATCTTGGGTCTTGACTCTTGACTCTTGACTCATCTGAGTGGATTAGACGGGTCATCATGGAATAATGGGACAGCTAGCTAATATTCTATTGCGATTTCGACCATGTGGAGTCTCGAAAAATCGACTGTGGGTTTGGTTAGGGGTATCCTGTCGTTAATTTACTGCTACGTAATGATCGGCTTAGCATTCTATGAGCCAGTTGGCTATGTTTCTGCTTGGGAACTTGGTCTCTTAAATGCGCCCGGATCAAATATGGGAGGAGATGGTCGATCAGTAGTCGGGAATATTGATATCCTTTTATGAGCGGTTATCTGAGGATTCATGTCGACGAAATGAGGTGGCGAGCGGTTTGGCGTGCTTGGGCCCTCTTGGCGTCGGAAACTGAAATTATCAATCGATCAGATTAGATAAACGACAAAGAACTTAAAAAGGAGAAGAGAACACTACCTGCCAGATGGAGTATAGAAGCTGTTGGATCTGCGAACTTTTCCCTCTTTGTCTTCCATTTTTCTCTCTGTGTAATTGCTGGTATTAACTTTTCTGGAATATGACGATCACCGAGTTGTCCCAGACTTGAGGGCCGACCGGAACCCGGTGGGAAAAGGTCGAATGATTCATTCTCAATAGCCCCCCGTAAGCAATACTGGTATAATCAAATCACTGTGATATTCAGACTTGTGGCAGTCGAAGAAAACCGTTGCTTTATGGGCCTGCGGCTGATTTTTCAGCCCCTACTGAGAAAGTCAGCTTGGTGCGGGCTTACAGCCAGCTACACCCCAATAGTGGAAAAAACCTGTTGGTGCCACTGTGGCCTTGCATGCAGGTTGCAGAAAATTCCCGAAGGACTGAACAAAAAGGAAAGTGGAAAACTGAGACATTGCGACAGTGGACTAGCAGCATACTGTTCCTTCCGATCGTTGGTCAATGATCATTGGTGGCTACCTAGTACGGTACGTAGTGCGTTTCGGCAAACAGCGTTATCAGATGAAAGATTTCCGGCCACAAAGTCCCACGCCAAGATACATGAAGTTGTAAATAGGACTTGGCAATTACGGCATCGAATTTGAGTCTGTATTGTCAAGAGTGGATGGCCCTTTTCTCTTTGGTTACATTTGATTTTCCATGTGTTCATTTGACTTGAACTGGTCATAATGCTATCTGCATTACGGAGTACGTTGTACGGAGAGCTTAAGTGGTCTCACCGTCTCACCTCGGTTAGCGACGCAGAAATTAATCAGATTGATAAGTTCTGATTGTCAAGTAGGCTTTCCCTAAACAGGCTGACGAAGCAAATGGAACTACGTAGCTAGAGAAGTACAGATCATGATGGGTCGTAGTCGCTGCTCCACCATTGGGTCTCTTCATTTCCTGCGTCTCTCTCACTGGCTAAACCCATGTCCGTCCATCCACTTTTTCCCTCCTTCCCACCTGTTGTTTGCTGCAGCAGTTGTGTTTTCTGATACTCTGCCTCACAAGTCACATCTCACCAACGAGTCACTTTCTTACCCCCGTCGCTGCGGCCAAGGTGGGGTTTCCTTCTTCTGTCTTTTCTCTCATCACCTCTCATTTTCCCGTTAGCTTGCTTCTTTTTTCCTGAGTTCCTCCACTTGGCTACAACGGGACCCTCTTTTCTTCGTCCTTCCTTGTGTCTCTTTGGCCATGGCGTCAACGGGACCTGAGGACCAAATCTTTAATCGGCGCCGCAACCGGAGCCATCGCCATGGGAGGATTTCCCCTCCCCTTTCAGTGTATGCCGCCCCATATGCCAATTGTAGATTAGCATGTGGTCCCTCACCGTTCTGTTCTTCTTTCTCTTCTTCCTCATATCTGGTATAGTCTCCTTGTCTTTTTACTTTTCCTCACAGCAATCTCTCATAGCATGTTGTGTTCAATCACCGGATCTTAAGTCGACGCTTCATCTTCAAGCTCAGTGATGTCCTGCCGATCTTGAGATGCTCCTAAAATGTCTGTCTGACAAGAAATTTACCTGGCTTATCAGTGAGAACTCTCCCTCCTGGGAGCTCGCGCTCGTCAAGGCTCTTGTCCCTGAGCTGGAAGGCTTCTCTGCGGACGAGCATATCCTTCGCACGCTTTCCTGCAAGACTTGACCATTGAAAAGCAACTTCGAACCAATTAATGCAGAGTACAACAGTGCATGGGCTGTACTTGTGTCGTCACGAATTGATAGACTTGGACTCTGAATTGATACCACGGAGCGACTACCACGATCCACGAATTCTGCAGTCAACCACGCTTCTGCCGTCTCGCATCTTTTGATTGAGGTCGCGGTATCCAGGCATTCTCTGTCTCGCGAAGAATCATGTCACAGTCACCGCCAGTCAATGTCGGCCCAAAAGGCTCCAATGGTGCCAATGGCACCCATGCATCATCAGTAGTACGTCAACGGTTCCTCTCATGCTTGAGGATCTCAGAACAAGCTAATCTCCTGTCTAGCTTCCTGAAAAGATGCAAAAAGTGACCAGGCATATTCCCACCAAGGACGACTTGGGCAAGTCCTTCGCTTATGTGCGACTCCTCTTCTCCTTGGACTACACGATCGCCGATGTTCTGCTCATAATTGGGGGCTTATTTTTCGCCGTTTGCGCCGGTATTCCCTTCCCGCTACTCGGTATCGTCTTCGGTGACCTGATCAACGACCTGAATACGGTGACTTGCAGCTCCTCGGATCGCGCTTCTGCGGACCTCTCCTCGGCAGTGCGGACGAAGGTGTTGTATGTCATCTACATCACGATCGCAAATTTTTGTTTCATCTACGCCCACAGCACTTGCTGGTGTTTGGTGAGTGAGCGCCTGGCACGCCGCTACCGTCGCCGTTACTTTGAGAGTATAATCAAGCAGGAGGCCAACTTCATCGAATCACTTCCTTCGGGTGATGTTGTTTCGCGTCTGGTCAGCGACATTGAACTTGTGCAGTCCGGTACATCGGAGAAGGTGGGACTCGTCATCTCAACCCTGTCGTACTTTGTGGCCGCCTATGTGGTTGCTTTCATCAAAGTGCCCAAGATTGCAGGCATGCTAGTCTCTGTGGTTCCTTGTTTCTTCTTGATGGCACTTGGTGGGGGGCATTACATCAAGAAATTTGCGGGTCGTCTGGCTGAGAAGGTCAATGCAGCCACATCCATAGCTTCCTCCAGTCTGTCGCATCTGACACTTGTTCATGCCTTCAATGCCAACGACCGGCTCGAGAAGCGTTTCGCCGGCTACCTCTTGCAGTCGAGGAAAGATGCCGTCCGAAAAGCTACTACTCACGCGGCACAATTGGGCTGTCTTTACTTCATCGCCTATTCCGCCAACGCCCTGGCATTCTGGGAAGGATCCCAAATGATTTCAAAATCGGTGGCTGACGGAAATTCCGGAGCCTCTGTCGGTGCGGTTTACACCGTTATCTTCGTCCTCATCGACGCCTCTTTCATTCTCAGTCAGGTTGCACCCTTCATCCATGTTTTCGCCTCGGCTGCAGGCGCTTCGGAGAGACTTTTGCAGGTGATCAACAGGCCTTCTGCCATTGATGGGACGTCTGATTCAGGCGATAAGTCTGCCGCATTCGGTGAGGAGGATATTTGCATCCGGGATGTCCACTTCACGTATCCCTCGCGCCCGGATGTCCCAGTCCTGCAAGGAGTGACTTTCAACATCCCACCCAAAAAGCATACAGCGATCGTGGGTCCTTCCGGCGGTGGAAAGTCCACAGTCGTTGCGCTTCTAGAGCGCTTCTACGATCCCGATTCAGGGGATGTTCTGATCGGCGACAAAAATTTCCGGGACATCAATGTTAGATACCTGCGCGGGAACATCGGGTTTGTACAACAGGAACCTTCCTTGCTGGATCGTTCCATTCTGGAAAATATTGCATATGGCTTAGTCTCGTCTGCGGTGGAGCGGCATCAGCGGCTCTCCCCCTTTATCCTCGACTCGAGTCTGCCCGATCTTGCCGAAAAAATCCGAGGAGGCGTTTCAGAGAAAGAAGCACTCCGCGAGTACGACAGCTGTGTGTCCGAGATTGTGGAATTGGTCAAAGACGCGGCTGCCAATGCGAATGCGCTGGGCTTTATTGAAGCTTTGCCCTATGGTCTCGCCACAAACGTGGGTACAGCAGGGAATCAGCTGAGCGGTGGTCAGAAGCAACGAATTGCTCTCGCCCGTGCCCTGGTTCGGGAACCATGCCTGTTGATTTTGGACGAGGCAACTGCGGCCCTTGATTCGACCAGTGAGCAGCTTATCCAGGCCGCATTGAGCAAGGTATCCGAGCGAGTTACGACTGTATCGATCGCCCACCGGCTAGCAACAGCCAAAAATGCGCATAAGATTGTCGTGGTCCAGAGTGGCCGTGTTACCGAGGAAGGATCCCACACGGACTTGGTTACGCGGGGAGGGGTCTACGCAGAGATGGTGCGGCTTCAGAACCTGGGAAAGCTATCTGTGGACGATAGGGTAATCTCGGGAGACATAATCAGTGAACTGAGCGCGACTCCAGAAACACGACAGTTGTTGGACGAAAAACAAGCTTTAGCTGACGTTAACGGGTCAGACATCACGGAGGACACGGTTGTTGCTGACACACCGCCAGACTCTCGTGATGGAAGTGAGGAGGAAGCCAAAAAGAAAAAGAAGAGAACACGGTCTGCGGGGTTCGTCACACGGTACACATTCGCCCTGATACGTCCCAACTTGCATTGGGTTATGCTAGGGCTTGCCATGTCTGTCATTATCGGCGGCAGCTACTCGGCAGAGGCTATTGTATTTGGTCACACGGTTGGAAGTTTGAGTCCTTGCAGATCGGCTGAAGCCATCAGCCACGACGGCAATCTCTACGGATTACTCTTCTTCATCTTGGCTTTGGTGGAATTTGGTGCTAATGTGGTGGGTGGCTGTGCTTTCGGCTGGGCTGCCGATAAAGTCTTGTATCGAATTCGAGTGCTGTCTTTACGCTCGTTACTGGGCCAAACCGTGAACTGGCACGAATCGGAGGATCGCACTCCTGGGACCTTGCTAACGTACATCACTGGTGACGCGTCCGCGTTGGGTGGCATTACCGGCACGACCATAGGGCTCCTGCTGGCGACTGCGGTCAACTTGATAGCAGGTCTAGTGATCTCATTCGCAATTGCTTGGAAGATCACGATTGTATTGTTTCCAACAATTCCAGTCTTGCTGGTGTCGGGCATGATGAAGCTCCGAGTGCAAAAACAACTCGCGGAACGTCATCAGAAGGCGTTTGCGAAAGCTACAGCGATCACCATCGAGGCCGTCGACAACATCCGCGCAGTTTCTGCATTCTCTCTGGAGAAGCAATCGTACCAGGTTTATGGTCGTGCACTTCAAGGTCCCTACCGGGCTACCATCAAAGCCACGTTCCACGGGAACGCATGGTTAGCATTGGCATTTAGCATCAGCAACTTGGTCTATGCCCTGGCGTACTGGTGGGGTTCGAAACAGATCGCCGAGGGCCGCTATTCCCAGACGCAATTTTTCATTGTCATGCCAGCTCTGTTGTTTAGCACGCAATCTTGTGGGCAGATGTTCGCCCTTGCGCCGGATATCTCGAAAGCCGGGGTGGCTTCGTCGAATATCGTTGAACTGCTGACTACCCGTTCGGCAGAGGATGAAGTGACACCTGGATCATCGCACAGCTTTCAGCCTTCCAGCAGTCTTCTCGAGGAGAAAGCCGCAGAGCAGGACATTGAGGCGCAGGAATATGCTCGCTCTGCACGGCGACGGGCCGCTGAAAGGGGTGGTATGGGCGCCCAACTGCGCGACGTCCATTTTACTTATCCACATCGCCCAGAACGCCCGGTCTTGAAGGGTCTCAACATTGACATCAAACCAGGCCAGTTTTGCGCTCTGGTGGGGCCTAGCGGATCAGGCAAATCGACCACGTTTGCCATGCTGGAGAGGTTTTACCGACCTACTGCCGGTGCAGTGGTCATCGACGGTGTGGACGTCACTCGTCATGTCGGGACAGAGTTCCGCGATGATATTGCGCTGGTTCCTCAGCAGAACGTTCTCTTTGAGGGAACCGTCGCCTTCAACATCGGACTTGGCGCGTGCCCCGGCCACGAGCCCACACAACAGGAGATCGAGGAGGCATGTCGCATGGCCAACATCCACGATGTCATTATGACTCTGCCCCAGGGGTATCAGACGATGTGCAGCCATGACGGCAAGCAGTTTTCGGGTGGACAGCGCCAGCGACTGTCGATTGCCCGCGCACTGGTGCGCAAGCCGCGCTTGTTGCTGCTGGACGAGTCGACAAGCGCGCTAGACGTGGAGTCGGAGAAGCGAATCCAGGAAGCGCTGGCGACCCTGGCAGGCCGGACCACAGTAGTGGCCATCGCTCATCGACTGAATACCATTCATCGGGCCGATCAGATCTTCTTGATCGAAGACGGCAGATGCATTGAGCAAGGTACACACCAGCAGCTGATCCAGCGGAGCGAGACATACCGGACGAGTGTGATTCACCAATCGCTGGAGACTTGAGATTATTTTTAAATAAAAGGGATACGGAAAGAAGCTTATATCGGGATTCGTATATACACTCATGTCTTTTGCTTGGGCTGTGGGATTCTGGGTTTGATGGTCGTAAAGGCTGGCGAAAAGTATAGCATATATCCGTTTCGATATGGTTTGATAATCTGACAGTATAGACATTAGCCAATAGAGCAACTTTGAATTTAGGAGCCATTTCATAACCAGCGTCCAACAAAGCTACCTTACTAATTCAGGTACCTCTGGTACAGAACCGCCATTTAGTCCACTCTGTACCTGATCCTAACCGTGCTTATTCTTATTGCCTCTCTACTTTCATGCCTCTTTCCTCATCTTTTTTATTTTTTTATTTTTTTATTTTTTGTTTTTGTTTTTTCTTCCCCAGCGTTTCAGCCTTCCCGTGTGTCTAGACCAGCTGATGGAGAGAAGAAATGGATCTGTCCAATTTGTGACTTGTGAGAGAGCAGACTGGCTAGGCCCATGGCCCTCAGTCTCGGTTTTCTCTCGTGGACGATACTGGTCCTTCCAGATAGATGGTGGTCAGAGCGGGCGGCACAGCTGGAGCGGCTGTTTCAGGATTGTCAGAGAACAACGGGACGGTCGCAGCGGCTGATCAGACTCGCTTTATACAGCGGACCTAGATACAGAGTTTTGAGATGAGATTTAGGGTGGAAGAGGTGAAAAGGTACACTTTACTTTACCGGCTTGGCCATTATCAAGTTGACCTTTGTGTCCAAGTACGTAGAGAGGTATTGGATCATGATTCCTGCGAGGCAAACACACGAGTGTATGCGATGACCTTATGATGTTGTGAAATTGTACGACGCATTCCCCTCTACCTACCCAATAGGTGGTATTGCGCGGCGTAGAAAATAACGATATTCAGTAACAATTTGAATCATTCTGGAGGGGATGAAGGAGGGGCATATTTATAGCATCACCTGGAACAACGGTAGACGGCTTGAGAGTTTCATCCATCTGATCTGGTTGACAACAATGTCCATTATGATTATCTCTACGGAGTATGAATAGAGGAATATCAGAGGATTAGGAAGAGGCCAGTAGTATCTACTAGTATTCTAGTACATAGATAGAAAGCAAAATAATAACAACAGTAACAGAGATGCCTCATCCTCCCATTTAATATTATTTCATCCCTTCGCTTTTGCGTCAGTATCCAACCTCCTCCTGTCTGTCTATTGTCTCTGTTTCCTCCCTCCCTCCGTCCCTGTATCTGTCTTTTCTTCTTCTTGATCTTTCCACCGATAGAGAGGTAATCCTATTATCATTATCATTCTTATTGTAATAGCTGATCCTCCCACGTGTTTGCTTTACTTTCCATCTAATTTCGAGGACAGTCGAGACTTCGTTCCGCCTTTCTGCTGGTACACCGCCCGAGTTTATCTGAAACAATCTCCCAGAAGTTGTCGGTACTGCTATCATCTAGCTATCTACTAGTCTAGACACTTTCTGTTCTCCCTGACCCAACAAACAACACATTGCTTCGCTTCTGCTGAGGTAGGCTATCCTGTCCTGTCTACTACCTTTCCATCTACCTGTCTATTCTAATCCTTCTCGCCTGGCGTGTTTCGTCTTGATTCCTTTCCTTATTTCGTTTGTTTTCTCAACCCCCTTTTAAACCTCTTTCTCTGCTCTGTAAGTATGTCCTCGTATCACCGCCCCAAATCCTTTTCCGTCCCCCCTCTCCGGGGTCGGCCACCCCTCCCCCCCCTGTCTATCTGCTCTGTTGTTCATTTGTGGGACACAGGCCAGGGTTCCAAGGCGGATGTTGTCTGCATGGGAGGCCCTGGGCTGAGTCTGGGGTATGTGCGTCTAAGATCTGCTTTACAACTCATCTCGCCTACTAGCTTACAACTAACTGCACCCTTGTTACCTTCCCACTTGAAGTACGGTCGTCGTTCCTGAGCTGACATTTTCTCCCGCTTCCTAGCATATCAAGCCATTTCTTCCGCTTCCTTCCCTCCCTCCAAACCCCCTCTATCCCTGATAAATAGCGGGTCGTTTCTGAGCCCCTCGCTATCGTTACCACGACCCAATTATCCATGATTTTCTGATTCAGCATAATCTACAGTCTGTGGTTTGGAGTCGGTCGAATCTGGTATCGGCCCCGCCTAATTGACCTTGCCCGATTCGCTTGGTTCGCCGTCAGCCTGTTCGACTGTACCCCAAGCGTCGGCATCAAGGTTGTCTTGCGATTTGCGACAGATTTCGTTCCGGATGCTCCAGCCGCGCTTGACCACTTGATTGTTTCCCTACGATTGTGCATATAACGTTGAAGGCGCGCCAGTCTTTCGCCTCCTAGCATTCGGAGACGCTTTCGCCCTCCGCTTATACAATCGCTTGTACGCGTCAATCGAGTATCAAGGTGCAGAATGGAGTCTCCAGGCATGTTTCCGGAGTCTCCTATGGAACAAGATGATGTTCCCTTCCCCTGTAAGGGTTGCGGAGAGGTATGCGCGAATTCTATTCGAGCTAGGGGCAACTTTTCGCGCGCTAACGTCTATTTTCCACCGGACAGATCCTTGAGGAGGGCAAGGCTTTTGAACTTGGTGAGTTGCATCGGCCGATACGGCCACCATCATGCACGGAACTTTGCTGACAGCTTCTCTTCCCGTAGCGGGCAACCGATGGCATATCGAATGCTTTTGCTGCAGCACATGCGGCACCCTTCTCGACTCGGACGCACACCTACTGCTTCTCGGCGACGGATCGTTGATCTGTAGCAATTGTACCTACAGCTGTAGCTCATGTGGAAACAAGATTGAAGACCTGGCCATTTTGACGGGTGAACAAGCCTTCTGCGCTCAGTGCTTTCGGTGCCGAAACTGCAAGAGGAAAATTGAGAACTTGCGCTATGCGCGAACTTCTCAGGGCATCTTCTGTATGGACTGCCATGAATCGCTGATGCAACGCCGGAGGAAGAAGAAGGCTGGTGTACCCACTAGTAAAAAGCAAGGACCGGGCGTGAAGCTTGACAAATCGCTGCCCTCCCTTCCGCCCGAAGAACCTGAGTCGCATCGCGCACCAGATGACTCGATCCTGGATCATTACCTGGAGGATGCAACATCTCGTGGAGCCCCGGACAGTGGGAGGAATGAGCGCCCCCCGATTTCTCGCCAGCACACCGATAATCAAGGTAAGCTCATGACTTGAGTATACGAATCACACGCTCCGATTACTGACTTTGCGTACTAGCGGATAATCTGATACTCCCCTCGAGCACCTACCGGAGCAACCGTCACTCAGTCGTACCACCTGAAGCGGAACCGGAGAGCGGAGGAGAATTCCTCATACCTGTCGCATTTGACCCCTCGGAAGAAGGACGGCCCTCGCGCACTCAGTCGCCTCCAACGACTAATAGCCGCCATCCTCCGGCTGGGAGCGCGTCACCCCATATCGCGTACCAGGAGAGAGGACGGGAACGGACTGACGCTGACTCCAGTCGCTGGCGTGGAGACGATGTCGCAGCCAGCGCAAGTGCATCACCTCGTTCTACTGATAATCTCCAGCGGGGCACGTCGAACCGGAGCTCCAGAGCTGATCTACCCATCAATCTCAAGGAGACCAGCACCTTTTCTACACCAAGTCCTGAGTCTACCAAGTCGAGCGCGCAATTCAAGGACAGTTCGACCGTTGACTCTGCAGGATCGAGAACCCTGGATAGTTCTGTGACCGCCCCGTCTCGTCCGTCGAACGAGCTTCGTGAGCTGCATGAGAAAGGCGGGTCGATGGATTCTACGCGCTCATTTCCGTCTTCAAGCCTCGTGCAACCTCATCCGAAGCGAGGAGATTCGTTGGAAAAACGACACCATCATATTCCCCGAAAAGAACTCGGACCTCGATCGCCCTCCGTCACTCAAAGCGAGGATGGCATTGAGCGGCCCATGGAGCAAACGGTCTCCAAGAAAAACACCGCGAAAGTTGGCGAATCGCCTCGTACTCCCCGCAATGATGCTAATGCGGAGCCGTCCCAACAGCATGCCCGTCATAGCTCGATTAGCACTCTGCAATCGGACACTCACACTCCAGGGTCGCCGTCGTTGTTGCGGTACAGCGGTGGGGGCGATTTCTCCCTGGAAGAAGATATGGCCCGGATCATGGGATCAGAGGAATCGCATGCTGCTCAGAACAGCGAATCTTTCTTGCGACGCGTGTCGAACTCTGTACGGCACGGCCGAAGCTTCAGCGATAAGGGCTCGCGCGTATCGAAGGATGCCAAGTGGCCCAAGTCCCCCGTCAATGGTACCACGCCCGTTTCCGATGCTGGGAGCCCCTCGGGTTCCCCGGGGCCGTCGCACTCAGATGAAGTGGCGTGGCTCAAAAGCGAACTACGCAAAGAACGTCAACGTGTCTTGGAGAAGGAACAGAAGATTGCGGAAATGGAAGCTGTCCTTAACGCGACGGCCGACGTCAAGCAGGTGAACACGGAGCTCAACGAGAAGCGGTCCACGATGGTGGTTCTGGATGCGAAAAAGGAGATCGTCATGCGAGAACTCTCCGTCTTAACCGATCACTTAGAAGCGGAGAAACGTGGCGCCAGCGGGCCTCTTGACCTTGGAAAAATTACCAGCAAGGTCCTGCGTGACTTTGTCGAGTCGCTCCATAAGCTGAAGGAGTCATTTACACCACAAATCGAGGACCTGGTTCAAAAACGCAACGACGCAGCGGAAGAGCTTGCCAACTTGAACCGCATGAAGGACAAGAGCTTTCAGGAGTTCGAGCAACTGTCCTCCAAGAATGCTCAGTTGGCCGAACTGAACAATCAACTGGTGCACCAGATTCAAGAGCTCTACAAGGCCAATTCAAACGAAGGCAATCGTGGTGCCAATGGCCTTGGCATCTATTCCCACGGCAAGGAAAAGTCACTGTCCGCCATTGATGCACTGAAGGCCGCCAACAATGACCTTTCTGCCTCCATATCTACTGCCAATCTGTCCGAGGAAGCTGAACCGGCTACTGTCGTTCCAGGACCACAGGTCGTTAGTATCCGCAAGGGGCAGCCTCGCAAGTTCAACTGGAAGAAGGGTGGACAGAATGTCGCCAAGGGCGTTACAAAGGGTATCAAGGGCGCCTTCATGTCAAGCGACAGCAATGCCGCTCAAGATGCCAACCCCGGTCTCCCACGCTCGCAGACCCAGGATCCTAGCCGTCAAGGTTTCGGATTCTTTGGAAATCAGAAAAACAAGCAAGCTGGAACTCGAATGCCTCAAACCGATAGTGTTCCGGCTCTAGCAGATCTCGCTCCTACTGGTATGTATCGATGTCTTGAAATGCCTCTGACAGTAAGCTAACCTTGTAGCAGCCCTGTTTGGTACCGATTTGGAGCAGCGCATGGAGCATGAAAAGAGCATCATTCCTGCAATTGTCACCCGGTGTATTCAGGAAGTTGAACTACGAGGTGAGATTTTTAAGCGCTTGTTATTCTGAGATTATAAACTGATCACATTGGCTAGGAATGGATATGGAAGGAATTTACCGTAAATCAGGCGCAAGCTCGGCCGTTCAGACCATTCGAGAAGGGTTTGAACGGTCTCCTCAGGATTACGATATCTCCGATCCCGATCTCGATATCCATGCGGTGACCTCAGCTCTCAAGCAATACTTCCGGAAGCTGCCAACGCCTCTTATCACTTATGAAGTCTACGAAAAAATCATCGACACCGGGGAGATTACCTCAGCGGAAGCTCGTATTTCGGTTCTACAGAAGAGCCTTGCAGAGCTGCCGCGTGTCCACCAGGACGTCCTGGAATTCCTGGTGTTCCACTTGAAGCGAGTAGTTGAACGCGAGAAGGAAAATTTGATGACAAGCCAGAATATTGCTGTTGTCTTTGCACCCACGATCATGAGACCGGAGAGTTTGGCCCGTGAAATGACCGACGTGCAGAAAAAGAACGAGGTATTGAAATTTTTGGTGGACAACTGCCAAGAAGTCTTTATGGGTATGCAGAGCTGATAGGCTCGAGCTGGTGGCTAAACGTCCCGTTTTCTTTTACTTTCTTACCTTTTCAACCTTTTCTTTTTGGGGCAGGTTTCTTATCATATCCTTTATACTGTTGCAATGTACATATATCGCGACTATGGTCTCCCTTCATCCCTTCACCCTCGATCTGTTTCTCCCCAACCTCCGGCCCTCCGATGATCAGCGAATTCGCTCGATACCCATTGATGCATTCTCGCAGCACATGTTCTTAGTCCCCTTTGCCGTTTTAGAGTATTCATTCCGCAGGCTCGAAGATATTTATCTTTTCATTTCATACAAAAGCATGCCATTGACGGACCCGAACTTTGTACTGGAGCCTTCAGGGAGTGAATTCACCTCCAGCTTTCTGACACTTTTGCTCGTGATATCAGCTGAGTGATATCAATTTCAGCGTCAGTTTAGCATCCGGCGGTATTTCCTGTTAAATTACGCCGACCTCTAGCTGTAGTTTCGCGATTGAAAGGCTAGCACAACCTTGAATGAGGTAAATAGATTGTCCTGAAAAGAACGCAACATATAATTACATTGAGAACCGTCTTTGACTGGTTCAGATTAAGTCGTACTCTAGTTAGCTCCATCAGAGTCATGGTCTTGCATCAAAAGGTCTCATCTTCCAACCGCTCTACCCGTCGAATCACACTAGGACTTTGCTCATCAATGATATCGTCCGTTGTGTCGTTCACGCCAGCAGTGAATAACAAGTCCTCAACAATACGCTTGGATGCTTCCTTGGCTGTATACCTCTAAATTAGCATGATGCTGTACACATGCAAGTGGAGGGTGGAACGTACCCGGTGTCTTCATGAGCCGACTCTGTGGAATATGGAATTGCATTGTTTTGGGCGGACTCGGTCCAAAGCTCTCATCCTCTTCGTCGTCAAATTCCTCATCGCTGTCCCAGGCAGAACGCTTGCCACCCCCGTTCTTGGCCGGAGTCAAAACGCTCATTCCCGGCTTCGGGGTGACGCGGAGGTGGCCGGCGCTGGGACGTCGCTTACGGCCAGTACCGGGAGTTGTGGCTTTGAGGGGAGAGGAGAAGATCTCCGCGTGTAGTTGCGGCGCTTCGGGCTCTGGACTGGAGATCGGAGAGTCGTCGAAGGCGTATTTCGATGTGGATACTTTCGGGGTGACGGTGAATTTGGAGCGGCTGGTTGCAGTGCTATAGCTTTTACCTAGAGGGGTGGCTTGCACGCGATAGGTCTTGTCGAGGACCCTATGCATGACGGGGTCTGATGTTTTCTGGTGTGGATTGCGGCGGGCGCCTGAGGGTTGTTCGTGTGAGGCGGGGGGAACGAACGGTGAAGAGGACATGAGGGTGTCGGCTGGGTTGCCCGCGTAGTCGCGTAGTCTTGAAGAACGGCCTGGTGTGCTGGGGAGGTTGGAATCGTCCATATCGAACGGGGGATCGGTTTCGCGGATCTCCTGCTTGAGTGTTTCGTAGGGGGATGTATAAGACACAGCGGAGGTGATTGTCGTGTCTTCCTCAGGTCTCTCATTGGTGGCTACTCGAGGAGTACTGTGAGAGGATACGCCGAGGGATGTGAGCTCAAGGTCGTCAGCCCTATGGTCGTGGCGTTCAGAGGATGGCGTTTCGTAGGACACGGTATCGGCAAGGTTGCTGTGTGTAACGTCTGTGGGATCCTCTGTCACTGTCTGATCTTGTGTTGTATCTTCATCGGGCCTCTCTTCGTAACCGGATAGCGAGACATTGGCGCTGGCCTCGAAGAATTGTTTCCAAAACTGGTCACATATTAGCCATGGCCGAACGGACCTCTTCCGAGTAACCAACCTTTGCACCCTCCCAAACATCTCTCGAATGTTCTGCGTATTGTTCGACTAGAGGAAGAATACTCGTTGTAACTATTCGGTGCGCTTGACTAAAGTTATGATCGATTTCTGTTCAATTGAGAGATATCAGGTCAGCTTAGAATGAAGGCAACTGGCGAATGGCCAGTGTTTGTTTACCTTGCAGGGTTAGAGTGATAGATTGTTCGAGCTTCTCCAGTTCCTCCGTCAGCGTCAGGGGACGCTGAGAAATCGACGACGGACGAGACATAATGCTGGTTTGACTTTTGAAAAGCAATTGTTCTACCCTTGATGATGCGCCTGGATCCTGGTACTGATCTTTGGGGTTGATTGTTGACGTCGAGACGCGGGGACAAAACACGGGTTGCCCAAAGCGGGTGATAGATAGGGCTGGTGGATAAGGGTTGCTGACGTCACGTGGAGCGCAGCGGGGAAGCGCCGGGATGACAGCGTCACCTGTTATCGATCATTTATTCTTCTGCCTGCGATGTGAAGATGAGGAGGAACTGAACAAAGAAGGGGTGCAGGTGGTCAAGATGCCTTCCCCAGTCGCAAAAGGTATGATAACTTGTCTCCTCACAGAAGTCACTTATCCATTCTTGCCTCCGAGATTCTACTATGTCCCTTCCTAGCTGGGGCGCTGTACTTATCAGTATACTACTATGCTGTCGACATGATGAATCGGACATCGCTTTAGCAGCTCGATAATTTCGGCGTTCTGGATTGAAATTTTTTTTAGACTGTTGGACTTTGCTAACTCTATGATGAAGGGATAATCATAACCGTTGCAGCGCTCGTCGCTGCTGGTATAGCGGTCTATGAATCGCCACAGTTCCGAGAATGGATGAACAATTCTCGTCGTAAAATTGCGCTGGCTTTACACAATCTCGGAGATGAAATTCAACCTCGAGACTCGCCATCTTCCCCCAGGGAAGATATTTCTATGACGGAAGAGGTAGGTCCGGCGGCAGAAGAACGGAGAAGGATTGCTCGCGAGGAAATCCAGAAGAGAGCTGCCGCTCTCGAAGAACGTCGGAAGCGATGTCAGGGTGGTTTGTTTGGATCTTTCGACGCCCTTGTGGACGATAACGGAAACCTGTTGCGGCCGGACAATCGGGAGCCGACTGACAGTACGCTTGCAAACTCGACCGCCGTGGACTTGCCGTCATCGCAGCTTGTCCACCGTGGAGCCAAAGAGCCAGATGCGTCGGCTTCCGTGAGCGAGATCAGACCGGCGGACACCATGACCGACAGTGATAAACTACATTTAGATATTCCGTCTACTGGTCACCGTTCGGCGTCTCTTGTCGATCTCACTCCTACTTCTGATGATACAGATATAGACATTTTCGCCTCAACTGGTGACAAATCGGAAGAAACCGAGCGGTCTGTGCTTTCTTCCGTAACGGATCAAGAAGGAATGTCTGCGTCGAGTCATACTGAGGAAGGATCTCAAACCATCTATGAGCACTCTGAATCATCACTTATAGACAGCAATCGCGAGCTCCGATCGCCGTTCTCTGACCTATCCGAACTGAATACCACGGGTTTCGGGCAGCAAGAACGTTCACCTACGCCGTCTACCTCTGATAGTTTCAGCCACGTTTATGAGTCCGCTGATGACGCAACGTCAGATGGTACTCTCAGTGACCTCGGAAGGTCCATCGATGGTGTTGCCACTCCAGCCAGTTGGTCGGAGGTTGGTAGTGTCGTTAGCAACGAAGACTTGGGTCACCACGGATTTTGAGGCGTAGAAGATAGCTGAAACTATGGACTGGGATACTAGGGCATTTGTACGGAATAGTTGGATCTGGCTGGACGGAGTTCGTGGTCTTTGGCGTTATACTTGGGGTATCATTTTAGTTTGCTCTAATTTCCGAGGACGTCTATGTAGATAATAGGCTACCCAATTGTTTCGGAGCGAGTTTTGATTAGAAAACGAACACGAAGTCTGCTTTAACCTTGAAAGAATCGCATAATCTCGGGTAAGAGAAATTGAAAGTCACTGTACCAGGTGTACCACCTATTGGGTGCGGTGAAACAAAGTCTGGGTACATGTCGGATGTGCTTGGACATGATGAGCCTCGGCTCCCGCTCGGCTTTGCAGCAGTAGATAAACCTCAACTTTTGCCTCTTCTTCCATAACACTTGATATCTTCTGATTCCCTGCTCAAAAATCTCCCGCGATTCCTTCCTTCCTCCCTCCCTCAGTCTCGACTTTTGAGTATATACCCCGTAAGTCATACTTGCTTTGCCCCGAGTCTACCCATTAGTTAGAGCTCCACATACTTGAGCTTCCCCGCAGACCCAAGGTGATCAATGATCACCTTCGATCCTTGCTTTGCCACTCAGCGTTGTACTCTATAATATTCATTCCACTGTCGACTCACACTTACAACCCATAGAAATACCGTCACAATGGCCGCAGATCGTCTAAGCTCACTACTGAACCACCTCCGCCCCTCTGGCGGAAGCGGAGTCTCCGCCATGTATGCTTCATCCCTGGCCCAACCGCGGATCATCACAAACTGACCAACGCCAGCACACAGAAGAACCCCGATGACGTTGTCATCACCCTTGCGCTGCGGACGCCGCTTACCAAGGCCGCCAAGGGCGGCTTCAAGGACACCGAGCTGGACTACATGATCTACGCTCTGTTGAAGGAGGTAGTGCAGAAGTCGAAGCTCGACCCTGCGCTCATCGAGGACGTCTGTCTGGGCAATGTACGTTTTCCACTTGTTTCATTTGTTATCCAAGAAGTTTTGAAGTTGACGGGTGTCAGGTCAACGACGGCAAAGCCGCCTACCTCGTGCGCGCTGCCGCTCTCGCCGCGGGGATCCCCCACACAGCCGGCGCGTCGTCGGTCAACCGGTTCTGCTCGTCGGGTCTGAAGGCGGTGCAAGACATCGCGAACCAGATCCAGCTGGGCGCGATCGACGTGGGCGTCGCGGTTGGCGCGGAGCTGATGTCTGCAGGCGGCGACCGGCTGCCGCGGCCGTTCAACGAGGAGGTGCTGAAGAACCAGGAGGCGGCGGACTGCATGCAGCCCATGGGCCAGACGTCGGAGAACGTGGGCGCCGACTTCAACATCTCGCGCGAGATGCAGGATACGTACGCGGCGGAGTCGTTCCGGCGGGCCGAGGCGGCGCAGAAGGCGGGCTGGTTCGATGATGAGATCGTCCCCATCACGACTAAGGTGAAGGATCCCAAGACTGGGGAGGTCAAGACCGTGACTCTTACCCGCGACGAGGGCATTCGGTATGGTACTACCGTTGAAGCGCTGAACAAGATCCGGCCTGCGTTCCCGCAGTTTGGAAACCGGACGACGGGCGGTAATGCCAGTCAGGTTACTGATGGAGGTAAGCCTTACAGCCATCCCACTGCGTTTCATGTCGATGTACTGATGGGAATTTATCAGCTGCTGCTATCCTGCTCATGCGCCGCTCCAAGGCCATCGAGCTCAACCAGCCCATCCTGGCCAAGTTCTGCGGCGCGACTGTCGCCGGTGTGCCGCCGCGTGTGATGGGCATTGGTCCCACGGCGGCAATCCCCAAGCTGCTGTCCAAGTTCAACCTCAGCAAGGACGACATCGACATCTACGAGATCAACGAGGCCTTTGCTTCGATGGCTGTGTACTGCCTGAAGAATCTCGGTCTGGACCATGCCAAGGTCAACCCGCGCGGTGGTGCGATTGCGCTCGGCCACCCGCTGGGCGCGACGGGTGCCCGTCAGATCTGCACGATTCTCAGCGAGGCCCGACGGACGAAGAGCAAGGTCCTGGTTACGAGTATGTGCATCGGCACTGGCCAGGGAATGGCTGGTTTGTTTGTGAACGAGCAGATTTAATGTATATATGTCTATCTCAATCTTTCCAAATGCAAATACAAAAACTGCAAGGGTATTAAAATCGTTACATCATGCCATGTCGTAGGTCCATCTTCGATGAAACATCATGTATCACCTCCCTGTGCTCCTCCCCTCTCCCTCTCCCGCTCCCGCTCTCTCCGCATCCTCTCCTCCGCGGCGCGAGCTATAATCTCCCGCCGAGTTTCCGCACCACCACTCTCGTCCCTCAACCCCCCTAGCACAAACTCGCCCCCAGTCCACCCCCTCTCATCCACCACAGTCGCATCCTTCTCCCGCTCCCAATCCCCGGGGTTATAGAACTCCTCATCCGTCAACCTCCTCCCCCCATGCTTCCAATCCGCCCGCTCAACCTCCTTCTCAATCTGCGCCGTCAGATCCCAGAAATCCCGATCATGCTCGCTAAACACACAGTGCGCCAACTCATGGCACAGCGTCTTGCGAATCGTCCGGTAATCGCGGTAGCCGTCGTACGCATCGGTCCGCAGCCGCAGCTCGATCACCTCGCCCTTATTCCGGTTCAGGCCGAGCGTCCGGGACTCGCTCGTGGTATGCTCCGCCGGATCCATCTCCGTCAGCAGCGGGACCGAGAAGCGGTGCTTTGCCATCGCGGCGCGGATGCCCGGGTCGTCGCGCAGGCGGGCCAGGAACTCCAGTGACCGCGACGGGTTGGGTAGGTACGAGAGCGGGAGGAGCCGGTGGAAGGTGTAGGTGTTGCTGCCGGCGCTTGAGAGGGTGTGGACGCCGCCCGCTGTGGCTGGGGCGGGGCGCTTGGAGCGGTGTTGCGCTGCGGCGGCCGCGCGGGCTTCGAGGCGGCGGCGGGTTTCGGCTGTTTGGGCGTTCAGGGACTCGATTTCCTGGGCGGGGGAGCCGAGGAGGGTGAGTTTGAATTTGGGGGAGGTGAGCGGGAGGAGAGTTGACAGCGGGGTCGGCGCAAAAGGGTGCTTTTGCATGCCTGGTTTCGGGGCGATGAGGAGTTTCTGGTTCTCGATGGGGATGTTGAGGGCGTCGGCGATGGAAGAGGAGAGGTCTTGCAGCGTTGCGTCTGGGGGGAGGGTGAAGGTGTGTGGCTTGCCATGATGGTGGACCGTTAGGGTCAGATCTTGCGATGAAGGCTCCGCCATGTTGCAGCTCTTGCAGTCAAAATGAGCGCGATCTGCGTAAAATGAAAATAATGAAGGGACTGGATGCAAGATTGGAGTTGAATATATGCTGGAGGCAACCACTTCGATTACGTTCCACGGCGATTGCGTTTGTCAGCGCGGAGATAAGAGATAAGCCGATAGCATCACATGACCTAAATGCGTGACTCCTGACTCCTGAATCCTCAGGCAGGACAGCAGACCCCTGAGCTCGTGGGATCAGCGCAATCTAATGCGCTCTAACTAGCGCACTAGTGTCTGAAGTCAATCGCTATGCTCTTTTCGGTATTTTGGTATTTAGCGAACGATTGCGCTGGGATACCCCTGGGGAAACTTTTACGTACAACCATGATCATTCAAGTGTGAATGCAATGGCTTCTCGAGTATTCGTGGTGCAGGATTATGCAACGAAGTGACGCTGAACGCGTCTGGGCTATGTACAGGATGTTAGATATAGAATACACCAGCAGGAAATGTCAAAGAACACCAAACACCAGCCCATGTGCCAGAGGTAAATCCTGAAAAGCACGCAAACCTCCTCAGCAGATCAGTGGGCAAAATGCTATATGCGAATGAAGATCCATGTCCACAGTATGTGAAGATAACGACCATATCTGGATTAACTTGGTTGCTTTTAAGGAGAAAGATGTCGCAATCACCGCCTCTCATATTGGCGATCGTCATTCAGCTTGTCTTTGGCGATTTTGTCGTTGTCGGAAACCCATTGTTCCGTGTCAGGATACCATGTGTGACTGTATCAATCAGTCACGAGATTTAGGTGTAAAAAATTCAGGAGAATACTTACTTGTGGTACTTGGTGCTCGTCAACGCCTTCTGAGTATATTCTGCGATTAATACAGAGTCGTAGTCGAAGGGAATCTGGGCCGGTACGCCTTCAAAAGTCGTCTTGCGCAGGGGGTAAATGTCCCCTGTCTGATATTTGTGGTTGTTTTTGTCCTGCCACAGACTTGGTTTTGTCGGATCCAGCCTACTCAGTCCTGTGATGTCAATGTAGAGACCCGTCCGCCTGTCGATCCACCGCGCATCAATAATGTTGAGTCCCTGCCCCTGTTCGCGCTGTCGAGCCCAGGGGTTGACGTCGAGGAGGTAGCTCCGTTCCACGTCGGAGTCGGCAGCCGTGTAGTGGACGACGGTTTGGTTGAACTTGTCAGCCAGCTGCAGCAGCGTGGTATCCAGCACTTGTGTATCGATATCCCAGTCCCAGGGCAGCACCTACACCCGTCGCCAACGTTAGCTATCAGTCCCTGAACTTTATGCGCAACGATTAAAGTACCTTGCCATTCCACCACCACCCCAGTAATGTGCCATGCGCAATCCAAGTCTGCAGGCCATGCTCATTGAAAAAGTTCAGATAAGCGCGAATCATATGCGTCATGGTCTCGGAGCGCTCTTTGTCCGGGACGGGTTCGGTGAAGAAGCGCGTATCGTAGTGGCCCAGGATGTCGTCATTGCCTGGTTCATGAAAGTACTTGTACTCTTGCGACTTGTTTAGGCCGTACTTTTCCCACAGGGGATCATATTCAGGTTCGTGAGTGAGGATGTTGCCATGGTTGACATGCTGCTGCTTGCTGCTGTCCTCGCCGGAGGAACGGACGGGAGATGCGACGGCCTCTGCTGACCATATCGCAAGAATGATGAGCCGTAGAATCAATGTGACCATGTCTGCTGTGAATCACTGAGTATCGAAGTGGTCAAGAAGGAGTATCTGGGGCCGGCGGATGTCACGTCTCTGTTCGCATCCTGGATTGTCGGAATGCGCCACTGGATATTGCTCGACAGTGAGTAGTCCAGAATAATCCGCAGCTAATTGATGGTTATACAACTGTGGAATTGGGAGTAAATGGAAAATGTCGTGATCGCGTGCTTTGAATTAGTATAATTAGACTGCAGAGCCTACGGCTATCAAGTGTAGGGGTAGTATATGAGAATGTGACGATTAATGCAATAAGATTAAATTAGATAGAGAACGAGGAATTAGAGCGAGAGCAAGAAAGAAAGACTAAGAAAGGAATAGGCGAGGACGATCAGATTAAATGATAGTCAAGTAGAAAGTAGGAAGCATCGCAACGGTCCAGTCAGTCCCCAGTGGTTGATCCGACGACTCCGCCGCCAAATGGCTCTTTTTTTCCCCCAAGATTCTCCCAAAAACGGGGCCAAAGGGAGATTGATCCACTTGAAGCTGGAGCAGGGCAGTTGGCGATAGGGGTGACAAGGCAAGGATTGACAGAGGGATGAGAGAGGATTCCGTGGTTGACGAAGTGAATGCAGGCGGAGTGTTACATCATGGAGGAACTGAACTATCTACAGAGAAGGTAACAGAGGGTTCATAGTTCGCACTCGTACTGGGATGCCGTCATCAGATAGACTAGACAGCAGAAAAGACCTCCCAGAACGGAACACAAGGATGGGTGATTTGGTGAAGAACCATGGATGATCCCCATCAAGGATCTTTAGTGCCCCCTTCGTCGCGTGCCAACTTGCCGGTTTTGTTCGCTCCACTTGGCACTGTTCCTCCAGTATACTACATTAATATTACTGTTGCTGGACAAGTTGAAAGACAACCATAATGCATCAGGATGTCTACTGAGAGACTACGCAGGCTAATTCTCCATTATTATTTATCCTGACCCTGGCATACCCGAGTCAAAATATTCATCCCTGGCTGAGGGGGAGAGACGACGCACGGAATTACTGCCAAGGGACTAGACCAGGAACAGCATCGGCCATCAAAGTCGGCTTTCTCGGTACTCCTATGTACGTACCCTATTACCTGAATCATGTAGATACCATCAGCCACCAGCCACCATCTATGATCCATGCAATCGTCGAGTCATAATAGTGATAATATCACATCGCCATTCAATCACCCATCTCACATCTAGATGCTACATCAATGTTCAATTCTACTCTGTACTCATTTGTTCGTTACATCCAAATTCCAATCAGGATGTAATGCTACAGCCAAGACCGACTCCACCGCTTGGGTACGCTGGATGGAATAGTCTGGCTGTCTCGGACTCTGGGCACTGGCACTGACTGGGCAGACGGAGTACAAATTCTCGGCAGAACAGGCGCCCTTTTATCCAGGCAGCACAATGCATGACATGTATGGCCTTATGCACCAAACTCGTAGCATAAACCATTTACAACTGGGTACTCCGGAGGCTCCGGAGCAGATATCTGGCACATAGAAATCGAGTGGAGTAGACATTAGTATAATATAAATAGAAAAGTGCATAATTAAGTACATATCATGAATCAGGTCGTTAGTTAATAAGAAGCCCATCCGCCCATTTCCGCCGGTTTTCTAACACTCTGGATCTATGTTGGTTTTTGCCTGAAGAAATGCAAAACGAAGAATGAAGAGATGGAAAAGTCTGTAGATGACAACCCTAAATGGCAGCCACCATAACATCCTTCTTCTCTCCATTATTCGCCGTCTTGACGCTCTTCCACTCCATCAACAAGCTGACCACAAACGCGACCAGCACCAGCGCCAAACTGACACGATATGAAGCCCGCAATCCATCCATATAGGCCTTGATCACGTTCATGAGCTGATCCAACTGGCCCAATTTCATCAGCACGGGTCTCATCTCCGTGGCGCCCGCCTTGACAATCGCCGCCGGGTCAACAGTGGGGGCATACTTGGCCAACCCGGAGATCAGGCCGTTCTGGAAAACCGACTGCGCCACCGCGATGAACAGCGCGCCGCCTAGTGTCTGGAAGAACATGACCGCCGCCGTGCCGATGGGGATATCCTCTGCCGGCAGGACGGTCTGGACGGCCGTCATGGGAATCTGGAAGCCGGCGCCAACACCTGCGCCCAGGACGATCTGGTAGCCGATCCACTTGCCCGTGGAGATGTCGATCTCGTACATGGTGATGAGACCGGCCCCGATGGCGGCGATGGCAGTGCTACCGATCAGGAACGGCGTGTAGTAGCCCGCGACGGTGACTGCGCCACCCATGACAACCGAGCTCACGACGGTGGCTAGCATCAGGGGCAGGAGTTGGATGCCGGACTTCATGGCGGAGGAATCCTTGACGCTCTGGAAGAAGATGGGGAGGTAGTAGACGAGGACGAAGAAGGCACCGCCGAAGAACAGAGCATAGAGCGTGGCGGCGAGGACGGAGCGGTTCTTGAACATGCGTGGTGGCAGGGTGGCCTTGTCGGCCATCTTGACCTGCGAGAATGCAAAGAGGATAGCCATGAGGCCGAAGCCGACGAACAGGCCGATGATCCGCGAGTTGTTCCAGGGGTACTTGTTTCCTCCCCATTGCAAGGCGAGCAAGAGGCAGATGATGGCGGGGATGAGTAGAGCGGCGCCGATGAGGTCCAGCTGCCGGATCCGTTCGAGGATGGGAGTGCCGGAGAACTCGTTCTTGTCGGGGAGTCGGAGAACAAACAGGATGACGGCGAGCGAGACACCTCCAATGGGAAGACTGCAGCGGTCAGTATTTTGTGACAGGGTGGAAAGGGTATGCGGCGTCCACTCACTTGATATAGAAGCACCAGCGCCATGAAACACCATCGGTGAACGCACCGCCGAGCAAAGGTCCGGCAATCGAGGCAATACCCCAGACCATGCCAAACATACCGAAAACAAGAGGTCGCTTAGGCAAAGGCACTATTCAAGAGTCAGATTGGCGTCTTTCCCAGAAAATACGCAGAATGACCTACCAGTCACTGAGATGATGACCATGGCTCCGGAGAAGATACCCGCAACACCGATACCCGCAATAGCTCGGCCAACGATCAAGACGGTACTCGACGGTGCAACAGCGCAGATGAGCGATCCGATTTCGAAGATGAGGACGGCTATCAAGAAGGCCCATTTGACCTATGCAGGTTCACCCATTAGCAACGACCCAGCAGTCAGCACATGCAGCACGGGAGGAAACCAACACTAAAGATCTTATAGATGCGGCCGTATGACGGTTGCAGCGCAGTCGACGTGAGGAAGTAGGCACTGCCATACCAGGCAATGTCTTCAATACTCTTGAACTGATCGGTGATCTTGGGGATGGCGACTCCGATAATGGTCTGGTCGAGGGCTACCAGGAAGACAGCGAGATACAGACCGAGGATGATGACGACGACCTTGGAGAGTGGAGGGTATTCGATCTCAGGTTGTTCTTCGGTTTCTTTGACGTCCAGTTTTTCCTTCGGGACGTTCTCGATGTCGACGTCCGTGACGCTGGACGCTGACGCTGTCATTTTGATTCGTCTGTTTGCTGAGATATGTATGCCGGGATGTGATGAGCAAGATAAGATGTACCCGCGCAAGGTGATCCCTTCAAGCGAAAGAAAGAAGAAGGATGCCAGAAGTTCTGTGTGATGCTCACCTCAATTGAGAAAGTTGAGAAACTGACTGCACAAGGACAGCTCTTGAGATATTATATAAGAATTTTCTCGATGTCTCCTCGAGATGGACTACTCCGTAATTACGGGCTGGATCGGGGGACGGAGGAATCGGTTTACCCAGGTCACAGGAATTTTTTTCTAGGAGGCTCACGCCGTCCATGACCATAACGTTAATCTCCTATACGAAGAAATGAGCCACTTCTGGACCGTGTTTACCCTAACAGGAAACTTCTGACATCGGACATCGGTCGCAGAAAAGGCCGATTACGTTCTGCATTAGCAAATTTTCCGGTCCTGGGTACTCTGAGTCTAGGACTTTCCTGGCGGAAGCCCCAAATACGAGGATGAACCTGGAAAATAAGGAGCCAATGATCGGGTCGGCCAGACTCGATGTCAGATCGATGACAAATGAGGCTTTGCGCCGTGAGTCATCCCTGGGAATTATTATTTCATTGACCTCTTCGCTGGCAGATTGTCTTGAAATCTGTATTTCAAAGCAAATAACTAAGTTGAAATTGATTCATGGAATGAGTGACTTGAGTAAGTGGTACTCTTTGTTGTTCAACTTCAGGAGAGGGAAGACGGAGATTCTGGAACCATCCGGTACGTTAGAGTAAGCAGTCTACGGAGTGCACTGCTGGTTTCAGGTTCCACTGCAGTTGCAAGTCATAATGATGTGGCTATGCTGAAGCCTAATTGGTCAACACAGCAGTATCCTTTGTGCCATCAGATTTAGGCGACAATTCATGAGTCATCAGCCACTATCAAAAAAGGGAACATATGCAGCTTTTAGCTTCCAAGCCTTTAGGTATCCCACGGTAACTGGGTACCACTAGACGACCTAGTATGATTCAGCCGTGCTAGAAAAATCCACCAGCACAGTCCAAGCTTGTTTACCCATAGGGCGGAGTCACCGGACTTAAGACATAACTACGACTCGCCGGTAACGAGCTGAATATGACCGCAATGGCTGGTCATGCTTGAAACACCCGCCAAGATCCTTGGGTTCGGAAGGGTGCGATGAGTCGGTCCGCCGGAATGTCAGCCATCCAGACTGGCTTGACGGCTTGACGCGATTCCGCGAGGAGCTAACCCCATCGGAAAAAAGAGGCGAAAGCACGACATCGGGCCAAGGTCAAGTGATATGACACGTCAAGTCGGGAGTATAAGGATATTACGTTGTACATGGTTACATCAACTCGACGAAAGAAAACAAGAGAACAAGAGAACAAATTGGCTGGCTTAACTCTATCCATGCTTCATATATCTAAGTCTTCTGTCGTGTGCTTTTTTCTCATGAATCATAATCTGATAGGGCGACAGTCACGCGAGCCTTCAGCTTCAGTTCAGCCGCTCCATGTAGGTGTCAGTGCCCAAATGATTAGGTAGGTTGTGAAAAACAATACCACCAAGACAACATTCTACAGCATAAAATGTAACAGAGAAGATATAACAAGTTTCACAAGAAAAGAGAATCATGTATCGGATGTATTGCTTCACCGTTTCATGGCCATTGTCATCAGGCTTTATATGCGAGAGTCGTACTCATTTAATATCGAAAGGGTAAAAGACTTTTCTTCACTGCTGCTTCTCCTCGCCCTCAGCAGGGGCCGCCTCGCCTTCTGCGGGAGCATCCTTCATCTCCTCATCAGGCTTGGTCTCCTCCGCCTTCTTGGCCTCTTCCTCAGCCTTGCGCTTGGCCTCCTCTTCGGCGCGCTTCTTGGCCGCCTCTTCCTCCTGGGCCTTCAGGATAGCCTGGCGCTCGGCGTCGATCTTCTCCTTGTACCGCTGGACGATGGGGCCAGCGATGAAGCGGATCTCATCCAGCTTGGCCACGTAGACGGACTTGGTAGTGTCCTCGCCCTCCTCGTAGAGCCAGTCCTGTGTAGAGCGTCAGCTTTGAGTTCCTTGCTTGAATGAAATAATCGGGAACATTGTACTCACCTCCATATCGGTCAGCTTGGCACGCAGCTTGTCCTTCTCCTCCTCGTTGGCAAACTCGGCATAGACGCCGTCGATCTTGTCACGGAGCTCGTAGATGGTCGACTCCAGCTCGTTCTTCTTCTCGTCGGTCTCGGCGATCAACTTGTCCTCCATGTACATAGCATTCTCACGCTCGATCCAGGTCTCCTTGACCGTCTGGTCAACGCCGTTGGTGCCGGTGGAGATTGGCAGGTCACCCTTGCGAACCTGCTTCTTGACCTTGCGCGTCTTCTTGGGCTGCTCGCCCTCGGGAGCATCAGTGTCCATCTTGTCCTCGTCAACGGGCTCCTCAACCTCCACATCCTCAACGTAGTAACCAGACTCGACGTTCAGGATACCGTGCAGGTTCAGTCTAGCCTTGAGCTTGCAGATCATAAAGTCGTCGTTGGCATCAGCCTTGACACCCTTGACGGAGAAGCGGCCAATCCAAGGGTTGATCTTGCCAGGAAGCATGTCGGGCTTAGCATAGCGAGCCTCCAAATCGAAAGGCTGCTTGCGGTAGAATGTGAGGATCTTGGTCGAAGGCATGACGTTGCCACGGTTGAAGACAGTGAGGCTGGTGTCCTCGTCGGGGATGTCGGCCGACTGCTCCCAGGTGAACTCAATGGGGTAGTTGACAATGTCGTGCACGGAGAAGTCACGGACACGGAAGACGGGGGAGAGGATGGCACAGCTGAAGGCGCAACCACGAGCAATGGCCTCGTCCTGGTTAAGGGTGAAGGACAAGGTCTTGCCGAAATACTTGGCGATGGCATCCTTGATAGCAGGGACACGGGTGCAGCCACCGACCATCTCAATCGAGTCAATGTCCTCGGGCTTAAGCTTTGCCTCAGCAAGAACCTCCTCAATGGGAGCGGTGACACGGTCAAGCAGAGGCTTGACCATGGTTTCGAGCTCCTCGCGCTTGACGATGGAACGGACATCAACGTCTTCCATGAGAGACTCGATGCTCATAGGGGCAGCAGGGTTGGCGGAGAGAACCTTCTTCATCTTCTCGGCTGCGGCAAGGGTACGGGCATACGCCTTGGGGTTGGAACGGACGTCAATCTTGAACTTCTCCTTGAATTCATCGGCAAAGTGCTCGGTGAGGGCTCTGTCGAAATCACGACCACCAAAGTGACGATCGTAGGCGGTAGCCTTGACGTTGAGTTCACCCTTTCTGAACTCAACAATGGAGGCAGTGTAGTCGCTGTGGCCGATATCGACGAACATCACTCTGCGGGGCTTCTCCTCGGGACCGGGGAGGTCAAGCTTGGTGATACCGTAGCCGAGGGCGGTAGCAGTGGTGTCATTGATGAGTCTCAGAACCTTGAGACCGGCAATCTCACCGGCGTCGATCATGGCGCGGCGCTGAGCATCTGTGAACCAAGCGGGAACACTGATTGTGACGTCGGAGACAGGGAGCTTCAGCTCCTTGGATGTGATGTCTCTGATCTTGGTCAGGTACATGGCAGCCAGCTGCGTCGCCGAGAACTTCTCCTTCTTGCCCAGGTAGCTCACTTCAACACCAGCCTGACCGTTTACATCACAGATAGTCGCAGAGGTGTACCTCTGCTCAACCTCCACATCGGGGTCGTTGAATGAACGGCCGATGAGACGTTTGAGATTGCCGACCGTATTCTTCAGGTTGGACATTTCTTGTGTCTTTGCGCCCTCGCCAATGTTTCTGCTTCTGGCGCCGAATCCGACCAGAGTCCTACATTGAAAATATAGTCAGCACCGCGATATGAGGGCAGACATCTGATGGGAAAGTTTGCACATACGGAGTAGATCTGTTGGAGACTTCATTGGTAATCTGTGGATAGACAAAAGCGTTAGCGCGAGCTGTTCCAGCAATTGATTCAAAATGAACAAATGCAGCTGAGGGGCATATACGCACAATATCAATACCCTTGTTCCGTGCAACACCGACCTTGGTGCTCTGGGCACCGAAATCGATACCGACGACACTCATTGTGTGGATAAATTAGGCGATGAATATGAATCGGACCGTAAGAAAGGGGGGGATGGTGCGGGGAGGTGTTGGGGGGAGGATGTTGTCTATATTGAGGTTGGAGGGAAACGTTGGAAGATCCTAAGCAAGAAAAGAGCGAAGAGGGGAGAATTTGCAATAGCGCCACTTGCTATCAGGGCGCGGTGATAAGCGGATGAGCTGTGGCTAGGGTCAAACGTGGGTTCTTCTGTGTCGTCAAGCGGTCAGTCAGAATTTTTTTCCTTCCTGACAATTTTGGGCACGTACGATCTGCAGTAAGCTGAGGATTCTATAGTCTCAATGGGCACACGATCATCAATCTCATAAGTTTTCTTATACTGCTCTACCTCCCAGAATCTGACTCAACCTGGGGCAATTACTCTTAGTTATGCCTATTCCTGAAGCCCAAGCTTTTGTCCCTTGTGCTGCCTGTCGAACCTTCTGGTTCATACTCGAAACTTCCCGCGTCACACCGCCTAGAGGGGGCTTCCCGGCAGTATTCTCCCTTGACTCACCGCTTTTGGCGGGGTTCCGCCGCCTTATCGATTACCTTAAATTAGTAGTCACCTGACGAATCACCATCGATTGACTAACAGTAAACAAAGAAGTGGGCTGGGCAAGGGGCAAACTGTTATTAACCGTCAGGTAATTGATCTTGGCAGCGATAATTGCATGACTTGTCCATGGCCTTTGGACGGCTCCAGCCAGGCTGTCATCGGGAAAATTGCCATGAAGGAAACACCCGTGCATGGCATTATGTCAGGAGTCGTTCCGCCTCCCTCCTATTATGACTGGGTCAAGGTGCCCAAGCGTGCCCTGACGATAGTGAAGAAGCCTTGGGACACAGTCAACAAGAAGCGAACGTCACTCCCCGCGATTGGAGGCTGTCTACTGTCTAGCTCTACGCACAGCGCAGTGGTGTTCGATCTGTTTGCTCAGCTCGAGATAACCCACTTACCACATAGCTCCCGACTGCCGATCATCCTAGGTTTGAGCAGAGTACGCCCAATCTCCTTCAAGACCGCGGATGCACCGAATCCAGGGCATAAATACTGGCATCAGCATGCTAAATGTAAGTCCATCTACCGTTTCAGGCAGCGGAGCGGGTAACGAAGGCCAGATATCTGCGGTTTTTCTCCAGCAGGAAATCAGCGCGGTGAAAGGCTTGTCGTCCAAAATCTCGCCAGAAGGAACTGGGTCTACTATGATCTCTTGGACTCCTTCGTATCTTTGAATAGTTATTCGTATTTGTACTCGAGGCCGTAATAATGTCTGAATGTTGCAATTAGCGAGGGGAGGCAGAGCTTGCAAATGACCTCAGAGTCCCCGGAAAGCGCCCCTGCTTCAGTTACGCTTACTCTGGAAGGTCATCTCTGGCTAGTGGTTGGTAGGACTAATCTTCTTCTTCTCGACAAGTTATATACTCTTTAACCAAGCAAACAAGGCAAATAAGTTTAGTCTAAAGAGAGTGTGCTACTTCTTGTTACCAGAGCAACGTACATAAGGGTGGATGACAGAGCATGAGGTACAAAATGTGTTTCTCGAAGCAGCTCCAAATTTAAGAGGATAAGGAAGCGACAGAATTGTTCCGCAAGGGTTGACCGAATCTCTTGAAAACCGTAATGGTAGTCTCCACCGTGGAGCTTCTCAACTGACTATCAACGTGCATGGACCCGCTTCCTCTAGGACATCTGAGCTTGGACCCAGATGCCTTACGACGAGTGGGAGTACCCTAAACCATACTCTCATGATATTTCTGTGCTTTGACAGGCCGTGGAATCCCTGGAAGCTTACGGCGGGGTCGCTGTACCTCTGGGGTGTTTCTTTCCGTTGGACCTCTGGTTGAAGCATTGATAGGAGCAAACCGTGTCTCTTGTTCGTGTGGCGCTGGCAAATGAAGTGGGTATATATCCTCTCCGGATGACGACTCCGTGGCCTGTGATGAATGCGGCAGGATATGAGCTGATGGTGACAGTATCTGAGACTTGTTTACCATCTCAAAAACATCTTCTTGTGAAGAGCATGAATCACTGGCCATGACTCCGTTAGAACAAGTCCTCTGCATCTGGTGCAGACTCGACGTGTCCCCTGTTTCGAAATAGGAGTTCATATTGTCATTATCACCGGTCAGCTCTTCAACCTTAAGGGGAAGGTGGATCGAGCTCAGCGAGTCCGAGGTTATGATTGAGTCGGAGGACGGATATGTATGGATACCTATCCGAGGCACACCGGGAAGAGGCGTCATCAGCTCGGTAAGGGCAGCGTTGGAGTCGTTCAAGTTCGCGTAGTAACCGTCAGGGAGCTCTGGTGCAGAGAAGCGCCCTTCGATCTGTTCTGAGGGATGGATTGGAACGCTCTTCTCATCCCCTCTGGAACGGAAAGTGGCCAGATCGACATTGAGCTCATCGCCTTGAGCTCTAGCCAGTTCGATAGCCTCCTCAGGCGAAGTGTGCTCATCGGCGGTGGCGGCATCGGCTCTCGGTCCTCCCCATGTACGCTGGCCCGCAGTGAGGATTCCATACACCATATACAGCCAGTTGAAGAAGGGATTTAGGATAAACATCAGCGGGAAAAGCCAAGCCTTGTAGCGCTTGAGCTTCGCACCCAAGTAGAACATGAGGACGTAGTTGAGTCCCAGCGATATGGCAATAAACCCCACGGGCAGGTCATTGATGCTGCTCGACGTTGTTATAAGTGAGAGCGCGATGATGAAAAACAGCAGTGCGGTTGTTCGGATTGTGTTTTGCATAAAACGGACCAGGCAGAGCAGTGGGTAGCGCTTCCAAAGCCGCACATCAGTCAGCATACACACTTCGTTGGTTATGAAACCCAGAAACCAGCGCCGACGCTGCTTTAAAAGACTACTGAATGTCTGCACTGCCTCGGTCTTGCAAAAGGCGCCAGCGCACATCTGTATTTGATAACGTTTCCGAGCGCCTACCATGAACAGGTGCGTGAGCCAGCGATCTTCTCCAAGATGACACTTCCCATAGTCAAAAAAGTCCTCGCATTGCTCCGCTTTGTCCGCGAAGTAGTACTTGGCCATTTTACGAAAGGCAGAGAACCGGAGCATCGTCAGAGCCCCGGGGAGGCAAGTCACAGCGCCGCAGCTAGATTCCACAGAGCGCTCGAAAAGTTGCCCATGGACATACTCCATGTCCTGCAGAAGCGTGAGGAGCGAGCCTCGATCTGTGGTCGACGTAATGACACCCGTCATTGCTAACATGTCGTGTTTGCTCCCTGGCTTCAACTCCATATCGTACATGAAGTTTTGCAGACATACACGGTCAAGGATGCAGTCGGAGTCAATGAATAACACGAAAAGATTGTCATGACGCTCCAGATAATCCGCATATACCATATCGATCAGTCTGAACGTTTGCTTCTGGCAATGTCGTTTTCCCCCATGTTTGAATCGAGACACTGTAATTCTGGCGCCCTTGTATGTCACGTCTATGCTTTGCGGATAGCTCTCCAGCGTGATTGGAATTCCAAGGTGGTCAATCACCCGAAGATAGGATTCATCAATGAGGCAGCCATCGTAAGAGAGGAACACATGGATACAGTTAGCTGGATAATCGCAATCAACCACAGAATCGATTGCCCTTATTAACGTTTCAGGGGCCTCCTTATAGACTGGCATAACAACAACCGTTTTTGGAGCGGTTCGGTCATCCAAAACCTGCTTGATACGCTTGGTCCTGCCCGGTGAATGTGTCACCAGTCTGTAGACGCACAAAAGCCAAGGAATTATAAGCAGCGCGGAAAACATCCCGAATGCGAACCATTGGAGTATAAGTACCATCTGAGCGGGGAAACGTCGTCTTAAATGAGCTGGGAGGGGGAGGGTCACGATCATGACAGGCAGAAAGATTCCCCTGGGTGCCGAATTAGCATGCATAATATATTCGAGATGGCTCGTCATATTGAAGCTCACCTCAGTAATGTGAAGAGGACGATCATGGTAACCGCGAGGAATCTGATGCTCCAGTGATCCGCTTTTTGATAGACCTTGGCAAGGCAGTATAAGAACGCAGCGATCCAGAGGAACCATTCCAAGAATGCTGCCAGTACCAGTGGCGAGACGATCGTAAGATATATTATCTAGGCGTCTTGTAAGATCAAATCCAGTGCATTCAACTGGTGAACCAACTCACATCTGTGATCGACCACGGGTTCGGAGAAACCGAACTGCTACTTTCAGCCATCGCTGGATGCTGTATGTAGGTCTTCCTTCCAAATTCCAGTGACAGCGTTGAAGGATGCAATAAAGTTGAGACGTTCGACTGAAGCTTCGGTAAGCAACTACTTGCCGCTGGCTTGCTTGATCAACTGGGGCCTAGCTGAGCATCGATTAACGGGTCTATTGGCAGACCTTCAGTTCGATGCCAGGACTAGTCACCTGCTCACGTCCAGAGGTGCTTGCAGAACGGATAGAGCAAGTCCGGGCCGCCAGATGATCTGCTCAAGCTGACAAGAAATCACAGGGAACCGATCAGAGCAGTTGCAAATTGGAGAGACGTCAAACAACGGGGCAATCGCTACTCTTCAAACCGCTGGAGTTTAATCCAAAATCGAGCAAAGTAATGATGTATTCTGAATTAGACACACAAGAGTCATAAAGTTTCTCAGCACTAAAGACACTCAGCGTCGTTTGTGGCAACAGACTCCCATAATCCAGTATGGAAGGCACGCTCAAACGAGGCACCCTGACTTCGTGATAGGGCGTCCATGCTGGGCCTGGACCAGCGGGCGCAAAGCAGAAAAGGCAATAGCACTGTTCGTATACATGATCCAGTCCCCTTGACATCCGAGAGCATAATTTAGCCCTCCTTGCCCTAGTGGATTGTCGATAATAATGAGTTTGGAGTCGAGATGCCCTCCGGAACTTACTCTACGCATATCGAATCTCCCAAAAGGGTTAGTCTTTCTGCCTCGTAATTGAGGTGTCTATGGAGTATCATCCTCGTATCAGGACTATGAGCCGCATGCGCCACAGCCCTCGATTCTCCATGTGGCTGAAGCTCCGCAGTGTTCAGAAAATTTCCCCCCGCCGTGCATTATTATTCGCCTTTAAGATTTTCTTTCTTCTAACCAGAGGAAAGTCCGATTCTCACTGTGTGCAGAAGCGTCTTCTTGAACTTTCTTCTACTACTGCATATTTTTTTTTCTCTAGACTACAAGGCTTTTTAATTGGAGGTAAGACTACTATGTTGTGCATCGCTTATGCTTCGCGCGACTCGCGCGGAGTCGTATCGAATTTGGACTACGCGGAGTTGACTCACATTTATCTATTGTCACCTTCTGTTCGATAACTTTGAAATCATTTGACCGTCTTTTGTTTTGAATCCGGAGGTCGAGAATAATTCGTTTGTGTGCTGACCTAGTCTGATCGAGTACAGCACCTGCGCGGCCCTTTTCTCCCATTCTCTCTTTCCGCTTATACGGTGTTGAAGCACTCGGAATAAATTTGCAGCCATGGCCGACGAGCAGAAGGTTACCCCCGCGGCCACCAACGCGAATGCTGAGGCCGAGAAGGATGTTCAGAACGTTTTGGCAGAGCTGAAGGACGAAACTGCCGGGGAAGCTGCCAAGCCTTCCGAGCAGCCCGCAGAAGAGAAGAAGGGTGAAGCTCCCGCAGAAGATGCAGAGGAGGCTCGCATTGTAGCCGCCGCTGCGAAGCTCGGCGAACAGTCGGCGAAAGCTGAGGAGCAGAAGGAGGGCAACACCGAGGAGCGCGATACGCGGGGCCGTGGAAACCGTCGCAACAACGTCAAGTTTGATCCCTCCACGCTGGAGGTCACAGACAACCACGATGAGATCCGCAAGCAGGTCGAATTCTACTTCTGTGACTCAAACCTTCCCATGGACAAGTTCCTTCTTTCCAAGGTGGGCGGAAGCAGCAACCGCCCCGTTCCCCTCGAACTTCTTCATTCTTTCAAGCGCATGCGTCGCTTCCAGCCCTTCAGCGCCATTGTTGAGGCTCTGAAATCCTCTGAGACTCTCGAGCTGACCGATAACGACACTTGCGTGCGCCGCAAGGTGCCTCTTCCTGAATCTGTGACCGAGAACCCCGACCCCAGCGTGGCCAAGGTTTTCGAAGACCAGGCCATGAGCCGTAGCATCTACGCCAAGGGCTTCGGAGAGGAAACTCCTACGACCCAGATCGACATTGAAGCCTTCTTCGCTCCCTACGGACCAGTCAACGCAATTCGTCTCCGCCGCACACACGATCGGATCTTCAAGGGAAGCGTTTTTGTTGAGTTCGCGACTGAGGAGAAGCAGAAGGAATTCCTTGCTCTGGATCCTAAGCCCCAGTGGAAGGGGCAGGATCTGCTCATCAAGAGTAAGAAAGATTACTGTGAGGAGAAGGTTCGGGACATCGAAGCTGGCCGCATCAAGCCCAGCCGTGGCCGTGGTCGTGGTGGTTTCCGTGGACGCGGCCGTGGAGGACCCCGCGGTGGTGACAAGCGCGACTGGCGCGAGCGTCGGGCAGAAGATCAGAAGAACGGCTTCGGCAAGCCTCAGGGCGAGCAGCGCCGTGAGGTCCAGAAGGATGCTCGGTATGTTGTAGCCTCTTTCCCCTTGTCTTGCAGCATTTGACTAATCCGCTTATAGTGGCGTTCCCGTCGTGCAGAGCTCCGCCGATGATGCTACAGCTGGCCAGAAGCGGACCCGCGAGGACGAGGCCGCTGCCAACGGCGAGCACCCTGCCAAGAAGGTCGATGCCAAGGAGTAATGGCTTTGCTCTCTTCTGCTCAAGTTTCCCCGACTGGTCTCACCCTTCCTTCATCACGGAGCTAATGGTTTATTCCCATTTGTTATGGTACAACAAAAGCACTTGCGTCTTTTGCTGCTGGTTTCTTAATGGCGTTGTATATCATTTGTTGTCATCATTGATACTTGGAAGTTATTCTTTGCAGGATCTAGCAAATGGTCATGATAGAATTTTGGCTCTTCAGCCTCCACCCACCGCACTTGCACTTATACTCTCGTAAATCAATTCTCGAACTCCAAGTCATACGCCAGCGTATCGTCACACAACTCCTCTCTCAGCTTCGACACCCTACAGCCCCGAATTAGCCAATTCAAACACGCCTTTCACAAGGGAGGCGGAAACAAACTCAAGGTGGACCGGATGCGTAGCGTAAGAAGCCACAGCGTCGGGCGACTCCATCACAGCCACAATCCCCATATCAAACCCCTTGGCACGGGGAACACTGATAGGCAACGGCTGCCCGGCCTTCAGCGAAACCAAACCGGGGATTCTACCCACCATGCTCTCCGCAACAGTGACCCAGTTGGCGAGCTGGGCCTGCGTGACGCCTGGCTTGAGGCGGAAGAGAACTGCCACTGGTCAATCAGCCGCTTTGGTGGCAGCAGGGTAGCAGGGTACGCACCGATGTGGTAGACTGGCATTTCCTCGGTTTAGACTTCTCTCTATCGATTTATCGATTTATCTATTACTTGATTAGTCGACCAGTTGCGGCCCTGCAGGAGCAGCGGGCTCTTATATAGATGGGACGGAATGTTTCTTAGGTATGCTTCTCGGACCGGGGAGGGGTCGCGGAATCGGGTTATCGCCGATTGGTGGAATCATTTGATTTTGGACGGCTTTGAATGATCTTCCGTAGATGAAACGGGCAATTGGTCTGTTGCAGCCATCTTGCTTGCAGCGTTAACTCTGAAACTAGGCTGTGAGCCTCCTTGTGGTGAAGGATTCCCGGGTCGACCGTGGCTGCCAGAATTGGTGGACAAGTGAGCATTTAGTACAAATGGCCTGATAGAGCAATCTCACTGTCAAATGACTACAAGGGAGTTTCATGTTAAAGAGCCTGGGAGTCAAGTCTACCGTTATGAAGGATATCTTATGAAGAAGAGATGCATGTAATTCTTCCGTTCAAGGCGTGTGGTATACCCTATTATTGATCAATGCTTTATCCAATCGCTAAATACAGTAAGCCTTCCCTCAGAAGGTTTATTTCTTCTTCTTCGTCTTATCCACCACATCAATCCACTGCGTCTTGACACCACGTCGGAGCAGCGCTGTTTCCACAGCCTTCCTTTGGTCACCTTGAATAAGGACCTCCATCACGCCTTTGGTGGCTCCAGTGGCCTGGGCAACGCTGGTACTACTAGCGCATTTCTTCTGCAGTTCTTCAGCCAGCAGACTAGGGACTATACCGAAGATCTCCAAATTCGAAACTTTGGTGACAGTTTTCGAACCCGTCCGCTTTTCGAGAACGAGGTTGACCTTGGGAGTTGCACCTGCTTTCGGTTTCACATCGGATGGGGCCTGGCCCTGCCTGAGGATTACATAGTGTGGAGTTAGAAACGCCGAGTCTTCCACGATCCGCTTCAAGAGGCCATCTCGGGTCGTCATGCCACGTGCAATGGTGGTCTTGTCCTCGGCTGATGAAGATGTGAAGATTGTGTTTGCAAGGAAAGGATTGAGCGAGATGATCCGGCGGTTCTCACTGGAGACAATAGGCGGGTTTTGAGACTGAATGTATTCGTCCAAACGGTTGGACACTTCAGAATACTTGTAGTAGTTCCTGGGGTCGCCGCTCGAAAGAGCTGGGAAGATTGTCGGGGTAAGCTTTCCCGTTGGCCGATAAAGAGTCTGAACGGTTATTGTCTGTCCGACAGAAGGGTCTCCCTCCGAAGTTGCAGGCGTCTTGTTTCCGGGGACGGGCTTGCCCGCATTCTCAACGGCGTTCTTTGATGGCAGTTTGTAAGGAACAAATTGCTCGACGCGGCGGTCGTTGAAATCCACATCGAGGATGACAGTTTCTTGTCCGCTGCGGTCTTTAGATTTGACAAGACGCTGTTTATCAAGATATTTGATGAACTTTTTGACATTCTTCCAGCTTGTCTTCTTGATCTGATAGTATTGAGCCTGCTGAGGAGAGTAGATTGGGAGGTAAGGAGTAAGCATGTTCGAGACAAGCGCGGATGGTTGCACGGGAAGGGACAGGCCATGGTTCGGTGCGCTGGGGTTGTCCTGTTTCAGTTTGTACAGAGAATACAGGAAGGCTTTCTCAAAAGCCTCGTCGATCTCTGCAGGTTGGTCAGTTTCCGAACGAGATACCGAGAGAGAAATAATGAGCGCCGACCTTTTGTAGAAGGTTCTTTCGCTTCCTCAACGGGAGCTCCCTCTTCATGCTGCTGCTCGGCAGAGTCGACTTGAGGCACCTCCTCCGCAGGTTGCGTCTGCTGATCTTTGTCCAAGGAAAGCTCATTGACTCGCTCCTCAATTTCCGCGACGTCTTCCTCGCCCGCTTCCAAATCCCACCCAGCCAGATATTCAGGAGCAGGCTGTCCAGGACGAGAAGACGAGCTCCAGGCCCACAGCTCATCACCTTCCCAGTGTACGCCTCGGACGGCATGTCCTTTCGTGCCCTGAACCTCCCCAAGTCCCGCAATATCGATTTCGCAGACACCCACAAATAACGGGACAGTGTGTCGGTCCAAACCAGCCACAGCGACAACAGCTCCTTTGACCGCGCGCCCAGGAAAAGGAGGTTCATCAGCGAGGCCGGGGGTCATCAAGTCTGCGCCGCCACGGAGCTTCTGCATGACCATTTCCGGTGTGTGAAGCAAGGGCACTAGGTTGGGATTGTGCCATAATGTGTAAACCGTGGGATAGAATCGTCCATCGGCTCCGGGCCCATGTTCCACCTTGAACCATAAAATGCGTTCCTCGCCCTCGGGATGTGTTCCTACGTAGACTGTGCCTTGGACTTCTCGGAGCTGGGGCCCTGCAGTGGTGGTGAAGCGAGCAGAAAGCGAGTTTTCCGGAAGAAGGGAGTTTCGGATCGCTGTGATGTTGGGCGGCGTTTGGTTCGACGTGGTCGGAGTATTGGAGTCATCCTCGGCTGGTGCAGCTGACGGGATACTGATATTGTAGTCGCTGATGATCTGGTCGGCGATCTTGCGGCGGTCCGAGGATCGCAAGGGCGCAAGGTTCTTGATCTATAGTTTGAGAGTAAGTATGAAGTTGTCATTCTACGACTCGAACAGACTGCCAGCGAGGGGAGAAATGCGGGGGAGGGGCATAACGTACTGTCGGCTTTTTCTTGAACATGTTGATGTGCGCCGGGGCCCAGAAATTTGATATGAGTCTGTCCCAAGCTGCTTGATATTGATAAATACAGCCTGCTCAAAATAGGGCTCGTGGAAGAAGGGTACAAAAGACGCTGGAACAAAAGGGAAATGTTGAGGTCAGTCGGGTTTTGTCCGCAACAACAATAGGCCGCTTTTTCCCCCGCTTCTGAGGTCAATCTTGTCTTGTTTCTCTACGCACTGGTCCAGGCATACGGTACTTGGTGGTATACTCGTCTTCATTACGGAGTGACGTGTGCATATAAGTAGGGCGAAGGGCTTTGCACAAATTCCTTGCAGACGGTGCTGCTGCCGTCTCTTTGCAAAATTTTCCAAACCAGCACTTTCAACTCAAGGATCAAGAATTCAAGATCATTAAATGGTTGCCGTTCACGCCTATTGCACTGGAGCATGCTAGCATTTAACGTAGCCCCGGGATCCTGGTTAACTGTTGATGGAGACAGAGGTGTACTATCTAAAATGTGGCCTAGAACGAAGACGGGGAATAGCAAGACAGATGCAACTTCTCTGTTTGCTACTCCATGCTTGACGCAATTGTCTTGCCTGCTTTTTCTGTGGAAGATGATAAATATCTGAAATAGCCTACAGTGAAATTAATCATTCAAAGGGACAGTTAAGGCCGTTGGCTGAATAACGGGTTAGAAACATCAATGTTCAGAGCTTGTAACCCGAGTAGATTCACTTTACAAGCATTTTACTTTTATTGATACAGATGTAAAACAAGGGCAAAGAATGATCAGCGTAGAGCAAGAGCTCCAATAGTTATGGTGCTTCTAAAGTACAAAAAGGATGCCCGATCCATATATGTATGTTTGAAAAAGAAAACTCGTCAGAGGTGCGATGCACAAAAGTTACAAGTGCAGGAAAGGGCTTGTCGATTCGTTCGAAGTGCTTTGATCTAGGCAGAGAGATCACGAGCGTGCACCTTCTCGGTAACCAGCCAAGAGAAAGTCTCCTTGAGGACCTTCAGGAACTCCTCGGCGCTGAGAGAGTTGAAGTACTCGGTGAGGCTGCTGCCGCTGGGAAGAGTGCCGCTGGAGCTGGAGCTGGAGCCGGAGCTGGAGCTGCCGGCAGTTGAGCTAGGGGTGGCGGTAGGAGCCTGGACGTAGCTCTGCTGGGCGGGAGTGCTGGTGACGGTGACAGCCTCGGTGGTAGTAGAGGGCTGGTAAACAGTGGCAGAGCTAGTCTGGACTGCAGTAGAGGTCTGGGTGATGGTGGCAGAAGGAGCAGCGGTGCCAGACGAGGCGGAACCACCATTGCTGGAGCTGCCAGAGGAAGCGCCAGAGTAGAGAGCGGGACCAGGAATGTCATAGGAGCTCAGGCTCTGGTAGATATTGACAAGGATGCCGGCGTCAGTGTTTTTGTAGAGCGCAGTGCCGAGGGTACCGGAAGGCTTGTCGCTGCCACCACCGGTGACCTTAAGGTTGATGCACTGAGGGTAGTTCTGGGCACCGTTCTGGTTTCCAGCGGAGTGGAGGGCAATGATTTCGTGACGCATGACATAGTTACCAGCGGCGATGGAGCTGGGAACAGTCACAGTCCAGCTGTTGTTGTTGGCGATTAGGTTGTCGGAGGCCCAGGTGCCAGGAACATTAGAGTCACTGATCAGACCGCTCTCATCAACCTTGAAGAATTCCAGACTGGTCTTATCAACCGAGGCGCAGTCACCATTGCAGTTGGCCATGTAGGTAATGACCTGTACTAAGTTAATACCCTAACCAATTGTTCCATGGATGTCTTACGAAGACATACCGGTCCGTGGTGAGATTCAGGCCACTCAGTCCATTGGAATTCAACCTTTCCACCGGCCTTGATCTCGGCAGAGATGGCACCATTCTTAGCACTCTTGTGGCAGATGATGTCGCCGCTAGAGTAGCTGCTGCCGTCGACGAAACCCAGATCGGTAGCGGTTTCAGACCAACCGATGCTCTCAGGAGGGCTGCTCATGTAAGGGTATTGATTGACGAGGTATCCAGTGTAGTATTTGCCATCAACAACGGCACCCGTCACAAATCCGTGACCAGCGACCACAGCGGCCGAGCTGAGAAGAACAGCTGCAATCTTAGAGACAGACATGTTGTAGGTTTGTAGTATTGTCGAGACGATCAACGCACAGCGTAATCTTAGGTTCGAATCGAACGAGAGACGAGAGAAAGAATGACGAAATAGGACTTCAGTCAATGAAGTCGATGGAAAAGAATGAGAGAATGGAAGGTGCTGAGACCGTGAGAAAGGAATGCTGATGGGAAGAACAGAACAAAGCTGTCCTCCATCGCGACGAAGATGGTTCTTATATCTCCGAGAAGCATGAAGAACCTATCTAGACCCGGTTAAAGCTCCGAACAGCTATCCAAATTCAAAATGAAGCCGGTTCTGTAAGGTCATCGCAGGTATCTACTCCTTACAGTGTGGACATCGCTGGATTGCTTGGTAGGGCTCCTGTTTGGATTCAGATTCAGAATTATCTGATAGGTGGAGAAAAGTCGAGATAGAGCCACCGCGTTAGAGATTAATGAGAACGAGTCATGTCTGCGATGGTCGGAGACTGAGTGCTCAGAGTATGCATCAGGGGTTAATATAGCACTTCCTGGTAGGGAATAGTGGACACGTCTCTTGTGACAATCCGAGTTTCATCCTGCTTTTCTTTCTCCATTAGCTTAACGTTTCCCCACTCTGTCTCCATTCTACCGTGTCAGAAAACCGTTATTAGAATAACTGATGATTTTACAACCTGGTGGATCGGTCATATTCATCGATACGGGAATGCTTGTTGTATTGCATTAATTGCAGGCGCCTCGATGCAAAGTCCATTTACCCCTGACACTGACTCGGGTGCCCATTCTCTTCCATGGACGAATCGGCTATGCTCCGCGATCCACATGGACTTTCATTCATCTATGTCAAGCTGATAGAGGCCAGAAATCTTGTCAGAATGGATGAGCTGAGGGCTACTCAATACAGAGTACTTACTGCAAAACGCTCTGGCTCGGCAACGATAGAGTGACTCTACTGTTATGAACCGAGCCGTCCAGACAGGTCTGGCCATCGCATTACCAGATAGGCCATGTCGGGCGAACGAGGTCACTGACGCTTGACCACTATTGTTGTCATGGATGGGCCCCGGTTCTCCATTTACCGGTATTTAGCCGCCAAACCCTCTATATCAGACCATACCAACAATAGATCATGACCTTGTCATTTCCTGAAGCGCCAGCGTTTGTTACTGACAACGTCACTCTTTCTGCCGAGAGCTGCAATCTGCACTTATTGGTGCAGGGAGCTGGGCTCAGGATCAATAATACGCTGCACAGACCCTCCAAAGGTGAGACACCTACTTGGCCTGAAATGAGGCTTTACTTATTCAAGGTGCACCGGTGCTGTGTGAGGTGCTGTGTGATCTGAAACGCCCGAATGCTTCGGGTTGCCGCTGGCCCGCTCTGCCTTCTGAGTCCTAAATCAACCGCACGCATAGAACCGGTTTAGTGTCTTGGATTTCCGACCGAGTCTGCTCCATTTTAATTTCTATCTAGCGTCTGAGGCTCTGGGCTGTCGCTCTTTTTTTCAATCATTCGTCCCCTGAGTTCCCGACGGAGCGCCTCTTTCAAATAGTGGAGCTATCATATAACCCAAGGGATACTGCATCCTCTTCGTCGAAATGGGCGGGGAAAGGCAGATGCTTCTTTTCAATCAAATGGAAACCGCTTGCGAGGATTTGCCTAACATGTGACAGGTCTTGACGACAGTCTATTGAAGAACTCGATTCGTAGAGGAAACAACAGGAAAGGCACCCATCCCCATTTCCATCATCCTAATGCAAGAAAGGGATTCAAAGTTATCCCTATAGCCCAGGATTACAGGCCGGAGGAGGAGCATTCACAAGGGCAATATCAATCGACCCGCGGTCCTATATCCGTAGCAGGGATTGAATCACCATTTGCCTGGAAAGGAAGTCGATGCAACTATGTCTCAGAATTTGAGAACTGACTGGAGTAGAGTCCATCGCTGCCTCCACTCTATGAAGGATGCTGAATTGGCGGTTCATCTGATAGTCGGTTAATCCCACAATTGCCAGACAGGCCAAACTCCTGAGAAGACGAACTGAGTTCTTGGCTACAAAGCCTCTTGTAGCAGCGCGCCTCTCGGTCCTCCAGAGACTAACCTCTTCGGATTCCAGACTGCTTCGGACGGACACATCTGCTGAATACAGTGGCAGCAAGAGTGGTGCAATTTTGGAGTATGAAGGCAGTGGCCTTTCAATGACTTGGAAGTGAGTAAAAGCTTTGAAAGCTGTGCTCGCCGTTGTAGTATACAATTCCCAATGCTGTCGAACCGGGCTTACGGGACTGCACGGGTGATGACTCAGTTGGCTGTGACGCCAGTGGATGTGGTGAGCAAATGACTAGGGCAATTAGCTTAAAACTAAGCGATGATTCCGGAACATTGCAGGGTATATGGACCTACCATTGTCGGTTCCCTCATCTTGACTGAATACGAAGCTGGCCTGGGTCGAGGTAGACTATATCGCGGATATTCCGCATCAGCGACCTCAGGTCCTGGATCAACTTACGAACCTTTCGATTGTCGACGGCTTCTTAGGTAGTTGAGATCAGAATGGGACAGATGCGATCAAGCTCGCGTTCCATCAGCGTAGTCGTTTTCTGACGACTCGAATGACACTAAGATCCATGTACTTGGGAATTAGATCAACCAGGAAAATCTCACTATCCCGTCCGAATGGCCATGATCTCAGTGAAGGACGTCTCATATGCAGTCGGTTGAGGTCTTCCTCTACAGCCCGATGATCCGGTCCTTACTATCCCCCACAAGCCACCAAAGCTACTTGCTTTGCCATTTTCTTCAAGCGAGCTGCTTGGGGCGGAAGGACTGGAAGGTCGCTTGTAGGGTGTTTCAGGCCTCTTCGACATCTGCATCTGCTTCCGAGGCGTAGGGTAGCATACTGCTCGGGAGCATCGCGAGATTGAGAATTTTGTTTCTTCTACCACCCGAGAAGGACCGTCTAGTTCAGATTGCAAGTACGCGCATAGCTAACTATAGCTCGCATGTGCCTGCCCCTATGATCATTTCGCCGATCAGAAAAGAGGGGTTCGATGAACCGAAGACACGGCGTCATTTTAGTTACCGCCAAGTGACCTCGAAAGATTTATCGATCGGCAAATGGGCTGTGAATCGTCATGCTTGTGCTTCTCTGGGCACCTTGTTTTCAGGTGTATACGCACCACCAACCGCTACAGGACATCTCTGGACCGATCTGCCTCGGCTATGACCTATTGGAAACATCGGAGCAGGATGACGATCGAGACAGACTTCGTTTCGCTGGATTATCTTATGACACGCTGTATGAATCATGATATATGTCGTCGGATGAACTACTTTGAGAAATACGGAGTGTCAAGGCATGAATACCAGACTAGACGCATCATCGAGCCTCACCAATCCGGGGCTGTTATCACAAGGAAAAGTCAAAAGTGGCAATCTGACGAAGAGCGAGTAAGTAGATAATAAAATTCTCGCTCTTCCAAGGGATTTGGAGTTCCCATTTCGCAAGCTCAAAGTCGAGTGGTAAGAAGGATAAGAACCTACGCGCAAGACATATAGTCCACAATCCGGACTAGAATCCAAACTTCCTCTGTCCACCATATACTATAGAAAAGTCACGCTTCATTGAGTTGTGACACCAAAGGCACATGGCTCCCACGGTGCAAATAAATATAAGTAGTCAGACACCCCTGCCGCTGTGTGTATATCGAATCCGAGGGCTTTCAGTGGCCATTACCTATCCGAGGTAACCAACCTAAGGCCGCCATATCGCAGATAGCATTTTAGGACACGCCGGACGATATGCTACTGGACAGCATCTAAGTACAACACGATCGGGTTGGTACTAGATATTGGCCTGGATGGCTTGGATATCAGACAGGCAACGCATGCTGAGCAGACTGGTAAGAGTCGTCCAGTACCTGTCCTACATTTCTCGACAGGGAACAAACGATGACCTGATACCATCGCTAGCAATGCGGGTGTCTAGGTCGAATTGTCTCTGTCATGGTCTTTCCATAAAGCAATTCGTATGACCTATTCCGGTTGGTGCCAGACTAGAGAATTGCGAGTCGCGAGAGTACTGGCAGCTCTTTTTGTACCTACATCATCCGTAGTCTATGCTGCGCATCTACGCTTCGCCCAGAATGCATGGTCACGTGACTAACTTTACAGGAGGAATGCATGATATGCGTCCCGCGCTGACCCGCTCATCGAACCCCTACTGTTTATGCATACGTTCAAGGAACTACCTGAGACACAAGAAAGAGAAGTACTGAAGGCTTTAAATGAGATCATCCCCTATGGAAGCCAAAGTCTGAAGCGACAGCCTCAACAGTTTATGTGTTTAGAGAGATAGTGAGAGAAGACAAAGTCAGAGCCAAGACTAATAATAACCTGGTAGCCTAGGACTGCCCAACCCGAAATAGGACTAGCGTAACAATAAGAGTGGCGGAGGAGTCACCCATTGATATGGTTGCCTGAGTTTTCTGGCTGGAAGATTTTTTGCCTGTTCCGAATAATGCGGAAAGGAGACAGATAGACCCGACGACCGGGTAGAGCACGCTACGGTCTCAACCAAACCCCTTTCCTCTGCGGTGAATCAGGTCCTTATCATCGACGACCTAATCAACTTGGGGGCGTTGTCTGCTTCAGTGTTGTTTCTCAGTCAGAGTGTTATTACACTTTCTTTCTCTAGTCATTGTGGGAATTCTTTATAGACCATCTCCTCTCTCCAAACTCCCTTCATCTTCCGAGACGGTCGCTGCTCCAGGTTTTCCCTCCCTTTTCCACACTCTCAACAAACCGATCGGGTGCTATTACCGCGCCTCTCAATTCCCTACGCCGCAGCGGGCACGACAAACATTCGAGAAGGGCCATCTAGTGGTTATCTTACAATAACGAATTTTGTCGCTCCTTCTTGATCCCATATTGTGATTAGTTTCGATGGATTGGAGACGGTGCTGTTAGGAAGTTCGATTGCGCCGAGTGAGACGAGTTTTGCGGTCGGATCTCAGAGATCCTCGTGCCATCCCTTAAACTTCGGTCTTCGAGTCTTGCACCTTGATCTTGGAAGCACGCTGTGAAGATTTGGGCGCATTCGACAGTGGCCCCTTGGCTTTCCGCTCTGTAATCCTGGAACTCAATGATGGGACCTGTGGAGGCTGCCTCATCTCCCGTATTTCCCTCCCTGGATCCTATTGTTGTGGATGATGAGATGGAAAATCCCTATCAAGATACCGATTTAAGCTTTCTCGACTCTACGAGACTACAGATGAACGAGGCTGCCGGCCAGGATTTCGACGATCTCTTTGCCCGTTCCCACTCCTCCCGCACGGTCACCGACTCGGAATCTGTGTGTTTGTCGCCCTCAGAACTCTCCATAAAGAGACACTTTCAGGAACACGATGCGCTGAGGCAACCCAAGATCGTTGCTTCAGACTCCCCTGCCGAATCCCTGGATAACTCGAGTCCCAGTTCTTCGTCCGATTCTCCGCGGAATCACGGTCGAAACACCTCCGTGGCCTCGACAACTTCCGTTCCTCATAGCGATCACGCCAACATAATGCCATTTGGCTACGCAACTGAAGATTGGATTAACTCGGAGCTCGGTTCAATGAAGGAGGAGACATCGATGTTTGGCTTTGACCCTTCCTTGCCGGCCATGGATGGTGTCTTCCCCGTCGAATCCGACCTCGAATCCAGCAACAAGGCGATGGACGCCGCTTTCGATTTTGAAAGCGCAGCCAGTAGTCCCAGTGCCCTGAAGACTGACTCCACCGCTCAGCCAAAGATCCAGAAGCGACTGAAGTCGCAAATGCGGGGGACGTCTCATTCCACCTCGAGGCAATCAGCTTCTCCGGTATGTACTCAGACTCGCATTCTTCCTCGTCCCTTTACTAATTCTCCTCGTAGCAATTTCGCCATTCGGTCTCTCCTTTCACAGTGGGCAAAATGCCCAGTCAAAGTAGGTCGTCATCAAGCCAATGGGCAGGACAATCACCGTCGTCGCTTTTGGAGGAAAGTTTTGGTGGCATCAACATGAACGGCGGATCTCCACTGAATGGAAACTTCAACTTTGCGTCGAACGGGTTTCCTTTCGGCATCAACTTTGCGCCGTCTCCCCCTCAGAACAATATGAAAGCGGAAGCCACTCAGCGTCATGTCCTCACCGTTCATCCCACTTCACTAAAATCCCGCGTAGAAACACAAATTCCCATCCGCCTGACTCTCTATCCAATGCCCTCCGGCGTCAAGAAATTACGACTGCCTACCCACACCATCTCGAAGCCGAAATTCCTTGCTCCTCCGTCTGCTGATCGTTCGGCTGATACCTTGCAACTGCATACGAGCCTTGTCTGCACTAGCGCGATGCAGGATCAGACGAAACTCAGGAAGGCATTTGCACGAGCAAGGGGCGAGACGCGGTACCGCTCCTCGAGCTCGAGCCCGAATGCCACGGAAGAGCTGCCAGAAGATGACAAGCCCTTGGACGGCGGGGAAGTGAAAATCTGCGCGGGATGCATACAGCGTGAACGGAAGCGCGCCTTCAGAAAGAAGCAGAGAAAGCCGGAGGAGGACGAGTTGTTTCAGAAGGACGAGGAGAAGCGAGTGATCGTCTTCAACACCAACGAGATCAAAGATTGGGCGGAGCCCTCCAAGCATGCCATGCCAGGCTACACTGATGCCCCTGCGCCAGTTGTCCCCGCTGGAGCAATGCAAGTCGAGCTTCCAATGCGAATTGCATGCTACTGCAGGCACCAGAACGAGAAGCTCGGTTTCCAGGTCATTTTCACAGTCAAAGACCATATGGATAATGTCATTGCCCAGGCAATTACAAACTCCATCATGATCACGGATGATCACAAGACGCACGCTCCCCCGGCTCCTCCCGCCCCGGGCCCTTCTCCATCTCTCCCTGATGGGACACAATTGCCCGGAGTAGGCGTCTTTCCGTCAGGCCCTCCCGTCGAAACCGCGAAGTCGTCAACCCAATCCCAGCAGTCGTTCCGATCATCCTCGACTACGGATCTGCAAGGTCTTCAGCAACGGTTCAACTCGCAGTATCAAATGCCGACAGGCTCCTTCGCCGTCGCCGCTCAGAATGGCCAGAACGGTCAGAAGAACGCCATCGCAAGGTCGCAAACGCCTCGCAGTCTTTCGCGACAGACTTCGCCGAACGACTTCCCAGGACCCATGACCAAGCGACGGAAGCACAGCAATTCTGGCCGCCTTCCGTCAGAATTGACCATGACCAAGCTTGAGAACGGACAGTCATCTGCGGGTGGGTCCAATTCAGGAGTCTTAGGAAACGACGCTCCTTTCCATGCGGCGCGTGGTTTTGCGTCCCCGGCGGAGAGGCCGTTTGTGACATCGTCCGCCATGTCGGGTCAGTTTGCCAACGGCCCACCAACGCCCAATAGCGGAGACAACAATCCTTTCTTCAATCCCAGCGCGACTCAAACCAGCTTGGATACATTCATTCAGCAGCAGTTGATGTCGGCGCCAAACTCGGCTCAACCTAGCCGCCCTGGAACGCCTGGTAACCCAGCTCGTCACGGTTTTCAAGATCAGTCTCTCAACCTCTCATTAGGCTCAAGCACCTCCACTCCCGCTTGGCCTCCTCTCACAAATGCTGGTAACCGGTTGCCTTCTGTCATCCACAAGGTTGTCCCAGCAGAAGGCTCCATCACTGGAGGCACAGAAGTGACGCTGTTAGGAAGTGGTTTCTACCCTGGTATGGAGGTTGTCTTTGGTGATACCCTGGCCACAACGACGACCTTCTGGGGCGATAAGTGCCTGAATTGCTTGACTCCGCCAGCCCTCCAGCCTGGCATGGTGGCTGTCGTGTTCAAGCATGAGCATCCGACATTTGGTCAAATGCAGCCGGCTCAACCTCTGATGCCCAAGCAGCAGCAATTCTTCCGGTATGTTGACGATAGAGAGCTCCAGATGTATCGCCTTGCACTTGGCATTCTGGGACAGAAGCTCGGCAACCAGGCAGATGCGTTCCAGACTGCTCAACAGATCATGGGTACCGACCCCAAGGCTGTTTTCAACCTTCAGAAAGACTTCTCCGCCGGTTCTGGCGGCCATCAGCGACAGGTTCCTGGCCTAGAGTCTCAGGGCAAACTCAGCGATCTGGACTCGAAGATGTTGACGTATCTCGAATTCATTGACCTTGACGACAACCCGCGGCCGCCGAAGTATAACTCGCGCTGCGCCACCGGGCAAACTCTGCTTCATTTTGCGTCGTCCTTAGGCCTGACTCGTTTCGTTGCCGGACTGCTCGCCCGAGGAGCAAACCCGGAGGTCCAGGACAGTACCGGAAACACGCCTATGCACCTGGCCGCCTTGCATGGTCATGCGCATATTGTCAACAGGCTGCGTTTGGCTGGTGCGGACGTCAACGCTCGCAGCATCAGGGGGTTCACTCCGGCCGACCTGGCCACAACTCTTCCAGCCCACCAGGCTGCACTGATTCCTGCTCGGCACAACCGCTCCCGTAGCGTTGGATCAGTATCCTCGTTGCGACGCAGGCATAGCAGTTCTGCTTCCCTTCACTCTCTCTGGGAATCGTCGTCTGTATCAGGATCGCTTGGTCCGGCGGTCTACGACTCCGATGATGATGAGGATGATTCGGATGACCAAGTGGACTTTACTATATCTCGACGGTCGAGCGTTCACCAAGATGTCCCCGGTCCACTACCCTCGCCTGAGCAGGCAACAGCGGCCCAAGAGGCACGGCCGTTCTCCCCTCCGGCAGCTCTGGTGGCCTGGCGGAACCAGCTTCAGGCTCAAATAAATCAATTCCAGCAGAGCGTCGCGAATGCCTTCCCGAATCTTCCCGCTCTGCCGCCAATGCCTGCTTTGCCCGATTATCAGGCTCATCCGATGATGCGCCGCATCACAAATCTTGTTCCTCATCGACCAACCACAACCTGGTCTCCGAAGGACGGCTGGTGGGACCTCTTGACAGGCAATTCCGCGCCCAGTGCGACTGAGCCGCCTTCTTACGAGGAGCTGTATCCAGGCCAAGATCGCCAGGACGAGGAAGAGGCATCGCAAGTGAAGAAGGCAACATTGCTCAGGGCAGCAGCCGAGGCGGCCGTGGATCAGCATTTCGAGGCACAGGCCAGCACTTCTGTGGCAGAATCTAGCAAACAGGAGAACGATGACATCAAAGACATCCGAATCGGCTCCAAATTGATTTCTCGTGAGCAACAGAAACATCTCAGAGAGCAGCAAGCTCGCAGGATGAAGGGTCTGGGTAGCGATCGGAATCTCTACTTTATTTGGGTGAGTATCCTCGATAATCCCCTTTTTTTGCATTTGCCTGCGCCATTACTAACTTGACTTAGCTTCCTCTTCTGCTTCTGGTTATCTGCGCATGGATGCGAAGTTACGTTCCAGGCATCTGGCAAGGTGCGTCAGATGTCTATGGATTTGTGAAGACGCGCTATATGCGGGGCGCGCTGGACGTTGGCTCTTAGACCTTGGCGTTTTTCGTCCTTTGTTTCCTATCATCTTCCTCGAATTCCTTTGAGCCAGGGCGTTGTTTGCGAGCGGGCGGCACTATGGACATGTCTTTCCTTTTCCTTTTTTCGCTTCCTTATTTTGCCGATACTTTTGCATCATGACGGGATATGACAGCTCCTCCTTTGCCTTATTCTCCCACTCTCTATACCTGACGTTTGTATGTAATTTGAGCCCAATAAGATGTACAGATGTACTTTTGTATCGAGAACTCAAGCCGCTATGATATAGGACGAAAATAAACTCACGCATGCTCGATATCTCCAAGACACTATTTGTTACAGGTGGTGCTGATAGATCACTAGTTAGTAGTCTCTTCTGTCATCTGAATTGGGAGGGCCATAAGAGTATGTTCTCCGTACGTATAAAAAATAATGCCAAGAGATGTACCTAAAGTATTATGCGGAGGGCTCGACCGCCTTCCCGCCAGAGCAACAGACACCTTGGATTATTGTCTCCTGAATGAGCATATACCTGTGCTAAGGTACCTCTCTTGCCGCTCATTGTTGAAATTGGTCCTGTAGAGCGGAATGTCACTAAGGTCCCTTGTGGCACGTCCCGAATAGCGCTCGGGAAATATGGAGACTTCATCACAGGCAAGCTCGAGCAGTGTCACCGGTATGTCGGGACGAGTGACCAACCCTCCGCCGGAGTTGACCACGCACTTTTAACTGACAAATTACTTTTTGAATGTCCTACAGTCGAGTATACCGATCCGTCGGGCCTATTTCCCCTCGTTGAACCCGTCATCGAAGATAAGCTCCCGCTCAAGAACCTCCACTGGAAATCGCCCACCCGCCCCGTACGATCCATCGAGTCGCTCCGCATCGGCTTCGTTCCAGCCCAGCTTGAGACAGACGAGCGCAAGCCCTCGAGCGATACCTCCCGGAGTGCCCCGGTGCCTCACCGACGCCATCAGATTCCTGGTCTGCGCCAAACACCGTACTTGAAAATCTACCTCCTCCGCTGCGATGACAACGACACCTACAAAGCAACCGCTCGCAAGGCGCTGCGGGACTGGATCAAGACCCACGCGTCGACGCCGCAGGCTGGCGCCTCGGCAGCAAGCAATCAGGAAAAGCACGATGCGTTCGAGTGGTTGATCGTGCACGTGGTGCAAGATGGCGACGGCACGGAGAAGGCCGCGCCGGCGTCGAAATGGGGCCGGAGCACCACGACCGTCCTCGAGAAGATCAAGGCGGATTTCAATGCGTCGTCCAAGTCGGCTGTTGATCGGGTGGCGCAGTTGCGTTTGCCCCGGCTGGGGAGCACGCAACGGCCGGCTGAGCTGGCCGATCAGGTGGAGGACTTAGTGGAGAAGATGAAGAATGCCATTCTGGCGTCCTTTGATCTCCGCGTGGCGCAGTATGAGGAGGATATCAAGGAGAAGGACTCGCAGCGGAGTCTGCCCGGTTGGAATTTCTGCACGTTCTTTATACTCAAGGAGGGGCTTGCGAGGGGCTTCGAGAATGTGGGTTTGTTTGAGGATGCGCTGGTCGGGTACGATGAGCTCTCGGTGGGATTGGATACGGCGATTCACGAGCAGCTTCAGGGCACGGGTGATCAGCATGGAGGTGCTTTCTTGACTGTCAGCAAGGACTGGCAGGAGAAAGCCAAGGCCGCTTTAGAGGAGATGGGCTCGGCGCCCTCTGATGTAGATGACAACGAAAAGTCGGTTGCTGTTGGAGAAATTGACACCAAGGACTTCCCGCTAGATCCAAATCGAAAGCCTTACCGGGAGATGATTCTAGCCAGCGATATCTCGATATTCGATTTCCGCACATATGTGTTCTCCCGGCAGCTGACCTTACTCCTGAGAGCCGCCAGAGCGCCGTCCTTGGTTGCGACAGAGACCGGCGCAAGCCAGAAAGGAAAGAAGGATAAGAAACCCGAAGATTTGATGCTTCTCTCTGATCTTTGTGAGAGAGCCGCCGAATTTATTACCCTCGCTGCACGTACGCTGAGAGTCGACCTCGAATCTGGCTTGGCTGATGTGGATCATCCGTCCAAGACGGACCTCATAAACAACCTGGTATCGTCCTGGGCCTATGCTGCAGCAAGCCAGGTCTTGATTCAGACGTACACACCGAAGCTCACATTGCCCGAATCTTCGCTTCATGCTATGAGCAAGGCTGTGGCAGCCGCCAGCACCCCGGAACCAAAGCCTGAGGTCCCCAGACGCTCTAGCTCATTGATGTCTCCAGTCACAACTCGACCCGGCCGTTCTAACAGCCACGGCATTCCGCTCCCAGATACTCTTGCCAATGCCTCTCGCGCAGACCACGAATTACAGAAGCCTATACCTGGCTTTATCCCAAAGACCGGTTCCGAGCAATTAGCGAGTGGGAGAGGGGAACTCCTTTCACTGGCACGACGCCTTTTGGAAGAAATCGCTGGCAGATGTGGTTGGAACGAGAACTGGAAGGATTTGGGACTACTTTTCGACAACCAAGGTCGAGGCAAGGACGAGATGACCGAAGTTTCCTTGGATGGCGAGACGGAAGAAAAGCCGGAAGAGAAGCCGGAAGAGAAGCCCAAGGGAGAATCTCTGGTTTCGGATCCTCTTTTTGGAATCGATCTTCTTGAGCTAAGGACTGCTCTGCGATCGAGAAGGGCTTTCAGTTCTCATTACGAGCAGCTTACGGACTTGGTGTATCGGCACTATGTTATGGCAAACCGCACATATTCCGCTCAGACGGCTCTCGCCGACATGGCTCTTCTACGTTATCGACAGAATGATTACACCGCGGCTGCCTCATATTTCCATCAAATCATCCCGTTCTACGGGACCAAGAATTGGATTTTACTGGAAGGAATCATGCTTGAAATGTATGCGAGATGTCTTGAAGAGCTGAAACGAAACGAGGAGTACGTACGAACGATGCTGCGACTTCTTGCCAAATTCGCCGTGCACATGCACTCGGGTTTGACTGTGCGGGAGAAGACGCTCGACGCTTCTTCCATCTTTACCGAACAGAGCCCGGTTTCCCGGTACGTAGAGAAACTCTTCGAAGCCTCTGGCACGCTTCAAAAGGAAGTCTCGGCTCCTTTCGCCGACTTCTTTGCAGACTTGGAGGTGAAACCGATCGTCATTCATTACGATGACAAGGATGGGTTTCAGATGCAACTTAGCCTGCGGTTTTTACTAGGAAAACGAATCGAGATTGATTCGATGAAGGTACGGCTGGTCAGTGCGAGCGGGCCGCATAGCAACGAGCACTGGATAGAAACTGCCACTAAGGCGATTATCAAGTCGTCGCCCACGAAGGTTCTCGTTGACTCTACGGTAAGCCTTTTTTTCACCAATCGAACCTTCTTACATTTACTGAACTCATGGAAGGCTACTTTGCAAGGAAAGTACGTTGTGGACCGCCTGGAAATGCGAGCTGGCAACATCCTATTCACACTAGCCGGCGGAAAGCATCCAGCCCTTCCTGTAGGCTTTAGGGAGGTGCTCGACGCCGAAGAGGTCGATAGTCGGCCCTATGTCTACTGCTTCCCACGACCCGAGGGATTGCAGGCCAAGATCACATCTCCACATGTAGTCAATTTGGAGCAAATGCGGACCCTCGAGCTGGAGCTCTACAGCGGGCACAATAACGTCAAGACTGGCACGATTCGCGTACGGCCTGCCACGGCTGGTCTTCGACTGAGGGTAGCAGAGGCAGAGGTGGTGGAAGGAACTGTCACCATCTCCACAAACAGCGAGTCTGGAAACATTGGGATTACGCAGTTGGAACCGCAGTCCATACTGCGGCTTCGCATTCCTTACACGGTCGAAGAGGTTCATCCGATGCTGTCCGCAAGGGCAGAGGTTTCCTACGAGACGGAGAGCGGCCGCTTCTCTTACAGTTCTCTTCATAACATTGTCTCCGCTCTGCCGATCAGCGTCAATGTGCAAGACGTCTTCAAGGACGAGGTTCTTTTCTCTCGATTTACCGTCAGCCCAGCGATGATGATCCCCCTTCGAATTCTAAAATGCAGTATCCCCAGCTCCGATGTCTACGAGGTTCAGTCGCACGTGAAGGACTCCGTGGCAATGGACGTATTTCCAAAGCAGCCAGCGTCCTTATTATACAGAATCCAGCAGCGAAAGAATACTGTCACTTCGCCCGGTTCACGACGCTCTCTCCGCCTCAGTGTCGAGTTTACTTGTGTGGACGACGAGTGCCTGGACGCGGTCGAAACGAGGTTCAAGAACAGTATTGCCGACAGCGATTTCCGCCAGTACACCACCTTGCTTACCACTCATATTGTGCAAGCATTCCGCACACAGCTGTCAACTGCAGACATGGAAGTGATCGGGCTCGTCCGCGAGCTGAGGACGCTGTCATATGCGAATGTTGGATGGGATGGACTGCTCGGTGCGCTCAAGGAGCCAGTCAACGGTTTAAAAGCATGGCTCATGACATGGCACCAGGTGGGTGCAATTTATCTCATATGACTTGAAGTGAGTTCGACTAACATCCAACCAGAACAATCCGATCATTTCGCTACCCAAACAACCAACGATACTCAGTCGTCGGATCGTGATTCCTGTTGACATACCGGAGATCCAAGTACTGCACACCGCAGAATTGCGACTCAAGGATCTCGCTGATCAGCCGAGACACGCGGCTGTCGGTCAGATGATTGCGGCCGAGCTCGTTCTACGTCATACACGGCGATGGAGCTCGCCTGAGACTCGCGAGAACGCGGGGGGTACCCTCGAGTTTTCCTACGAGATTCACGCCAACCCGGAACTGTGGCTCGTTGGAGGACGCAGACGGGGAAACTTTGTCGCATCTGAGAACGAAACTCAGACGTTTGCCGTCATGCTGCTCCCCCAAAAAGCGGGCCATCTCCTCCTTCCGGGGCTGGAGATCAAAAGTTACGTTCCCGCGGGGCCATCCTCTACGGCAACGACGAACCAACCAGGGAATCCAGCGGCGGGTGGTGCTCAATCCCTGCAGCGACGACAGATTCCCAGCGAGGTCGATTACCGCAATCATGGGGAGACTCTGTTGGTGCTCCCTGATCTACGGCAGACGACAGTCAGTCTCAGCCCGGCGGGGGGAGGACATGGCGGCTCGTGGTTGATACATTCAGAGAGTCGGAATGAGGTACATGCATGATAATGTTAACGATTTTGTAACTGTGTAACCTAGCGATCTGAGCATGATGTCAAGACCAGGTAAAGATAGATCAATGGCTGTGCACCTGTTGAATATCCATAGTTCTGTTCAAATTTGCAAACAACGAAAAAAACACAGACGGCCACTGGTGACTAAGCACCCGGTTTAAACTAATTATTTTAATTTTTTTAACCTCTTCACAAGGAATTTTAGTTTTGGTTGTTGACAAGTCAGCCAGACCCACTGGGCCCTCCCATCCTCAACAAAATGGCTCCGCCCCAACAGTTTACTGCTACTTCCTCCCGACGCAACTACAGTCGAAGAATGAGAAATTAGCCCAAGATTTCTGGTGATTACGGATTTGGTCTATCTTTTTCAGAGGAGCCCATTGCATAACGATGGGGTATTCAAATCCAGCATTGAGACTGCCTATTTATGAGAAATCGATAGAGGGAATTTCGTAGCATTCCTTACTGACCTGTTGAGCTTTCCGAGTGATCAACAAGATCTGAGTGTGATTTACTATGATACTACCATAGTAAGCAAGGACTGAATCACATGCATTACCTCGATCACGAATCTTACAGAGGTCGAAAGGAAGAATGTATCTACAAAATAAACCCGACGCCTGCAATTGTAGACCAATGACCACTAGCAAGGCCCTACAAGCTAGCCGTGCCTTAGTTCGATCTCGATTAAACCTTGACGGGTTTCGGCTGGTTGCTATTGGTGAGACTGAGGTTGATCTGCTTTGTGAATTATGTAAGCCAGCGCTTGCATCAAGTAAGTTCGGTTCAATATGAAGGATGCTACATTGTTTTTTTTTTTTTATTTTCTAGAAGTGTGAGCAAGGGTGTTCATGGCGTTTCATTTCCAGTCAGGTGAGGTGAGTCTCACATGCTATTAATATGGAACGATGCCCGCGAAATTTTGATGTCTGGAGTCGGAGTCAAACTTGGAGATGTTCTAGAAGGTCAATGGGGAACTGATATGGATCTGCTCCGAATCATCTCCGACCCCACGATTTATAAGTCGGCTGTTGCTAACGGAGTAAATATCGATAATGTCAAGTCATTCAAGGACAAGGAGTCAAGTGTCAACACATCCGTAGGCAAAGCTGCATACTCCGTAGGAGAATTGCATATGATACCTCGGAGAAGATCTCTCCTTCCTGAGCTGGCACTATAAGGCAATGATACGGATTCGTGCATGCCAAGACTGTTGAGAAGCCCAATTCCCTTTGGCCGGCAGTGGATCATCACTAATGTATATGATTGGGTTCCAAAAGGCGGTGAGACGCCACCCCGGTATCTGTACCTGGTCCGGAATGCCACTAGTATTTTTCCTTTTGCCCCCATGTCTGCCACATGGTAATCTCATAGAACCCGTTTGCATTTAGCTGTGGCTGAACATCGCCTACAGAAAAAAGGCGCAGGTAGACTTGGGAGTACTCCGTACAGACTCTAGAATCGATTTAGCCGGAGACCAAGGCTCAAGGTGGCCTGATTCGGAACCCCTATCAGACGCCGATAATACCTCAATGTTGATTGGTGAGAAGGTAGATAGTAGATATTAGAGGTCTGTCATCTGTCGATGACTGACTTGAGAGTAGGTATCATTCGTAACCTGAGTTCGAGAAAAGTGGCGCACTCAATCACACCTGAGCTGCAGGACTCGCATGTTCATATGCAAACTGCAGTTCAAGAGCGAGCTGAACGCTATGCAGCTACGGAGTACTCCTTACTACCAATCATGGCAAACGCTGCCTCGGGAGAATCGAAGCAAGAAAGATATGGGCCATTCCGGCGATCTGCACAGGACTGGACTCGACATAACTATTGATTGGCCGAGTGCTGACGAATGCATCCAGCTTTGGTGGCTAGACAATACCTTACATGGATCCATGATCATCACATTCTCAAATCCCAGGTCGCCGTCTGAGGCAAATTTCACAGATTTTCAGAGAAAAGAAAATTCAAAAGCAAAAATGTCAAAATCAGCATTGGTATGACAGGGGTTACCCGTGCTCAAGGAGCTCACCAGCCAATCATTCTTTAGGGATATGGTAAAAATTACCGTGGTAGTCAATCCTCTCCAGTTGAGAATTACCTCCCAATACCAACCAAACCCATGGAAGGGCTCTATTGAGTGCCTACCACCTTAATAGGTATCCCAAAATCCGTCAGATCGTCAAATCAATAGGCGACACGGGAATGGGCTGTTCTCGTCGCGTTTTCTTCCTTTTTGCCTTCTGAAATCTCGGTCCGTTTGTTTTTCTTTGGCCTTTTCATCCCCTGTGATCTTCTTTATTGCCCCCCTCCTCCGTTCGTCCTCTATTGCTGGTCTGCTCTCTTAACCGCCAGTCTCCCTCCTTCTTGTCTCCTCGTTGACCTCCTCTTGCTTTGTCTAAAGGAGCGCAGAGGAATTCGCGACCAGATCATTCACCCCATTCTTCTGACCTTGTCAGCCTTCCACCACAGACGTCAGAAAGGCTTCGAGTTTGTGTAACCCTTTACTGAAGCAGATTCACTGGGTGAGTGGAAGCTTGAACCTGTCCCTCATATAACTTTTTTCTTGTCAAGTCGACGAGGGGGTACTCTCGGGCCTTCCAAGACTTGTTCTTGACGTCTTCCATCATTTCACCTTCCCATTGACGTGATATTGGCCATCGATCATATGCGACTTTCTTGCATAGACTGACACGGTTGACAGTATCCATCCCTCATACCCAACCAGTCTACACAAGCAGCTCGGTCCTGTCACCATGTCCTCGACGGCTCTTCCCAAGCGCGTTGCGCTGCATCGCAACCCAACCACGGACTCCTCCGTGCCCAGCTCCGTCTCTCACTCTCCTTTCGACAGTCCTCGCCAGTCCCCTTCGTCGACGTCGCTCTCCTCAATGGCCTCGGATGCCGAGAACACCAGCGGCAAGATGATCGACACCTATGGTAACGAGTTCAAGATTCCCGATTACACCATCAAGCAGATCCGGGATGCCATCCCTGCTCACTGCTACCAACGCTCGGCTGTCACGAGTTTGTACTATGTCTTCCGGGACATGGCCATCCTTGCGACTGTCTTCTATGTCTTCCACAACTATGTCACCCCCGAGACCGTGCCCTCCATGCCGGTGCGCGTCGTCCTGTGGGCCATTTACACCGTCATTCAGGGTCTGGTCGGAACCGGTGTTTGGGTTCTGGCACACGAGTGCGGTCACCAGGCTTTCTCCCCTTCCAAGATCTTGAACGACACTGTTGGATGGATCTGCCACTCACTTCTGCTCGTCCCTTATTTTTCATGGAAGATCTCACACGGCAAGCACCACAAGGCCACCGGTAACATCGCTCGTGATATGGTCTTCGTTCCCAAGACCAGGGAAGAATATGCCTCTCGCATCGGCCGTGCCGCTCATGAGCTCAGTGAATTGATGGAGGAGACTCCCATCCTGACCGCGACCAACCTCGTTCTCCAGCAGCTGTTCGGATGGCCCATGTACCTCTTGACCAATGTCACCGGCCACAACAACCACGAGCGCCAGCCCGAGGGACGCGGCAAGGGCAAGCGGAACGGCTACTTTGGTGGTGTCAACCACTTCAACCCTTCCAGCCCCCTGTATGAGGCCAAGGATGCCAAACTGATTGCCCTGAGCGATCTCGGTCTCTTCCTTGTGGGAAGTCTCCTCTACTATATCGGATCGACCTATGGCTGGCTCAACCTCCTTGTCTGGTACGGCATTCCTTACCTCTGGGTAAACCACTGGCTCGGTAAGTTCCTCTCGTCCACCTTTCGCGGCACGAAACAGGTTTTTGCTGACTTGCAAATATAGTTGCCATCACTTTCCTTCAGCACACCGACCCCAGCCTCCCCCACTACCGGCCTGAGGCCTGGGATTTCACCCGTGGAGCTGCTGCTACAATTGACCGTGACTTCGGCTTCGTCGGTCGCCACATCTTCCACGGCATCATCGAGACCCACGTTCTGCACCACTATGTCAGCACCATCCCCTTCTACCACGCTGATGAGGCCAGCGAGGCCATCCAGAAGGTCATGGGACCGCACTACCGCAGCGAGGCTCACACCGGCTGGACTGGTTTCTTCAAGGCCCTCTGGACCAGCGCTCGCACCTGCCAGTGGGTTGAGCCCACCGAGGGCGCCAAGGGCGAAAGCCAGCACGTTCTTTTCTACCGCAACATCAACGGCATCGGTGTCCCTCCTGCCAAGATTCCCGCCAAATAGAGTCTCTGTTCGTCAGCACATAGAACGTTATTCTTCATTCTTCCCTTCTTTCTTTTCGAGTTCCTCGCTCCGTGGTGCTCTCGCGGGATCGAATCTGACCACGACACGGGCACTTGTCATATCATAGAGCGAATGTGAGTTATCTAAATGAAAGGCGTATCTGGAAGGGGGGCAAAAAGACTTTTTATTCGTCCATGTTGACTCCTGCCCTTTAATAGTTCTTAATCGGGGAGTCCTGTTTGGTTGCCATGTGCTCTAGATCATCTTACCCCTTTTCATAGCATATATTCTGCTTTCCAGCGAAGATTTGTGGATGTCCTTTTTCTCGCGTTCGACGTTCGTCCCTTTAGACCACAGGTGAATTCAGTCAATCCAGAAAGCGATCACAGGCTTCAACTTTTAGGACGTGAATATGGGTAGAGGAGTCGTAAAGCTGGAGAAATTAAGGAATTCAAATGCGGGGACGCAGAATAGCTTCCGGCGCCCCGCCGCAACTAGCACTAGTGGAGATATACATAACACCGCGACCGAGTCTAGGCAGCCAAGTTCCTCATTGTAAACTATGGTACATTGATAGATGATCTGCATATTCAGAGATATACAGAGATGCTAAGGGATCAGTAGCTTCGAGTTGAATCAAATTTCTTGAATATCGTCTACTCTTGCGCTTCCACACTCCTCAATCCTCCCTTCCAGATGGTATATTCAACCTCATCTTGGATGTAAACGGTGGGGTTCCCCTCCTTGTCGACGGTAGCTGTTGCCCTCCCGGAGGTCCAAGGCGCAAAGACCAGTTTCATGGTTCTTCGGAGCGTGCGAGGGGGAACGGTGTCTGGGGCTGCCGGTTGGGGCGTGGCCCGTGGTCGTACAGGCGGGACAACTGAATTGGTTTCCACGACGTGGTGATCGCTTCGTTGCTCCTTACCGTCTGACGTCGGTTTGATTCCTTCGTGTGGCTGTGAAGCTGGCGACAACGGGTCTGTGCTCTTTGGCTCAAAAGCAGGATCGAGCAATATCGCGATCTCCTCCTTCTTCAGGGCAATCCTGCACGCTATCTGGGACGACCAGACAAACCCCAGCGCGGGCGTCTTGTGCGTCGGCTGCCGGGAGAAGTAGTATGGTGAAGGCGGCGCGGCAGCCTGCAGCGTATCGCCCCACCCGGTGAAGAATCGTTGCTGGTGCACTAGGCTCAGTAGCTCGTTGCGTACGGGGTTGCCGATTAGGTATGATCCGTCGAAGTCTTGCTGCTGCTGCTCAGACTGGTTTTCGTCTCCGACGAACGGCGAGGAGGGGAAGGCTGGGGATGAGGACGGTGGTGCGATCGTGATGTGAGGGGACAGCTCGGCATTTCCGGACTCCGGAGGCCTGGATCGGGCAGCGGGAAGGGGGGAAGCGCCGCCTGAGTCGCGGTGTAGAGGTGTCGTCGGTTGCTGTTGTGTGGATACGGGCGGGGATGAGATAATAGTATTTCCGTACGCGGCAGCGCGCCGCAATGCTGCGTTGCTCTCGAGGGGATCGAAGCGGTCCGACACTTGATTTGCGACAACAATCGCAATATTCTTTGCGACGGCTAGGTTGCGCAGCAGCTGGCCCAGCCTTGCCAGTTCCCCGGATCGTGTAGACAGACCCAAAACATTGTGAGATGTATGTTCTGCTCTGTAGTTTGAAGTGATCGAGTCGATGACTACGAGGCCAACGTCGTAGCGGGTAATCGCAACGGGCAACTGGTAGTTGAGGATATGATCTTGGGATTCCAGGTCCATCGCGTTGATGGAGAGGATGTTCTCCAGTGTCGGGGCGCGGTCTTTCGGGAGGGTCGAGAGGTAAGGATGATACTCGAGGAGCTGCGACAGTCGTGATGTCGCCAACGGGGCCTCCGTTGAGATGTATATTGCGCCTTTTCCGAGACCTCGAGGCTCTGAAAGTTGCACCGCTAGAAGGAGACTGAGGAGGAATTGCGTCTTGCCGCTCCCACTACATACTCGCACAGTCAGAAATAGCAAACAATGCGTATGCCGTCCGGTAAGTCACCTTTCTCCAGTCACCTCGGTCAAATAGCCGGTCGCCAGACCACCATTGAGTAGCTCATCCAACGCGGGGTCCAAAGTGCTGATCGCACTCCATCGCGACAAGTCTAGCTTGGTTGATGGACCAGGGATGAGAGGCTTTTCGATGTCATTGCTGGAGCTCGGCTCGACAGCATCATCACCATCACAAGCCTCTTCAAATCCAACATCTTTGTGCAACGCCTTGACAACCTGAGTGGTTAGCCGGCGAAGGTCTGCGGGGGGGACGTGAGCGCGTTTCGCGATTTCGAGATTATCGAGGGTAATGAGATCGACGATGGTGATTTTATTTCGCTCGAGTGGGGGTATAATATGAGCGTATGATCGTGTTTGAAAGCCCGGTAAAACCGATAACAGATCCATAAGCGTGACCGTGTCAAGAGAGCAGAAGATCACAACGCGTTGGGAGCGAGTGATGAGCAATTGCGGATGTTGCGCTGACAAGCCGGCGACCAATCAGATTCCTAGATTCACCTCTATAGTATACCACCTGAACGACAACACTGAGTATAATATTTAGAGTTTGATTCGTCTCTGCTATTCCTCGACTCTCACAGTTTACTACGAGGTAATGAGCTGTCTTTGTCTGTCGAACCACCTTCAAGAGCGAATGCAGGACCATCGATGTTGTACGATAGATCCTCCTCCCTCCAAAACTACTTAATGCTCGTCCAATATTTCTTCTCATCCTCCAGCATCAGTGCACAATGCGGGCTGTTCCGAAACATAACCCCATTAGCTTGATATCCCTGCTCTCGAGCCGCCTCCATGTGTGACATCACATCGCGCCAGTCGACAGTGGTATCCGCTTGCGAGAACATGTACAGCCTTCGCACCCGGCGCCCCAACACCGCCTCGTCATTCAGTTGATGCCGCAGGTCATTGACAGAGCTCATGAGCCCCATGTTCTGGATACTAGTGATCGATCCCACGGTCGTGTACAACACAGCCCTGCCGACAAGCTGTACCAACTTACCACCCTGGGGAAGAGATAGAACAGCGGCATTGTATGATCTGCGGAAATCGGTCTCCCCAGGACAGCAATCGAAGATGACGGCTTTTAAAGGGAGGTGATGCAACGTCTTTGGGCCAGTATTCTCCTTCATGGAGAGCGCCAATTGAATGGCTGTATTGCATCCTCCGTGTGAAAAGACATGTAGCAGAGCATCGTCCTTGCTTTCAGTTGTACCTTCGGCTTTCTGAGAGAAAATGCGGCAGATGGCTTCACGAGCTGGTTTCAATCGTGCGTGCAGCACGCTAAAGGGACGGACGGTGATATCTGGTAACGTAGTTGTAATGAGAAGAATAGATGATGCTGGAAAAAGGGCTCGATATTGCGCCACGTATTTATTGATGCGTCGAGGACTTGCTCCTCCGAGCCAGGTGCATAGGATGATGAGCGAAGGGTCAGAACTGGATTCATTGCTGTTGTAGCCAGACCACTCGTAGAGATAGACATCCTGCCCGATCTTCTGCAGAGGCTCGAGCTCCTTGTCCCTCATGTCTGGAGCAGCTGTTGGCTCGCCAGCCGCAATATATACCAGAAGTGAAGCTGCCGCAGGTGCTCTTTACAAAGACTGCCAGAACCTCAAAATGTGAACACCATGGCTGAGTTGGACGGCCATATATTATGGCGGTTGAGACACAATCTGTCCCATCTGGCCTTGGTAATACTTTGGGGGTAGGCTGGCCGCTGGCGCCCCCGCAGGCAAACACCATCTCTGGAGTAAACAGCCGATATCCCCGCACTAGATATAATCGCTTAGAAATCCGATCACTGTATTCCTCAACACCAAGTCTTTTGTGCTTTTAATTCCCTGTATATACCTGCAAAAGCTGTCATATACTTCAAAATGACCGGTCAACTGCGTAAAATCCTAGTCCTGGGGGCGACTGGCGTCATTGGCCGGTACATCATCAAAGCTATTGCAACAGCTGCTCCAACTTCATTCGACCGGGTCGCCATCTTCACCTCGCAAAACACAATCGATACAAAGAAAGAACAGATCCAATGGCTCAAAGATCATGGAGTCGAGATCATCGTCGGCGACCTGAACGATGAAGCACGCGTTCGCGAAGCTTATCAAGGTACACTGCTCTTCCTTACACCAACAAGCCTTCAATCTGAGACATATCCCAGGATTCGACACAATTGTAAGTTGCCTAGGACGGAACATGATCGCCGCTCAGATCAACCTCATCCGAATCGCCGAGGCTTGCCCGAACGTCGTTCGATTCTTCCCGTCCGAGTACGGCACCGACATCGAATACGGGCCGCAGTCAGCGCACGAGAAGCCTCACCAGCTCAAGCTGCAGGTGCGGAAATTTATCCGAGAGGAGGTGAAGAGACTCGAACACACCTACCTCGTTACGGGCCCGTACGCAGACCTCTACCTGGAGAATGCGAGCAAGTGCCCTCGTGGCGGGACGTTCGATGTCGCGAACAAGAAAGCCGTTCTGCTGGGTGATGGTAATGGGCGGATCAGCCTCACGACTATGACCGAGTACGTCACAAGCCCTTATTCCTAGCGAAACACGAGCTAACGATCCCCAGCGTGGGCAAACTTCTTGTAGCGGCGATCATCAACAACGAGGCCTCCCGCAACCAGGCGCTCAAAGTCAACTCGTTCACCACAACGCCAAACGAGATCCTAGCCGAGTTTGAGCGGCAGACTCAGGCCAAGTGGGAGCGGGAGTATACGTCGCTGCCAGAGCTGAAGCAGCTCGAGCAGGAGCTTTGGGAGGCGAATAATCCGCTGGCGGTTGTGGCTACCTTGCGCAGGATCTGGACGGAGGGGGGGACTCTTTACGAGACGAGAGACAATGGCAAGATCCATGCGCCGGATATGGATACTTTGGAAATAGCTGTTGCGTGTGCCATTGCAGCACAGAGTGTTTGAAATTACGCTGTTCCCCCGCGGAAGCCATCTAGTGTCTCGGTTCATACGCGAAGCTTAATCTAAGAATAGTTAAACCGGGATATTAAATCAGTCAGTTGACTGTCATTGTAGTAGAACTGTATCCTTGTTCCTTGTCGAATCTCGAAAGAGATCGGTGACGTTGTGAGTGGATATGTCTTGGTTGGATAGGAAGCGCACAGACTCAACGCCGTCCGTCCAGAGATATATATCGCGAGAATTGAGTAGATTAAACGGTCTCATAGGAGACATAGGCTTTAAGCGAGCGTGCCTAAAGTACGGGGAGTACGGAGATATGGTGGGCATCTGTAAAGAGGATTGGTTTACTACTCTCTGCCACATATACAACGCCGGAATCATTTCCAAAAAGTAGATCTCGTCAATCATCCTCCCATCCAAAAAAGACGGTGAAAGCCGACGGAGATCTAGCACTAACCTAGATAGATTAGACATTGTCCGTGCTACCTTAGTCCTTCGGATACGAGGCCTTTGCGATGCAAACTTGACAGGTCACATTTCCCGACTCGAAATCAAGGCTCCGTGTTACAGATCTAAACTCTAGAAGCGAGGACTCACTATTCACGCGATACACAACAGCCATGAGCTATCACTCTGCATGCAAATGGCGCGCTAATAGGGAGCCATTGTGTCAATATGTGATTGTGAACGATGGATTCAACACGAGTAATGTACAACGGGCGTTGAGGAATCGACAGCTAATATTCTCCTGCTAGCTGAGAGTAGCCAAGTCATGCAGGCGCACTGAGACACCTCAGTGCTCCTTACAATGGATTTGGCTAGGCTCGCTTCGAAGACGTAAACCAGACTCTAGGGGTGGAAACTAGGGAGTCGAGCTGTTCCAACTTCCGCGCATGCATCGGAGACCATTATATGCCGTTCTGGCTTCTGAGTTCCAGCATCATGCGGCTTTAACGGTCGTACTGCATAATCTTTGCTCACGGCATTCCGGTATCACACTTATGGATGGTAACCGACAGCCTTTTTGACATCATGACATATACCAGGGTGAGCAAACTGGATAGAATACAGCAAAAGTTGTTACTCGATAAGCAGAAAGGGACGAGCTCCGTGCAGTATAAACGGCGCTATTGCGCTTGAGAGCACGGAGACCTTATCTACCGAGTACTCCGTAAGAGCGTTCGGAGTATTGACTTCTCCGTAATGATTCAACAATAGCGCTTAGCATTCATTCCTAATCAGCCAAACTACGACGAATGGTATCATGTCATTCCGAACAGATTCCATAGCGATTTGTCCCAGTCCACCCCTTTAAGCAGCAAACGATAGTACGGAGTACTCGATATTACTCGGAAAAGGTTAAAACAAGCGATTTGTCACATTCAGGAATGCTGGAATGCTAAATCTCATTTTCGGACTCATCTGGGATAGACCCGACAGTCTGGGTATTGGTTAGCAACATGTCTCAGAAACATGCATCCTGGACGATAGCGCTCATCCGTAATGCGAGGGGGTACTCCGTACAGAGATATGGGATTTGCCTTTGCGGACTGCGGAGTGCTAGTGCTGAGAGCCTGAGAGCGCCTGGTTTGTGATTGACAACCGGAAATCAGCCATTTGTTCTACGTTATCTTGTGCATATCCTACGGAGTATGCCGTAGCTGAAATCAAAATGGGCCGATTTCTCCTTTATTTGGACGCTGACTGGAGAAGCCAATCATATTTAAGAGTCTCGAATTATATCAAAATGAAGGATATGGCGTGCAAGCCTCATGGGCCGAGTTTCGTTTGGATTCGGCCGAACTCCTGAAGCAACCTAACTTAGGTAAACTGCTTGGTAATTCCTTGGTAAGCTGCCTTCAACTTAAGACTATTGAACAGTAGATCTAGGAACAGGTATCTCTGTGATGGTTCGTCAAGATACTGGAGACATGACGATTGGATGCTGCAGAAGAAGAAATAGTATTTAATTAGGCTTGGACACGTTCCTCGATTGACAGAAAGGTGCATTATTACTATAATTATTACCGCTGCACCAGCATACCTCTCTGGATAGGTTGACCGATACGTACTTGGAATAGCCTACAACGATCGTCGGGTCGGGTGTTGATCAAGGTGGTAACAGTAACACAGCCTGAGGCAAAAATGCAGATCTCCCGGAGCAATGTCCCAATCCAGAACAATCCGAAGACCAAAGTCATCTACAAAACTCTCTTAAGGTAGTATTTAGTATTAGTTTCACCCACAGCGATACAGAGAGCGGATGTCAGACTATCACAGGCCCCTGCTCCCCTTGGTCAGTCGTTAGTTGTGCACGAGGCTCTCCTCGGTTATTGTTCAGTTGATAATGTCTCAGTGTCACAATGAGGTAGTGCTTGGCAATTTCCATGTCTAGTAGAAGTCTGGAATGAGGAAACCCACCTGTACCTTAGGCCCTCAATATTATTTGATTGGACCATCTTTCTTGGGGTCTTCAAAAGAACCAACCAGAGGAATGTCCATGGGCGGCTTGAGGCGGGCCCGTCTTTCCATTCGGTGCGGACCGCCAGAAGTGGGCTTTGTTGAAAGTTTCCGTCCGATACTCAAGAAATGATGATCATCATGACAGAAGCCGAGGAGCGACATTTTTGGACCTTGGGACTATCGCAAACTTGTCATTACTTTTATTTAATCGTATAGACAGAGGATGGTGATTTTCTTTTCTCTGCTTGAGATCGACGCCTGGAATTCCTTTTGTCGAAGCCTTAGTTAGTCTGCTGCTGATCACCTCGGCCAAGCAACATGATTCATGTAAGCCCGAATACCATACAAAACCTGCATTAACCAAAATTGACGGAGGTCGCAGTCGGACATTAACATCAAATCACCTCCTTGACGCTAACAAAGGTGTGCTGCATAACCCAATTGGAAGTGTTTCCTTCAGCCAAATCTGACATGGATATCCCTGCTAGTGCTGACTCCATTTGTCCCGTGCATCCATCCGAAGAGGCGAGGCGATTTGGCCTGGTAGGTTGCAGATCCAGTCTCACTGCGGTTTCTCAGAAAACCCCCCCGATCCTGATGACTAGTACTACGGCTAGTCCATTTGCCGGCTGCATTGTTATTCTCTCTTTCTTGCTTTGATAAATCGACCTAAACTGATGATGATTTGCAGGAGCAGGATTTGGATTTGGAATCACAAGACACTGTAGCTGAATCCATGGACGAAATCCATTGCAAAAGTGCTGGATAGCGTGCTCAGATAGATAGCTAAGTATTAATGCAAGTAAAAATTTCTAGATTTTCTTACAGATGTACCTGTATTATTGGAGAAGAATTCATCGACCCCGATAGTGACGAAGCCTGAGCGCCATGGATTCCTCGGCTGAAATCTGCAGGACGGCGACCCTAAGACGCATAGACCACTTAGTTGTCCTTTCACTTCTTCGTCGTTCCCGTTCTTCAGGTTTTGGGAAGAGACAAAGAGTCCGATCCGCTGGACTGGGTTATGCCAGAACCCAATGGGAAATTAATCCTTGATATTCGTTGCAGTAACAAACACCGAAGTCAAGTCACGTGGAAATATGACGATTAAAAATCTTTACCTAGTTGTTCAGGAAGCCATGATAAATCTGTCACTTGTTTTCGCTCTCAGACTCGCTCTCTGGTATAGCGCATTTTTAAATTATCTATTTCTCCTTTAATGGAATGTGCTATCTCCTCCGGTCGGCCTCGACTTACCAGTTGCCAGTGGCTGCTCGTTCGAGTTAACCGCTGCCTCAAACCTAAAGCATGGGTCGCCTGTCCAGGCTCCAATGATCGGTCATGGCTGCCCCTCGTTTCTCCACCATCCCCTTCCACTTTTTCCCAGTCTTCCAGACCTTTACCCAGGATCCATTGCTCCGGCTCAGTTGTTCTGCATCAGTGCTGCATAGGTGACAATACCCATACGCAGTACCTCGACCGTACGTACTGTATTCTGGATGCTCAAGTTAATAAGGTGTTATACACTGAACCTTCTAGTGGCACATAGAATATCAACTTGATGGTAATTCTCGGCTTGTCTTGATGTCTCATCCTGGTTATCTGCGTCATGACTTTCGACAGCCACTCCATTGTTTCATGGTAATAAAGAAGAGTGGGCATTTAACAAAGGATTACCGCTCGGTAGCTCTGGTTCAAGTCACTGATCATTACCTCCACATTTAACCACAACCGGTTAGTGTGGACGACACAGTCCCTGGTAAAGTGTGTAGGTTAGCACCAAAGTACCTCTCTAGTCCACGCCTAAAGTCGACTAACGGCACGGCTGACTTTTGCAACTCGCTCTCCCCAGTCCCATGCCCCCTCCCGCTCTTTTGATATCTTCTCCATCTTCAATCTATCATCCAACACTATCATCCTCCTCACCTTCAGCGCCCAGGGCTGCCGCATCTGTTGCTCACACAATACGCAACAGATCCGGCCCTTTCTGTTTTCTCTGTTCTATGTTTCTCTATTTTCTTTAACTTTCTTTCCCCAGACTTTATACGTCAGCCAACTGGCTAGTCCGTCAAGCCGTCTATCAAAACCATTTAAATCCTAAACGATTCGGGAAGGAGGGAGCTTGCTTGATACAAATTTCGGGTCGTTGATATTATAAGTCTTTGTCAATTGTCGACACAGCGCCTACCCATCTGATTATATATGTGAAAACAAGTCAGTGCCGAAGGCGATATGATGCCATCACTATGGCCATCATCTACCTCCGTGATTTCTTGATCTCGTATATACTGATCTCATCAAGTTATACCATTCCCTTCGAATTCATTCAAGAGCCAAAATGGCGACTAGGCCTCCCCTAATGCCTCCCGCGAATGAGACGGAGAGCTCCGTCAGCAGAATCACTCGTGAGGGCAAGAAGATTACATACAAGCTTAGTGTGATGCAGCAGCCGGAGCGTGCAAGAGCCTGTGGTGCTGGTGCCAAGTGTATGATCTGCTATTCACAATTGCTGTGCACTGGACGTGGAGCTAATCAACGGTGGCATCTCACAGCCTCTGCCGACCGTCGACCGGTTGATCCTCCACCTGTTGTTGAATTGCGAATCTTCGAGTCTGACCCCAACGATGATCTTCACAAGACCGACATAACCTTCGCTTATAATGCCAACTTCTTCCTATTCGCTACCTTGGACACGGCTCGTCCCATGGCGCAAGGACGACTCGCCGGACCTCCGACATGCCCCGTCCTGACAGGAGTTCCGGTAGCAGGCGTCGCGTATCTCGACCGTCCTCAGCAAGCCGGTTATTTCATCTTTCCTGACCTGTCCGTTCGTCACGAGGGTAGATATCGGTTGAGCTTCCACTTGTACGAAGAGATCAAGGACGTCAAGGATGCGGACAAGGACACGCCAATGCCTGACGTCAACTCGAGCATCAACTTGACCAAACCATCAGCACCCAAGTCGTACCTGAACTTCCGTCTCGAAGTCAAGTCGGTCCCGTTCACCGTCTACAGTGCCAAGAAGTGCCCTGGACTGGCCACAAGCACATCGCTCAGCCGCGTCATTGCAGAGCAAGGCTGCCGAGTTCGTATTCGACGGGACGTGCGCATGAGACGCCGCGGTGAGAAGCGCACCGACGAGTACGACTTTGATGATGAGAGGGTCTTTGCTGCTCGGTCGGACAGATACACCACCCCTGACATGTACGGGGCGAATTCGGCCGAGCGTGCTCGTTCCACTAGCATCAGTACCACCGCTGATGCCTCCTTCCCCTATGGCGCTGATGCGCAGAGACGGCCGTCTGCGAGCGATTACGGATTCCAAGGCGCGCAGCCGTACCAACGATCCATGCCAGCAGCCCCCGCAGCTCCCGCACCAGCTCCCGTTCACAACCCCGCAACTTCGGCACAGACATCTTCATATCAGTCTCACCTTTCGTTCGGAGCGACGCAAAGCCAGTATTCGGCTCCCCAACTGCCGCCAACACCGCAGTCGGCCACTCCCGCAAACACGTATTCTCCACACCCTTCCTATTCTCATTCAAGAAACCCTTCCAATGGCACCGAGTACGACGCCACTCCCTCTGGCTACCCATACCCCCAGCCACGCCTGCCGGCTGAACGTCCAAGCTATTCCAAGGCAGCCCTACCTCCTCTCCGCCTGGAGCCACCAAAGGCACCGAACATGCAGACAAGTACTGATTCTCGCTCCTCCGAGGCGAATGCATACCCCACCCTGACGCAACCTCCGGTACCTCGTGCTCCGACTCCTGCAAACCATATAACTTCGCTCCCGCCTTTGAAAGTTCTCTCTGGTGAATATTCCCACCCATCTCAGCCCAACGCGCAGAGCCCGCATCACGACCTTGGTTCTGGAAAGCGTCTATTGTGGGAAACGAATCATTCCCTATCCAAGCGATCGCACGAGGAAACATTCGGCAATGATGAGCGTCCTCTGCACAACGGCATGCGGCCTGATATGGACCAATACCCTAGCATGGGCCGGAAGCAGCCTGATCATGGCCGGCTCCCCTTCTACACCGATTCGCGTGATGAGATGGCATACAAACGAGCGAATGGAAGAATGGTCATGAAGATTTCGCCTGCGCTACCGTAACGCGTTCCGGAACCTTTCCAGTTTATGTGACGACTTTTGAGCCAACGTGTTGGTCAGTGGAAGGATTATGTTCGTTTCGGAAGATTCAACGTATCTCTATTGTACTCTTGTGTATTCGGCTTGGACGCCGGGGTTTTTTCCTTTCTCTGATCTTTATCCGATCATACCGGTTGCCGCCATCAGAGTTTCTTTTGTACATTCTTACTTGGCAGCTTGTCTGAGCGTGCTCTATACCTGCCGACAGTCAAAGCTCGATAGTTCTATCGAACATGAGCTATGCTCTCGTGCTGCTCTTTTCTTGGTTCTTTCTTAGCAACTGGTGGGATATTTTGGCAGGGGGTTATCTTTGGCTACTTCATTCCTTTATTTCCTGTATTTGCTTCAAAAACCTGCAGGCCGCGTCAGAGCACCGTGTCCTTTTCAGACAGTCATAGATGTTTGTCAATACGATCAATCGTAAGCTCAGACATGAGATTCCTGTTCCAGCTGACATATAAGCTTGACGTGTGAGACAATCCGTTTCTCGACGTAGTTAATCATCGCCTTCTTCAATCTTTCATTATGACGAGCGAGCCTTCCCAACCTACCTGCTACCATTTCACTACTCCCATTTTACATTTACAATCAGAGACTGGAGATTCAATTGGGTCTATCTGCCTGACTGTGGAAAGAAGAATGTCAACAGAATTCTATCGACCCATTGGCCTGTTCTCCTGCATAATTGAGTGACTGGACACAGCCAACGGCACATGTCAGACCAAGACATACATTTCCAACGGTCTCGTCTAAGGAGAATTCCCTCCGGACGCGAGGCATTCGAGTCATCATCTTTGTGTTCATTTATTTCAGTCACCGGGTACTCATGAATAACGATGGTCTTTATCTATCTCTGAAGACGCTATTTAATTGAAACCCATCGCGCGCGCTTGGCGCATAGTTGATCAGACCCGGATGTAAACAAGACCATCAACAATAACAACACATCACAACATAACAACAACAACACCCCGCCTTCTAGCCCCGGAGATCGGTGGTCTTTGCCTTCGATACTCTCCTACTTCCAGTGTATCATTATGATCATTCTATATGTTTGCAGTCTCTAACATATCTTTGACCACGAGTATTGAGGGCGGTCAGTCGGCATGACGGCGAGGGAGATGGATGCGGAGGTTTGTCTTATGAACCCTCCCTTTGTGCTACATATTGCTAGTCTCCCGCGCCCTTGCGCGTCACTATCCCACGTTGCGATCCATTAATCACAAAAACTTTTACTCATCGATTTCGTTGATAGATGTCCTACGTCCAGGTGCACCTGGAGAGCGACCCCCACGAAGCGGACCGCCAGTTGCAACAAGCCGTCCACTCGACTTACAGACGCTCCAACGGCTACCCGTTCCATTCTCGCAAGCATTCGCGCAGCTCAGCCGCGGACTCGGACTGGCCGTCAGACGAGTCTGGCCGCTTCGACGACGCAGAGGAATCTGATCTAGACGAGCAACCTCCCAACTCGCCGTCCGCGCATTCATCCAAGCGGCGCCGTTCAAACGATTGGCCGCTCCAACCCGGCGAAGAGAAATCCCTATCAAAGGACAATGGCAATCACCGCTGGCCGTTCAAGAACTCGAGTTACGGCTCACCGCGTCGGAATGGACGCCAGGGAGGTGGCGGGGATAAATCGAGCCGGGGCCGACCGTCTCGGTTCATCGAGGCGCACATGAACGACAGCGTGAGCGAAAAGCCGCCTAGTATCTTCATACGCGGGGACGCGGGCGCATCCGCGCAGAATGACAGCGGTGCTGGTCAGAGATCATCTGGTATCTTTCGGTTTGGGAGGGCGATTGCATCAGCGTTCAATCCGTTTGGGGTGTGGGGGAATGTGTCTGATATCTGGCGCGGCTCGCAGTCCGAGCACAGACTGGAAGGCGATGCCAGGGCGCAGGCGGAGAAAGCGTATGCGGAGCTTAAGAAGGCAGGCTACAAGGGGACTGTCAAGGGAAGCTATATGCAGGGCATCCAGACGAGTGCGCCTGTTGCGGATCAACATTCTCGTAGAGCAAGTCAGGCGCAGTGGGATGGCAGCAAGACTTTGGGGCGTCACTCGAGGCAGGATTCCACAGAAGGATACGGGTCTGGAAGTTCCATCCGGAGTTCGTTGCAGGAACTACGCAAGGCCAAGTCGTCGCTAGGCATTCCTTATATCAAGCGAGGATCTGAGGACTTGGAGCGTCCCGAAGTGCGCAAATCGCGATCCCGCAAGGAGCTACAGAAGCAAACTAAGTTGTTGAAGCGGGTCAGTGATCTCGAGGGGAAGCTTGAACGCGCGAGGCGCGAGTTGCGCGAATTGACGGGCGAGGAGGACGAGGAGGAGCCGGTAAGGACACTCTGCCAGGAGAGACCCTATCATCGACCGTTCGTGCCCGGAGCCCTCCCAACGCTACCTTCGGAGCGATTCTACGAGAAAGATGCCACGACAGTGCCTGATTCACAAGCAGTCGAGCTAGCGGCTCTGTCCGAGGCGTCTGGGAATGTCCAACGCGTGGCGGAGAGCCAGGGAAACGAGTTGGCCACAGTGGAAAGCCCATCCCTCAAGAGAAAGTCGCCGGATCCAAAGTCAGTCCATGACAAGGTCCATCAGATGACTAAAGATCCTCCTAACAAGGAGTCTCAGTATGAAGAACCCGCCCGTTCTCACGAAACCAACACACCCCGAAAGGCAACCAAAATGGGAAAGAGTGACAGTCCTGGATCTGTCGAGCGAAAGCGGACGCAGGACCAATCGCAGCCAGAAGGGCACGAATATCGAGGAAGAAACCAACACCAACCGCGGCGACGCTCAAATACACGCTCGCCCTCCACCCATGGACGAAGATCAACCTCGCGGAGTCGACCGATGCCCAGTCTCCGAATGAAGCAACGACGCTCAGATCTGCGTTCCGCCGGCTCCGGTGCCAGTGAGAATCATCTGAATGAGGTCGAGAAGCAACCGAACGGCGAGAACGAACCTCAGCAGGAGCCGTACCTGGACTATCCGATCATTGATCTGAGAGAACTGGACGACATGACCGGCGCTCCCACTCCAACGTCCACCCCCAGCCGCGGCTATTTGCACGAGCGTATCCCGCCTGTGCCTCCACTCCCGAAGAACCTAGCTGCCACCGCTGCCAAGGTGGATAGACGGCTAGCCAGGGAGCTCTGGAAGATGAAGAACGCACAGATGCAGGACTCGGGCCAGACGCAACCTAAGGAAGAGGACTTTCGATGGCCTGAGGATATTTTCTGATGCCTCAGTGCAACTGATAAGATATTGACGTAACGAATCATGACGATATGACTACGACAGATGACAGCAACTTGGCTATACGGCTTGGCTGGTACTGAGACTTCACAATAAAAATCAAAAAAGAGAGAAAAAAATTGCAAAATGAGAAACCTGGTTGACTTGCTCCAAGATCCATCAGGTATTGGAGGGAACCCGTATCCATATGGACAAATGGTACACCATGCTGGGTTGCCTTGGAGTTCCGCTGGTGCAGGACAAGGAGTCGGTCAATGTCTTTCCTTTGTGATGTAACTGATGTTTTGAATATGAATTCTTTCATATGAATATTGCCTTGAGTAGATATGTAAGCTATCAGCATCCTTGACCTTGAGTACAGCCTTACTTTATTGAGATATGTCAGCATGACCGGAAGAATGGACTGCGCTCTATTCTAGCGCTTTATGGAATATATACACTTGACGGTGTATATACAGCTACGGACACCCACTCACAGGATAGTTAGTTACAGCTACTACTAACGCCACCCCCAGTAATACGCACATTCTCAAATGGAAAACCCCGACACGACCACTACCCACAGAGAATATAATAGTCGCTAGCATTTGCGCCAGCCGTGCCGACGACATTCCGGAAACTCACATTTTCAATCAGCACACCGTTGGACGGGCACCCCGTCGGACCGCCATTGAGACAATCCTGCTGGACGTCGACGCCGTAGACCGAGGTGTTTTGGACGCTGATGTTCGAAGGTGATGTTGGCGATGTAGCCGGTGATGCTGTAGTTGGTTTTGATGCGGCAGCGGTTTTGCGAGTTGTAGATTGCGGAGTTGGTGAACTATCATTCATTGCATTAGCAAACTAGCTCGAGAATAATGCACGTAAGAGGGAGAGGAGGGGGCATACCAGTATGTTCGTCGCGTTATTATTGCTCTTCCCTCCCACGGACCCGATAGATCTGGCGAGTAGGATGTGCAGGGTGCAGGTCGCCTCGGGCTTGAGGCTAATGCTTGAGATCGCTAGGATGCAGATAATCGGGGTCAACCCACCACTCATCCTGAAACATCTCTCCCAGGATAGACCGGATTGAGATCGGCGCAGTCAACTGCTGGCTGAAGTTGGCGCGCGGTCCCTCCTGCGACACAGAGCCCGGGCCGTAGTTCTTATACTCGGCAAACGTGACATGGTCCGTGTTCGGGGTGCTCGTGGACCACTGCGACCAGCCAGCGGCAGCGATGTTGTTCCCTAGGTAAGTTTCCTGGAAGACAACCCGAGCATAGTCCCGCCACGGACGGCCGAGGTAGCTGATCCCCGCCGGAATGGTGTTGTTGATCGCGGAGACGTTGGACCGGCTGATTACGTACCAGGACGGATTGGAGTCGCTGTCGCGGCCGGACGCGGTGATGCTGCCACTGGCAATAGTGCGGATGTCGATGCTCTCGAGCCAGGCCAGCGCCTTCTGCCCGAAGATAAAGTCCACTGCGCCAACGATGAGGCTTTTGGCGTACAGCTGGCGGCCCGTCTCGGCCAGCAGTGTGTCCTGGTATCCGATCAGCTGACAGGCATAGTATGCCTGGCCGTCCGCCTCGGCAGAGACTGCCAGGTTCTGCCCGTTTTGGGGGATATGGCCGAACGAGTTGACGATGTTGAGGTTGTAGATCTTGGTGTTGGGGTTCCATTGGCGCAGAGTGGCGGTCAGGTCGTCGCTGGTGGTGTTGATCAGGGCCAGGTTGTACGTAATGGTGACCTTGTTGTGCTGGTAGCTTTTGGTGTTGCAGGTGTATCCCTGCACCGTCAGGTTTGACGTCAGGCGCGGGATGTAGACCTGCTCGGTGTAGGTGCCGGGAAAGATGAACAGCTGCTGGGGATCGGCCGTTGTGGTGTTGAGCGCGTCGACACCGGCCTGCACAGTCGCATGAGACCCTGGGTGAGGGTTCGCGCTGTTGTCCACCACAATCGCTCCAGCGGGAGGAGACACGCGAGCATGCACACCGGAACAGGTGCCCGAGGTGTCGCGCGCCACGGGGTAGCCAGATGACGCCTGCGTGACTGCCACGCAGGCAGCTAGGACGAGAGAAAGACCTAGCATTTTGTAAGGATTAATGGTGGTTACTTTGGTGGATCTTCAGCCTCTTATACGTAGCGGTCAGCTGTAAAATGAGAACATTGAGGAATTTGTCTCAGGAGATGCCATACACTCACCGAAAGATCAAGCTTGATGTAAATGTATACGCATACGCATACGCAATCCCAGGCTATAGCCCGCAGCTAAGAAATTCCATCAATTGTAAAATCTCCTGAAGAATCCCACTAATTTGCGGAGAAACCTGGGGAAACGTGGGGATTGATCTATCCATCAATCAGAATCTACCCCTGGAAAAGAAGCCTCCCACATCTTTGGTTCGCTCGGCAGAGGTGGATCTAACAATGCCGATCACCGAGTCTGGAAATTGAGATATGGATACGTAGGCAACCCTTGTAGTATTATCTTGCTTAGGCAACGTAATCGCATAATAGGAGCTTAAGGGTACAGAAAATTCTACTGATGTTCAACAGTGTCACAAGTACAAATCATCATCTGTTTGTTTGTATGCCGGCTGCTTTTTAGGGCTCTGTAGATCAGCTGATCTAAGTTTCCTACAAAGTTTAGCTTTCATGCCTCAGGCTTTATGACTGGTGGCAACTGGCAAGCACGTCATTGTTTGCTAGATACACTCATGACACTCGGAGGTGTTCTCAATAGATCTGGGAACCTCCACTTCATCTGGCCGTACACATAATGAATGAAAACATAAGCCAGCTGCTCACGGCTCCATCCAAGCCTATCATCCTGACAGAACGCACCGACTGGCCCGCTTGGTACAAGGAAATCCGGCTGGCGTCCATGTGCAAGAATATCTGGCCATACGTCGACCCTGACACTAAAGACCCCCCAGCTGTGCCGGATGAACCCGCCCTTCCAGCTTACGGAGACTATCAGATAGGCGCTCTGCGGTATTCGGATCTGGATGAAAAGAACAGAGTTGAATATGATCATGCGTTGCGGATGTATCTGTGGATGAGAGACGATGTACGACTAATTCGAAGCGAGGTTGCTTATATCGCTCTTGTGATTGCGACTTCGGTGTCTAAGTATGCCCGTGGCTTCATTGTGGATGAGGATGATCCGAGGGAGATGTTGAGGTTGTTGAAGGGGCCGTTTGAACCTAATTTTTAGTTTCCCTGCGTCTTTGTTTGGATGAGGTTATAGTTGAGATGTAATAATCGGATAAGAGAATGTAAAATCATCGAAGAGCTATCTTCTAGTATAATGACATGCTGCCAATCTGCGAGGATAGTAATTGTCTACATACAACTACTTAGTGGACCTGGACACAATCTCCTGCAGCTCCTCCTTGCTAAGCGTTTTCACTCCCAGCAGATCATTACTGAGACTCTCAGCAGGGAAAAGACTGCCGCACCCTTCCCCGAAAATAGCCCACCTGAGGAAATTGTACACAAATACCCCGGGGTTAGGGTTCGGTTTGGCGAGCTCGGCATAACCCTCTTTCTCCAGCTCTGCCGTGCTGATGGACTTCGTGGGCAGTTGCTTCCCCGAGAGCTTCAGCAACTCGCTCTGAGAGACATCAATTTCACGGATGTACACTGTGCGATTCCTTGTGGCCTCGAGGTTATTGATTATGCCAACAACACCGTTGGCTATTCCCGCGAGCGTGGTCACGCTGAACTTTCGTTCTCCCCCATCGTATAGTTCTACTACTGGACCCCGCCAGTTGAGCAGAAACTCGACCGTCAGACCCCAGTCGAGGAAGGGGCCATTGATTAGGAGGGTGTAGGAGAACGTGCCCCCGGACTCGGCTGCTCTTTCCCGAAGATATTTCTGAATGGCGACCTTGTCCTGGTAGACGGGGAGCTTGGCTGCCGTGGGGTTGGTTGTGTCGGAGCCAAACTCTGAGGGGATAAAGCGCTGGACCTGAGCAGTGATGGCTGCGTCTATCAATCTGAGATGGATATCTCGGGGGATAGCTCCGAGGGTGTTGACCACTACATCTTGTCCTTTCAGGGCTGCTGTCAAGGAGTCCAAGGAGGTATAGTCGACTGGTACCACGCGAGCTTGGCCGAAGTTGTTGTTGCTTCTGTCACTTTCAGCTCTGGTCAAGACGGTCACCTCGAAGCCGGCGCTGAGCAGGGCGTTGAGTACAGCCGGGCCAAGATTGCCAGTGGCCTGCAAGGGTATGTTAGCAACGCTTGATAACAAAATCTGTTGGCTGATGTGCTTACTCCTGCAATGGCTACTTTCGGCGACATTGGCAAATATATTTGTCAATTGGTGAAGAGTAAAAGATAGATGAGTCGAGGATCTGTTAGACAAGGCTGTTCCTGGGTATGGACAGCAAGATAGCTTTATAATTTTTTCATGTGTAGCACCATGTCGTCTCATCGTTCTCGTGAATGATGCCATTCAATATCACTATTCCTACATCCCTGGATTTGTCAACCCATGGCCGTTATTGTCATCTTCCGCATAGTGAAACCGCAGGATACCTCGGATCCCGATTGAGACATCGGATCCCAACGTCTCCATAAGGGATGTTGACAGACTCTGATTGCTAATTAAACACCTTGATGACATGAGCAGCCCATATCATCAGACATCAGTACAGTTATGTTAACGGGCTTAATTCCGCTCAGAATTACTAAGGTTCAGTGATGAGAAACGGGTTATCTAATGCTTTGTAATGACTTCGGCTGGATGGATTTTCCGGCAAATCAGGCTTCCCGCTTTCTGGCCAATCAACTTTCATGTTTATCCTCCAGCAGATTTCCTATTCTCGCGAGCATTGCTTCTTTGCTTACATGCAATGATCACCTGTATGGTGCGCGATTAACCTCCTCACAAAATTCTGCATGTTCTTGGCTAGCATGGGAGCCACTTCTCGGGAGCGTTATCGTTATGTCCGTTAGCCCGTCAGCCCATTTGCGACTCCGAGATAACTCAATCAGACCCCTGAGATCAAAACGGGGTTGCAAAACCTGCAAGTTGGTGCCTCCTTTCTTTTCACAGAAAGTGTAAATATTAAACCGCATTCCAGAGTTCGAAGAGTCAAGTGTGGAGAAGAAAAGCCTCATTGTCTCCGATGCACGAGCACTGGTCGCAAATGCGAGTATGAAAGTACAATATCCTCCACATTCTTCTCCTCAGCTTCTGCAATATCCATCCTTGACAACTCTTTTTCATTATCCTCAAACACAGTATGGCGAGAGCGTCGCGCTTTCGCCTACTATTTCCAGTACGCCGCAGCGTCCATTGGCGGTGAACTGGATGTTGATTTCTGGCGCACGATTGTCCCGCAGGTTTGCCGGAGTGAACCTGCTGTGTGGGATGCCATGATTGCTATCGGCTCACTGTTTGAGAATCCTGATCCCGGCCAGGACCTTGTCTCTCTACGTCGAAATCATTGTTGCTATCTCAATCAAAACCAACGAGACGCGTTGGAGTGGTATTCGCGCTCAGTATCTGCCGTTCGCCGGGGAATTGAACGTGGGACTGTAGACACCTTTGTCGGACTCATTACATGCGTCTTATTTATCTGCATTGAGGCCATGTTAGGAGGTATGGAGGAGGCTCTACGTCTCTATGGTCAAGGTGTGCAGCTTATTCTCGCTTGCAGGGCCATGACAGCAACCAAAACCTCCATACTAAAGGATACAATTATCCCGATTTTCGTCCGATTAGGAGCAGTCACTTCCAGCGCTGGCGTTCTAGTGAGCAATCTGTTACGAGTGACTGAACTTACATCCAGACCCGATTTTGTCTCCCTCAAGTCTGCTCGGGAGGCCATCGTTATCCTCGCTATAGAGATCCCCCTGTTTGAATTAGCTTGCGAAGAGTATCTGATAAAGTCGCACGCCTGCTGTATATCCCAAGAAATGATGGATCAGCGAAGAACCCTGTCGGCTAGGCTACGGAGCTGGCGCACAGCATTTGCTACCTTGATGGCTCGTTGCACAAAAGACTCATCGCAAGTCAGTACCGGCGCTCTTCTCCTCTCTTACCATGAGATGTTATTCGTCATGCTCGGGGTCTGCATATCGCCATCACGGATCACAACTGATGATTATCTACCAAATTTCCAAACTATAATCGAACAATCTAGCATCGCATTAAGTGGTTCAGCGCGGCATGATGGCACCCAATCGCCATTTACCTTTGAACTCAGCGTTGGTCTTCCGCTTTGGTTCACATGTGTTAGGTGCCGCGAACCTACAATTCGACGGACAGCACTCGCCCTTCTTCGTCAAGCACATCAGGTGGAGGGGCTCTACAAGCGCGACATTGGTGCCACGATGGGCGAACGAATCATGACGTTAGAAGAAATGCATGGGACGGCAATAAGCGCAGGTCAAAGCCCCTTCAGCTTGGATTTCAAACCTGGCGCAAGCCCATACCCTACACTTACCGAGGAGAAAACCAGGACACCAGCACTGCTCGTCCCTGGCGAAGCACGCATTAGACCCCTCGGTGCCTTTCGGCCACGAGACGGTTATCCTCCTGGAACGACAGAGGAGGACATGGCCAAGTTGAGCCGAAACCGTGACCAAACCTTTCTGCACTTTTCATGGAACGAGCGCGATCCGTCTAATAACACCTGGCGGACGATCTATGGATATGCTCCTATTGATTTTGAAATTGCCTAAATAGTTGGATGTGAACTGAAGAAATAGAAGAAGTAAACCGAGGGGCCCAGTCTATAGAGTAGCGTATAACCTTATTCTTATCACCGCGCATCCTATTTTGCAGCATAATTACTGGGGATCCTCTGGTATTAACTTTAGCATTAGCATATTTTCTAAATGAATTGCGCCATGCAGTGCCATTCTCGATCTCTTATCTTGCGGCTGCATACTGTATTCTTGGAATATATTCTAATCTTAACTTGAAGTTAGCTCTATCTTAACCAATTCAAGGCACATTCCTGACCATGCGAGACTGTTGTCCCCTCGGCCCTGCGTAGATTATGATAGAAATGGCTGACAGGAGATCCTGACTCCCGGCTTAGATGCGTGTCGCCAGGATTCATCCCTGAGATAACGACGACCAATCTTCTTAGGGTTTACAGGAACCATCCGAATTTCCTTGCCACTTTTGAAACGGGCTAGCCCCCTAGATCAAAGCTTGGGCTGTGCATCCTGTGGCCAGCCTGGTAGGTTCTGGACTTCTGGCGGTACAAGTGCCCGTGGACCTACCTCACTTCGGAGAATTGTTCCAAGACACGGCCTCCACCAGTTCCTCCAGTCCTGGGTCGGTATTTAGCGGCAGACTGGTAGTAAAGGGTCCACGATAACTGTAGGCTAGTGGAACCAGCTCGATCAATCATCAGACCATGTGGTGCTGACATGATAAGCTCAAGGGTCCAGACCAGACTATGTACCTTGATGGACAATGGTAGATATGAGTAGTTATCAATTATCATAGTTCATACTTCCAGCTATCAGCAAACTTATTCTACTCGGTACCGAACCTTACCCCAGGCGGAGAAGCCAATCAAGTGCATCCCCCGCGCTTATCAATAAGGGGTAGCTAACCGCAAACGGCGGCATATTTCGCCAAGTATCAATAAACCGTTCCAATACACGAGTCTATGGACACATTATTCTACAGTTCAAGTGTCTCAGTTTGAGAGATCAGGTCCCCTTGGCGATGAGGCTATGGCAGACATATAGTCAGCATTCATAAGCGTCATAGTCAGAGAGGCGCAGAAGACACTAGGATAACCTTATTGCTATTCCCAAACTTTCTTCAGCAACGGTCTTGCATTTCTAATTATTAGAAATGATCTGAATTGTATACCGGGGTGGGAGCCAGATGTGCTATATATATAGCCCCTCCCCGCAGTTGTCAAGTTGGTCAAGTCATAGCAATCAAGCAACTGCAGTACAAACTACAACGTACAACCCATCAGAGTCCAATTCAACTCAGTGTATACACTATACTTCTAAGATACCATCTCCATCCACAACACAAACACAATGGCACAGACAATCAAGAACGTCGCTCTCGCAGGGGTTCGTCATTCATTCTCCTCTCGGTAATGTTCCTACTGACAGGCATAGGCAACCGGCAACGCCGGCTCCAACATCCTAACCGCCCTCCTCGACACCGGTAAATTCACCATCACCGTCCTAACCCGCAAACCAAACCCCCACCTCCCCCCCAGCGTAACCACCCAAGTCGTCGACTTCGACTCTTTCGACTCCATCACCGCCGCCCTAAAAGGCCAAGATGCCTTCATCGACGCCACCTCCGTCCCAGACCCCAGCGTCGCCATCCGCCTCATCGACGCCGCCGTCGCAGCAGGCGTTCACCGCTTCATCCCCGCCGAGTTCAGCATCGACCCCACCGCCACCACCTGCCGCGCCCTGCCTGTCTTCGCCGGCAAGGCCACAGTTTATGAATATCTCCGCCAGGTCGCCGCCGACGGCCGGATAACCTATACCATTATTTCCACCGGGGCTTTCCTAGACTGGAATCTGCGGACGGGGTTCTTGAACATCGACATCGGCAAGAAGCGCATCGATCTGCTGAATGACGGGTCGCGTGTCACCCCCTGGACGCTTTTGTCCGCGGTAGGCAAAGCTGTGGCGAATGCTCTGCTGCGCGTGGACGAAACCAAGAACAGGACGTGCTATGTGTGCAGTATCATGAAGAGTCAGAGGGAGGTGGGCGAGCTGGCGCAGGAGGCTCTGGGCAAGGAGGGCTGGAGCGTGCAGAGTCAGGATCCTGCAAAGGCGCTGGAGGATGCGATGGCGCAGTTCAAGGTCGGGAAGGTCACGGTTGAGGTTATCGGGGCTATGATTCGGTGGACGCTTACGCAGCCGGAGAGCGCGGCTGGCTGGGCCAAGGATGATAATGAGTTGCTGGGGGTTCCGACTATGACGGATGAGGAGGTCAAGCAGTTGATTAAGCAGATTGCGGAGGAGATGAAGGCATAATCTCATGGCTTGGCTTGGCTTGGTTTCCTTCCTCTGTTTTCTCTTTCTTGTCACTTCCTAATGCACTTGTCTATCATCTCTGATGATTAGGATACGAAATAGAAGCCATTTAACATTTGTCTGTATTCTGTCTTCATCAGTAGGTGTAGTAGCAACATCGCGGAGATAACAGAATAGTAATAGTCAGCATAGCAAAATACTACAGTTGAGGAGGGTTCCATGCGCATAGGGCTACGGGGAACATGCGCCGTGTTGAGGTGGGTGTACTATTAGGTATGTAAAGCTTGTCGACGATAGTCTTCCAATATGTCAAATAGTCAGGATACGGCTCTCCTATTCTGCATAGTCCCTTTCCCGACGCGCTTATGGGAGATATTGAAATTAAATCCAGCCCAGACGAGTCCTCGTCAGTCTAGGGTTTCATATCCATAATCGTAGCGGTATCATATTCTGGCAGAAGTCTATTCGAATTGGAATCGTGGAGGGATGGCACACAGAGGCGGTTTAATACCGCGTCCTTCTTCTGCTGTGACTGGTGGTATGTTCCATGTGGTTTGAATCTTTCGCAATGTTCCCAAAGCCGGTCGTCACCACGTAGAAGTTCGAATTCCCAGCCAGGGGGATTATATGGAGGTCAATGCGCCCCTGACCAACACATGACCTGGGAGCTCCATCGCAGCCTGAAGAAGCTTCCTGGACAGCCTGTATTGTCTTGTCGTCACCTTGGATCTCAACTCGTTTCGTTCCGTGTAGATCTGTATTGCCAGCGGTGCCATTTCTGTCGTCCACATCCGTTCCATGCTGTCGTAGGTAATTGACACAGGCAAGTAGGGTATCGCCATAATCGCGTCGCCCGTACGTCTTCGACTGACGCTTTTCGAAGGCACTTCCACAGCAGGCCCGCATAATCCTCAAAGTGACTCTCGGCGAGGCAGGTTAGAACTACACGCGTTTGCGTAAGAGTCATCGCTCGGCAGTCTGCACTTGACTCATAATCTTCGACAGCGAAGGGTACGAAGGGAGAGGAAGAGGAAGAACTGTGGAAGGACAGTCAGACATTGCGAAGAATGAATAACTCTGATATACATACTCATCGGAGCTATTAAAATAGCCCATTTTGGGTCGCAGGCAGGTCTGTAAAACACTCAGTATAAAGTCGTACTTGGTTCAAAGCAAAAAGCTTAATCAACGAAAGTGCATGGACGGAGAAGAAAGAGAAGTGGAGGAAACAGAAAAATTCACTGCCTGACTTCAATCATATAAATACTTCACTCTGGTTGCTGTACGGGACAGGAAGGAGCTGTCTTGGAGGTGCGGCTGCTTATCTTAATCAGAAAAGCATGATACTCTGAGTACTAGCAGCTTATCATCCAGCTACCTAAATATGAGGCCTTTTGAAGACCTCTGAGCATACACTGTGCTGGTTTCTATGCCGTCCATGCCAGCAGAATATGTCAAATTTAATAGGATCTCTCTGCATGCCTGCTTTCACCCATCACTCCAGTTGATGCCGCAGTTCACGGGCTGCTTCCCCAGGCACTCCCTTTCTCATATTCTCCAATAAGTCTCCATCATGTCTAATGTACCACGAATCAAAAATTTATTACGCATTAGTATGGATGCACTTATGGTAGACCCATAATTGTCTGGGATTGAACTTATGTCATATTGCTACGCCATACTAGTACCTTGGAGCTCGTCTTAGCTTCATCCTTTCGGACTACTGGACCCCAGCACCACGATGAGGTGCGAACTCTTCGCTGGGGATATCTAATGGATATACAGCGATAAACGGCGATAGATCGCGACAGATCGCAATGTATGGCAATATATGGCAATATCTCCTCCTTGTGACGGACTACGCCTTATACCTGCCAATGCAGGATGCGTCATTACCCTTGAAAAAGGAACCGTCTCTCAGAGTGTCTGGATGATCACGCCCCTCCCAGGATATCAGAGCCAGAAAACGAGAAAAACAAAGGAAACAAAGGAAACAAAGGAAACAAAGGAAACAAAGGAAACAAAGGAAACAAAGGAAACAAAGGAAACAAAGGAAATCAATGACAATCAACGACAGGACGGGAGGGGCATAGAGAGGGGACGGATGGACCAAGGAGCAGTTGTCATGGAGGGATGCCACAGCTACAAAATAGGAATAGGGGATACAGAACTGAAGAAGGCAGTTTAATACCGACGCTTCTTCTGCTGTGGCACATCCATGGCTGCAGCCTTCTCATCCTGGTACGTTACCTCCATTGCCGCCTGAAGAAGCTTCCTGGCTTCCTGTACAGCCTGTATTGCCTTGTCGCCACCTCTGGATCTCAACACTGCTATGTCTTCGAGGATGCCGTCAAAGGCATGAAGACCCTCGGAACTTGTCGAAGGTTGGTGTGCTTTCGAGGACCCGGAAACCGTCCTCTTTCTCGGCGACACCGACCGTATGTTGTCAGGCGACTCGTTGCCGTGTCTTGTCGGTCCAATGCTGCTATCCTCGGGTGGCGGCAAACGGGGGGTTCTGGATTCGCGATGGTCCTCCAACCGGTCGTGATCCTTTTCCGCAAGCCAACTCGCACTGTCTCTATAGAAATGCATCAACCGCTCTAAATACTTACGGTTCGGCACTTGGTCTTCTGGCAGTACTTGGGAGAGCATCTCAATATCCCGGTCAATAGCCTCGGCCAGTGCGCGCGAGTTGCCGGCGATATTAGGATTCCCAACCTCTGCATGGCAGGCCTCGTTTCGTTCCGTGTATATCTGTATTGCCAGACGGGCCGTCTCCTCATCCACATCCATTCCATGCTGCCGTAAGTAATTGACACAGGCAAGGAGGGTGTCGGCATAAGCGCCTCGCCCATACTTGCCTTCGACGATCAGCCTTTCATTGAATGCGCCTACACGATCCGGTAGTTCGTCTTTGAGAGCGATCGATGCTTTCCGAAGGCACTTCCACAGTCGGCCCGCATAATCCCCAAGGTGTACAAGAAATTCTAGTCGAGCTGTGCTGCCCTTAGTGCTTGTCAACGAACCAGATGCTGATGCCTGTGACTCTCGGCGAAGGCAGTCTAAAACTGCACGCGTCTGCGCAAGTGTCAAAGTGCAGGGTTTGTTAGCAAGGTCTGCCCGATGCAGAGCCTCCTTGGCAGCACGGTGGTCGGGTAAGGGCATCTCAGCAGCTTCTTCCGCAGGTGCCGGAGGGTTACCTGTATCATCGCCAGCAATGCCCAAGTCATGAGGAGAATTCTTACCTGATGTAGTAAACTCATCATCGTCGGGACCGGGTGTCACGAAGGGAGAGGTGGAAGACCTATAGAAGGACAGTCAGGCATTGCGAAGAATGAATAACTGTGATATACATACTCATCGGAGCTATTAAAATAGCCCATTTTGGGTCGCAGGCAGGTCTGTAAAACACTGAGAATAAAAGTCGTACTTCAAGGCAACAGGCTTGATCAACAAAAGTGCACGAATTGTGAAGAAATAGAGAATCGAGAGCAGGGACTCAATCATATAAACATCTCACTTTGCTTGCTCTACGTGGCGGGAAGGAGCTGTCGTGGAGGTGCCGCTTGCTTGTAAGCAATATCTCAAGTGGGAAAGAGTGACGCTCCGAGTACTGGCAGCATATCATCCAACTACCTAGATAGAGGCCTTTTGACGGCCTCCGAGCATACACTGTGCTGGAGTATCTTCCCTCCAGAGAACCGCGATACATGGAATTTGAGAACGCCTTCTTCTGAAGCCTATATATGCTTGAATTGATTCATAACATGTTAGGGTATATCCTGGAGGTACAGCAATCTCAAGTCAAGACATGTAGCCTTATTCCACTTATCAGGCTAGCCATATGACTCTAAAGGTATATTATCTGAATGCAAGCATCCACTGTGCCGGTGTCTGTACCATTTTCGGGAGCATAATATGTCAAATTTGAAAGCGTCTTTCTGCATGCCCGCTTTTGTCCATTGCTCCAGTTGATGCCGCAGTGCACGGGCTATTCCCCCGGGCAGCCTCTTCTCCACTCGATCAATGAAGCACCTGTTGAGTTTCGAAAAGAAGAGGTCGATGTCGTCAAATTCATAGGCGGTTCGGTCGCCATCGTCTCTAAAATATGCCCCTGTGTCTGAGAGAATCGTCCAATCTCGGACCCTGCCACATTTTTTCGAGTGACGCAGTTTCTTGGATGAGACATTCTGTAATCGACAGAAGGGTAGGGAGACGATCTGGTGATCCATGAATTCGTAATCGAACCACGGCGCATATGTCAGACTTCTCAGTGGTTTCCCCTGCTTATGCCATTTTCTTCCCTTGTCTGCTGCATGAAGAAGGTGGATATCCATGGTTCGTATCGACTTTGCCATGCTGAGAAAGTCCACTAGCACCTGAAGTCTTTCGAACAGTAGTATCAGTTGGCCAGGACTTGAGGGTTTTGGTGGCAGGATGTCGATGCGCACATGTACCCTATGGAAAGGGAAATTGTTCAAGCCGAGATAAGATGCGCGGCCCATACAACCAAGGGTGAATCTCAGCCTGAACTTTCGGAGTCTACAGCAAGTCCATGAAGAATCAAGCGGATCAATGGTAAATGAGACAGTAAGATTGGAATACAGATGATGCGATATCTCGTCGTGTAGTCTCTTGCTGGTGCAAAGGATAGTAAGCGAAGTGTTTCGTCTCGGCCATTCCATTTCAGGATAACGTTTGGTGTCCGCGTAAGGGAGTAGCCAGTCCCATATACAGAGCCGCAGCTCAGGTGGCAGCTTTGCGAAAACCCCGAGTTCAGTGCGTTGGGATGACATAATGTGTGGTAGATTGGAATGATGGATGAAAATAGGTGATGTTGCCAACTTGCGATATAGATTTATGATTTGTATTGCTTTGGATGACTCACTCATTAACTATAGGGAATGACATCGAAATCGCATCAGCAAGGCCCTTGAAGTTGTCATCTTAGACGTGTGACCTTGTCTACCGTGGAACGAGACGCTGTACTCTTAATCTCTATTTATAGACAATACAGGCTCAAGCCCTGATCTCAACCGTAGTCTTCGAATCTTCCAGTTGAGGTGCTCTTGACCATTACCTGATACATTTAAAAAGAAATGCGCACATTTCGCATGAGCCTGTGCACTGTCAACCCTTCTATGCTGTGAATTCCGAGTCCAACTAACATTGATCTCGAAGCCTGTACCGGCAGGCTGCCCACTATGCACCTCTTCGTGTTTCCTCCTTTCCTTCTCTCCCACACCCTCTCTCTACAACTGATTCTAAGCCTCGGAAGTTAAACAAACACCTTCTTTCTTCCTTCTTGTTATAAGTTAATCTACTGAGAGTCATTGATGACACCCCGTCTGGTTTCTAAAACAATGTTAGTTCTCACGCTTCTTTTATATTGAAACAACTACTGATGGATCAGAATCACATTCATTACAGATCAGGTTACAATGACAGCACCAAATCTGAGCCTCAAGTCTGTAAGTATGACTATCATTGACTATATACGCTACTAATACTAATCCTCCTACGTGTTAAGCACAAACCTCTTATGAGGCTGCTTCTTTTCTGCTTGCAGAGAGGTCATCCCCTGATCAGATGCCCTTTAAGGAAAGGTTTGATGTTCCTGGGCCATGTGTTAATAATGCTGCAACTTTCTAATGACATATTCAGAAATTCAATGCTATTAGAAAACATTAATAATAGACTAGATTGGCGCTGCTGGAGAAGAACAACTATGCAGCTGTCCAGTCTATGCCACCTCTGCCTCCCCCACCTAATACACGTGCAATCAGTATGGCGGGAAACGCATCCGTCATAACGGTTGGCTCATCCTCATCCTCAATCCTTTATTCTGCCTACTCTTCAAATCTGTGGTCCCTACATGCTACCGTCAGCAGGACAATATCTTCTGCGAGTATCGTTAACATCATCCTACCTGTTGTTCGGCAGCGCCAAGTTCATGAGGAACAGCATCGTTACATGGCAGCAATTCCCACGGGGCTTTTAGTGAGTCTGAATCCCATAATAAAATACAATGGTGAGGATTTGAAGATTCAACAAGTCCTACCTGATCACATCTTGGTACAGCCAGTCCAGTCTTTGGCTGTACAGCCGTCTTGATACCAGAAACCATTTGCGACTCCATCCTGGCGGAGACACAGTCCAGATGTGGTACAATATCTCCACCCCCAAAAGGCCCAAGGCGACAGCACGCGTTGCGATTACGCTTGAGTTACATGCCTGCCAATCTGAGGGTAGAGTGTTTCCGCCAGGGTCGTAACAAGTGCTGCGTGCAATCCTTGGTGTGAAGGAAAGCAGTATGAATGGTGTATACCAATGCCAATACATGATTTCCTAAAATAAAAGCAACGGAAAATTTCTGTCGGCGGGAATAAGGCAACTCACCCCAATTAATGATCCTCCATCAGGGGCTGGGGTCAGTTGGACACTAACAAAGAAAGGTAGCTACAGAACTGATGTAACAGACTGGCATTATTTCGAGTCAGGACCGCTCAGCTTTGGAATTGATTATCGAAGATGGCAGCCAGCATCTCAACTATGTATAGTCCACTACAGAGCTGTTTGGAATCTTTATTATACAATACCAACTGCTACAGGCTGTTCTCGATATGACTATTGTACAATATCCATTGGCTTATCCAGGCCATGGTATAGAGGCGTACTTTGATTTATATTAGCCATTTGATAAAGATCATTCCGAATATAATTCTACGACGGGGGTAGGGTTACCCATTGAGTCCAGTAACACTTCCAATCCCTGATGCAATGGCAATTGGGAAACAATGACAACTGCCTGGCAGTATTTCTCTCAGAGCAAGTCATATCTAGGCCTCCTAAAGTCAGACCACCATGGTGGATGAATGTGATTGAAGATTGTGAAGCCCTGAATCAAGACATTGTCTTGAATGATTTGTCTCACACTCTTAATTCATTGCACTCTTCAGTATATGCACCAAACAACAGCCATTCTAGCACTTCCACTATTCTGTACTTGCAAAGAAACGACATACTAGGCAATAGACCTTATTCAGTCTCTAGACGAATAAGCATAGATGACTGGCTTGTATGGAGATCCACACTGCAAGTCTGAATGAATTATTGATGAGCATACATGTCTTATAGCTCATTGTCAGGGATCACAATGGCATTGCTTGTTAACATGTATACCAATCAATTGGTAGCCTCGACATATCCTGGTTCAATAGGAACACCTTGTCAGTCACTTGGTATAAATACGTTGCTCTCCATCAACAACAGTTTCCATCAGTAGATCCCAAGAACCTCTCTAGCATCTCCATCAAACAAGGTAAGCTCACAGATATCTTGTCTATCGACAGACAGCTAATCGGGGAACAGCCTTACCACTATTACAGACACCACTTACAGCAGCCAACATGACCATCGAACCTGTAAGCATTCCTTTGATCGACTGTGTGCTGTGCGTTTGCTGATTTTCCCTGGCATTCAATCCGACGTTGTAGAACCAGAGGAACGCGGTTGCTTCCCATTGTCACCATGACATCAATATTCAAAAATTATCAGACTTTTTTATTTGAGCAGTTCAAGTTTCAAACCAAATAGCCACAATGGGAGGCTACTATTACACTGGCTGTGTCGTATGCGGCATTGAAGCCGGGTTTGGCTCCTGTCAGTCGATCTGTGCTCATTACAGGGATTTGAAGAAGTCGGGTCAGGGAGCCCAGCTGCGTTGGCTCGATGCAGACGAGTTGGAAAGGACGTATCGATTCCGGGAGAAGAGAGAGTGGGTGGATACTTTACGTCTAAGTCGGTTTCCTTGCTGCCGTTCAATCAATTGTGTTGAGCTGATCATCTCACACAGTCTATTTTGATCGATCGAGCCAGGCGTATCGACTATCCGGTATTGCACATCTTGCAGATCCCCACGCGACCTACTTTAAGGCTCCAATCGACAGAAACCAAGCATGCATTGGCTTAACCAACCGAGACCCAGCCGGTCTCGTCAGGTGCCACGCTCAGAATGTCGCTCTGTGGTCCAGATCATTGGCTAAGCCGGTGGACTGGCGTGAATTCGCCTTTGTGGTTCATGCCTCATGTTGGTCATTGACCCTGAGAATTGTTGATCCGCACGCGGAGGATCATCTCCATACCATCCTTGCCGTCTCGTTAAAGAGGATGACGGAGCTCCACACCGAGGAGTTTGGAGTTCTGGATTCATGTAACAAGAAGCAGCGCGCACAGGGTACGGGTAGCCGGCATCTCCGGGACCAAGTCAATCAATAGATGGAAAACAACGGCTGACTCTGATCTGTTTCAACCGTAGATCCCTTTCGAAGCCCGGTTGTCGGGAGGCTGATCGAAGAATGCAAGCGACGACGGGCAGAACCTGCGCCGGCTCTGCGCCGGTCCTCCCGAGTGAGGTCCAGGATGCCGCGGCTAAATCTGCCTTGCGACATTCTCTGTTTGATTCTCGACAGGTTGGACTACCTGAGCGTCCGACGGTTCTGCCAGGCCGTAGACTGCCCCCCGATGGACAGCTATTGGCGCTGTCGAGCTGCTCCTCATCTTTTTGAGCTGGACGAGATCCGACATGAGGACCTTGACTGGCGGCACCTGTGCCTCGAGATTGAGAAGCTACGGAGGAGTAGCGAGACCTTTTGGGGTCGAGATCGTATACTGAAGATACTGCGTCATAACAAGGATGCTTGCCTGCGGAATTTGAAGAAGGCACAACCACTCACCCCGAAGGACGTTATCAATTATATCCAATTTGGCGCGGGACGTGATTCAGCGTTTAATCGTGTATTCAAGTATCCTGTTGAGTTTAACTAAGATATAAATCTATTGATAGTAGACTGTTTGTTGTGGATGCTACACCTGTACCCTACCCAGTGAATTCTATTCTTCCCCTTTCCAAGTCTCTCAGTTTCATCCAGCTTATCTCTTTACATTCATAGATCTTAGCAAACAGGCTATTATGCTGATTCGTGTTGAGCACAGATTGACTAGACATTTGGGGTAAGCGAGTCATACGCCTTGGATAGAGCACCATTGATCCAACCACAACCTCTTACTGTAGAGTGTAGACTATACAATATGAATTGCTCGAAGAAGGCTCGTCCTACCGAGTTATTTGCAAGATTTATTAAAAGACAGTCACCATTCTGTACAATACCAAATACAAGAAGCCTGCTTCAATCGGGGAAAGGGTATATCATATAACACACGAAAAACGTCAAAGCTTCACCTGAGCAGACTGCTGCTGGCCAACGACAGTGCCATTCGATAACTTCAACCCGATGGGAAGACCGCGAATATACTGCTGCGTGAATGGCTTTCCCCGGCGCTTGGCCAGAACCTCCTCGACGTCCTTGTACATGTCGTACCTGAGTCGCAGGTTAGACAGCGTGCAGGAAATCTCTTAACAGTCACGACTCACCCATTCATCTCCTCGATGGTCAGCTTGTCCTTCTCGCTAGCCACTTTGTACTTCGCGATATTGGTGTTGCTTGAGAAACCTGCCGACGTTAGCATCGACTTCGCCTATGAACCGGAGGTGCCTACCAATCCGCTCGTTGATATTGACTGCTGCCTTGGCCGACGCCGCCTGCACCTTCGTAACACGCGGTAGTCGAATCTCCTGGTATGCCTGCAGCGTCTCGGCGACATTGCCGTCAAAATAGTCCGGCCTGAAGAGGATGCCCAGCGCAGCGGCATCCTCGATAGCCATGCAGGCACCCTGACTCTGGTGTGGCATCATCTACAACCTATCAGCCGAGAGCGATCCTGACCGGAATCGGGGAAAAACGTACCGGATGACCAGCATCGCCCAACAGACACACCATATTACGGACCAGATACGGGTACGGCTGATGCACCCACAGCCGCCACGGCCGGATCTCCTGCCCGATCGCCAGATGCGCCCGAACCTGCTTGTCCAGCTCGGGATACGGCGCCAGCAGCTCCTCAACCGGCCGATCCGTGCCACCCCAAGTGTGGTTCGTGAAATCGCCCTTCTCCCGCGGGAAGAAGCAGTAGTACGAGAGCAGGCTGCCGCCGTTGCAGGGCGACAGCACGATCTTGTCCCAGCTGTTATCCTGCCCGCCCCAGTACTCCAGCGCGCTGTGCTGCGAGTAATCGACCAGCCCGAGGCGAACGGCGTCCTCGGTGCGCACGTTGGCGTGCAGACAGCTCGAGTCGGCGGGCTTCTTCTCCGGCTTTAGACCGATGATGCTGCGCACGGCGGAGCCGATGCCGTCTGCGCCGACGATGAGGTCGTGCTGCGCGGTTTTGCCGTTGGCGAAGGTGATTACCCCGGTTTCGAGGTTTATATCTTTGCACTGCCTCCATTAGTACCGTATCAATGTGGCGGTCAGGAGTCCTACCTGATGGTTCACGAGCAGCTTCACCGGCATCCCCTCTCCCTCCGCTTGCATCGCACAGTCCTTCAACATGGCATGCATGTACTGCCGATGGAACATGTAGTACACGTACCCCCAGCGCTCCTCATACCCATCCAGGTCGTACACGCTGACCGGCTCCCCCGTCTTCCAATCGCGGTTGATCAACTTGCGCAGCACAACCGGGTCCCCCTTGGCGATATCCACCTTCCACTCGTGCAGCCAGCGCGTGCCGTTCGCCGCGCACGAGATCGAAGCGCCCACTTCCCCGGCGAAATCATGGCGCTCGTATATGGTTACTTCGTGGCCTGCGCGACGCAACGCAATAGATGCTGCGAGGCCGCCGATGCCACCTCCCACGACGCCAACGCTGAGTCGTCTCCAGCCTGTGCCGGTGGATCGCATATTGCTCGCCGAGTCTGTGTCTGGATATTGCAGTCGCATGTTGAGTATTTTGTTGCACGTTTGGAGTTTCACTTGGAAAGATCTAGTGACCAGGTCTTATACATCGTTCGGCCGCCGCGAACCGCAGTACTATGTGCGGGCCGCAGACTGGTGCACTATCCGCAGCGGGCTTGGTAGATCAGAAGAGAGTCAGGATCGCCGTTTCTATCCGCGTTCAGCAGCTGATATCTTCGAGTCGGACTGATGTGAGGTTCTTCCTATCTAAAGGATAAGCTCTTTTCTGTGAACCGTGGCTCGATCCGCATATTTTTGTATCCGCCCCGCGACTCGCCCCCGCATCCGCAGGGCGTGTGATCGATGATGTCTGGGTCTGATATCATCGCTGGTGCATTATTAATATTCTATTATGGATTGATGAAAATGTTTGTTTGAGTCCCGACTGCTCTGGTTGTTGTTGTTGTTCTCCACTCCTGGAGTACATGTACCGGTTCTTGGAAGAGGGTTCAAGAGGTATACATCACTCGCTCAGTCTAGATAGACATTAGCGCATTATAGAAGGGATGGTAATCCTTTTAGACGTTGCTCCAAGACGATCTACGCTGTCCGATGTGCACATTGTCGGACCTTGTCTAGAATGGCACCTACGTGAATGTCTCTTCAAGCAGAAGGAGTGGTATTCAACCATGAGATATTGCTAATCGAGTCGCTGATACAAAGGATAATCCATACATGCAGCTTAGCTCTACAGAATAGCCGTAGCGTTTGCATGAGATCCAACACCACCTAAATTACAGTTAGCAATCATTCAACACCACATCGGTCGAAGGCAACACATACCAGCAACATTAGCCGGAGCGCTCGTCATGAAGAATGTCCATTTCTTCCTTTCCCGGCACTTAGTCGCCAACTTCTCCAAATCCCACATCTCACCCAATGGCATCCCCCACAACGCCAGAATGCTCTGGTGCATGTAGTTCCCATCGATCGGTGGCCAGCACTCGAACGTGGGCGAGTCTCCTGCAACCGCGGCAAAGTAGCAGTCATGAAGCCAGTCCAGTACCGCCTCTTCTTGCTTCAAACCCGCCCACTTGAGATCGTCGTGTGCGCGCTGGGCCGCCGCCGTGCGCTCCGCTGGAGTCAGCTGGTCGTACCGCTCTACGAACCCGGAGCGAACCATGAGGATGTCTCCTACTTTGATGTCCCCACCCTGCGACTCCGGACGGAGATCGATGCCCTGGTACGTGGCGCAGGCTTTAAGGTCGTCAAAGGAGATGGGATGCGCTGTATACGGGTCATAGTCGATGTTGTGGGTTTTCGCATAATGGCGATAGTCGAGCAGGATGCCGCGGCCGGCAATACCATGGACAGCCCAGTGGTGGATGCTGCAGCGGAGGTTTGCATTGTCGCCAACGATGTCGGACGGTTTGGTCTGTGTCTCGTTTAGTGTGACTGACGGAGGGGATGGGGCGCAAGTGACACATACGCCATTGTAGAAGGTTTGAGAATCGATATGTGAGAACTGTGAGCTTTCAGTAACACTACATCTCAGACAACAGCAGAGACCTTCTTGCAGCCTTACATGTCTGAACCCATCCCATTGCGTACCGCTCTGTGTGTTCAACGTATACGTATCATCGTACGCCACGCCCTCGACCAGTAACTTGATTTTATGCTGAAAAGCCTCCCGTCCAAAAGCCGGCGTCTCGGGAACATTCAACGGGAGACTACCTCGCGTTAGTTATCTCACTCAATCATCTAGGGATGATGTCTCACTCAAGCCGAACCATTTCCCCCGTCTGAATCTCCGCCGCGGCAGCCTTCACCCGCTCCGGAGTAAGCAGATTCAATCTCCCAAGCTACGCACATCACATCAGCCTGACTACAACTTCTCCGAAGAGTCGGTTGACTCACCGAATCATCTTCACCCCACACCCAAGCCGCGCCTTCTGGAGCGCCGGTGAGCGTGGGCAACTCCTTGCGAGAAGGGAAAAGGGTGCAAGTAGGATCCCAGGGGATCCGGTCAGGCGCCTGCACTCGAGAAGACATTGTATCAGGCAACACCGAGGCGGAGATAGGGTTTGAGGACAAAGTATCGGCGACTTTCTTGAGTCGATCCGAGGTGACCATGGTGACGAGGAGTCCTTGTTTATATAGTACGTGAGACGAGCGATCCGTGTGCTACAGTGTCGGTGGGGAGCCTAGTTCATTGACACAGTTGTGGACAAGAAGAGAACTGGAACCGAGATGATCCTCGGTATTTAGTGGTTTTGCAAACGGGAAGGTGGATAATGCTTGTCGACTGTTTTGTTCAGGCTGAGAAATGGGTTTCTAGCTGTAGCCGTGGGACGGTGGGGGTGACGAAGGGGAACCCCATTTTTTCTCCTCCACTCCTTATATCGACCATCATCCATAGTGCGGGGGAACAGTGTAATAGTCTGATCTACCCAGTGTCCATGCATCCAGAATGAGAGAGCAGAAAGCTTGTTTGGCCGAGGTGAACAGGACAGAGTGTGGGCATTGACCTTGGAATGCGGAGGTTAAGGGACGATCATCCACTTCATACTAGGCACTTCAGCATCGACCCTGCTTGGACTATCGAAAGAACGAATCAACAGCTGCAGCAAGGGGAGAAGAGTCGGACTTCCCCCAGTGAAGCTCGTCTTCAATGTTCAACATACAACACCCAGATGCCGAAAGCGGCTCCGCACAACATAAGTAAATGTGGCGGTTCTCCGCACGTTTTGAGCCGAGGCTAAGTCCTGTATCTTCGGCCGACCCAGTCATCGACGATCTACTAGAGAGTAAATGGATATTACAAGCTGTAAGACAAGGCATATTGGGCTAGGCTCGACGGCCCTTTTTTGTGATTTTCATTCAGAATGATATCTTCTCGAATATGGTACATAAGTCAGGTGTGCCTGCAGTCGACAGCCACATGGAGATAAAGCCTTCAACAGGCAGGGCATCAACACATCAGCCAGATCCAGGACGAAGAGCAGACTACTCGTCCTGACAGGTAAAGGGAAATAAACTGTTCATCATCACCGTCTGTGCGGTCACCAAGGCCATGCAAGTGGTAAAATAGATAAACGCCGTGAACGGAAACCATATCAAAACAACACAACGCTCACCAAGCCCGCCGTGATTCGTACTAATCCCAATCGCAGCATAGGAGCTTGATTGATGTCAACTATTTCGTAGGATGCGACCATCCAGACGCCGAGATTCATCAAAAACAACAGAAGCCGGTGAGTAAAATCGCTAATCGAACAGCATCAAGGAATCTCAAAAGAATGAGACGGTTATTAGATCGGTGCAGGCACCCCGGTAGACTGCGAGTTGCTGCGTCCCCGATAGTTACCACGGCCTCGAGTGTTGTAGCCGCGGCCATAGCCACCACGACCACGGCCACTGTAGCCTCTGCCTCTGCCACGGCCTCTGTAATGACCGCGATAGCCATCAACGCTACCCTGGCCGAAGGTCTCAATGTTCCGTTTCTCTTCTTCGCCGCGCCACTCACGACCGCCAGGTCGACCTCCGGAGCGTTCCTCGCGGTCGCGAGCCTCGCTGGAGATGTTGTCGAAGAATGACGTAGATTTGTTGTAAGCAGAGGCACTGGTGGACGTCGCATGATGAGTGGGATCAACAGCTTCGACCTCACTGTTCTCGACGTGTGTTTCGGCCTCGGTCACAGGAGAGCCGGTGGCAATGGCTTCTTTGACCAGATCTTGCTTGTTGAACTTGGCATTGGCACTTTCAAAGTCATAGTCAGTGTCAGGAACTTCAACCTTCTTGGCTGGTCCCTGGTAATGACCGCGATGACCACTACGTCCACCACGATGTCCACCGCGTGGAGGACGGCCGCCTTCGTGCGTCTTCAATTCACCCATCTGCTTGGTCACGGCGTCAACAGCTGCATCCTGCACGGACTGTTTCTGAGCATTAGGCTGTGGCAGCTTGGCCATGGCGGCAGCAACCGCAGCAGTTGCGGCACGCGTAGCCTCCGTGATAGCGGACAACGCAGGTCCTTGTGACACATTATTTCCAGGAACACTAGCAAGAGGAGGATTGGCTACAGCCGGAATAGGCGGCTTAGGTAGGTTGGTGATAGGAATCGCTGGCTGAACACGACCGCCCTTAGGTCCAGTGGGAGGTACCTTGGATGGTGTTCCAGGACCAGCTCCCAGAGCAGCTGTTTGCGCACTTTGAGAAGTAGAGGCCTTTACGGCTTCTGTTACGGAAGGCTTAGACTCGACGGGGGGTGGAGGAGGATTCTGTGCAGATGGAGCAGGGGCAGGTGTGGCGTTCCGGCTAGCGGGCTTACTCGTCTGCCGGTCACCAACCGGGAGCTCCGATGTGGGCTTGGGTACATTTACAGGACCCGCGCCCGGTGCTCCAGCTCGATTCTGGGGAGGGGGGGTTTGGTGTGGTCCAGGGGCAGTAATAGGCATCTGAGGAGGAAATTGTCCTGGTCCTGGAGGAAATCCCTGACCAGGAGGAGGGTACCATCCCGGCGGAGCACCATACGGCATGTTCGGAAATCCAGGTCCAGGTGGGAAGCCAGGAGCGCCAAAGCGTTGTCCATAAGGTGGGTAGAAGCCTGGGAATTGTGGCTGCTGAGGATATCCAGGGGGATTGGGACGAGGAACTTGAGACTGCTGTGGTGGTTGAGATTGAGAAGGTCCTTGAGGGGCGGGTCCTGGGCGAGACATGCTCTGTTTCATTCAAGTCAGCAAATTGTCCAAGTTGCAACAGGCATGTCTGTAACAAAGAAAGAACACATTGCATGGTTTTTGTTGATCATCAGAAGGAAGGCAACGGAAATCTCTACACGGTTTTGCGCATTCAGAACAGGTCTGTGAGTTTACATCCGAAATATTTCATCACCTGATCAACCAACCCGACCGTGTCAAGTCGAGCGACTTGCACGCAGGAAATGAAGGGAAGGGGAAAGAAATCAAAGGTCCGGTTGAACTTACCCCTAGGATAGCGGGATCGTCTGGCACCTGAGGAGGTTCAGGCTGTGCATTCTCCTTCTCCTCGGCTACGCTAATGTCCTTTACATCACTCCCACGGAAGACAATGTATTCATAGACACTGGCAGATGGAGGGATCTCCTCAGCCGGATTGCCTCGTCTGCCTTCTGTTCCAAAAGAGACGACATTTTCAAGGGCTATTGTCGAGGCCTCAGGGTTGATCTCATGTAAAGTACCAACGTAACTAGGGATAAGCAAGTTAGTCAAATGGTCGAGCAAGCGAGTCGGTTCACATGGAGGGTCATCATACCGAATGTCACTCTTGGAGATCAGGTTGAAACGCTGACTGCTAGGTGTTAACTCCAGTCTACAAGCCGCACAAACCCCGGTTCAGACCAGTGTAGGCATTAAAGACTGACCCTATGAGATGGTTCATATCCATGCTGGACAGGGTTTGCGCGGACAACCGCGCCAGAAAAGGGGACGGAGGGAAGAGAGGGAAGAGGAGAGAGGAAAAGAAAAGAAATTCGATCAGAATTTATAGCTGCGAGAAAGAGACGGAAAGTAAGCGAGCGAAGCGAGAGAGAGAAGAGAGGAGAAGGGAAAAGGGTTGAGACCGGCTACCGTGTTTTTGTGGTGGGAAAGCTCTGAACTACGGCGAACCACAGGAGCTTAGTGAGCAGGTCCTTCGTCTCTTTTGCTCTTTTCTGCGGGATGCTCAGGATCCAAGTCCCACCGCCAATGCGACCTACGGCTACACTGAACGAGAAAATACTTTATAATTCGTTGAATAGAATTTAATATCTGGCTACCATTTATATTCATCATGTCGCGTTCTACGCATCGGGACGACTTCTTTCAAACCTCGTTCGTGATGATTACTACCGGGTTGCTCTGTGTTGCTCCCTCTCACTAACTAATTGTGCCTCCTAATTTTGCAGGGCTGCCTTGGAAGAGCAGAAGCGAAAAGACGCTAAATCTCGGAACACAGATGGGAGCCCCATCAAGTTGCAGAGTAAGATATTGGCCATTGCAGCAGATCCTGTGAACCCAGGTGCTGTATTTGTTGCGCTGAGTACTGGAACTGTCCGGAAGATCATATTAGAAGTAGGTGCATGGTATCCTTTTTGCTGGATGCCTCACTGGTACTCGTAACTAAATCAATCTTTCACTTCCTTTTGCTATTGTCGCAGACAGGTGAGACTGCTGCCCTTTTCAAGGGCCCGACTGCCCCAGTGACGAGCATCTGCTTCAGTCCCAATGGCAAGCTGTTGTTTGCCGGTTGCTGGGATAAGACCATTTGGAGCTGGGATGTGGCCTCAGGACAGCCGCAACACCGATATGAAGGCCACACCGACTTCGTAAGATCGGTCATCAGCTCAAGCCTGCGTGGGCAAGATCTTCTGATTTCAGGAGGCGCGGATGCGCAAATATTAGTTTTCGACATCGCCAGCCGAAAGCGCCTTTATACGCTCAAGGGCCACGCCAAGGGTGTCCAGGACTTGATCATGGATCCGACTTCCCTCGACCCGGAGAGCAAGTCACTTGTTGTATTTAGTGCTGGCAGCGATCGAGAAATTCGTTGCTTTGACATTACCTCCGGTAGTCAAGATCTCACCGCCATGGATCCTCTTTTGGCGCATGACACAAGCGTATACAAGTTGTTCTTCGACAACGATGGAGATCTATGGACGGCTTCGGCCGATAAGACAGCAAAGTGTCTCGTCAGAGAGGATGGTTGGAAAGCGAACCTGACGCTGAGTCATCCGGATTTTGTTCGAGATGTTGTAGTCTACGAGCAAGGTGGTTGGGTCATCACCGCATGCCGGGACGAGGAAGTTCGAGTATGGAATCGCTCGGTCAGTCAATGTCCATGGAAGAGCGACCTGTCCTCTATCACTAACCTCTATAATTCACAGACTGGTCAACTTTATCATACATTTTCCGGACACTTCGAAGAGGTTACGGGGCTCGTTCTCATAGGGTCTACCGTCGTCAGCGTCAGCATTGATGCTACCATTCGCCAATGGTCTTTGAGACCTGACGACCTACGAACGGCAGTGGAAAAGGCCAAGAGATCTAAGGCTGAGGAGGAGGAATCGGAGCACAACCCCGAATCGATGCTAACCGAGGAAGAAGAGCGGGAATTGGCGGAGTTGATGAATGAGGATTAATAGCGTTTAGGGCAGGGTCATACCAGATACTGTTGTCATATACCTGGAGCGACATTAACAGACACATGTTACAGTACATAATGCCAGCTATCTACTATTCCCCATCTTGTCTACTTGCTAGCGACGGTGATTAACTCCATCGATGGACATCGAAGTGTCGGGGCGTCACGTGATAGCTTGATGCATAAATGACGCACTCCGACGATGATCTCCCGGATGCGGGACAGACTAATGCCCGTAGCACGTACTCTCCTCCCCCAGAGCCCAACTCTTGTTCACTAGAGGTCCATTCTTATTGCTATACTCGTGTAGGATTGGCGGTTCAACGGATCCCTGTCGCTCTGTCTGTTCTCGGATAATCTGATCAGAGCTTCCTCGTGTGGCTTGAGCCGAAAAGTCGCCGTATCTTATCAGTGGGCACCCCCTCCCTTCATCGTATTCTTGTACGACAATTTCCAACTTGTTGCCGACAGCTCGCTACACAATCACCTCCTGATTATGCAAGATGGCGACAACAGCAGCCATGCATCCTCAGACACACCTGGGCAGTGCGGACCATGAGCCGAAGCTTGTCAATAGGCTGCGGGATAGCAGGTCACCTTACGTGAGACGCGCGTACTGCAGACAATTCAAGTTGCCGATTCTAATCTCTTCATCAGGTCAGAGCTCACATGAACAATCCGGTCGCCTGGCAATTATGGGATGCAGAGGCCATCGAATTAGCCAGACGGTATAACCGACTCATCTTTTTGAGCATCGGTTATTCAGCGTGTCACTGTGCGTTCCCCTTGTATGCACGTTGTAGAGTTGGTAATGCTAAGAAAATAATGTGATCCAGGGTGCCATGTCATGGAGAAGGAGTCGTTCATGTCGCAAGAAGTAGCCTCGTTACTGAACGAATCCTTCATTCCGATCAAAGTCGACAGAGAAGAGAGACCTGATATCGACGACGTTTATATGAATTACGTCCAAGCTACCACCGGCTCTGGCGGCTGGCCTTTGAGTGTATTTCTGACACCAAATCTTGAGCCTGTGTTTGGTGGCACCTACTGGCCTGGCCCGAACTCATCAACACTCTCCAGACAGGACACAGTCGGATTTGTGGATATCCTGGAGAAACTGCGAGATGTGTGGAAGACTCAGCAGCAGCGATGCCTCGATAGTGCGAAAGAGATCACGCGACAACTGAGGGAGTTCGCCGAGGAAGGAACACACGCCCAACAAGGCGATCGGCAGGCGGATGAGGATTTGGACATCGAGCTTCTGGAGGAGGCCTATCAGCACTTCGCTTCGCGATATGATACTGTAAACGGAGGCTTTTCCCGGGCGCCCAAGTTTCCCACGCCTGCCAACTTAAGCTTCCTCCTGCGCCTGAAGACGTACCCAAGCGCCGTGTCGGACATTGTAGGACAAGAGGAGTGTGACAAGGCAGCTGCCATGGCAGTGAGCACGCTGATTAGCATGGCGCGCGGAGGAATCAGGGATCACATCGGCCATGGTTTCGCGCGATACAGCGTGACCGCGGATTGGAGTCTACCCCATTTTGAAAAGATGCTTTACGACCAGGCTCAGCTTCTGGATGTATACGTCGACGCGTTCAAAATCACGCATAACCCTGAACTCTTGGGTGCCGTATATGACCTTGCCACCTATCTCACCACCGCCCCAATTCAGTCGCCTGTGGGTGCTTTTCACTCATCCGAGGACGCAGACAGTCTGCCAACGCCTAACGACACGGAAAAGCGCGAAGGTGCATTCTATGTCTGGACTTTGAAGGAACTCACGCAAGTTCTCGGCCAGCGAGATGCTGGTGTCTGTGCCCGACACTGGGGAGTGCTTCCTGATGGTAACATTTCCCCCGAACACGATCCGCACGACGAATTCATGAATCAAAACGTGCTTTCCATCAAGGTCACTCCGAGCAAGCTCGCAAGAGAATTCGGGTTGAGCGAGGAGGAGGTCGTGAAGATCATCAAGTCGGCAAAACAGAAACTACGTGAATACCGTGAGACGACACGGGTACGTCCTGATTTGGATGACAAGGTTATTGTGGCTTGGAATGGGCTTGCCATCGGCGCGCTCGCCAAATGCAGTGCCTTGTTCGAAGAGATCGAAAGCTCAAAAGCTGTGCAGTGTCGCGAGGCAGCAGCACGAGCGATCAATTTCATCAAGGAGAACTTGTTTGAGAAGGCGACGGGCCAGCTGTGGCGTATCTATCGTGATGGTAGCAGGGGAGAAACACCTGGCTTTGCAGACGACTACGCTTATCTTATCCACGGTCTGTTGGATATGTATGAAGCTACTTACGACGACAGTTATCTACAATATGCAGAGCAGCTGCAGAGTATGTTCCCTGATAGCGGCTGATTTGGTTGAACTATACTGACGGAAGCAGGATATCTCAACGATAACTTCCTTGCCTACGTAGGCTCGACGCCAGCGGGTTACTACAGCACACCTTCCACCATGACACCGGGCATGCCTGGTCCGCTTCTTCGTCTGAAAACTGGAACCGAGTCCGCTACACCATCCATCAATGGAGTCATCGCTCGTAACCTGCTCCGTCTCTCGGCACTGTTAGAGGAAGAAGAGTACCGTACTCTGGCCCGCCAGACATGCCACTCCTTCTCCGTGGAGATCCTGCAGCATCCTTTCCTGTTCGTTGGCCTTCTTGATGTCATTGTCGGACTCCAGACGACAACACGGAGCGTAACGGGGGTCTTCTGCACTGCAAATTTCCCTCAGAGCGTCACTTCAGAAGGGTCTGGTAGACTCATCAACAAGCCAGACGAGCCTGTGTCTGTACGGGATATGATTATCAAAAAGATCCGGAGCGAGGCTGGGTCGACGATGGTCACGTCGGCTACGGTCACATCACTAGTCGACATCAGGCCATCCCATCTTGGTGACTTTGTTGGCAACCAATCTTTCTGGCTTAGGACTCGAAACCCACTATTCAAAGAGCTCAAGCCATCGGAGCCGGCGAAGAATTATTTAATGGTCTGCGAGAGCGGCAGATGCACGATGGTTGACGTCTAAAAGTGCTGATAGAGTTAATCTTCGATTTTGCTTTTCTTAGTCAGCTTGGTGTTCCAAGGTTTTCCTGATTCTTTTGAACTTTGAATAAGGGGTAAACGTACTCTATGCGGGTCACATTCCGTGGCTTGCTAGAAGTTACAGCAACAATCAATCTAAAAAATCTTAGCTTTATCGCCAGTACTATTCTACCAGAGTATCCTCTCACAATCAACAAGAGATGAAGATCGTGTTGGCCAATTAAATCTGGCCCGACAACTAAGGATCGACCATTACAGCTAAGACATGTATCATATTAGCAGCTCAGCAAGCGCTCATTCTGAAACGAAGGGCTTTCGTGGCGGTCCAGGCGCATGGGGAAGGGCATCGTACGACGACCCTGCAGATAGCTAGTTGGCCCGACGGAATCGCAATCGGATCGCATCTCAAACGCTGCGGACAGGGCTGGACGAATCTTGTTTCAGGTGCAGGGTGTAGTATTTGAACTCACCGCAAGCTTTTGTGCGTACATGATCTGTGAGTGCAGGTCCTTGAAAAGTGTAAATCACTTTCATTGGAAGCAAAACTGGAGATAACTCTTGACAGCCTCGAGTAATGATAATTGCTGTAGCTCTACTATAATTTTGTTGCTGACATCGCTGACATCTACAGTTTACTGTCGTTGTTTATCTAAGCCTTTGTGGAATGTAATATGGCATGACATCAGGCTTGAACCTTGCAGACTGAAATATATATCTCGTCCTCGGCGAAAAAATTCGATGACACATTTAAACATGTGTAAGCATTTAAATCCCTTTTGATTAATCTATCGCGTCCGTCCCTTAACCTCGAATCTATTAACTACTCGGTAATGAAGTGGCAGATGACAAATGGGACGTCACCTCACGCCTGCAATCTCGCTTCATTGGCAATGACGCCGAGGCGCGGAATGGGGAGCTACCAGAGGACTCAGAAGGCACAACAGGCTTATCAGATCTGTGTACTGTCAATGTCAATGTGTCAAACCAAGGGATTCTGATGATCTGATCCTGATGGCTAGCTTCGCATCTGCTACCGCCATGTCTCGGCTTGGAAATGCCACCGGCCAAGGCAGACGATGCGACGTGCACACGAGTCACGAGTCACGACAGCAATCCAGACCCGCAAGGTCCAGAAAAGAACATGGCGAAATGTTCTGGACTTTGTTACTGTCGAATATTAACTACTTGACTACAGGGGGAGTCTATATCCGCTGTAGAAAGTCGATCAGTGATGTAGCCTAATAGCCTCAGAATTAGTCCAGTGCATCGTAATGGAAAATGGGCCAAATCTCCGAGGGACCAAAGGGTGAAACATTAGCGTGGCGCCGGTGGCTTTGTCTACGGGGGACGGTCAGGGTGCCAAGTTTTGACGGCTGATCATTATTGACTACGGAGATGTGTCAGTGATCACAACCCCTGGCGAGTACCGATGCCGTTTGTATGGAGTATATTGCGTCGATGCGCAGTGGTTGGGCTGGAATGAGGAAAATGAATCCTGCTTAATTTTGAGTCATTAGTGGCACGGTGGGACTGATATTAAGTGGAAATTACATGACATCTTGCCGAAGTGTTAATTAATCCAGATTGTGTATGCTTGCTATGGAGAGAATGACACTGGTTAAGGTGATGGTCACCTGTTTTGCGTCAAGGCCTGCTACATCGTGTTACAGATTATACTCGAGCTGATATGTCTTTCCAGAAGTTCTGATTAGTCGTCTACAGATGTTGTCATCACCAGCATAACTCAATGTCGCACACAATTGTAACATGTATCATAGAGAGTTAGGTCGCGTAGGTAATATAATCAAAGTTCAACTTGGACGGAGATCAGAGGCGCAAAGGTATCGCTGAACGAGATTATTGGTTCAGGGCTCTCGGTGCCTGAAACGGGCGGCTCGTGCAGTCTGAGAATGGTTTAGTGATGGTCAGGGGGTCTGGGAGTTTCTCAACCGTCAAGAAATTAATGCTCCATCTATTCTGCTTGATTTTACCATTCCGAGCATGACGAGCCAGTCTACAACAAAGATGACAATAATAGTAATGAATAGACAAATGAGAGGACAAACCCATGGTTCAAGGTCCTGTCCATGAACACTAGATAAAGAAATTTCTGTTGTGGCTGTCGCATACTCCATCGACGCCGCGGAATGCTAGGTTACCAAGGGACAGACCAGGGCCCAAACGCTGCTTGGTATGTGGATGGTAGGTAAACATGTCAGGCGGCATTTATTCCCAGCAATTGCGCTGTTCTGAAAGAAAAGAGAAAGAAAAAAAAGACAAAAGAAGGAGAGAGAAACATCAAACAATCAATCGAGTTCTGGATCTGGCTGCGATGGTCACTTGTATCAAGTACCACCACCATCCACCCCTGAAGTTATTATATCCTTGGGAGTCCCCGCTCCGGGCCATGTTAGTCTTGACTCTCTAATGCCTTTAATCACGAATTTAATTTGTCTTTGATTATTCCAGATCTCTTGGCCCCACTGATGAGGATAGAGTCACCCCGCTAGGCTTTCTCACTCTTGCTTCTACATTCTCTCTTTCCGGTCTCCCCTTTCACGGCGCAATTCACTAAATATTCACTAGCTGGAGCTGCTGGCCACTACAGTTGGACTACCAAGGCGTCCTATATTATCAGGCACTCTCTTTCCCTCTCATCTCTCCCACTGCCTTCTTTTGGTCCTCACCCTCCACGCTCAACTCTTCTTCATCCTCCGCCTGTGGCGTGCTCTTTTTCTTCACTCCTTTAGAAAAAGTGTCATCACGGCTGTCGTTCCTTTGTTTATACCTCCGTCTACCAGACAGTACATACTCGGCCACTCTTTTCAGCGTCTTCCTCCAAATCAATCCGCAGTCGATCTGCCTACTGACAAGCACACCTTCTCTCTTCACAATCCGCTCGTCGATTTACTTCCTGGCGAAGTAATTTGGTTACACAGTTGATCTGTTGGGAATTATTGCTCCATACTCTCGGGAAATTAAAAAAAGCCAGCTCCGGAATCATGCGTTACTCGTGGTTGATCGGCGCTGTCTGCGCTGCAGGTGCTCTGGCCAAGCCTGTCGACAAACGGTCTTACGTGACTGATTGGACCATCGTCACTGTCACAACGACCATCACCCTCCCTTATCAGCCTCCCCCAACCTCAACTCCGGCCTACTCTCCCATCCAGGCGGTCCAGCTCACTCAGACAGTCGCCAGCGTCGACCCTGCCCCTGCCCCTGCTCCTGTGGAGACTGAGGCTTCATCCGCCTCCCCTATCCCGACCCCTGAGGCTGTCAATACCGCTCCGGTTGGTGTAGTGGAGGAATTGCCTGGGGCTTCTGCTTGGACGTCGGCTTGGACATCTGCTTGGACATCGGCTTGGACATCTGCTTGGACCTCATCGGCTCCTGAGGCTGCGCAACCCACCACCCTTGCTACTTCGACCTCTACCACTGCCCCCGCTCCTAGTGCTCCTGCCGCTAGTGGCACCAATGCTTATCAGTCTGCCGTCCTGTACAATCACAATATCCACCGTAGCAACCACTCGGCCAGCTCCATGACCTGGAACACCACCCTCGAGTCCAGCGCCTATGAGCTTGCCTCGCGATGTGTCTACCAGCACGACACGTGAGTACAAAGACCCCCAACGAATGACTGCGCTTGTGTGCTAACCCGTTTTAGTGACATCGGCGGTGGTGGCTATGGTCAGAACATCGGATACGGTGTTTCGGCTGACGAGATTGGAGTCATGATCACCAATCTGATGTACAACGACGAGTTCGGCTACTACGATAATCTGTACGGTCAGGCCAACCCTGACATGACTTACTTCGAGAAGTGGGGCCATTTCTCGCAGATCGTGTGGAAGGGTTCCGTCTCCGTCGGCTGCGCTACTGTCGTTTGCAATTCCCTCGGCAACGTGGACTCGAGTCAGCCATCGCCCTTCACCGTCTGCAACTACTACCCTCCTGGTAAGTGTGATCAATCTTTATCCCTTGGAGTCTGTCGGTTCTGACATGTACATAGGCAACTTTGCGGGTGAATACGGTGACAACGTCCTCGCTCCGCTTGGACACGCCTACTACTCGGCGTAAACTGCCAATTCCGTGGATCTCCTAGTCTCGACTGTGATAAGAGAGGTGCCGGACCTTGCATGACATTCAATTTCTCCATTAGGGGTTACGAAAGAAGTCACTCTGACCCCGGACCGTGGGTGTTTGAGCTTCAAATGGGACCATCTCCAGGGAACTAAAGATCATAAGTGGTTGTTTGATGTATGGGATACTGCTCGATTTACCCGTATGTGGAAAGTTACAATCGCAAATTGCAATCGAGAACGGGATGACTTTCTGGAAGTTGTCAGCCATTCGTACAAAATTTCTCTTCTTCTTGAACAAACCTTCTTGCGTTCTCTTTTTCTTCGTGTTGCTGGTCACTTTCGACTTTGTCTTGTGCCAAGGCTCCTCCTTGCTTCGCCGGGGAGATCTGCAAGTCCCCACATTCCCGGCCATGAGCCAGGCGACGACATGGAAATGAACGTGACTTTGCTTCTCTTCGATTGTGAATATCATCCGTTCGAATATTCTTTTTCCTGGTACATCAGTGCCAGCGACTTGATCATTGAGCTTGTCATTTTTTGGGTGTTTGCTGGAGTATGATCTCATGAAATAACGCCTTGCTTAGAGTACGACATGGCTGGAAGCGAATTGATCTTTCTCAACACCAAGCAACACCCTACCCTGCAGCAATCTGCGTCTTCTCCATGCCCCTCAAGCTCGTAAGCGTCGATAAACCGCAGCTCATTGGGACGTAGATAGGTATAGTTCAAGAAACCTGCAATAACTAGTTACCTCAGGGGCGCGGAAGTAAGCAACACGTGACCTGTCAATTAGAGTTAGGTGAGAGCTCCCCGCATCCAAACTTGCAGTGCGATCACAGGTCATGGAATGATGGAATACTACCGGGGATAAATGATTGCTGGACGAGATTGGGCACGCATCTTATCACCGCTCCCTTCGCCCGAAACGTCATCGGATCCAGCGCGAGACTAGCCCTTCATCCAACGGTCCAACTATCTAAAGCCTAACGCTTGACTACTGTGAGCTAGATTATCGACTAGACTCGCTACCTGGTCCAGTATCTATTTTTGCTGTATCACTGCAGTGCAACTTCACTATCATCCCTCGAGAGCCAGTCTCGGATAAGCTCTTACACGGCATCTTGATAATCGCCTTGACTTATTGAATTGCCTCGTGTTGCTCATCCGGGATTATAGTTGGGTAAGTACTATCTACAGTCCTCTGATCAATGCCTTTATCCTGCAGACGTCACACGGGCAATCTTCCAACACCCCGCCATCGTGTCAGCTCAAGGACTCGAGGAGTGTCAGTCGGCAAATCAATTTTCGCAATTATTCAACTGCTTTCAGAGTGGTTCCACGAAACCTTTTGCTCGTCTTAATTTTACTTTTGTGCGGTGTCTGCTTCATTTGCTTTCTGAACCTGCATCTCTTGGCAACCTAAGCTACCTGGCCACCGTACACTAACCACCCGTCAAGCATTCCGTTCCCCCGACGCATACTACCATCAAAGTCCTCGGACGCGGAGGCCGGTGCAAAGCGATCCACTGTCGTTGATGCAACCGCTGCAGGCTATCCCTCTATCTGATTTACTGTAAGCGTCCCTTTTCCCGCTGCCTGACGCTATTCTTCCTTTCGTCCCCGAGACCCCAGCACATGCTCCACACCTCTGGCCTTGCGTCCCCCGTGGGGGCCGTATACACTGGGATTTGTTCTATACTCTTCTACACATATAACAGTTTAGCCCTTTCGCCTTACATTCCGTCATTTTTTGTTTTGTGAACTTTTGAACATTCGAAAGTCCCAGTACGAGTACGCAATTATCCATGCCATCTTATTGCTTGCAAGATTGTCACTACTTCTACCGCAGCGCTTTACGTCTTTTGTCCATCCCGACTTTCCTCGCCTGCCGCTACGCTTAGTGTTTTTCCCCTTGAAGGAGTAATTTTTTTTCTCAGCTGACGATATGTCTTACTCGTCCATGGCAGTCCGTTACTTCACGGCTCCAAAGCCATTGGGAGGCGCCATGGAAGCCCCCCGGTCTCAACCAAGCGTCGATGCTAGGGTTAATCCCTCCAATCCAACATCAGTGAATGGCGGATCAGCTCCGGCTCAGTCCTGTGAGAAAAAGGGCTTGACATTTGCCAACCAGGACTCCTTGCCAAAGTTGCCTATTCCCGACCTTGAGAGTACATGCAAGAAATACCTAGAAGCACTATCAGCATTGCAAACCCCACGAGAGCAGGAAGAAACAAAGGCTGCTGTTCAGGAATTTCTCAAGACGGATGGTCCTATTCTTCAGGAGAAGTTGAAGAATTATGCCTCATCTAAAACGAGTTACATTGAACAGTTCTGTATGTATTCCCTGAAACACGTCGTATACGACTGCACTAACATACAGCCGCATAGGGTACGACTCCTACTTGAACTATGACAATCGTAAGAACTTGTTCATTCTTCTTACAGCAGTCGATCGCTGAACTGACCTGGTCACAGCTGTTGTCTTGAATCTTAACCCGTTCTTCTTGCTGGAAGATGACCCCACCCCTGCCAGGAACAATCAGGTGACTCGGGCGGCGTCTCTCGTCGTGTCTGCTCTCTCCTTTGTTCGGGCTGTCAGGCGGGAGGAACTTCCACCTGACACGGTCCGAGGAACACCACTATGCATGTACCAGTACTCCCGACTATTCGGAACTGCACGTCTACCCACGGAAAATGGGTGTATCATCAGCCAGGACCCGCACGCAAAACACATCGTTGTTCTGTGCCGGGGTCAGTTCTACTGGTTTGATGTTCTTGACGATAACAGCGACTTGATCATGAGCGAGAAGGATATCGCAGTTAATCTGCAGGTGATCATTGGCGATGCCGAACAGACCCCAGTGCAGGAGGCCGCAAAGGGTGCCCTTGGTGTTCTCAGCACCGAGAATCGGAAAGTATGGTCGGGTCTGAGAGATATCCTAACCAAGGACGAGGGGTCCAATAACTCGGAATGCTTAAACATTGTCGACACAGCTTTGTTTGCTCTTTGTCTGGACGATACAGAACCGGAGAATACGTCGCAGCTTTGCGCCAACATGCTCTGTGGTACGAGCGAGGTCGTCAGAGGTGTCCAGGTTGGTACCTGTACCAACCGGTGGTACGACAAACTGCAGATCATTGTGTGCAAGAACGGAAGTGCTGGTATCAACTTCGAACACACTGGTGTCGACGGCCACACGGTTCTGCGCTTCGCTAGCGACGTGTACACAGACACCATCCTTCGTTTTGCTAAAACAATCAACGGTCAAGCCCCGTCGCTCTGGGCAACTGCCAGCCCTGATCCCTCAAAGCGTGACCCCAGGAGCTTTGGCAATGTCAGCACGACACCGCGAAAGCTCGAGTGGGACATGGTTCCCGAGTTGAGCATTGCCTTGCGATTTGCCGAGTCTCATCTTGCCGATCTCCTCCAGCAGCATGAATTCGCTGTTCTTGATTTCGAAGGATATGGCAAGAATTTTATCACCTCGATGGGCTTCTCCCCAGATGCCTTTGTGCAGATGGCATTTCAAGCCGCTTATTATGGACTATATGGTCGCGTCGAAAACACATACGAGCCGGCAATGACCAAATTCTTTTTGCACGGCCGGACGGAAGCCATCCGAACGGTCACTAATGAATGTGTCGACTTTGTGAAGACCTTTTGGGGCGACAACCCTGCAGAGCAGAAGGTCAACGCTCTTCGTAAGGCGACTGAAAAGCACAGCGCCATCACCAAGGAATGCTCCAAGGGACAGGGTCAGGATCGCCACTTGTATGCCCTGTACTGTGTTTGGCAAAGATCATTTGACGAGGACAGTCCGTCAGCGGGCAATAGCGTTGAAGGCGGATCCAACGGATACTCGAGCCCTGTTGAGAACGGATCGGCCATCGATTCTCCCAAAACGTCGTCCTCCATGTCCGAGGACGGCCTGTCCTCGAACGGCTATAGCTACCGCGGTATTCGCACACTGCCGCCCACTCCGGCCATCTTCAGCGATCCCGGCTGGGACAAAATCAACAACACGATCTTGTCAACATCCAACTGTGGCAACCCGAGTCTGAGGCACTTTGGTTTTGGACCGACATCCGCAGATGGATTTGGTATCGGTTACATCATCAAAGACGATTCTATCTCGATCTGTGCCTCGTCCAAGCACCGGCAAACTGCCCGGTTGATGCAAACGCTGGAGTCGTATTTGTACGAGATTCGGAAGCTGCTCCGCGCCACCAATCGTAAGGCGGTCAGCCCTCGCACAAGCAGGGCACGCGAGATGGAGATGCTCGCCGAGCGGTTCCAAAACGATAATCGCCGGGGCCGGCTAGTCCGCGGCGATTCTGGTTTGATGCAACGGGGCGCGGACACGCCAACTACGGACAGTGGCGATATCGAGGATGATAGCATGGGTGGATGTAAGTCTCTCGAGAAGTTGTTCCTTTTCAAGCATTTGCTGACAATGATCGTATAGATGGCTTCTTTGACTCGGGCATGCTGCTTCATGCTCTTAAAGGGTTGAGTGTCGACCGAGAGCGAGCCGATAAGCCTGCGAAACGGCGGTTCATCGGAAAGAAGCTGCGGTTAAATGAAAACTGATGTTATTTGGTGACATGTCCGATATGACGCTCTTTTGCAGATGGTTTTGGCGTACATATGATGTTCGTTCACTTTTCACTGTGCATGATGCCATGATTTGTGTATAGCTATATACCAATGAGATTAAGATCTTCCTCGGTTGTTCATTCTCTACACGATACTCAATACAAGATATCCTTCCTGGCGATATATCACCACTGGAGCATATTTCGAAGTCATGTGATCCAAGCCGTATAGTAAACCCCCGACGTGCATACTACGGCACTTACAACACACGAGGAAAATCATCATGCAAGGGCTAATTAGAGCTTTAAGGCTCTTCTCTCTGCAAGCAAGATTAGGTGCATATTTCAAGGGGTTCCGTTCCTGCGATTTCTCCAGCAGGCCGTTACCCCAGGAAGGCCTAATGCCGCTCAGAAGAATTTCTTATATGTGGGGGCAGAGGAAGAGAATGCCGAGAGTGTAAAGTCTGACTTGGTGAGTTCTTACCAGTGCCTGAAATGACAATAGGAAAGCAACTGTCATTCACCGACAAACTAACAGTACAGAGAGATCACTCCGAAGAAGAGCACCTGGCGACGATGTTGATATGCCCAAGCGCTCTGAAAGAGTCCATTTTCTATAAAAAGATTTCAGTGTAGGGACTGGAACTCTGAAGTTAGATGGTCCATATAAGAATGTGACCAGGTATGTTGGATTGATAAAGGATATCTAGTTGATTGAATCAATAGACAGGTCGTCCATAGAGGAGTAGAGGCTTTTATATAGTTTTTAAACCAGAGATAAGCTGAGCCTGTAACTGGTCCTAGATGATTCTGAAATGAGATAATTTCTCTTAGTACCTGATTAGAAAAGTTCAATGCTAAAGGATTGAGACCATGTATCAGATCCGGCCCCTCGATGGCTATATACATAAAGATATATACCTGATCGTTTAAATGCACCTAGGCCTAACCAACCGATTGGAAGTGTATCACTGCGGAGGGCCTTAAACGAGGGATTAGCTAAAGGCAATTGTAGTATGCGCAGGCAGGAGGACAATCCAGCGACTTTGGAAGTCTTGTAGGAGCGGCTGGATAAGCTGTTATGATGTCTGCTTGGAGCTGTCGCTGCTACCCTGACCGGCACTTTGTTAGTCTGGGACTTTTGACCTTGCTACTTGGTATTAGATGGCCAGCCGTTAAGAGCGAGAGTACGCTGATCAATGCTGCAGGGAGAGCTCCTCGTATGACCTTTGTCTTGATAGGGATTGCGACTTCGATATGGTGGTGTTGTTTCCTCTACCAATTGAGAGTAAATAGTGTTGACCATGCGATCGAACAGCAGCTAGAAGGCCTATTCTTCTGCTGCAGCCATAGCGGTTTCAGGATCATGCCATTATTGACATTGATATTCTCATACAAGCTGAGCTTCATCTCTCGAGGATTGAGGTACCTGGGTAATAATAGTCTGCAGAGTCAAAGGATGATAAGCCGAAAAAGGAGGTTGCCGCTTTTACCACCGGCTAATTCCCTTATCTGTCGAATTAAACTCTGTGCTGATAACTGATGAGATCAGTGCCTTTTGCCGGTCCGCTGGTACCCGAACTACTACGCAGCCTTGTACCTCTCATATTGCCGGTTGCTCTGTGCGTGTAGATCTTATCCTGCGGGTGCTGGTATTAGGTGTTATTGTTGCCAGTGGCATCACGTGGTGCACGTGACTTTGCCCTTTTGTTGAGCCTGAGCACAAGCGATGCCTCGATTGTTGTATTATTATTTAGCTTGGTTGCATTCCTGCTAGCCTCTCAAAAGTGCAGCAGTAGTGGTGCTGCTAGTGACTTCCAAGTTTCATTCTCGTTGTTGAAGATACCTGTCAGGTAGTCGATTGATTTACTTCGAATCGAGGCTCCGACGCCGGAGGCGTGCTATGATCTAGTTACCTTACAGCCCTGTATTCACTCTTGTCAATTTGTCACCATATTTTTCAGGCCGTCAGCCACTTTTTCCTGCCAAGTTGGGTGCCTTAGACTCCTTTGGGTTGATTTTCAGGCGCTCAGGCTATCATCATCTTACATACTCTTCGAATCACTAGAATCCACAGCTCTCCACCCACACGCATCCCTTCCATCATTCTCTCAATCTCACTGGCGTTTCCCATTTTGCAAATTCCACTTCAACTCTTTGTGGTTCTCCAAGCGTCAGGCCATCGTGCTCTGTCCGGTGGTTCCACTTCTCGACCTGTTCCGACGTGACGCTGGCATTGGCCCATTCTATCTCTGGTTCTCTGCCCTTCCTACCTTCCCTGCCCTTAGCTTCCCACATCGCCTTTCCGCTAGTCCTTTAGCTGCAATCTTTGGTTGTATCACTTGCTGCTTGGTCCTGCAACACGGCAAATCTCCTCGCTCCAATCTCGCAGACCGGAGACTGAGAGGGGCCTTTGCTTTGCTTGCTTTCGGCCTTTCCTAATACTGCTGATATCAATCTCATCATTATTGTCTTGCTAATTCTCTATCGCTTCATCCAGCACTGCCTGCCTATTGTTCTTCCCTTTGTTCCTATGGCTTTCTTGTCATTGAGATAGATATACCCTTTGTTCAGGAACCAAAGCTCAACACCAGCTGCTTTCACTTTTTTTCCAACTACCCCTTTGCGGACGGATTTTCCCCTTCTCTCTAAGCGACGCATCGAAAAGATATCGGAAAGACGGAACTCCCCGATCGCAGCGTTCACCATCCTCCTACGCCCAGGATAGATTGATTCCCAGCTCGCCAACTTTCAACACTCCCTTCCCCCGACCGCTGGGAATCCCTTTCTCGCCGTCGATCAGCGGTCGCAGTTTTCCGACGACGGCGCTCTTATCTTCATAGAAATCCTGTCCAAGTTTTCACATCTTGTTTGAGATGATGGCGGCAGCGCTTGATCAACCTCCTTTCGCTTCCCTCGCCGGTAGTCGCCCGAACGATGCCGCTTCCATAACACCTCCGCAAAGCGCGAACGGCAAGAAAGAGGTCCCAGACGGTGTTCCCTCCGAGCTGTCAGACCTCGAGTTGGATTCTGGTGCCTCTGCCGTCAAAATTGAGGACTCGGTTGAAGGAGAAGACGGCGTGATTGAGCCTGACCACTACTATGGAGGCGGCAAGATCCCTGTCTTCAGGCCGGTAAGTCTTGCGGTTTCATGAAATACCCTCCTTGCAAGTCCCGGGCTGACGGGGCAACCGGCAGACGATGGAACAGTTTCGTGATTTCCAGTCGTTCATCGGTAAAGTCGACCAATACGGCATGCGGTCGGGTATAATCAAGGTTATTCCTCCCAAGGAATGGTAGGAATCCTGGGCCCATCCGTTGTTGTTCTAGAGTTGGTTTTGATCGTTTCTCAATCTAGGCTCGATGCTCAACCGCCCTTGGACGAAGCTGTCAAGAAAATCCGTGTGAAGAATCCGATCATGCAGGAATTCCACGGCTCTCACGGCACTTATACTCAGGCAAATATCGAACGACAACGGACATACAATCTTCCTCAATGGAAAGCCTTGTGCGAGGAGAGCAGTCATCAGCCGCCTGCACGGCGAGGCGAGAGACGTCGGAATCAGGAACGAGTCACACGTACCCCTGCGGCTCCGAAGCCTCAGACCATCGGGTCAAGTTCGCAAAAGCGTGGGCCCGGTCGCCCACCAAAGCGAGCCAACCAGGTGAAAGTGAAGGAAGAGCCGCCTGCGAACGATGTCATCGAGAAAACGAAACCGGAAGGTCCTCCAACACCTGTATCGCCCGAGTCTAACCCTATTGAAACGAAGTCGGAGGAATTGAGCGATGGCGAGTCGTTACCGGGACCTAAGCCCAAGGGCAGACAGCCTAAGTCCGTAACTGCGCGAAGAAAGCACAACAAGGGCGAGAACATCGATCTCGTCGATGAAGAAGCATTCAAAAACTTCGACTACCGCATCCACGATCAGGAAGAATATACGCAAGAACGTTGTGAAGAGCTCGAGACAGCCTATTGGAAATCGCTCATGTTCAACAACCCGTTATACGGAGCGGACATGCCTGGTTCTTTGTTCGACGACAGCACTACGTCGTGGAACGTCGCCAAGTTACCCAACTTGCTGGATGTCATCGGACAAAAGGTTCCTGGCGTCAACACTGCCTACCTTTATCTGGGAATGTGGAAGGCTACTTTCGCATGGCATCTGGAAGACGTGGATCTCTACAGCATCAACTACATCCACTTTGGTGCACCGAAACAATGGTACAGTATCTCGCAAGAGGACGCTCCTCGCTTTGAACAGGTTATGAAGAGTAAGTTGGCACCGCTCAAGCCTCATTCTGCGCTGTGGCGATACTGACACGTTCTCCTCAAGGCATCTGGCCCAGCGATGCAAAATCCTGCGACCAGTTTCTTCGCCACAAGACCTACCTTGTCTCGCCAAGTCTCTTGAAGTCTCAGTACGGTATCACTGTAAACAAATTGGTTCATTACGAGGGCGAATTCGTCATCACCTATCCATACGGCTACCACTCTGGCTTCAATTTGGGGTACAACTGTGCCGAGTCTGTCAATTTCGCGACGGAGAAATGGCTCGACTACGGTCGCGTGGCCAAGAAATGCAACTGTGAAGCGGACAGTGTCTGGATTGACGTCGACGAAATCGAGCGGAAGCTGCGCGGTGAGGCGACACCTGAATACTACGATGACTTCGACAGCGACATGGACGGGATAGAAGGTGCTTCAGATCTCTTGACTCCGCCCCGCAGTGTGCCTGAGAAGACGTCAACCCGCGGTCGGAAACGCAAGCATCCTGGTGAAACGACCAAGGCGAAGCGTATGAGAATTAACGCCGAGATTTCTCGAAAGGCGCCCTGCGTGCTATGTCCGAACGACTTGGATTATGAAGACCTTCTTCCGACCGAAGACGGAAAGTCTCATGCCCACCGACGGTGTGCCCTGTACACCGAAGAGACCAGTATCCTTCGCGACGAGTCCGGAAAGGAAGTGGTATGTGATATTGATTACATTCCCAAGGCTCGAATGGGCCTCAAATGTCTCTTCTGCCGCGAGGTCCGCGGTGCCTGCTTCCAATGCAACTTCGGAAAGTGTACACGATCCTACCACGCCACATGTGCTCTACTGGCCGGCGTCCAAGTCGAACACGGCTCCATCGCTGTCATCGCCGACGACGGCAATCAGTACTCGGTTCCAAGTGTCGACCTCAAGTGCAAATACCATCGCCAAAAGAGGCCAACTTGGATGACCAACGACGCAGCTGACTATGACCGCAAGGTTAATGCGACTGCCCAGCGGCTGGTAGCAGGAGATCTGGTGCAATTCCAGGCAGACAAAGAGATCAACGGTGCAGTGGTCCTGCAAAATCGGCCTGAAGAACGAACTCTGTTGGTGAAGATTCTTCCACGAGGGTAAGTTTGCTCCAACAGTCTTTTGTTTTTGTGATTGTTTTGAAATTTCCCCATCGGGAATATTTTCAGACTTTTGTGGCTGACGATATTTTTCTCTCTTCATCGATCATTCAGAGACGTAATTGAACTGCCATACAGATGGCTACTCATTGTACGCAAGAGTAATTTCGCGCCTCTGGCGCCAGGCACAAAGCCATTGCCAGCACACTTAGCTCGCAAGCCCGACGCTCGGAAGGAGTTGGAATCGGCGGTGCCGGTGGCAGGAAATCCTTTTGGCGACGGACGATCGCCGTATCAGTGGGCTGAGTTCGAGACGGTGGACGTAACTAAACACGTCTCCGCCCCACCGCCATTGCATGTCGACCTAAACAAGGGCGAGCAGATATGGTATTACATGGGGCAATCATCGACCGAATGTAGGGCTCAATATACACACAACCCTAGCGTGTCCGTCCACAACCCGCGCTCGAATTTCCTGGACAGTGTCAAGTCTCTTGGCGGTGTGGTGACTCGACTCCCCTCTTACCCCCACCATTTCCCTCAGTATGCATCTGCGTCTGCGTCTGCCGTTGTTGCCCCTCCTCCTCGCCAGCACAACCACTTCCTTTCTCCTGCTGTTGCCGCTACCGCTGCCGCCGCCAGTGCTGCTGCTGCTGCCAACCGCCCTTCCCTCCTGCAGCGACCTCCTCTTGCCCCTCCTCCTCCTGCTGCTGCCCCTCGTTCCTCCTCCTCCTCGACTGTTGCTTCTGCTGCTGCTGCTTCTGCGATGCCGTCGGCCTATCGAACCTTACCAACTCAGTCCGCTCGCCATGCTCCGTACCCGCAAGTCATCAAAGCACATAACAGCCACCACAACCAACAACAACAACAACAGCAACATCCCTTCTACCATTCTCCGCAACTCCTCCAATCTCAGCAGCAGCAGCAGAACAACAACAATAACACCGCCACCGCCACCACCACCACCAATGGTCTCCCCGCCAATACCTTCGCCAATGTTCGTGAGCTCATTGCTCGCCGTCGCCTGGCGCAAATCACCGACCATGCCAATGTCTTCGCCGGGTATACCATCGTCAGTCCTGAGCTGGTAGTTGAGACGCTGCTGGGGCCCATGGGCTCGGTTCCACCACCTAATGGCCTAGAGAAACTCGAGCTTGCCATGGCCCAGCAGCGTGTACAGCCTAGGGCTCCTGATGGGACCTTGCTACCATTGCAACCGCTGAACATGCGATCGGAGGAAGTCACCAGACTTTTGCAGATGCTCCGGTTCTCGCTTGTCAGTCACCGCGAGCGGTTGGATGTGTTGCAGAAGAGAGAGTCGGAGAATACCAAGCAGGAGGCTACCGCCAAAGGCAGTGCTGCCTCGGCCAAACTGGCTGGCAAGTATGCTTACCTTGACCAACAGCGTGCTCAGGCTCCGACCGTCTACCAGTCTCCCTACGATATGCCATCTGGGTTCACCGAGTACGCCAAGAAGACTTACGAACTCATTCCCTGTGCGCCAGAGCTGCCCAAGCCTTCCCTGGCAAACGACTACTTTGCCAGCCTGTCCACCGAAGATCAAGAGAAGATCCTTAAGACTTGTGGCAGCTTCGTGCAGCGAGCGATCGAGCGTTCGGCTCCCCACAGCCGCCAAAATTCGGCTTCGAACCTTCGACTTACGTCGGCGCTGGCTCAACAAACGGAGAATCCGACTATCGACATTACCACGGTTGAGGATCTGCCCTTGTCTGGTCTCGACCTACCCCTCCACGCAGACTCTCCGTGCTCTAGTTTCAGCCGGTCGCATCTGAGGTTCCAGTCGCCCAATGATTTCACCAGTCACGGGCCCGAAGCTCACCACGATCATCATGACCTTTTCGGTGATCAACAGGCGAACACTCGGTTCTGGCAGCACGGTCCGTGGGCAGCGGGAGATGGTAATACCCCCAATGAGGAGAATCGACCGTTCTTTGGCCCTCACGAGCGACTCAAGCACGATTATGCCTCGTCTGACATATCGCTGGGCCGTGGTCCTGGCTCTCTACACTCGGTCGACATGGCCGGCTTTGGCTTAGACGGCACTGATGACATCTGCGCGGAGCTTAGCCCGTGATGGAAGGTGCTTGCATGATAGAAATGCTCTCTGTACATGCGTGCCGCTTATGAGCTACATCATCTCATGTAACGATTTATCTGGATTGATGACTGCATGATTGGGCGTTTTAAATGTTTTCTCTTTTCGTTATGCGGAATTTTTGCGTCGACATTTCCGATCTTTTCAATTCATCACCTCCTCGTCCTGGTCCATTCACAACGGAGTTGACGCTAGCTGGCTGGTTGCAACTCACCTTGAGGCCTTGCACTTGGAAGGCCTTGCTTGTGGTTTGAAAGCGAAGGCGTCCTTTTTCATGGACCAAAGGAAGGGCGAGGCGGCAATGAGTGAGCGGATACCAAGCAAGTGGAAGTCAGATGGAAAGGCAAACCGGCACTGGGACATTCTGTCTTCCTTCTTTCCAATATGAGACAGTGGCACACCTATCGCGTGACTTCTGGCATTTGTCGCGTATTGCCTGCACTGCGCCACTGACCTTCCCACTTGGGTCCTGCCCCTCCTTTTATATGACTGTTTCTGTGATGATGCTTTCCCTTTTTGCGCCTCTTCGCTCTCCCATTTCTTCTCCCTCCCCGTCGTCCTCATTCACCGTGCCGGGTCTCTCAAGCATGATTCGACCTACTAGTCCCACTTTTCGCATGCGATCATGTGGACTTGACAGCACACGACCCGAAGCGAATCTGAAAAAGCACAAAGGAGATAAAGTGATGAAGTATCTCTATCTCGATCCCCTTTTTTGATACCCCTAATTGCCCTCCTATGTCATGCCCTTTGTTCTTTATCGTTATTTCCCCTCCAAAACTCCCTTCCTATTTTCTCCTTTACTGGCGCTCATCCTTGCTGGACCCCGGCCATTCTATCAAGTCAGCAATGACTTTGATTCACCTCCGCAGGAGAGAAGGTTAGGTGATCTCAGCCCTCAGTGGATGTGGCAGCCGTCACCGATATGTGTGACAGTCGACATGATGTATTTTGAATGATAGCTGTGAATGAACAAGCTAGTGTAGCACTTTGCTTTTGTACTCTTCACAAACTTAAGTAGTAAGGGCCCGAGTCCCGCTTCAGGTGCAGTCGAGCAATGGCTACCACATCCAGCCTACATGGAGAGAAGCGCACCGATGATTACCGACTTACCCCTATAATCAGCTTTGGTGGTAGCTTCATGGCTTTTACCTGGGGTTTCCTCCCCTAAGCTGAATTGAACTAATATATGTAGCCAAGTACTCTTTACATCATACTTGTGTCCAACACGAGTGCAACTATCTGTTAGGGCATTGCCTTCTAACCACCCACATGCTCAATTACAGGATGCAAGCCGGCCTGCTCTTGAACATGCCCTCAACAAGCAAGGTTAGATTCTGAGCTCATGAAACGGCTCTAACCACCCACCCCGCATCCGAAAGAAGCGCAGCATGGGTCCATGGCACGTTGACCGCGCCCGATAAGCATCTCATGGAGACGGAGTCATGGCTAAAAGTAGCACGCTCCACCACGGAAGATAATCTGGGGTAATCCGTTAGAGGACTGGGGATGGATGGATATGTGTGGACCGCTCAGGCCAGACCCATGGGTAGACGGATACAGAGGACTGCCACGGTGATAACTGAGGAAAAGGTCCAGGTCCCACAATCATCGGTGCCAGCGATGATTTTCTTGACAGCGGCACGGTCTCAGTGCTAGAGCTTGGAGCCCGAATATTGGATTTGAGCTGTGGGATGGATCTCCCCCGCAAAATAGGGACGTACAGCCTGGAAAGCTGTGGATGGTCCAAGATGGGGCTCTTGGGGCGGTACCGAATAGTTCCCAGGGTGGAGGAAAGTCTGTTAGTCATGGATTGATTGTGTTCGCATATTGCACTACTAATCTCCTACGCTAGGCAACTTTGTAGAAGTCGAGTGGTTTAATGGTTCAAGTATTGAATGAGCATGATCATTACTATCTAGAAATTGAGATCATGTCTGGCTGGTGCATGTTTTCTGTAGAATGAAAAGATAGCAGAATCATATCGACATCATAGATAAAAGCAATAATATCGTTCAAGGTGACTTAGAGTGGTACAATCATCCCCTAGACACTTTATCAGCGCGCTCCCGCAACAGTGCGCGCTTTCGGACCGCCCCTTGGCCTCGTGAGTCGTGAGAAATTGGCCCGTCAGGAGCCCCGAAACCGGCCGCAATTGGGCTATCTGTCCGCAGCTTATCGGCTTCTCCAGCCTGTGTCAGACATTCAGCTCCCCTCGGCTCAGTGCCTATCTACGGTAGTATCCACCGTCCCCATCGCTGATATGCGGGGTCGAGTCCATACCTTTCCCGCCAAGTCTTCACGAGACACCGTCCACTGTCTTCGAAGCTAGAAGTGGTCCTCCAGTTATCTATGGACGGCGGGAGCTTATTCCTGGTCTATCTCTCGTGTTCAATCTAGCTGGTCATACTTAGTGGAGATGTTATCTTCTTGTCTTGCCTTCAAATATCCACTCATTCCCCCTTGACCAGATCGCCTCAATAGCGGGACACTCTGTTCACATCACCATCCTAATATTACTGGAATAAACCACTGAATTGATCTGATATTTACAATTTGACCCTCTGACCTGACATACATCGATATTGACCTCAAAGCTCCCCCATACCAACATTCAGTCGTCATCTCGGCCATGCACGAGGCCACCGTTGATGCCAGCGCCGACGCGGCGCTGGCCAGGATGGGCTACAAGAGCGAATTGCCTCGTAATCTGAGCATGATGAGTATTCTCGGACTGTGCGTGATCCTACATGACGTCTTCTCCCTCCGTGGCACTGGTGCAGCTGCTGATCGCTCGCGTGTCCAAACAGTTCCTTCGCCATCATGGCCGCTCCCTTCGGTCTCAGCACCACCATGTACATCACCCTGACAGACGGTCAATCCGTCACCATCATCTGGGGCTGGGTTCTCGTCACCTTGATCTCGATCGCGATCGCCGCCTCGCTGGCTGAAATATGCGCCGTCTACCCGACCGCCGGCGGCGTGTACTACTGGAGCGCCATGCTGTCGACCAAGGAATGGGCCCCGATGATGTCCTTCATTGACGGATGGTTGACGCTCGTGGGAAACTGGACCGTCACGCTCAGTATCACCTTCTCGACGGGACAGCTGATCCTGAGCGCGATTTCGCTGTGGAATGAGGACTTTGTCGCCAATGCGTGGCAGACCATCCTGATGTTCTGGGCGGTGGTGCTCGTCTGTGCGATGGTCAACATCTTCTTCTCCAAGTACTTGGATTTGATCAACAAAGTGTGTATCTTTTGGACGGCGGCTAGTGTGATCATCATCTTGATTGTCCTTTTGACGATGGCAGATAATCGGAGGGATGCGGCGTTTGTTTTTGGGCATTACGATGCGTCAGATAGTGGGTGGTGAGTTGTCTCTCAATTTCATTCAGTGTTGAAATACTGACTCCCTAGGCCTTCTGGATGGGCTTTTTTCGTCGGTTTGCTGCAGGCAGCTTACACCTTGACGGGGTACGGCATGGTCGCTGCCATGTGTGAAGAAGTGCAGAACCCTCATCGCGAGGTCCCCAAGGCCATCGTCCTGTCGGTCATCGCCGCCGGTATCACCGGTCTCATCTACTTGATCCCCATTCTCTTCGTTCTGCCAACCGTCAAGGACCTCCTCAGCGTTGCCAGCGGCCAGCCCATCGGCCTCATTTTCAAGACAGCAACTGGCTCAGCAGGTGGTGGGTTCGGATTGCTATTCCTCATCCTCGGCATCGCCATGTTCGCCGGCATTGGCTCCCTGACGGCGGCCAGTCGGTGCACCTACGCATTCGCTCGTGACGGAGCCATCCCCGGATTCCGCATCTGGCGCAAAGTCAACAAGCGCCTCGATGTGCCCGTCTATGCGATCTTGCTCTCCGCAGCGGTCGACTGCCTCCTGGGCTTGATCTACTTCGGCTCGACCGCGGCCTTCAACTCGTTCACCGGTGTCGCTACGATCTGCCTGTCGACTTCGTACGGCCTCCCCATCTTCATTTCCATGATCCGTGGACGTCGGGACCTCAAGGACTCTACCTTCTCTCTCGGAGCATTCGGGTACGCGATCAACGCAATCACAGTGTGCTGGATTGTCCTGGCTGTGGTCCTCTTCTGCATGCCTGTCTCCTTGCCGGTCACTGCCAGCTCGATGAACTACGCTAGCGTCGTGTTTGCTGGGTTTGCGGCCATCAGTATTATTTGGTACATTGTCTATGCGCGCAAGCATTTCACCGGACCACCTGCATCCGCCGAAGAAGTAAGGGCGCAGCCTGTGATGACCGGGAAGGCGGTTGTAGATGCCGAGAATGCATATTCGGATGAATCGATGTCCACGAAGAAGGTGGAGCAATGATCTTGTACTAGTTTCTATTTGTTATGAACTCTTTCTTTGCCTGGTGCAGATGAGGGTATCTATCGAGCACCCATATGTTTCTATATGTATCAACACAATAAAGATGCAAGTCACGTAAAGTGAATTGAAGAGGTGCAATCGATCATAAACATTTTCATATGACCGTAAATTATTAAACTGATTTACTAGAAACGCCAACTTGTCAAGTGTCCTGTTGACAATGACGCGGAACTGTTGGGTGTCATTTGTCAATCACAGGTCCCAGATGTCAGGGACTCCGAGAGCCGCGGTACAACCTGTTCGGGCAAACATCTACTGTGAGCAATCAATCACTCCCCACAACACGATAGCCAACGCATCCACCCCCGTCTTATCATCCGCCAATTGCACAAAAACAGGAGAATACAACATCTGATACAAGAACCTCAATCTCCAATTCCGATCATAACAACCCCTTCACCTCCTACTCCATCCTCCATCCAATTGCTGTTTGTCGGCGCTGAAATCCGGGGAAGCTTGGGGATCTCGTGCGGTCCGCTCCGATCATCCTCAGTAATCAATCAAACATTCGCCTCCCATTTTTGAACTCAACTACCGACCGGTCCCAGCGCCGTCTGAAGCGGAGGACCGTCTACAAAGCTGGAGCAACCACCGTTGATACTCGCGCGATACCTCCAGGAGAAGCCACCGCCGGAATTCGTCGATCGCAAGTTCCCTGTCAGCTCTCATGAAGGACAGGCTCGGTTCGAGGCTTCGGATCTCACCATGTCGGACTCTGTGGGTATGTAAACGACCACACGGGTCTCTTGCATTGATTGGGGTGCTGATGTGTTGTCTGCTTGCTAGATCGAGTCTTCGTCCATGCCCTCAATACCGTCAAACGCATCCCGCGGACGGGCACCGCGAGACCGCCTGCTGCGGAGAGATTGAAGCTTTATGGGCTGTACAAGCAGAGCATGGGTAGGCGCTTCTTCGATACAAGAATGGGACTAGTGTACGCTGGATAGATAGGCTGATTGATGATTGATACTACAGAGGGCGATGTGGAGGGCGTCATGGACCGGCCAGTCGGGAACACTGCAGACGTCTACGCGGAGTGTGAGAAATGGTATGCTGGCCTTTCTGCTTTCTGCTTTCTTGTTTCTTGTCATACCGGACCAATGCTGATCAGGCGCAGGGACGCATGGTACGCCCAGCGCGGGCTCTCCCGCACCGAGGCCAAACGGCGCTACATCTCCACCCTCATCGACACAATGCACCGCTACGCTTCGCAGACCCCCGAGGCGCGCGAGCTCGTTGCGGAGCTCGAGTTCGTCTGGGACCAGATCAAGTCGAATGCCTCTTCCTCGTCGTCATCGAGCCCCATGCAGAATGTGGGCGTGCCGCCGTTGCCCCAGCCGAACTATGCGAGTATCGGAGGCCGGTTGGCCCGTCCGATCTACGAGGATATCATTGCTACTGCGCGGGATAATCACAGTCGTGAGCGGAATCGTGGAGATCCCAGATTACGTGTCCTCAGTCCGGTGAGTCAGCCTGATGGGCTGTATGAGCGGCGCGGGAACAGGGAAGTTGCGGATGACGAGGTACGAGTACCAGAAGATGAGGATGATGAGGACGAGGAGGAGGAAGAATACGAGGAGGCTCAGGATACCATTTACGAAGACGATGACGACAACGACAACAACAACAACAGCAACAACCAAAGCCAGCAGAACAGCCACAGATTCGATGATGATCCCGACGAAGCGCAGTCCCGAGGGCGAACGCGAGGGCTACAACCACCAACAGCAGCAGGGGACAAGAAACACCGCGTTGTAAGTTCCGGCGAGCGCGACCGCCGATGGCGACGGAGGGTCGAGCAGGCCTTGACCAAGATGACCGCCGAGATCGCCGCGGTCCGCGAGCAGATGGAGGCGCGGGCCCTGGCAAGCCGTCGCCGGTCTGCGCTCTGGACCTGGCTGAAGTGGATTGTCTGGGTGACCTTGCGGCAGATTATCTTCGATCTGGCGATCTTGGGAATGGTCCTCATCTGGATGCGGATCAAGGGCGACCGACGTCTTGAGGAGAAGCTCAAAGTCGGGTGGTCGGAGGTGAAGACTCGCCTGGCCAAACTCAAGTCCCTGCGACGGTTTCCCGGACTAGATATCGTCTGATTGACCGGGACGGTCGGATACCTTTTCTTTTTCTCTAGTACATATTGTGTTGAAATTTCTTATGTTTCCATCACATGGGCCCTCATCCTGTCAGGCGTGCTGATTTGATTCTCCTTCGTTTTGGTCCTTTTCCTTCTTGTATCATTGACGGTTGGATATTCTATATATACAGGGACTTCCTTGAGCAGGTGTCGATGGCTTGAAGTACCCATGCATCTGAGGGGTATACTGTATTCTAATGCATAATAGACGCATCATTATGTAGCATCAACCTGGAGTACTTCAAAAAGCACAGTCCTGGAAACCGATTATTGCTCCGTAGAAACGACTCGATAAACAATTGATCATTCCTGATGCTAATATATACACAGACAAGCCTTTCGATCAGAAACACCGAGATTCCACGACAGAAAGCGAACGAGGAGTGGGAATTAGGAAAAGACGTAAATACCCTAATATTGAGGACCGGGGAACTGGGCATACAGCTGCTTGGGCCGCAGATGTACGGGAGTCTGGCCCTCGGGGGCACCAGGGATGGTCTTCTTGAGGCCCTGTTCATTGTCAGCACAGTCCAAATACAACTGTGTGTCGGAAACCGAGAGGGAGAAAGCGGACGTACCAGCTTCTCAAAAACACAGCTGTTGAGTGCCATCTCCGGCTTCCGGCACTCCCATAGGTTCTGGTTGTTGTTCTCGAGACATTCCCAGTGAGCGTTGAACTGCTTCAAGCAGTGTGTGTTGATGTCCTTGATCCTGTACCACGATGTGCCTCGATTAGACTCGGACCGACTACTGTACAACCAGCATGGAATCTGAACGCAAGCATGATTGAAGGGAAAACGTACACACTCGCCGCACAGCGGGTAACCTTCCGACCCTCCTTCAGACACTCCATCTCTCCCCGGCCATTCGCCTCGGCCTTGCACTTCATGAAATCGTCATTGAAGGCCTTGCAGCGGTCCCCGATAAAGTAGGATGCGCTCAGCAGCGGCGCGGACGTCGCTCCAATCTCCTCCACCTTGGGGATGTCGCTGGGCATCGGGGTGGTGTCCACGAGGACATGTTGGTTGAACCTGGATGCTTGGTTAGTTTCTCGCCGGGGCTTGCGGGGAAGGGCGTGGAGGGTTCAATTGGAGGTAGGATCGAGCGAGGAACGTACTGGGGCTCTCTCCGGGACATCTTGACGGGCTGCCTGGCTGGGGGATATGCTCAATTACAGAGAGACGGGCGGGATTTCGTGAATGGAGTGACCGGTTCAGAACGGACGGAGCTGCGAGTTTGGAAGGGTCGGTTTTTGCGTGTCTCTGATTGGCTGGAGTGTAGATTATGTAAGGTGATGCCGTTGTCTGCGGACTTCAGATGCTGCAGTATGGTCCAGGTGCCTAGGTAACCAGGTATCAATGTGTTCATGATGAAGTTCGATAGCATCAGCCATCTAGTATTGTCAATAGCCTGTAATTGCATCAGTATTCTTAATCGGCAATCGCTCAACTGAACAAATTGTTGTCTATTCGCATCGTGCCTGTCAGGTATAAATCACGTGATACAACCGCGAAAAACAAAGCAGCTCCCAGTGAAGTTGACAAGCTCCAGTTGTTGCTGTCTTTATGCACCCCGACTTCTTTTGCCGGGCCACTTCTCTTCCTTACAATGAGGTGTTAAAAGGCTCTTCTTGATTGATTCCTATATTGAACGCAAAGCAGGCCCGGCGATCCCTCGCTTGTCTGAACCTTCTCAACCCACTACAGTGTACTCGTTGCTAGAGCTTCGAATCGCATAATTCCGCCCGCCTTTCGCGCTCAATCGCGTTACTTAGTGGTTGCACCAGTGCGCTGCGCTTTCGCTTAATCCCTTCGACATGTCTCTCTTCGGAGGGCAAACCCAGTCAGGTGGTGGACTGTTTGGGTCCGCTACCGCAAATAAACCCAGTCCCTTTGGCGGGTTCGGTTCGAGTACAACAGGAACACAGCAGAGCACCGGTGGTGGCTTATTTGGATCGCCGCAAACCCAGCAGAGCTCTACAGGAGGTGGCCTGTTTGGATCCAATGCGACATCGCAGCCGCAGCAACAACAACAGCAGCAGACTGGTGGCCTTTTCGGGTCCTCGACGACAAACCAGACTCAGCCCCAGACTGGGGGAGGCTTGTTCGGATCTACAACGCAGCAAAAACCCCAGACAGGTGGTCTCTTTGGCGGTGCTTTAGGCCAGACACAACAGCAGCAGCAGACGACGACCGGCGGTGGAGGATTGTTTGGGTCAACCCTTGGGCAGCAGAAGCCACAGGGGAGCAGTCTGTTTGGAGGATTGGGACAGCAACAGCAACAACCTCAGCAGCAGCCTCAGCAACAAGGAGGCGGGCTATTCGGAAGCCTGGGAGCTACGACACAACAACAGCAACAACCTCAGCAGCAGAGTTTGTTCGGTGGATCCGTCCTTGGGGGTCAACAGCAGCCTCAATTGGGACAAACTACAACACAGCAGCCAGGCTCCAGCCTGTGGTCACCAGGCCGCGCTGTTACAGGAGGTTCGTTTCGATGTCAGATTGTGCAGACGTAAGCGCCAGGCTAACTTCATCATAGTACATCGAACTGTACCCATGCAAATAGAAATCGTCAAGAACAAATGGGACACCGGTAGTCGCGCGTCGCCGTTCAGAACGTATCTGTACAATCACGTCGGGGATCAGGCTCCTTTCTACCAGCCTACCGCGGAGGACGACGAGACGAAGTGGGAAGAGGCTCTACGCGAAAGACCCGGCTCCGGATATGTGCCCGTCTTGGTGAGAGGGTTTTGGGAGCTCGGCAAGCGAGCGCAGCGACAAAAGGATTTCCTCACAATGGCTCAGACCCGTCTCCATGAGATTAACAACTGTCTCACCGACCTGCTGTCTCGCCACGACCTGAAGATATCCGTCAAGATCGCCGACTGTCGTCGGAAACATCTCGTTCTAAGCAAGCGCTGTCTCGCTTTGGCGGCGAAGACCCAAGTACTCAGGAACCGAGGCTACGCAATGGACGAGGCAGAGGAAGAGCTTAAGAAGAAGCTTGCACAGCTGGAGCGGTCTGTCTTTAACCCCTCGCTTAACGGGCGGGCCGAGGAAATCTGGGCCCGCATGTTGGCTATCCGGGAACACTCGAAACGCTTGCAGGCGGAGATGGAGAAGGCGGGCGCTTCAACGGCTGCTCAGGGTGAGGAGGAATTGGACGAGGATACCATGAAGACTGCAAAGAAGGTTTGTCTACTCCTTCAGATCGCACTGCGTCCAAGTGTCCCTGTGATCAGTTTGCTAATTCTTCCCAGATCTTGGACGATTATCACGCACAAATCACACATCTGCAAAAGGAATTGGAATCGGTCAAAAAGGACTTTGAAGAAGCACAGAAGCTTCAGGGACCGGCGGATCATTGAGATAGATAGGTTAACGTGATCAAGCGAGCAATGTAATATTTGGCACACGGCGTTTCATCCTCGATTCTGGTACTGGTTTATGTCAATGGGGCAACCGAGTTATAGAAAGCTGATATCCTGCATCAGTCTGAGTCTGGCCCTTATCTAGATGATCGCATCTAATCCGGTTGACAATGCTACATCAGAAGCTTTCACTTTTTTAATTAAATTTTCTTTATACCGGTAAACCCAAAAATACCCATGTACAATAGTAATACATTATGCGTGGAATCCAAGCAAGACTAATCTCCACCATAGTCATCGTCGTAACGAGTTGAACGAGTTATCCAACGACATGGAGAAACCGATATTTAAAGGAACTTCTTGACGAAATCAACGGCGAATGGAGCTGATACAATGGCCGGTTAGCTCCTGCGGCACCTTCGGATAGGGGAGATTCATGAACACTCACAGAGGTAGAGAAGGATACCGCCGGTGATAGCAGCGCGGACGGTCTGGCTGGCCTGAGCCTCAGCAGCCTGTAGAGTTGCAGTTAGCATTTATAGGTGCGACAATGTATATGATAAGATCGTCTCGAGCAATGCGCATTACAGCGCACAAAGGACGTTCGAGGGGATAAGAGGGGGATTTACTCTAAGCTCCTCCTTGGAAAGCTGTTCTTGACCTGGGGACAGAATGTTAGTGGACGGCTCAAAGCTGGGCAGGACTCGAGTTGACAGATGATTTCGAGGGGTAAAGATGTAGTGTTGACTTACCGGGAGCAAACATTTTGATCTGAGTCTTTTCTGTATGAAAGGGACTATACTGAGAGAGAGAGTGGTATACTTTGTATCCGGAGTCAGAAGAATCGATATGCCAACTGCAGAGTCGAAATGCGGACGCACGGACCACGTAGCGGAGGCGGAATTTCTGCTGTTGCTGTTTCTGCTGCGACGTCTCCCAAGGCCAGCAATACCAGCCTCCGGATCTTTCACTTGCTTTTCTCTCATCTACATATTCTGTTGCATCTACTCATTGAGCGTCGTACTTTGAATATACGTTCTCGAAGCTGGTGTCTGTCACTGCTCAGTTCCTTCGCCCTCACAAGGAATCGTAGTTGAGAGCGGAGCCGCATCGGGCGCTCCGATACCTCCTCTGGTATCATCACATCAACACAACTCAGTCTACAACCATCAACAATAACATACAACATGTCCGACAGCCCAGAAATGCGGCCCGCGTCACAGACCGATGTCGTCGCCGACCACGAGCCCCAGACAGACCTGCCCGAGGAAACAGTGAAGGCCCCGACTCCTGGCGGCGACGAGGACCACAACGAGGAAGCCCATGAAGAGGGAGCAGCATCAGCAACACCGGCGGCAGAGTCGGTAGCCGAGACCCATGAAGACGATGCGGCCGACAAAGAGGACGCGGGGGTCGATTCTGACGAGGAGTCTATTCTCTCTGAAGTGGATGAGGCGCAGTTCGAGGACTTTGATCCTGAAAATGTCGACATTGAAGATCGCCCACAGCTTGCGATCGACGAGGATAACCTCAAGTTGATTGGTCGTCACAAGCGCAAGCGGACGGAGGAAGATGGCCAACAGATGAAGCGGAAGAGGGAAGGGCGCAGAGAGAAGAGGAATCGTCGGAGGGATATGGAAGAAGGCGCGGACGAGGGCGAAGATAAGTCCCGTCGCAGAGATCGGAAGAAGAGAGACGCCACTCCTGAAGATGAGGAGTTGCTGGACCCTGCTACGCGTACGTCGTCTTTGGTATCTTGAGGGTGAAACAGGACTAACACTATGGACGAATAGGTCGTCGCCGAGCTCTCGATCGTGCTATGGATGAAGCTTTGAAGAAACCCACAAAGAGACGCTTCCGGAAGGCAGATGGCATCGTATGTTTATACTTCTCGAACTTACGAGTTCAGGATAGGGTAGCTAACTGAGTACACAGGATCTGGAGCAAATGGCCGATGCGGAAATTGAGGACATGCGCAAGCGAATGACACATGCTGCCCAGATGGACGCCAACAATCGACGCGAAGGCCGTCCCGCCATGCACAAGCTGAAGATGTTGCCGGAGGTGGTCTCGCTCCTTAACCGTAACCAATACGTCAACAGTCTCGTCGATCCTGAAATCAATCTTCTTGAAGCCGTCAAATTCTTCCTTGAACCTCTCGACGACGGATCACTGCCGGCCTACAACATCCAACGCGACCTGATGACCGCATTGGGCAAACTCCCCATCAACAAGGAGACATTGATCGCTAGTGGAATTGGCAAGGTGATTGTGTTTTATACCAAGAGCAAGCGTCCCGAGCCTGGCATCAAACGCATGGCTGAGCGGCTGCTTGCCGAATGGACTCGTCCCATCTTACAGCGCAGCGACGACTACTCGAAGCGGGTTTACCAGGAGGCTGAATATGATCCTAGGTATGACATCTTATGTTCTTGTTCATAATAATTGCGGTCCGCATACTCACAAATACGACAGGAAACTCACCACACGTACCACATCTGCTCAGGCGAGCGTTGCAGAAGCTCGTTCTCGAGAACTCCTTCCTCCCCGGTTGGCGAACCGTGCCCGTGCCGAGATTACCCATACCAGTTACACTATTGTTCCCCGCCCAACTGTGGTGCAGGAGAGCAAGTTTGCACGTCCATTAGGAGCCAGCGGAGAGGATCGATTCCGGAGAATGCGGGCCCGACAGATCGCTGCGTCGAAGGGGTCGCGACGCTAAATTCGGAAGCAGATCCGTTGGCATCTCATATACTTTTTTCTTGTATCTGCTCTGGTCGTTTCTTATTGTAATCCCAGTACGAGCGTGAGACGGTCGGAACGACGGAATTATCTTTCTCTGACACATTTTCTACTTTTCTGGTCACTGGTTTTTATTTTCGCGAACGGCGCCTCGGAATGGATTAGTTATTGATTACTTATTCTACTCTATGTGTACTAGACAAGTCCTTGGGTGGTGTCGGGTTCATAGGAAGCAGAATCATGCCATCAGGAGTTGGAGCAAAAGCAGAACTTTTCATTGGTCCCGTACCCGATTAGCAGATTCTATTCTGGTTGTGTCTCGTGCGAGAAGACAACTTACTGAGAGAGTTAATAATCAGCGCCTGCCTGGAAGCTTGAAGGCTTTCCCGAGCAATCGCCGATCCGGCAGAGAACCAGATCCCGCCCGCCCGTCGACAATTGATCGTACGTCACCCGGCCTATGCTGCTCGGCCTTTGTAGTTGTTCTGACCTCATTTTGCCCTCATCCGAAATTTCCCCCGTCTTGAGTGGTGGCTCTTCTATATTATCTTCTCTCAATCCATCCTCGCCTCAATCCTGCAATTGATACATATAGTCATAATTGACTTCACTTTCTGCTCCGTCCATACAGACCTACCGCCCACACTTAAATTCTAATACCGTCACCATGAAGATTCTCAGTAAGGAAGAAGAAGACGCTCACTACAGGTAAGCAACTCAAATATTTTTCTAGGTGATCGCCTAGTCATTCTAAATTGAACCATTTCTAACTGAATTTATCAGAGAGGTTCTAAAGGGCGGCACCCTCGGCGGCGTAGTCGGTCTCGTCGGCGGAGTCGCAGGCGTGATGGCCGCCTCGCGCCGCTACGCCACCATCCGCAACCTCACCCTCCCCATGAAATCCTTCCTGGTAACCTCCTCGGGAACCTTCTTCGGCATCATCGCCGCCGACCACGCGTCGCGCTCCTTCGAAGCCTCCCGCAATGTCGAACGCCAATGGTACGAGTCCCGCGAGGAGCGCCTCCGCCAGGAAGAACTGGCGGGGATGAGCTTCGTCGACCGCGTGACGGCCTTTGCGCGGCGCGAGAAGTACAAGATTGTCGGCGCGACGTGGGTCGCCAGCATGATCGGCTCGTTTGCCATGGTCAGCCGCAACCCGTACCTGACGGGTTCGCAGAAGATCGTGCAGGCGCGTGTGTATGCGCAGGGCCTGACGCTCGCTGTGCTGGTTGCGTCGGCGGCGTTTGAGATCTCGGATCAGAGGAAGGGGAGGGGGTTGCTGGATGCTGCGAAGAAGGGGAAGAAGGCCGCGGGGGAGAAGGAGGCGGCGCCCACTCCAACTGCTGCTGCGGTGCATGATCCGCAGAGCGGCGATCTGTGGAAGGATATGGTTGCTGCTGAGGAGGAACGGTTGAAGCAGAAGCACCAGTCGCTGTATGAGAAGCCTCATGAACATCAACATGACGTGAGTGCGCAGGCTGCGCCGGCGCCCACGGAAGAGAAGAAGGAAGAGAAGGAGGAGAAGAAGTGAATTGACTCCTGTGGATTTCTGTTTGGTGAAGGTACTTGAAGCGTGGGGCCCTGGTCTTCCTTTACTCTTTAGACTTCCTGTCCTGCTTTGTTCTCTTCTTTGCATGTTGTGTCGGGATATGGCGTCTAGATTTCTTAAAAATGTCCATGTTTGATACGTGGTCTTGTATAATGGTGATGTACAGCTTATGTTCAGTCAATCTCATCTCTTTCAGTCTTTTTCTTTTTCATTTTCCATCGATGTTCGGGCTACGAATGATTTCCCACTCAACATGACAATTTACTATGCATTCGAGTGTTCGACATAAAGATCATTACATTTCATTATTTTGCATGTCCTGCATACCTAAAGATGTACATACCAAGTCTGGTAGTACAATGGAAAAAGTCCCAACCCCACGCTAGCATCCCTCCCTTCAATCAGACTCCGTAAGATAAGTAGCCTCTACGCCTCCGGGTCAATCTTCTCGTTTCTAGCACCGGGATTGGTACCCAGGTACGCCGAAGCCTCGAGATTGTTGAGTCGGTCCTCCTCCTTGTCCAGCGAATAGTGGGTCAGGTAGAAGAGGTTACCAGCAACGAACGCCAGAACGGCCACGAATCCATAGTTCCAGATCAGCAGCGGGTCGGTGGACAACGCAGTAAGCCCTTGCTGGATAGCAGACGAGATGGCGTTCATGAAGAGGAAAATGGATTGGACTGTAACAACGGATTAGTGATGGAGCTGGTCACTGACCCGAGCGACGACATACCTAAACTTTTCATGTTCCTGGGAGCCTTTGTGAATGCATACTCATAACCCGTGATGGACGTGAAGATCTCCGAGAAAGCGATCAGGACATATGGCAGAGTCTGAACCCACACGTTGATTGGTGCCGGTTTGTCACAGTCGCTGGGGTGGTCGCCACATGGGCTCATCTTGTAGATATAGTATTGCGTGACGGCAGCCGCTATCATGGACATGGAGGCAAGGAAGTAGCCAACATAGATCTTCTTGAGCGGGGTGAAGTTGAATCCCATCTTGCGGATGCCGGGATAGATGAACTGATCCATGATGGGAATGAAAATGATCAATGCAAGAGGGTCCAGGTTATTGATCAAGTCGTTAGGAACACCGTTCAGCTCCATCGTGGCTGCCTGCGAGGTCAAATTGTTGGTCATCTGCCCATAGGCCAACCCTATGATCTCGGTAAGTCCTGTTCACGACGTTTGTAATCTGGAGATACATACAGTAAATAGGATACCAGAGGAAGACAGCACACGCTTTGACAGCTCGGCGTACTTCGTCGACCCACTGGTCGTCAAATGTCATCCACTCTGGCTTATTTTGAACCCTGCTGGGCTTCACTCTCTCCCAGAAGTCAGGAGACTGGCAATTCCGTACGCTACGAAGGAACTGTCAGTACGAAGAGAGATCGACATGAAGCGAGGACCACTAACAATCTCACGGGATTCCACGACCAGCGGCCCTTCAGAGCAAAAGCCCAGAGCTTGAATGCTTTCGCAGAAACCGAGCCGGTAGCAGGCGTGACCTCGTACTTGTTGCGGCATGCAAAGATCACAAGAGGGCAGAACGCAAACATGATAGTTGGGAGAAGGAATGCAAGCCAAAATCCCACATATTTCTCGGCATACACCATGGCGATTGAGCCGACCAGCGCGCCGACGTTGATCATGAAGTAGAAGTACAGGAAAATCCGAGTGACCGTTTGAGCAGGGTCCACAATGACACGCTCGCCTGTCTTGGGCATCACCTTGATGAAGGACCTTGTTTCCTTGTGCTGCTCAGCAATCAGAGGGGCAATGTTTGACCTGTTGCATGTGTGTTAGCGATTCTCTCATATCTACATCGAGGAAACGTGTATCTGTACTTGAAACCTCCTACACCAACTCCAAAGATGACCAGACCGACGGCGAAGCATCCCAGAGCGCCATGTGGATGCGCGATAACGGATGGCAAGGCGGATACAATAAGGATGATGTGTCCAACCATCGCGAAGGCGATTGAAACCTGAATTGTCTTCAGCCGTCCCCAGAACTCGTCGGCAATGTAAGCACCCAGAATAGGCATCAAGTAACACCAGAACGTATTGACTAGGGTATATTGTCAGACATAGGCTGATGGTAAATGTTTGGAAGCAAGATACTCACAAGTTGTCAGACCAGTAGACGCTCTTTGACCCATACCTAGGGCACCAGACTGTCCACTGTGACCGGCTCCAGTGCTCGAACCATCGGGGAGAGGCTGCTGGATGAAGTTGACGACTGTGATAAGGTGAGCTTTCTCCATTAAGTGGAGTCTGAGAAGGGCTCAATGCTTACAGACAGCAGTGGTTCCATAGTAGGAGAAACGCTCGCAGAGTTCGACAAAGGCGATCGTGTACGCGGTCCAATGAACCTTGCCAGCGACGCGACGAAGAGTGTGTTCTTCCTCTTCAGTCGGAATTTCACGGCCTTGATCATCAAGTCTACGAGCTGTAGCAACCATCGTAGTCTCGTGTTCTTTGACTGGCACGAGGTCCAGAGACTGCTTGGGGACATGAGCCTGAGCCACAACCACCAAGTCTGCCGCGTCAACAGGATCGCTCATGACTGCAAGTGGATGATACAAGGCTCAAAGTCTGTAGAGAGGAGGATGGAAGAAGTCGAGATGGAACGGAAAGGAAAGGGGGGAGGGTTTGCACGTGGAAGAGAAAGAAACCCAACACGCGCAGGGGAGAGTGAAGCATAAATAAGAGCAAGGTAGGAAGAGCAGAACAAGCGTGGGGGGAGGAAATGAGAGGAAAAAGAAGGGAGGGAACAACAATATCGCACCAGTCCAGGTGTCTATCGCTGGTCCAGTACTTTATCTTCTTTCACTGTCTGGATGTCGCTCGTGAGCTAACCAGTTCGGCCACTTGAACTCTGCACTAGTGGGCAAGTTCGTCGCCTCTTGACTGATCTAATGGTAGACTATTCCATTTGATTCCCTGCGATAGGAGAGTCCTCGATGGGCAGGCATTTCCAGACCGTCCTCGACTCTCTAGACAACTAGATTCGGAGATATTGTGCAGGCTGGGATTGCAACCATTGGCTACTCCGTATCACAAAGTTTTGAGACTACGAATTGTTATCCGCCCCCTGCTGCTCATGTGGATGAGTTTCTAGCGCCCATCTAGATGAATGCAGTCTAAACGGATCCTTGAAACCCATGGCAGTGGTGGCACATGTTTCTGTAAGTTATTGGGCCTCGTGGTCTTCCGTCCGCCACTTCCAACACGAAAGAGGCTGACTATTGGATACGCATCGCGACCCTGGACGACCCCACGAAACTCAATTGGATTTTGAGGACGGGTAAAATGAATATTGAAGTGATAAGAGGGGTTATCGTTCCTTGTTAGTCCCTCCAAATGATCTCCTCCGCAACCAATCACTGCATTGGCGCAGACCGCGAATAGATGCAGTGACAGACATGGCAAACGCCATTACCCTTGGCATCCGGCAAGAGTACCAAGCTTAGCCTTGGACTCGGACGTCCAGGTGATAGACTTCCTCGTTCAGGCTGGTACGCCTTCGTCGCAGACAAAGGTGGAAACATGCAAAGGCAGAGTGGCTAATTCTTTCCCCGCACAAGCCCTCAGTTTTCGCCGATCTGACCTCGACACTCGACACACAGGGACATTACTCGTTCCAATCGCTCGCACACTGCATACTACCCTCCAAGTCCCATTTCGGCGATTTGATCCGCGCCGCATCGCTTTCGATATAGGCTGGGAAGAGCTGAGTGATTGCCATGAAGATCCAAGCGGATGCGGAATAGCGAAGCCCTCCTGAGACTTTTCCATCTACACGTCAAAAAGGGATTGCGATACTGTGCCACCTCCAGGGGTCATAGACCAGCAAACATGTCGTAACATGTTGTTTTGGTGAGGTTACATCGTAGTCGAAACCTTCAAGATAATGGCCTGTTCAGGTCTTTCTGACTGGTCCGCTTACAGACGGGGCCATCTGTACCACCAAGGACAAGTACACGCGGCTAAATTGTACGTTCAAGGTTAATGACTGGGTTGCAAATGGCAACCAATACAGAGTTTGACACGGAATCCGAAGTTGGCAGCTGGTGAGTGCAATGGGCTTGACGAGAATCACGCGATATCACACCACAGGTCGCACTGATAACGCCAAGTAAAAGCGGCCAATAATAAGGTTTGCCGGCTTCAGAAGGCCCAGGCGGAGGTACGTACCTACCACAGTAGGTACCAACGCGAAGCCTTCTCCAAGCCGTCTGGTCGTCTCGGCAGTGGAGCTTGCACTTGTCCAGCAGAGACTCCTTGTCTTCCTCAACACTGAACAGTCTTCACAACCTCGGACAAGCCCGAGCCACGAGCCTATGCAATAAGCTTGTGGGCCATGTGGGTCTTACTTATCTCCCCACTCCTAGAATAAGACCGTCCTCGCCCACAATATTCCTATCTTTCCAAAGAGCGTTTGCGATAACAGGTACTTGACAATAGCCGATTGGGAAGATTCCAACTCTGGAGCCACGTGCAATCGGTCAGACCTCATGCGCGACTGTTATCTACGGATATAACAGATGATATCTCAACGAGGAAGATTAAACAACCGAGTAGAATGTGTATAAAGAGACAGCTGTTTTGATGCGGAGACAATCTGTCCATGATAAGCAAGAATATATTACCGAATCGGCCACAGACTGGCGCTATCTTTCTCGTGAGATAACCTCCACGGTCATCGTTGGGTCAAAGAGAGGTGCAAGCTTTTTGAACATGGACTTGCGAGTGATGCTATATCTATTGATCTGTCACATTGTTGTACAGGTTGTACTACCGGGAAGAATAGTGGCTTAAGTAGATCCAGGCTTTTCTGGGTTTTAGCAACCTCTCAGGTATAGCTTTCTCAGATGTAGATTTATGGGAGACTGGTCCATGTTATGAATGGACAAGCGATCCAGAGGCATCCATACCCCCGAGCATCGACCGTTGCTCCTTATCTTCCCATGCATCTTGCTGGGTAGCGCTGATAGTTTATGGCTTCCCTGCGGACGGCGCAACCACTTGGGGTGGCCAGTTCAAGGGATGGACTCTCTTCCCGGTCGCATCCACCTTACTGGTACTATCTATATCAACCATTACCCTACAGGAACTGCAATCTCGAATGTAGCACGTATACGCGGCAATATACTACTACTGTAATCGATAGTGGAGCCATAGACTCACCGGAAGTAGCAATCTTATATAACAAAACTTAGGTGTATTATCATCAGAGCACACACTACATTTAGCTGATGCGAGCGATGATATACGCTGCAGAGTGGTTACTCAATTCGACACTTCACACTCCAGCATGTTGTTTATAAAGTCACATGACTCTGGTTTCCTCGATTCCTACTCCGTACATCCTACAACCCCATCGCAAGCACAACCTAATCCAGCTCCATATCGCTCCCTTGATGTTTTCATTATGGAAAACGAAGCTTGGACTCCTTGCAGATTTATGGAGCCATTGTCTGTAATCCGAAGCGCGGCAGGTTCAGAATCACTTGCAGACAGAGCAGCCAAGATAAATTAGCAGCAAGAGTCGTGCATAAGTGCCGTTCATGCAGCCAATAAGCCACGCTGCAAATATGGAGGCTGAGCAAGACCCCTTCAGCCCCCATTTCTGTCAGAGAAAACAGATGGGAGCTAAGGAACTTAATTCTCGGAATCTTACCTTCTCACGGAACTGAATTGAGCAAATATGAGGAATAATGGTGGTAGCGACATCATCTCTTGCCCTTACTGATGAGGAGATCCACCAGTTGATGCACGCTGCTCAACGCGGGGACATTATCCAGCTTAGATCGCTTCTTTATGGCGTATCCCCCGACATCAGAGACAGTACGGGCCGAACCGCCTTCTCCTGGGCGGCTTCATACGATTTAACCCAATCACCGGAGACATGCAACAATCGTAGCCTTGTGTTGCAATGCCTCCTCGATCGAGGGGCTAACCCCGACCTTGCAGATTACCATGGTGAAACCCCGCTTCATTGGGCTGTTAAAGCGGGCGACTATCGCATGGTCGATTTGCTACTGCAGAAAGATGTCGAATCGGACTTGCCAGACTCGCGAGGCCGCACGCCATTGTCGAGGGCGGCGGAGCGAGGTTATGATCGTGTGGTCGAGATCTTATTGACCAAAGGTAAAGCTGACGCGGACTATAAGGATGCACGAGGTCGGACGCCACTGTCGTGGGCTGCGGAGAATTGGCATCTGGAGACAGCCACCATTCTGCTGAATCATGGCGCCAGCGTGGACATTCACGATAGAGAGGGACAGTTACCCTTATGGTGGTTTATCAGTAACACAGTCAAGCGAACAGCGATGGAGCAGCAGTATCAGTCCGGAAAAGGGGACTATCTTCAACAATGGCTCACTTTATTGGGCCCCAAGCACGGCGTCGAGCCTATGACGAAAGCTCGGAGAACCTTCCTCTCCTGGGCCTGCGAGAAAGGCGATCAAGAACTTGTTAAGCATCTGTTGCAGACCGTCTGGGCTGACCCTAACTCCATCGACCGGTACAGGAAGACACCCTTGATCTACGCGCTAGAATGGAACCACTACGATATTGCAGACATGCTGATATCTGGGGTTAAGGCGGGGACATTCCTAAAAAGGGACATTGTCTCCCTGCGCATTATGATCCAAGAAGGTCGTTCTCGTCTGCTCAAGCCCTTTCTTGAGAGATACAAGCCGAGCCTAGAAAAGGAAGACGAATACAACACTATTCCTCTCATGAGGATAGCGCTGCAGCAGGCTGATCGCGCAACGGTAGCAGTCCTCCTAGAGCACCAAGCCAGTATTCAAGGCCTTGAGAACGTGGACTGGTTCGGTCCTTGCAGCACCGTCAAGTCCTCGGCAGACTTGGTTTTCCTGAATGATATGCGCACGGGACACGGCCACAATGCAATCCCTTTGATGAAGATGGCCATAGAGGAGGGCGACCGTGCGGCAGTGGCGGCATTATTGGATCAGCGTGAAAGAATCCTCCGGATTAAAGAACAGGAAAACGATGATGACAGCGATCTCGGCCAGCGCAGCAGGGAGGTCACTGCAGTGGCTGTCGACATTGCCGTTGTCCGTAATGGAATCAAGACAGCGCAGTGGCTTATTCAAGGCTCATTGGAGACACATATCAAAAATATGCCGAAGACGGCAGACGAAACCCATCTGGTGTATGTTTTGATCCCTAGGACCTCTTTCGTTACGCGGTTCTGACCAGACAGACTCTTCCGGGAGAATCAACTGTGGAAAACTTACCTGCAGATAGGCCATTCGCCAAACGAGCTGAGGTTCTCTTTGGGAAACAAAAGCCCCTGCAGGACATTTACCTTGTCCATTCAAATGAATCTGACCATGTCTCATGCATTTCCTGGCGGTCACAACGAGGGGAACTTCCGCAGCTATGAGAATGGTACCTTCCGAACAATTGAATGGGCTGTCCTCGAAGTCCCTCCGAAAGCCATACATTACTTCAGCAATCTGCCGTTCGGTTGGGTTCCCAAGAATGACTTGGAATTCATTCAGCTATTCCTGCAGACGTGGAGAGGAGACTGGATGGATTTCTGTCGGGACGCCAGAAGTGTTCTGAGTCGCCTTGTATGTAAATTCGTGTTCTTCATTCGATGAGCTGTGCACTCTCAAGAAACGACGCTGACAAGCTAGCGCTCCCATCAACTGACCGCTCGAGGCAAAGATGACCTCTTGATCGACGCAGTTGCCGAGAATATGCAGCAGTGGACCCGACTTCAAGGGACGCTGGAGGAACAGCTCAGCCAGGCGCGTCACTTTGTCTCGCAATATCAACGCTACAGCGAAACTCGTCGGTTCAGTGAACAAATGCATCAGACCATCGACGCCGCGGAGCGAGACATCCAAAACCAAGTGGATAAACTAGAACAGACCATGCGAGATCTATTACAGATAGCAAGTTATATCAGCCCTACCGCGTCTAGCATCAGAACTAATGCTTTGGTCGGGGTAGGAATTCGCCTGGGTCTCTATCAACGAAGCGCATCGGTCGACCAGCTTGGCAACGAGTCTGAAGCGGATCAGCTGGATTACTGTACGTGTGGGCGACCAGCCGGCCCTCCTGTGTTCTATTTGTTGACTGGTCCTAGTTCGTCTTTCTCCCTCTTACGTTCGCATCTGTAAGTTATCAGATATTGCTCTACTGTAGCTGTCTAATCCTCGCAGACCCTGTTCGGAATGAACGTGGATCTACTGAAAGACGATCCTTCCTGGAGATGGTACCCGCTTGTCGGCGGGATATTGTTAGTCTTGACAGTCATTGCATGGCTGTTGTCCAAGTTCACCAACGTTAGGAATCTGTTGTCCCACACTGAGCGTACAGACTGCTGATGAGCTCCAGATTGAAATGTGGGCTGAACGCAAAGCGGAGCTGATAATGAAAAGGTCCAGGCGACGACGAGTCGACAAGGACTTGTATCTGCTCTGATCAGCAGTTTTCACTAGTTGAAACTAGTTACGACTCCCTGATGCGAGGATAAATTCACACTACTAAATGGATCAGAAGTTGAAGGGAGGTTTGTGGACGGCAAACCTCGGCTCGTCGCCACCAGCGTGTCCATCTCCTGTAGGTACCCGGATACTCCGTACTCAACCCACCGTCCGCAAGGTTTGTACATCAAACCATATGGTGAAATGTCAAGACAATTGCAAGTTTTGTTGATTTGTAATTACTGATAGGAGGTATGTCAATCAAGGAAAGTCCTGGAGACAATCTCATTTTGGCCGATTTCATGCAGAGGCTGTGATGTCATGTTGATGTTAATCAAGCACAAGCAGGCCCTGGGATCAACGGCAAAAGGATGCAAATCCCGAGCCAATTTCCGAAGTAGATTTTTGAGCAATACAGATTTGTCTGAGACTGCGATGTATATATAGTATGGACCAATGTAGGGCAACCACTCGGTGTAAATATTGCCAAATGCACAACCACACTTGGTCAAACTCATCAACCCTATAATCCTACAAAAATCTCTAGTGTGGATAGACCAAGATGGCTGCTAGATACCACTCAGCTCCCGTCGATGTAGCCCCGCTGGGCAAGCCATTACAATTCGCAATTAGCAAGCGCTCGGCGCCCAACCGGTTCTACAAAGCCGCCATGACCGAGCGGATGTCCTCCTGGTCACCCACCGACCTCAAGGCACGGGGTATCCCCAGCCGGGAGTTGATCAATCTCTACAAGCGATGGGGTGAAGGCGGTTACGGACTCATATCTACTGGTAACATCATGATCGCTTACGACCAGCTGGAAGCCCCTGGCAACCCCATCATCGACCTGGAAAATCCCTTCCGCGGGGAACGCTTCGACGCCTTCCGCGAGCTGGCCTCGCAAGCCAAGAAACATGGCAGCCTGGTCATCGGCCAGGTCAGTCATCCGGGCCGGCAAACGGAGGAAAGACTGCAGCCCAACCCCGTCTCCGCCAGCGATGTGCAACTCGACAAGGAGATCATGGGGATGCGGTTCGCGAAGCCGCACGCTGCATCCAAGGACGAGATCCAGGACTTCATCCGGCGGTGGACGCATGCCGCCGTGTACCTGCACAAGGCTGGCTATGATGGTATCCAGTTGCACGGCGCGCATGGGTATCTCCTCGCACAGTTCCTGTCGCAGACGACGAATCGCCGCACCGATGAGTATGGCGGCAGCCTGGAGAACCGGGCGCGGCTGATTGTGGAGATCGCCCAGTCTATTCGGAAGGAGCTACCTGCGTCGACCGGTTTCATCTTGGGCATCAAGGTCAACTCGGTTGAGTTCCAAGAGGGAGGTTTCACTGCGGAAGAAGCGCGCGAGCTGTGCCAGATCCTGGAGGATAATGAGTTTGATTTTGTTGAGTTGTCGGGAGGCACGTATGAGTCTCTTGCGTTCAGCCACAAGAGGGAGTCCACCAAGCAGCGGGAGTCGTTCTTTTTGGACTTCGCATCCCTAATTACGCCGGTTCTGAGCAAGACCAAGAGCTACGTGACCGGTGGCTTGCGTACGGCGTCCGGTATGGTGGGCGCCTTGGAGACGGTGGATGGCGTTGGACTCGCTCGACCTGCGTGCCGGGAAATCCGTTTGCCACGCGACATCCTGGACGGCAAAGTGACCGCAGCCATCAACCCAAAGATTGACCAGCAGGATTTCGGAGTCACCAGCGTTGCGGCGGGAACGCAAATGAAGCAAGTGGGCAAGGATGAGCAGCCGATCGACTTGAGCAATGAGAAGAACGTGGAAATGTTCATGAAGCACCTAGGCGAATGGGGCCAGAAGATGCAGGAGGACGCAGCTACTATGAACCTGTACGGCTATGTTGATCTACCCAAGGGCGAAGCATATAGAGGATAGACTACCTGAGTTGTGCAAGATTATAGACTGTCAAACAGCCAATAGCAAAAGAAATACGGCGTACCTGAGGCAAACATATATACCAATCAACCTGAGGCATGAAAGAATAAGCGAGCCACCGCCGCTAGCGTCGCACGGGCCACACACCTCCAGTATAAATACCCCTTCCACCCCTCGTCTCTTTAGACTTTTTTTTCTTTTCTTCTTCAGCTCTCTTTGCCTTTTGGCTTAGATCAAGTGTAGTATCTGTTCTTTTCAGTTTAATCTCTGAAAGTGTTCTAAGGAACACAACATTGATTAATCCCATTTTTGGACCCCGTGGCGGGGCCTCTGTGCTTGCGCATGCCTTGCCACACAGTGTCATTGGGCTTACACTATCCCCAATAGACGCGACCCTTTTCATCAATACGGCCGGCTTGACCGACTGGTTGGAGAAGAGGTTCTTGGCGACGTGCATAAGATGATTGTGGTAGCCTCTGTTTCAATCTGAGTGTCTATTACTGTCAAAAATTCTCTACCCAAGGATATTCAAATATTGTTGCCAATCTCTGTATCATATTTTTGTTTTTCAGTTGTGTTGCTATACACTTAGAAGTGCTAACATGTTATTAAAAACTGGAAGGAGACTTCCCCCTCCCCTCATCTCTCAAAAGGTCTTCGCGCGGCTTCCAGATCTTGACAGGAGATTACAGAATGTTCTGAGAGAAGTTGTGTTACGGAGCTTCTAGATTATTCTAAATATCCTACTTAAGCCCCCCCCTCTAAGCTTGTGTCAACTTCATAGCAAATAGGCATGCATTGCCTACATCTCTGACTCGTGTGTTGACCTTGTAAGTCCATATACCACTCTTTAAAAACATTGTAGGAATCTGGAAATCTAGTAAAATATCACTGCAGTCGCTAGGCATATAGTCAACCTGAACTCCACAGGCATTATGAATAATGAGGTGGGCTAGATCATTAAAGGGCCTAGTCTTTAATGGCCCTATAGTACGGAGTAGAGTCTTCATTATCATGACTACCATCTGGGTAGATAGCAGAGGCGCTCACTTTGAGGGTTATATTAATAAGGCCCTCGTCAGGAAGTGCCAGCTCCTTCTTTTCAGATTTAGGTAGATAACCATGTTGGTAGATAAGGCTGGATTCGACAAGGAACATAATCGATTCCGATGGGAGATCAAAAAGATATACATTACGAGGGTGATCCTCAGGGATCTGTAGGCTAAGAATTTGGGTTAGTTGACTGAGACATATAATCCTTGGGCTTATAGATTTGTAGACTAAGACATGGCTGCAAGGCTCCTAGCGGTGAGCTGTCAGCATACGCTGGAGGCGATCTCATGCAGTGTCAAGCAGCTCGGCATAGGGTGCCAGTTGTATATAAGCCATGTTCTGGGCTGATATCAGAGTAAGGAATCATTGTTTGACCTTCTGAAGTTGCCGACTGTAGCTACACAGACACTACTTTCTTTCTTGAAGACATGCTGAACCAGTGGTCGCACGATATCAACGAATGTGTGTACATCTGCACACCTACTAGAAGGATTCCATGGTCAGATCAATAGTAAAAGTTACAATTAAACCTCTGAAGGAATATTGTTGAGCACATAGATGCCCACCTGGGCGTATTTACCCTAATCACGGGGTGTTTGGTTGAACTACTTCAATAACATTAGACGACCAGGTCAGGACTCTACTCTGAATTCGCCGGCCAGCGCAAGACAGAGAAGATGAACTCCTGGGCCCTCCTCTTTTCAACCAAGTTCTCCATCCCCAACATGTCTCCTCTGAACCAAACATGAAGCTCTTAATTACCCTTCCGCTCGCCGTGCTGGTAACGCTCGTCGCTGGCCAAAGCGAAAGCATACCACCCTGTCTGGTATGTTTTACACCTGTTTCCCAGAAAATAGATATAATGATTGAAGATGTATAGAGAGCATGTCTCAATAAGGCTCCGCAGTGTAAATACAGCGATCTCAATTCTGTCTGCCACGCTCCGAGTTATCAGACCACAGTGCAAAATTGTTTGAATGCGCAGTGTCTTAAGGGGGATAACGCTTGTACATATGATCCACTGAAGTGGTCCTAATGAATTATTACCGGGTAGTCTCTAGATGCTCAGAACATGCGGGCGAAGTAACCGTCATTAGAGGAGGGATCGGCACCGATGAAATGGATCAGTCTGCCTTGTCGTTGAGACTTGCAAGTGAGGTTTATCTGGCGATCGAAACATGATACCTTCATTATGAAGTGTGATGTAGCACTGGATTCGCATCTCATCTACAACTCTTGAGACGTCAGGCAACTGGGCCTGATTGTGCATCTGTATAGTATCTGGGAGTTGCGCCCATAAGCTAATGTAGTATCTAATTCTCGTCAGCGCCAAGTCCAGTCTATATAGCATGAATAAATATCTAGTAAACCAGAAAAAAGAACAAACATCCATCCCAATTAGCTTCTACGACTGTTAACGCTGCCACTCTTCGTACAGCTTAGCATCCATCGTTGAATATCCTTCTATGACTTTCAACCCACGTAGCCGTTCCTGCTCAATCCGCTCCCATGTCCACTCGTTCGAGTCCCACGACGCAGAGTTGCTCTTCTTTTCCGCCTCCAGCGATTTCGGTTCAGGCATGTCTTCCTCCCGTAACTTCAGCACTTCCCGCACCAGAGACCCGTCTACACCTGAAGCACTAGCCGTGAGACCCTCTCCATTGACCGGTGTCCCCACGCCCGATGCCTCATTCGAGGCAGTCACCTCAGGCGCGGCAGAGCCCTCCGGCCGCGGAGGCAAGAAGCCACTGGCCCGCAGGACTCTCTCCGGCGGAACGGTCAGCCGTCCCTTCTTGACGACGTACTTGCTCAGCGCAGTCGCGAAGAGCGTCTTCTCACCGCCTTTCCGGCTCACGGGCCGGAAAAAGAACGTCATAACGTACATCCACTTCTGGTCCCAGGCGATAACCTTGGTCTCCATCTCGTACAACTCAAAGGGCTTGATCTCGCGCTTGAAGCTGCAGTAGACCGAGCCTAGGGCCACATAAATGCCCTTGCGCTTGGGGGGCTTCGTGCCGTCCCGCTGACTGGCTTTGAGGAGCTCCGCGTCGAGTTCCTTGCTCACGATTGAAGCTCCGGGGCTGTATAGACGGGTGACCAGGGCCGTGCGGGCCACGTCCAGGTCAGAAAAGTACGTGCTGTTGGACTTGTGCTGATTGTAATCAGTCTCCAGGATTGGAGCTCTGGATGAGATACCGTACGACACGAATACTGGGTGCGTCGGCTTCCCGCTGTGAGTGACTAGAGGTGTCCCCTTGGGAAAGTAGGGATCCTGGACACGCCATCGGATGTTTCCCCAGAAGTGATATAGAATACGGGTCTACTTGAATCAGACCGACTCTCCAATAAGGTTAAGAGTAATCTGGAGCACTTACGTGCCACATGAGAGGCATGTTCTTCAAGTTAATAATTGCTAGCAGCAGAGCTAGCACCTTCCATGACATTAGGGGTGAGATGGCTGAGAGCAGCTCCCGCACGCTTTCGAGGCGCAAAGATGACAGCGCGTTCGCCATGATGAGTTTTAATGAAGCATTCAAATAGAATAAATTATAATGGAATTATCTTCGAAGGAAATTAGCTGGTGAGGGTGTATTAGGTATGGAATGAAGTAAATGACTGCAACACGCGGATGGCCGAGAAAGATCGACGTGATATATCAATGCCAGATTGATCAGAGCACGCGTTTCAGGGGGACGGAGCCGAAGGAGTGACTATCATTAGGCAAGTTATTAGAATAAGTGCGAAGTACGTCTTACGGATTTGCGGAAACTCGAGGAGCGACGGTGACTTTGTTGAATCAACCAAAGTGTTGGGAGCCGAGGTGTCGATAACAATCACGTGGGATTAGATAACATCCGTGACAGAAAAGCCCTGGAACGGCATGGTGCTTCAGAATATCGTCAATATTATTGGATGTCTAAGGAAAATTTAGATATTCAAGTGCTCCAATGGCAATGCATCAGAAAATTGCCATGCAATTAGGGGGGCTCGAAACACCCCGAGCACAGTTCAGCGGACTACTCGACACAAAGAAAGTCCACCGACCCAACCTCTTACACGTCTCGGCCAATCCCTCCAAGTCAAACATCTCCCCAATCGGAATCCCCCACCCAGCCAGCAGACGATGGTGTAGATCGTACTCAGGATTCAAAGGCGGATAAACCTCAAAGCTGACCGCATCGGAAGCCACAGCCGCAAAGTGATTGTCCCACACGAAGCGCAGCACACGCTCACTCTGCTCTATCCCCGCATGCTTGGGGGTGGACTGCTGGCTATACTCCCTCTTCTGCTGTGCGTCCATCGCATCCCAGGTTCTGGTTAGACCAACTCGAAGGAAGAAGATATCGCCTTTCTTGAACTCGATCTTGCATTCACGCGCGATGGTCAGCACGTCGTCTAATGACACGACATGCTGGCTCAGCGCGTCAACACTAATCCCCTTCTTCTCCGCCCAGGACAGGTAATCGATGAGCACGCCACGGCCTGCAATGCCTTTCTTCGCCCAGTAGCCGATTCCAATGCGATTGCTGTTTGGATCCTGAATCTCCTCTGCGGTGGTGCCGCCGTAGAACAGCTTGCGGTCCGCATTTTCGGAGGTTGGCGCAGGAGCGTTGTGGTGCCGGAATCCGTCCCATTGAGAGGACTGCTGCGGGTTAAAATGATACTCGTCATCGAAAGCGGCACCTGGAGCGACCCATTGAACCTTGTGTTCGAACGGTTTGCGGCCAAATCCTGGCAAATGTGTAAGTAAACAGGATCTGACGCCAGAACTGAACTATAAATGGCATGGATCTGTCCATGTCCCTGGTCCTGCAAGGGAAGTCTCTAGCACATACCAGGAGGATCCAGCTTCTCTAAATCCCAGTTCAAGCAAACGCGCTCTCCGGTCTGGATCTGTGTCCGCGCAGCGTCGGCCACAATCTCCGGCGTCAAGAGCCGGAGCATTCCCAATCCTTCCTCTGCGGACCCTGCTGCTGCGGGCCAGAACCGTCGCTTGTCAGGAAGATCATCATATTTTTCGGGTAGTTCGCTGATTCCCGACATGGCGCGTAAAAGGTAGCGGAGCTCAGAGCAAATTGGGCTGTATAGATAGATGTACAAAATTGACTTCCGAGAGGGCAAGTACCGTAATTACTTGATACTGATGATTTTGTTCATTCGACAAGAGCTCGTTGAAAGAGAAGATCGCTGGGTCTTGTTGGATGGAGTTCAATTCTTGAGACTGAGACCAAGGAAATAATAAAGCCAAAACCTGGCAGTGGTAGTGAGTTCTGGTACAATATCGGAGCAACTCCGTGCTGACGGGAGATGCGATCATTGCCCACAAATGCCGGTCATCACACGCACAGTCAATGACAACACCTATCTCTAAGAACAGGATATAATAGCTCGAAGATGCATGAGAATCAAAAGTTCAACGAAGGAAAACAGGTGTCATTAACCGGGCTCTCGGGATGTCCCTGGATAATTATGTATTCGAACAGAAACCTCACCCTAATGGCAGTTACACCCTAAGTATACAGAATATCATCTTCAAAGGTCATCCATGTCTTCATCGGCTGACGTTTTTGTCTTGGCCTTCTTACTGAGATCGGACAGCTCGTATTGCTCTCCAGAACGCCCCGAACCAGCCGACATGGCAATGGCCTGCCGCCCGGTATCCGAAGACTCAAGAAACTCGCGCAGTCGCTTCTTGCCCTCCACCAGCGCCTGGCTCGAAGCCGCTTCAGTCATCTTAATTATCGGCCCCCAGAGGTTCAGCTGATAAGTGACATAGGCCCCCACGGCACAGACAAACAGAAGGAAGAAATAGGCAGGGTTGCGAAGTACTAAAAGAATTGTCAACCCATCACCGAACTGATTTCGTTTAGAAGTTTCACCATAGAATACTTACCTGCGATAATCTCGTTCCATCCCAGGGCAAGGAGAAGACCGTAGAAGTACAGGGGCACCTGAGTCATGCCGCCAATAGCACTTCTCTTAGCCTCGACATAAACTCCGTCCGCAGCTTTCTTGAATCTAACAGTGAGCTCTTGACGCTTAGCCTCGCTGAGAATCATCATCTCTTCATCCAGACTCCTGCCCTCTTCCTCATCGACACCGCCGATGGGCGGCAAATCTTCCTCATCTGCTGGAGTGGCAGAGCTTGGAGTGTGGCCTATCCAGCGATCAAGAGGGGGCGGGGCCGACGTCTCTGCCAGGCGGAAGCGCGAAAGAAGGGGGATCAAAGTCAGTGTTGATTCGCGCGCGCGGGTATAGATGCCTTCAATATCATCGGTTGGTCGCCAGATCCTGGGTACCCCAGCATCATCGTAACGGAATTTGTCCTCAAAGTTCTCACGCAGTTTGAGCAAAAGATTTCCCTCTGTCATTTCTTCATCGATCTTGGCGCGCAAGACACCCCAAGACTTCCTCCGGAGCCTCCAGAGACCGACATCCACTTCCTCCAAGCTGGCATCAAAGCTGCTGGCGCGGTCTGTGAACCTACGCTCGGCATCAAGCACCGTCTCCACGAAAACGTTCCACACACGATCCCAGAAAGCCTTCTCCAGGGGTTTTTCCCCTGTCTCCGGAGCACCTCCTCCTGCGCGTCCAGATCCCAAAGCGTTGAACTCAAGCCCGACCGACTCTCCCAGACGGGACTGAACCCATCTTTCGACGCGATTGGCCAAACGACGCATCTCCTCTCTGCGTAATCTTCCGCTAACGTCCGCTAGTTCCTTTTCATACAAGGCCAGTTCTTGCTTATAGTCACTCCAAGTGGTGCCTTCCACCACAGTTGAGCGCGCCACATCTTCAAACTTGGCCATGGCTTTCTTCACCTCTGCATTGACAATTTCAGCAAAGTCGTAACCTGTACCCTGCTTTTGGCCTGATTTCACAGCGGAGGAAACTGCCTCACTGAATTCGTTGATACCGGACTTGTGCGCGGCATTAAGTTGACCTTGCAGAAGAGCTTTCAGACGGGTGTCGACTTTGCTTTCAAGCTCTGCCCGCTTGCGCTGGTAGACACCTTTATGATACCTGCTGGCTTCTGTCTCGAAATTCTTGACAGCTTTGGCCCGCGATGATCGCATCGCAGCACCCAAACCGCCAAGTACCTCCGGCTGACCGAGACGCGCAGATTGTGACTGCTTCTCCTCAAATGGGACAATGGCTTCATCAAAAGCTAACATCACATCTCTCAAGATCTCGTCGCAGCGGAATTGTGCAAGTAGCTCCTGCTGCGTAGGCAGGTCGAGATCCTTGTTATTCACGATCTGGTCCCAAATACCCTCTGCATATCGCGAAAACCCATCTGCGGGGATCCGCCGATGATACTCCGGAAGGAAGACTCCTCCCTCAGAGAACTCGCCTCTGCGCGCATCCATACTGGCGTCTCTTTGGCCTTCGCGGAATCGCAAGCTAAGCTTCTTTGTCTCGGCCACAAATTGCTCGGGTTGGTAGCTTTTGTGAGGCAGTCCATAGAATTGGAAATCGAAATAATCATGGACACTGGAGCTTTCAAGGCCAGGAGGCTTCGAAATAGACTCCCAGAGGCGAGCCATGTCCTCCATCAATGTCTTCTGTAGATTTTTGAGGGGTGTTGTGCCGACAAAATCACGGATCACAAAGAAGAGAAGTGATCGGTGTGTGGTGCTGCATTAACAAAGGAATCAGTAAGTAGTCGCATAGGTTTGGACGATCAGGTCAGGTCAACTGGGCCTATGAGCAGAACACATACTTCTTGTCCTTCAGGAACAGTTGCAGATTGACTTCGAAGACTGTCTTCAACAGGCCCATATTCGCGCCCTGGTACAGACCGACCTGGTGTTCCCATATATTCACAATAAGCACCTCACTCGTAGCAAGGGCGAACAGAGCACTTTTGCGCTCAAAGTCCTGGTCTTCTCCTCTCTCACGACCATCCGTACCTTCAACATCCATGACGAGGATGTTATCGGCCATGCGCAGGGTTGGGTCCACGGTGGCCTCTCCTTCATTCTTGTTCTTCGACATCCAGATACCCTTGGTTGTCTGGCGACGCTCCGAATCGGACATGACCGAGAAGTGCGTGCCGAAGAGATGGTTCAGCAGTGTGGACTTGCCAGTTGACTGCGAACCAAAGACGGAAATGAGATGATAGTTGAAACCAGCAGGAGTGACGTTTTCAAGGCTCAGATACTTGGAAATATTGGGACTGTGAGGTGCGGACTGTTAGCTGATTGACTCCACCACTCGCGCTTTCACCATGTCAAATAGACGTTGAATAAAACAGCTTGAGTCGGTCAGAGTATGACGAAAATACGTACTTGAACTCCTTATTCTCGTCTATTACTTGCACACCATGTTCGTACGCTGTCTTGTCATTGTCGACGCCAATCGCGGCGAAATGACCATTGGTCGCCATTGTGAACGGTATAGTACGAAGTCAGCCGTCGGGAGATGAAGCATATGACAGAGACGCCGTCAATTACTTGGACAAAGTCGAGATTTTCGTGGTTGCGGAAATCACGAAGGTGCGACAGAGTACCACAGACCACTGAGCAGCGGCTGGGGAAATCGTCAAGATGCGGAGACCGTGGCGAGTTGTAATGACGAGCAATGTTGCTTGTGGGATAAGCGATCGTAGATGATGTAAATATCCATGCAAGGGAAAATTAAAAAAAGGACGAATGGACTCGAGAATCACAAGACTCTCCCGCGCGGGCTCATGTGCGATGACCAAACAACTTAAGCCCCGAGGTAAGAGAAGCTCGTTGGTGGTCGGCCGGTGTTATGATCCTGTGGCCAGAAGGGGCACTCGTCACTCGTCACCGGGGGGGCCATCGCCGCCTGGGTGCAAGCTCGAGGGCGGGACCATATGCCCCTTTTTTGGCCTAGCGTTGGTGTCACCTTCTAGGTAGTTGCACCGCCATCAGTACACTTGAGAGTCTCGCCGCTTCGCACGATTTCTTTCAGACGAAACTGTCATATTGGACAGTTGCCGCTGTATGCCGGTATTAGATAGTTCGAAGAAATCTTCCACGGAAATTGACACCCAATGGGACGACCGCGGTACTTTAAATATAACTGTGCGTTTGTGATGGATCTTCGTAGAATGATAATTCCGAAAGGCACCTACTTGGAACTAGATTCTCAATGTATCCATAGACATCGTTTATTCATATCAAGGACATGGAAGAGAGGAGGAGAGATATAACAAAATCCAGCTACATGCTTTCAATACATAAAGTTACATGACATGACTCAAAAACGCCTGCGCAAACCTTCCTGATAGATACCTTTGCCGTTTCCCGCGCTGCAAGAAGGTGCGACAAAAGGACATTGAAAGTATATTTTTCCTTATAATACAGAGCAGCCAGTCAGTCGGTCATGCCTCGTGGTTATCTGCGAACCAGCCATTTACTCGGTCATGACACGGGTGATCAGACCAGTAGCGACAGTTCGGCCACCCTCACGAATGTTGAAGCGTTGACCAGCCTCAGCAGCAACAGGGTGGTGGGTCTTCAGGACCATCTCGACGTTGTCACCAGGCATAACTCTGCGAGATTCGTCGCCGTCAGGGAAGCTGAGGTCAGCGGCCTCGTCTGATGAATCGTTAGCATATATCTCTAATCTGCTGGAAGATCTGGACACGGCGCGTGGGAACTTACCTGCAGTACGGATGAAGACTTGAGGACGGTAGTTGGCACCGAAGCCAGTACGACGACCACCCTCGGCTTCGGTCAGGACGTACATGGAGACAAGGAACTTGTCGTGAGCCTTGGTGCTGCCGGGAACAGCAATGACCATACCACGCTTGACATCTTCACGGCGGATACCACGCAGGAGGAGACCAGAGTTGTCACCAGCACGCGACTCATCACAGCTCTTCTTGAAGGTTTCAATGTCGGTGACTTTGGTCTTCTTGGGTTCGAAAGAGCCTCCGACGATCTCGACCTCAGAGTCCTTCTTCAAAATACCACGCTCGACACGACCAGAAGCCACGGTACCACGGCCGGCGATAGAGAACACTTCCTCAACAGACATCAAGAAAGGTTTGTCGAGGTCACGCTGAGGAGTGGGGATCCAGGTGTCAACAGCGTTCATAAGCTGCTCAATTCTGTCTTTACCGATGTCGTCACGGCGTCCTTCAAGAGCACAGAGAGCGGAACCGAAAATGATAGGAGTCTCTTCACCCTCGAAACCGTAGCTGCTCAGCAGCTCACGCATCTCGAGTTCGACAAGTTCCAGCATCTCCGGGTCATCGATAGCATCGACTTTGTTGACGAAGACAACGATTTTCTGGACACCAACCTGGCGGGCGAGCAGCAAATGCTCACGAGTCTGGGGCCTATTCGAGGAAACTGTGAGCGATGCGTCTTACCGCATATGTCCCAAGATGTTCCACTTACATCTGACCATCGGAGGCAGCAACGACGACAATAGCGCCGTCCATGTTAGCAGCACCAGTAATCATGTTCTTGATGTAATCGGCGTGACCAGGGCAGTCGACGTGGGCGTAGTGTCGGGAGTCCGTCGAGAACTCAATGTGAGCAGTGGAGATGGTGATACCACGCTTGCGCTCCTCAGGAGCCTTGTCAATGGCACCATATTCAAGGAAGTTGGCAAGGCCCTTCTCGGACTGGTGCTTGGTGATAGCAGCGGTCAAGGTGGTCTAAGGAATGTGTGAGCAATGTACAGACGGGCGCGGGAAGATCGGAAGCATCAAGGGAAGTTTTGGAGCTACCTTGCCGTGATCGACGTGACCAATGGTACCTATACAAGATTGTCAGTGGAAGGGGTCAGTCTGCAACTGAAAACTTGTTCCTTACCAATGTTAACGTGAGGCTTAGTACGCTCGAAGGCACTAGCCAGCCCACGAGCAGCTAGTTTGTTGTTGCCAAACACATGTTGGACGGGGTTGAGGGCGCGAGGGCGCAGCAAAGAAGCCTTGCTGGAGCGCAGGAGAAGGTTTGCGGTTCTGGAGATGCTCGACATGATGACTGCCCTGGATTAGAACGACAGACAAAAGAGACAAGAGCAAACACGATGGAAAAGGAAGAAATGGAGCCGGACTGATGGTCGAGAAGTTCTCCATCGGACCCCGAAAAATTTAGGGGAGCCTGCTTAGTCATGAGTCGCCCAATCACAGCTCTGGGATTGCGGAATCGACATGTACCTGAGGTACCTAGATACCTCGATCGTGGCACAAGAACGACACTGACAGTAGGCAAAGGCATAATTAAACCGCAGCAATAGTCATAATACACAGGCTTCTCAATCCCTGTATTATGGACAGAAGAGCCAGGTAGGACTGATATGGTGGAGTAAGAATCCATTGCCCAGGTGATATGGTCTTCCATCTACTCTGCAGAACGCACGTAGGTAACCTTCTGGTCATACTTAGTGAGGTTTGAAGTAATGGAGTGTTACTATACATGACGGTTTACTGAGGGTCATCAATGTTTATGTACGCCAAATATGTCATAGGGAACTGCAAGCTGGCGAAGGCATGTCAAGCGTCCTTCTTTTTCACGAATAATGTGACATGTTTGCCCGGTTCCCCTTCCATGGGCTTGATCTGCATCGCATCGGCTTCCTTCGTGGCTTGCAAGACGCTGTCCATGACGTTCTTGATCTCTTCCACAGTGGGTGCCCGTTTGCCCTTTTTCCGCGTCAGGATGATCTCCACGCGTCGACCTTTTTCCAGGAAGTTTGTCAATTGCTTCAAGCGGTGTGCCAGATCATGACTGTCAATGGCCCAATTCAACTCAATCTGCTTCGTTGCTGTTTTAGTGGCATGGGCAGCTTTGGCTTTAGCTCGCTCGTGCTCACGCATGGCCAGTTTGTTCACGATTTTGCAGATGGGTGGGCGGTCAGGAAGGGCCGGAGACACTTGTATGAGGAAGTTCTCAGAGCGATCGAAGGAGCGTAGCACATCTCTTAGCTTCATGGCAGGCTCAAGGTCACCATTTTCGTTGACGATTTGTATATGCTCCGACCGAATATCTTCATCTCTGATCTGTTTCTGTTTTGATTGCTGTGGGGGAAGATGGCGAGAAGACTGAAGGAACCTCAATTGTGTTCCTCGTAAAGCATTATTGTAGCGTAGAAACTGGACATGGGTGGTCTGGAAAGGGGACAGGAAGGTATGGCGAAGTGCTTGTGTTATCGATATTAGGCCGCGCATGTGCTTCATGTCGAGTATTCGTTGTATGGCAGGGTGATTTGGGTGGTAGGAAGCGAAAGGACAACCAAGATACCCAAGATCCGTATGAACAAAGGGAATGGAAAATATGTGCGACTTCTTTTGACTGTGAGATGAAACAGAGAGCGACTAGTGTAGATAAGGAGTGCTCTAGAGAGGTACAGGTAGTTGATCCCACGACTGTTCTGTTCTATCCACTGGGACGCATGCAGGAAGCCAAGCCACAACAGATGGGGAACAACCGCCACAGCGAGTGGGTCTAATGCCATCGTTTCAAGGGTCTCGTCTCCGTCTTGGACTTTCCTCTCCCCTGACTTTCCGCCATATTTCTGACATCGATCTTATTTCATCTCATCCTCCACGATCTCATTTGGGCTCGTTCGGAGGCGTCTGATGAATCGATGATCTTCACTCGTTTTAGTCGTTAATTAGTCTCTCATTCTGATTCCCAGCCGTGTCAAAAAGTTCACTGGGAGCGTTTCTTCGTGCACGCCACTTGAGTTTATCCTTTGGCCTTGCTCGCATGTCGACTGGAGTTGACAGTCGACATCTGCAAACTACAGTATCCTATATACACTCAGAAGCGAGTCCCTATCGACGATCCAACTCGCAGGCTCCTCGAGCTGCGGAACCTGTGGAAAGTCCGCAAAAGCCATCGAAGCAGCGACGCTTTTCAGTGCTAGCGAATATGGCACAGACTCAGAGATCCCGTTATCTAAAGACGGGCGCCATTGTGGCAGCGCTGTTGCTGATGTTGCTCTGGATTTCTCCGTCAAGACCTATGCGTCAGAGCTTTCCTCAAGGTCAGTTCAATTGACCCTTTTACAACTTGCTGATCGGGATAACTTATTATGTACTCAGGACGACCAAGCACCAGTGCTCCCGCCAAAGAAAAGTGTTCAAAACCCCATGATCCCAAGAAGCCATTAATTCAGTATGCTCTTATGATTGATGCCGGAAGCCAAGGGTCTCGAATTCACGTCTATCGATTTAACAACTGCGGCCCCTCCCCAGAACTTGAAGACGAAGTGTTTTTCCAGACTGAGCCGAAGAAGGGCGGCTCTGGGCTGAGTTCTTACAAAGAGGATGCTGAAGGAGCAGCCAAAAGCCTTGATCCTCTCATGGAGGTTGCAATGAAGAATGTTCCTGATGAGTACAAGTCTTGCTCGCCAATTGCTGTAAAGGCCACAGCCGGATTGCGCATGCTTGGCCCGGAAATGAGTCAGAAGATCTTGGACGCGGTACGGACTCGCCTCGAGACTGTTTACCCGTTCCCTGTGGTTTCCAAAGAGAAGAGAGGAGTGGAAATCATGGATGGCTCTGACGAGGGTGTCTATGCCTGGATCACAACGAACTACCTTCTCGGAAAGATTGGCGGTCCCGACGAAACACCTACTGCCGCAGTCTTTGACCTTGGTGGAGGTTCTACCCAGATCGTTTTCCAGCCCACATTTCCGAAGAGCAAGTCAGGCGGCATGCCGGAGCGCTTGGCCGAAGGTGACCACAAGTACGATCTCCAGTTCGGTGGCCGCCATTTCGAGCTGTATCAGCATTCTCACCTTGGCTACGGTCTCATGGCTGCGCGCAAAGCCGTTCACACATCCATCGTTGAGAATATGCTCGCGTCGAGTCCCAAAGACTTGTCCTGGCTTAAGCAGCCAATCCCTAACCCTTGTATCGGGCCCGGGATGGAGAAGAATGTCACTTTGGAATTTCCGGAAGGACACAAGCTCGCCCCAGAAGTGCAGGTTACAATGGCTGGCCCTAAGGTGGGATCTACCGCCGCTCAATGTCGTGGTCTTGCAGAGAAGACTCTGAACAAGGAGGCTGCATGCACCCTTGCTCCTTGCTCCTTCAACGGCGTCCACCAGCCTTCGCTTGAGAAGACATTTGCCAGGGAAGACGTATATATCTTCTCATACTTCTACGACCGTACCAAGCCTCTGGGCATGCCTGACTCGTTCACTTTGGATGAAATGCATCAGCTTACGTCGACCGTTTGTGGTGGCGAAGATAGCTGGGGCATCTTTGCAGGCATCGAAGGTGCCCTTAAAGAGCTTCGTGATCGGCCCGAGTGGTGCTTGGATTTGAACTTCATGATGAGTCTGCTGCACACTGGCTATGAAATGCCTCTCACTCGCGAGGTGAAGATTGCCAAGAAGATCAAGAACAGAGAACTTGGATGGTGTCTCGGTGCAAGGTAAGATAAGGATCGAACGAAAATGTTTACAGTATATGCTAACGTCTCTTCCTTCAGTCTGCCTCTTTTGAGCCAAGAATCTGGCTGGACTTGCCGTATCAAGGAGATCTCATAATGGATGATGCTGCTATGTCAAGCTTTAATTACTTAATTGCCATGGATTCATTGGCTGTATTTCTGCTTCTTCCTTCGTGCAAATACATTAGACCATCGACTGTCGATTATCACCTGATCTTGATGCCACTAGACTACTGATTTGTTGTTCTTTGCGGCCGACTGCTCTCCGGTTCACAGAAACTTGCGAATATTATACTTGTGAATGTGCATAAATCACACACTGATTGTTAGATACATTCAGAAGAATAGAATTGACTTCTACATCAAACGAATGAGCAAAAAAAATGGTTTTTGTCCAAGAACACGGAGCCAACTGAATTTGGTAATAGCAAAACTGAAATATCCGTCAACGCCAGGCCTATGCAATTTTCTAAGATCGTGGCTCAGTCAATTCTTGAATCGTCGGCTTTTGATCCGAAGATTTCTTCTTGCCCATCAGTTTATCCAAAATATCAGAGTCTTTCTGCAATTTAGTATCCGATTCTGCGGCATCTTCATCGTTCGCAAATTCTGGACCGTCGCCAAGCTCTTCATCGGTAGAGCTACTGCCATCAGCACGTTTCTCCTCCAAAACGCCTAGTCCGAGGTTCTTGAGACGGCAATATTAGTATTCATGTTCTCAACCATAATTAGAAAGAATCGATTCAGCCCACCATTTCAATGTACTGGCCCTCCTCCTGATTCTCCGCTTCGTCCAGTTGTAGATCTTTGCCTCTCCCCGCGGCTATCTCTCGTTGTAGATCCTCATTGGCACTCTTCAGCTTCGGTAGAAATGCAGAAAGTCGGGAGAGCAGATCCGGTTCCTTTGTCATGCGGTGTATCCGAGGTTTCTGTTGCGCCGAGATGCGCGGTAGGGAAGAACCTGCGCGGGATGCCTGGTCGGAACTATAATCGGCTTCTTGATCCTCATCTTCCCCGTCTCCATCGCTGCCGCTATCGCTGTCGCTGTCGTCGTCGGAGCCAGAGGAGGAAGTGTAATCATCATCATCATCCTCGTTCTCACTTTCGCTAGATGTGGGGGCTATCTTGCGGGGTTTCTCCGGCTTCTTTGCGCCGTCATGGTCTGCAGCGGATGAATTCGTGGGCAGGCCCTTATCGTCATTGCGATAAGTGGGAACAATTCTGGCTCTGGTTCGTTTAGAGGGCGATGTTTCGCCGAAGGATGAAAGGGATTGGGGTTCGTCAGCTCGTAGGCGCTTCCTGACACCGTCCTCCATTCTGTGTCGTTCGTTCGTCGGTTGGTTGGTTCTGCTGAATTCTTCCCCAAATTCTTACCCGCTTAAACACCTAGAGGGCGTTTCGCGCCAGGCGGTGGAGATCGAATCAGCGCCAACGTCCGGGAATCAGACGATGTGATAAAACTCGATCTCGTGCAGCATTGCAGGCACCATGTGGCAGATGGGTCATCGAGGAGAAAGAGTGAAGATCATTCAGGCCCCTAAAGATAGGAACATGGTGGCATCTTCATGACCTGGTTGGAGCTGCGACTCCTACAGCCATCAAAAGTGGGCAGAGCACGAATGAATATGAAACTAGGCCCTAGTTCTTCAGGATGGTGACTGCTAATGATATTAAGTCAGATTATAATCTAACAATAGCCTCAGCAGCTGGTTGATAAGTATTGCCTTTAATTGACCGTTTACCAACCCCGCTTTCCCCTGCAGAATCAGCTCTACTTAATGTTTCTTCAAGGAGACTTGGCTCTTTGTCCAACGTCTCTGTGCTCTCGTTGCTTGTTTCAGTATTCCCTGTTTCCCTTGAAGATATCCAATTCACATTTCTCGAGGTGAGTTGAATATATTTTCGTAGTCATTGTATCAGGTACGTTCTTTCACTTCCATTGTATCGCATGTCCTTTAATCTGGTGCTCACTTTACCCCAACTACCCTTAACCATCCCCCCACACACCCCAGTCCTTTATATAGTTGGGTGTTTCAGATACCTTCAGACTTAGGTTCCTTGGGCGATTTTGATCTTGCATGTCTTTACAATGAACTACTCTCTTCAATGTCATGCTGACTTCAAGATACAGCGGATTCGATATTCAAACGTACTACACTATATCTGCCTCAGCTAGTCTGGGTGACGGGGCTCTTCTATGAAGAACCATTCTCGGTCGTTCCAGTCTCTCCTGAGGCCAAAGAGTTAAAGTCTCTACCAAAGGGCACAAATACGCTTCTTGGATAACAGCCCCGCTCAATCAGCCCGTTGCATCTCATCCGAAACTCCCCAGCACCACAAGATGAGCACGCCCAAACTACACGTCAACGACCAAAGCCCTATAAGAGACGAGAGCTCCCCAACACAAAAAACAACGGAGTGCCCATCCTCTTCTACGAGAAAGTCGCTGCATCAGAACATCCTCGGAAAACTACGCCCATTGCCACTCCAATACCACTGGACAGTATGGTATGACAGACACTCAGAATCTACCGACTATGACAACCGACTGTATGTCTTGCATGAGGATGTAGCCGACATTGCCACTTTCTATCGCGTCTACAACAACTATCCCTGGGATAAAATTCGCCTACGAGACTCAGTCCATATCTTCCGCAAGGGCGTCCGTCCGGTATGGGAGGACCCAGAAAACCTCAAGGGTGGTTGCTGGAAATTCCGAGTCCCCAAGAGTAAGGCTCAGGAGTTCTTCCACGAGATTGCCATTCTCTGTATGGCCAACGAATTCCAAGCTGCTTTGGAGAAAGGTGCGTAATCCGCTCATCGGGTTCGCGAGCACCCGAGATTTTGACCTGACTGCTTTCCCTAGAACATGACCATGTCCTTGGTGTTTCCACCTCTGTCCGTTTTAACTCTCATATGATCTCCGTATGGAACAAGATGGGCACGAACGAACGCTCTATCAAGATCCTCGAGCAAACCATTATCGACCGTCTATCGCCTGAGCTGCGGCCTACCAGTTCCGGTAGCAACTCGTATTTTTATAAACGACATGATGAGAATGATGGATACCGGGAAGCTATTGCAGGGAGTTCTCATTGATCGGCTACGTCCCACAGATCCCGATCTGACCTCCCACTGCTTTCATGCAGCGCATACAAGATGTATACTCTTTATTCTCTTCATTTCAACGTGATACTGAGAGTGCCTTCGGTCGACAGCCATTTGATGCTCCTCAAACGTCTTTCACGGGACGGCAGTATTGCCAGTCTTTCATTGCTGTTGATCGTTATTACCATTAGGCTTTTAATCATAGAGGACCAGAATGTAGCGTAGTATACATGATATAGGATGAAATACAGAGGAGATGCTCTCGATAGATCATCACGCTGGACGGAAAGGGATGAGTATCTAACGACTCCTGCTTCTCCTTTGAACGGTGCTAAGTTTCCGTACCCCGCGGTCATCCGCTCCGCGATCAGGAAGCTCCGCGCCTTTATCTTTCCTTTCTTCATTTTCCTTTTCTTTAGATTTATCTTTGTCTTTCTCTCCGTCTCGAGCCTTTTCACGTTCTCGCTCGCTGCCGGGTATGTACCGATCAATCTCCACGAACCCTCGACGATCATCTCGCTCTGGGCGATCTGGAGATCGGACCCGCCTTCGAGGAGATCTGCTCCGATGGCTCGTTGGGGGCACATAGCGGTCGATGTCAAGAGTGCTGGGGGAACGCCGTCGTGAGCGAGATGGCTTTCGAGAGGGATTCGGAACGCGGGACTTGGATCTTCCCCGGTCACCGTTACGGTCTCCTTCTCGGACCTGGCCTCGGTCTTGTTCTTTGTCTCCATCTCGTTGCCGTTCTTGATCACGATTTCGCTCTCTATCTCGGTCTCGAGTCCGATCTTGGTTTCGATCTCTAGCGCGGGAGGCAGAGCGCGATCGTCCGCGTCGAGGTCGTGAACGAGACCGAGAATAGTAACTGCGACGTCGATGATCCCGATCTCGGTCCCGGTCCCGGTCCCTGTCCCTGTCACGCTCTCTATCCCTGTCTCTCTCCCGATCTCGATCTCTGCTGCGATCACGAGTGCGAAGATCACGATCTCGTTCCCGTTCATCCGTTGGGCGCGAGCGATCTCGAGCTCGATCTTTCTCGCGTTCAGCACTGCGATCTCGACCCCTGCTGCGGTCCCTGTCCCGGTCATAACCACGACCAGTTGACCTGCTCCTACTTCTGCGGTTAGGGCGGTAGCTACGGTCGCCATATCGGTTAGCTCTGAAATCCCGTATGGCAACTCTATCATCAGGGTTACGATCACGCGGGCGACTAGAAGCATCACGGGATCGTTCCCGTCGACGATCATCATCAAAGCGAGGCGTGTATCTTCTCCGTGAGCGGCTGCGCTCCCGGCTGCCGTCACGTCTATGCGCGCGATGACGGTCATCAACAGTCGAGTCTCGCCTTCGGCGTTGGTCCACATCGACAGACGGACTTGCGGACTTCAATGGAGTAATGGAATACCTCGATTCTGTTGCGCCTTTTGGTTTAGTCGGCGGGGGCTTGAGGCCGTTCTCGATAGCCTCAGCTTCTTCAAAATCAAATTCCGGTTTCTGGCGCGCCTTAGCGGCAAGTTCCTCGCCTTCTTTAAGCAGCAGTTGGAGAGCGGCCTCTTCCAGCGACTTATCATCCACGGCAACAGGAGGCGGTGGAGGCGGCGGAGGCGCCTGCGTTGGCTCCTTCGGAGTAGCGGACTTTTCTCTCCTCGAATCGCGATATCGCGGTGATCGGTAGCCTATTGAGCGAGCGCGGTCACGGTCGCGCTCTCGATCCCTGTCTCTGTCCCTATCTTTGTCCCTGGTTCGACTGCGATCACGGTCCCTAGATCGATCCCAGTCACGGTATCTTTCGCGCTCTTCCCGTCTCCGGCGCTCATATCTTTCCTGACGTTCCTTTTCTCGTTGCTCTTCAAGTCGCCGTTCCTCTTCCCGCTGACGCTCACGCTCTGCACGTCGCTGCTCCTCGCGCTCTTTCCGTCTTGCCCTTTCTTCCTCCTCCTTTTGGCGTTCGATCTCGCGCTTCTTGCGTTCCTCTTCGGCCTTTCGACGAGCTTCTTGCTCTTCAAGTTCTCTCTGTTTGCGCACCGTCTCCTGCCATTCTCGTTCGCGTATCTCACGTTTAGCTCTTATCTCCGCAGCGAAATCCTCGTCTGTTTTATTGCCGGCTTGCTCCTCTTTCGCAGCGAGCTCGTCTCCGACTTGCTGACGGCGAATGTCCCTGACAGAATTTAAGATAAACTCCAGGTGATTTGAGGCCAGCGCATCAATAAGCTTTTCGGCTTTCTTGTAGACGTCGCTCCGATCGACTGCACCCTCTATCAGGGTCGCGGCTTTTCCTCGTTCACGGGATAGTAGCTCCGGTTCGCGTTCTATTTCCGATTCTGCTAATTCGATCAATAGCTTCGTAAACTCGGCTCTTGCTTCCTACATGATAGATTCGGCAGTTAGAGAGTGTGTCGATAATTCCCAGGTCAATCTGAAACATACTCCGTCATGAAATTCAGCCCAGATTTTCTTGCGCACGTTATCAAAACCTCCTTTCTTCTTAAAAGCATGCAGTAGGTCCTCAATCGCAGTGTGTTGCGCCGCGGTCAATGGCAGCTCTTCCGTCTTGAACTTCTTCCGCTGTAGACTTTCAACATCGAGCAAGGGCCGTTTGACACCAGTGGGTTGGACATCTGACATCTCATCTGGACCAGCCATCATGAGACAATCAAATTAATAATTCGGGAAGCACGTAACCAGGCGCCGCCGAGCGGCATACGAAACTGGTTGGACGAAGTGAAGCGCGTCGCAAATTAATTGTGGTATACCTCCTGTTACAGCGATTCTAAACTATTTCCTGATTCAGTGAAAGTTGGCGCCGAGCTCGGAGGAACGATGATCCGCGGCAGATTGCGAACTGCGGCTCGGTGATTCGGCGGGCCTGGGTAAGAGAGAGGATGAAAGCAACCTCATCTTGAAACGATTGTCCGCTGAACGTGACCCATTGCGTCTCTGTCCAGGCCCGAACCTAGAAGCAATTGTCTTCAGTCAACCACGACGGCTTCTTCGGGTCAACCTTGCTTTAACGACCCCTCCCTATCCCAATCCGCGCAGTCCGCATCTACTACATAACACAATGGTTCACAAAGTCCTCTTCTGGGGCGGCTTCGGTATGTGCCCAGCCGGGAATGATACCTCCTTCAATACCAGGAAACTGGCAATTGGACCCTCCCATATCTGTTGGCATTCGTCAAATCGGCGAAGACCATCTTCTAACATCTCTCTCCGTTAGGCATTGCCGTCCGACTTTGGCAACTCGGCATCGAGATGCGCCCTATTCTCGCCAAGGAATCTCTCTGGGTGTACCCTCTGTTCGCTGGCGTCGGTGGAAGCTTCGGTTATTGGCTACAGGGTGTTGAGGACAGACAGCTCAGGATTCTCGCTCAACGACGGGAAGCGATTCTGGAGAAGCGCCGGAGACGGGACGAACGCGAGGGAACATTGGAGGCAGCCGCTCTAGCTGCAGCATTGTGAAATTACAACGACTGTTTATTGAAAGAGATATGATAGGCAATAACGGGGTTCCGTTTTACTGGATAGAAAGAACGCCCTATTGACTACTTGTACCAAAATGCAGAACGCCTCCTTTTTCCGTGGCTTGTGGCCATTTCTCCACAAAGATGGGACATTAAGATGTGTTTTGAGAACGAGAAAAGGCTTAAGCTAAGACTCATGAGCAAAATCTATCCCAATTACTTTTTCAAGGACTGCAATTGCACACTATTCCTGCAGTTTATAACCTGACACTTCCACTAAAGCACAGCATCAAACTGACATGACTGAATGCCAGGCATTAGGTGGCCATATACATAATTAACAAGCAAATCTTTGTGTTAGTCTGCCTAGTTCCATGATGTTCGGTCCGACCTAGGCCAGTGAATGATACATTCACTGTTGGCTGACCCCCTTAGTGCGATACCTACCCCGGGATTTTGACTCAATCTCTTTCGTAGTCACCAGACTGAACATATGAATGCGAGATTCAGCTGTGATGAACTAATCCGGACTCTCAACTTAGCCTCCTGAAGACCTTTCTCACTGTCCCCAAGCCGGCCGATGACATGCCATTCTTTAATCTTCCTCACCATATCAGAGAGCAGATCTACCGATATTCCCTTGTCATGGGGCGAGTTTTCATTCGTCCTTTCACTACCGTTGAAGTGCTCACGGATCCGAACAGAAAAGACATCTATGGCACGCCCAATCTCGCTCTACTCTGGACCTCAAAGCGCATATACGAAGAGGCAATGCCCATCTACTTGAGCGAAAATGTTTTCTCCCTCGTCCAAGTTGATCTGTTGGCCGCCGTGCGCGCAGAGTATCCGCGTGTTTTCGAGAATCTCAAGAAGGTCCGCAATCTGGAGCTCGTCTTCGACTGTCGGGATTACATTTATCTGGCACAATTTCTGTCGCGGGAGCTACCAGGCGTCATCGCAGCGGTACGGGATGCAAAGGTACCCTCGAAGCACAAGCGCAAGGTGATTGAAGAGCTGGATGGGATGCAGGCCGACTTTGATATTCCCAGGATAGAACAAACCGAGGTAGATTCGGATTCCGAGGAGGAGGTTTCGTCTGAACAAGCGCATGAGATTCATGATCAGCATATCGACAATATGAAGGAGCATCTCTGGGGACGCACAATGAGTTTTGTACGGCAGACCTTCCAACTGTCACGCCTCTATATTGACTTGCGGCACTGTACCTGCAACTGGGGGTGCTGTCGTCTGGCTACGGAAGTGCTGGATTGGGGTTGGTTCCACGTCTGGATTCATGGGATGCCGGATGAGATTCATGTGAGAGGTACCTCAGGACGGGAGAAGAAGCTCATCGCTCGGTTGTTCGATAAGCAGCGATTCCATGCGGGATTGGAAATCGACCAAGTCTTTGATCAGGACAGACTTGAAGATACTGATGACTGGAAGGCGGGCAAATTTGTGTTTCAAAAAGTTCATCAGAGACTCGTTTGCTAGCGAACAATCAAGGGACAGAAAGATATCCCTGGCATCAATGAATTTGAACAATAGTCTAGCGTCAATTATCAGCAGATACGATGATAAATAGTTACATTTATGCACAAGTGGACATGTACCCTTGCTACTGCAAAACAAACCATGTCAGGATATTGACATACATGGAAACCAGTGATATCATGAGTTATCCACTGTAAATTGCAGTGAAACTTCCCATTTCTGACCACCAGTGCCATATCCCCCACCCAGTCGATTCTTAATCAAGCTGGAGATGCGTTCACGTAGTCGTACCAGGTTCTCCTCGGAACCAGACACCCGAAGTTTCAGATTTGCCATACACAAACCATAGTGAACTTGCCAGAACCTCGCATCATCAATCCCAGAAACAGACGGATCTGCTTCAATATCCTTAATCACATCCGAGACCCCCGGACCCGAATAGGACATGAGAAGCATGGATCCCAGGGTTTTAACAAGGCGAACGCCGAGCACACACATGGAGATAGAAATAGTGACGGACAGTAGAACATCAAGCCATTTGTAAAGCTTGATGGACACCAGAGGGAGAAGCAACAGCAGTGTCGAGCATGAAAGGGTGAGGAAATGAGATGGATTGCTAAGGACCGACGGCAGAGACTCAATGTATGCAAAGCGCATGGCCTTGCCTATCCTTGCATGGTTCTTTAAGCCAATTGCAGATACCAGAGTGGATGAGATGGCAAGTACAGCAGTGATGTCTACACTGCCAACAGAGACACGCTCATGAGGATGGGTATGGTGAGGCTCATGGTTGTCGCTCGACTCAAGAAAGTGCTGAAGGTTGTGGGAGATAAGGTCCATGCCCATAAACAGTAGCAGCACGCACATTGCGAACCCAGCAAGTACCTCTGCTCGTTCCAGCCCGAATGGATGGCGAATGGAGGATCGTTTCCACACCTCGAAGTTGCTCAATACATCCACAGCTACGCAGAGCAACGCCCCAAGAGAGTCAAACAGAATCAAATGAGACAGCGCTGTCATAGCCAAGGATCCATGTGCGCTCCAGAGCGTGTATGCGGCAACGAACATATGGCAGACGCTCCACCAGAACCGCGTCTTCTGGTCCTTCGACATGCTAGAACGGCATTCTTTGAGCGTGGGGATAGGTAGCGAATTTGGAAGAGCCAAAGGAGCTCGGGGAGGAGGTTCGAGGAATATTTGATGCGATATACTACTATGTTTATACTTGTGTCCGCGTCGCTGGCCAATGTTCTACAGAAATTCCGCGCAAGACAATTAGCGTTCCAATACAAGGGCAACCAGCCATAAGGTGCAGTTAAAGCAAGCACTTACAGATTTCATTACCGGGCCCTTCGCCATAGTTGTAGTCTGAAAATTGAATGGCCCAGCAGAGCCATTGTCGCTTGCACCACTCTGTGCAGAGCCATCTGTTGGACTTAGTTTGAAGGATGACCTGGTAGGACTCAAACGGTCCCGATCTTCCACGTTCGGTCCATTTTGAGAGAAATGGTGGACCATTGGCGACAACGTATCTTTATCGTACGTTGCAGCGAACCCCCTTTGGGGCTGGCCGTCAGTCACGCTCGTAAGATCATCCGACGGTGGAGTTGGCGTGCGCGGCGGGCGAGGAATGGGAAGGTTCGATGCCATAGCATCTAGTAGAAGAATGTCGACGCCTGCGCCAACAATGTACGACGAGATCTAGTCTGGGTGGTAGAGTAGATTCCCTGGACACGAACACCGGAAGGGATGTTTTAGAACAATGCCGATAGGAGGTTGCTCCAACTCCCAAAGCACACGCACTCCTCCCGACCGATGGTTATCAGGGGAGAGCGGGTAAAGGCGGGGGGGAAGACTGCGGCGGCGGCCTGAGGCCTCGACTCACTCACTCATCGCATCATTGACTCTCGCCTCCACCGGCGTCCGGCATCTCTTGCCATTGATTACAGCTTTAAATCATCATTATCTACTCGACAGGCTTTTTCGCCTGGCCATTACGACGGTCCTGTATAAATGGAAACTCCGTCGTAAACTAGCTATGCGATCAACATAGGCTGTACTCAAAGGAGATTTGAACGGAATCTCCGATGCCTGCATCGCTTCGTGGCATCTATGGATAACCGCGGTTCCTTCTTTTTCCTGCTGATCGTTTTTTATCTTCTTCTCAGCTCGCAGTCTCGTCCGCCATTGCTTGACCAGGATCGAGAGCGGCAGCGGGAAGTAGCAAGGGAACGAGATGCGCTTCGTTTGTTGAATGAATCCAAATATGGGGACTTCGACCCGCCGGGTGATAAATGGCTTCCTTTTGCGGGAACCAGGAAGAACGACAGTTATGCCTGGGGTATTCTCCCGGAAGCTCACGGTAGAGCTCGTCACCAGTTACGATCCGCCATTTCAAATGCTGGGCTGGAACCTCCCAGGTCTCTAGAAGACCCCGACGCTTTACCTTCCCTGAATCTGACTCAGTTGTTACTGCCGGTCTATCGCAATGCGACAGGGAAATTGCGTGGAGATTGGGTTCGCCGCAAGTTGGACAAAGAGTCTCCGAAACTCAACACTACGGCTATCGCTTTGGAGCATGAGTATTTCACCCACGAATTCGGGTTGAACATCACCGGTAGCAGTGGAACTTTCTATTTGGATCTCAGGGAAGGCGGGGGCGAAGAGCTTCGGGTAGATAGCGGCCAAGTTCGAGAGATACGAGCGACATTGGCTGTCGAAAGCAATGACTTCTGGGGAAATACCTGGTATATCTCCTTATTCGGTGTCCATTTCCCAGAGACGGGAGGCATCATCCTGAGTTCAAATAGCGAGAAGTTTGAGGGGTTGTTCGTGCTGCCGCATCTGGCTTTCTCCTCAGACGCGTATGGGCTTTCACATCAGCTTCTCCTCAAGTCGCTCTCTGATGCCTTATCTGAGAAAGAGAATCGCCCTCCGACGCTTTTCCCGTGGTCGTCCCTAATTGGATCGGAGCAGGTAGAATTCCCTGCACCAAAGTGTGAACATATTGTCTACCTGCAACAACATCCAGTCGCTATTCATGACGACCTAGCGGATAAGCCAATGGTTGACCAGATAGAAGAGGAGCTAAGATTCCCAATTGGAGCTCCGGTACCACCTGCGCCGTTAATGGTCATGTCCGCCGTGGTATTCTCTCCGGACTGTGGGTATATCCTCGAGACCAAGGGAACCCCAGACTTCCCTCCGAGCGAAGGCCTCTATCTCACGGGTCCGAAAATTGAAGAGTACGACAAATACAGTGCGCGTCTCGTATTTATCATATGCGGAGTGTTTGCCGCACAAATCACTCTACTTCTGAGACAGATCAAGGAGGCATCGACACCTTCCACCCGGAGCCGTATTAGCTTCTATACAATTGCTCTTATGGCCTTTGGGGATGCTTTTGTTCTTATCTTCATTCTGTTGGAGCTGTATCCGGCGGTGTCATTCTTGGTCATGGCGACGGCGGCCTTTCTCACATTTCTGTCGGTTAGCTACATTGGTATGAAATTCATGATGGAGATCTGGGCTGTCCAAGCGCCCGAACGCAGGGAGCAAGAGCGTCGCTCCAATCCTTCGGCTTCAACTCCGCGCTCAAGAGGCCTACCTCTCCCAGCGACATCGGCCCCGGTAAGAGACACTGGCGCAACACCCATCATATTGACTCCAGATCAAGATCCTCCTGCCGAGGAGGATGATCAACCAACCAACCGTGGCACCATTTCAGCCGCTCAAGAAACTCGCAACGACGTTGGTGCGATGTACGCACGATTCTACTTCGTCCTATTCGTGATGCTCATTATTTCCATATGGTCTTTCCTGTGGCCGAATCGACTAGGAGCCCTATATGCGCGCGCCCTCGCCTTTGCCTATCTGTCGTTCTGGACCCCACAGATTGGCCGCAATATCATGCGCAACTGCCGTAAAGCGCTCCGCTGGGATTTTGTGATCGGACAGAGTATTCTGCGTCTGTTTCCGTTTGTGTATTTTCTAACGGTGCGTGGCAACGTGCTGTTTATACGCCCAGATACAACAACAGCTTTTGCGCTAGCAGGCTGGGTGTGGATTCAGGTCTGGGTCCTGGCGAGTCAGGACATTCTCGGACCGCGGTTCTTCGTCCCTCGAGGCTGGGCACCGCCCGCGTACGACTATCACCCAATTTTGCGCGACGCCGACGAATCTGAGGCAGATCTGGAGTCTGGCGGTGTTCTGCCGATCGGCGCTCTTAGGGCCGAGGATCTTTCCGGCGACGCGAAGGATGAGGACAAGCAGCGGACCAAGGACAGGAAAAAGGCGGTTTTTGATTGTGCGATCTGCATGCAGGAAATCGAGGTACCTGTTCTTGCAGCGCGAGGAGCCGCCGGAGGCAGCAGTGTCACCGAGGGAGCTACAAGTATCCTCAGCCGTCGCACTTATATGGTGACGCCTTGTCGACATATTTTCCACAGCACTTGTCTCGAGAGCTGGATGCGATTGCGACTCCAGTGCCCCATTTGTCGAGAGTCCATCCCTCCTGTATAGATGTATCATAGTGGCCTGTCACGAATAACGCTTTAAGCGCAATTGTACAATGTAATTAGCCTGTACAAATTGAATGGCACCATGAACGATTATTGTCGTATAGGCATTACAGTCAAAGTCTACACAGACTTCAAACAGCGGAAAACAATATCGGACATATTTCATAGGAATATATCAGAATCTGAACACGTTTGCTTCAAATAGAGGCCTTCCTTGTTGAATAAAGACCAGCCACTGGCGGCTCAACAATGATGTCACACATAATACCCATCAATCCGTACAACATTCCAGACCACAAAAAGAGCCGTCATTTAACATCTAATAGACCGGATGAATTATATACCATAATCCAATACCTTCAGGAGCAACAATCGACCGACCGTCATTACAATTAGTGGTCTGCCTCGACGGTCGCCTTGTAGGCGTCCTCATTGAGTAAACCATCCAGCTCCGCAACGTCACTGACCTCGATCTCGGCGATCCAGGCGTCACCTTCCGGGCTCTGGTTGATGAACTTGGCATTGTCCTCGAGAACGCTGTTCCCCTGCACAACCTTTCCAGAGACGGGCGACAGGACGTCCGAGGCCGACTTGACCGACTCAACGGCACCCACGGCCTCACCGGCGCTAACCTCAAGGTCGGCGTCGGGAAGCTCTACAAACACGACATCACCGAGGGACTTGGCAGCGTACTCTGTGATGCCAATCTTAGCTGGTGAGGAATTGGCGTGTTAGTAGCTGTAGAGCGGAAGATTGTAGTTGTCGTGAAGCGACAGGAGTAAAGAACTCACCTGTCTTGCCGTCTTCAGCCAGCTCAATCCACTCGTGAGACTCGGTGTACTTCTTGACTTCCACTGCGTAGCATTATAGACGTTAGTACAATGCCTTGTCTCGAGAATAGCATCTCAATGGCTTCATGAACGCTGAACTGAGTCATTTCTTACAAAAAGGGCTCTGAGAGAAGCTCCTGGCACTTCCCCGCGGGAAACATAGGGCGGGCGAGGCCCTGCGGACGCTGGAAGTCAGAGGAGCCTTCTGAGAAAGCACGCGAGAAGCGAAAGGACGGAGGGATCTGGCGACGGTAGACATTTTGTTTGGGAAGCTAAAAATTAGAGGAAAGAGGAACAATGGCAAGGAGAAGGAGAGTTCTAAGAAGATGGAAATGGATGATGATAAACCCGCCGAGGAGAAATCGCGATTAAATGGAGCTGCGAACTAGCTTTCCGGACTGATAGGCGATGCCAAGACCAGCTGATAAGGAACCGTCTGTTGTCCGCAACGCCGGAAGGGAAAATAGTTAGTCTAGCTGGTGGCCGCTCCCGAAAATCTCCTCCGCTAAACGCCATTCAATCTCCGAAGCGTCGTCCACAAGCACTCCGTCGATGCGATGTTGTATGAACTGATTGCTGTTGTGAGTATATTCCTTGTCGCCTAGTTTCAAACATATCTTCGGCATCGAACTAACGTCCTCAGGTCCGTCCAGGCAGCCTCAACGAGGTCCGGGAGTACGTCTCGCATCCCACCCCGCCCTTCCTTTCGAAAGGGGACAACTATCCCTTATTTCTACATTCGAATGCTCTTTTGGGCAGAGTGGACTGCAAACTAATTGGTGAACAGGATCGCTCGTAATGCCGGCATTCAAGTCCTCCGATCAGGCGGCGTAGTCCGCGGATACACAAACTGGGGCACGTTCCGACTGCCCAAACCCACCACCAAACATCAAGCTCGGTACACCGACGGCCATCACTTCATCATGCGCTTCGATGCTTCAGGCGCTGTTCAGTCCGCCGTCCGCAGAACCCTCAGTCTCGACCCGCGGATGATCCGATTCTCAGTTGTGAAGTTGGGCGACAAGCTTGAGGAGATCAAGGACGTAGAAGGAAAGGTTGAATGGACCAATGCTCGCAAGCTCGCCGATTCGATTTGAATGTGTGCTAGTACCATGGGCTGTCGCGATGGAGTGGGGGATTGACATCGACTTGCGTTGGTTTTTCTGGGATTTGAATGCTGGCATTGCGATATCGTTGTATCATTCATGGGATTGGGACTATCTGTACTATCATACCAACATTGCAGGCGCATAGAGATTGAATTCTTTTTCGACTTGGGACTCCTTATCTCCCTTTTAATTCAGCTTGAGCACTTTGTTCATTGTAGTTTCTTCACGTGACCAGCATATCTCCGATCAATAGCACACAAGGACCCCAGCTTTCAATATGTACCATGTACAGGAGAGCGCACTTGCTCAGTGCTTATAAAACATAGCAATTGTCTCACTTCTAGTTTTACTCTCTTCTATGTCTGATGCTGATGGAGGATGCCGCGTTGACATTAAGCGCATCACTTTTTCCCGAGCAGCCGAGGTTCTTGTACCGGCTGAGGAGATGATCATCTACCTATCGCTTGAAGGACTACATAATTGTGTCCAACCACTACTGTGCTCATGCATACTTCTTGCCGGGATATGATACCCTGTTTGCAAGATACTTCATTGTCTGATCCTGCACCGATCTGCTCTTGTCCTCTAAGTAGAGAACCAACCTACATCACCGCACAGCATCATCATGAGTTCGCAAAAAGATGGGCCTAACAGCTCAGGAAAACTGCCCTTTCGCGCCTCCTTCGTCGAATTAATGGGCCTCAAACGCCTCGACTCGCCCAGCACTCCGGACGCGCCAGAGAAGGTCGAGAGGTTCCAATCTCTCGCGGCACCGTACCCTCCTGGCATGGGCGGAATGGCATTTGGCGGGCACGTCTACGCTCAGTCCGCATATGCAGCGTCGAAAACCGTCGACAAGGGGTTTGTAATACACGTAAGTCCGCCTACCTTGATACACTCGCATGAATCCCCGATTAAATGAACAACCAGGACATGACGGGCACGTTCATTCTACCAGGCCTACTAGACGTCCCGTATGTGTATACAGTTCGCCACACACGAGATGGGAGCATGTACTGTACGCGGGCTGTCGACGCACGACAGAACGGCAAGATCTGCTTCTCGTGTTTGTGCTCGTTCAAGCGCCCTGAGGGACCACAGACCTTCCACCATCAGCCAGCCCCGGCACAGGAGCGCTTCGGGTCGCTTCTTGCCGGGAAGAAGCCAGAGGATCATTTGGCTAGTCCCAGCGTGGATGCGGACTGGTGGATCGAACAGGTTCAGCGGGGGGATATTACTGAGCCAGAGTTTCCGGGGCTTGATGTGAGAAAGGTGGATATGGCGAGCTACAATGCCACGGAGGAGGTGAAGCAGAGCCCGGAAAAGTATCGTCAGTTGACGCTATACGCCCTCAAGGGGTCACCGCAGGACTCAGATGCTGCGTTGAGCAAGCAAGACCTCGAAGCCAGAGACAAGACAGGCGAGTTCGATAACCTCTATGCCTGTGCGCACATGTATGCGAGCGACAAGAACTCGCTCTTATTGATACCACGTGCTTTGGGCCACAAGACCTGGTCTGCAATGGCCAGTTTAACGCTGACGGTGGTCTTCCATCACCATGGTGAAGCGCTGAGGATGATTGACTGGGACGTAGGGCAGGAAGAGAATGGACAGAGTTTGCCCAGGAAATGGTTTATCCAGGAAGGCTGGACGCCTACGTCTGGAGAGAATAGAGCTATCCATGAGAGCTATCTGTGGAGCCCAGAAGGGGTATTGCTCGCCACCAGTTATCAGGATAGCTTGCTCAGGCTGAAGAAACCGGGTCATGGGAAACTATAGAACGATATGTAGATATTATACAGAATTAGTATAATCTCCTATTTATGATTGCAATAAAGTTTCATTCAGATTGCATCGAAAGACCAATAACATAACCAGCTGTCATGATAAGCGACGCTCAACGCCGTCCATGGTCCATGTGGAGATGTTGATCCTGGTGCCCGCGTGGAACTGCCTAGCAGGGCTTAATCCGGTGGGGGACATTTCCGTTACTTGATGAACCACTCTAGATTTAAACTTCATCTGCCCATCTATAATTCGACAATACATCAGGTCATCCTTCTCAAGTCAGCACAGCGAATGTTCATATAGGATTTAATAAGAATCACGGGCAGGGAATATCGGAGCAGAATCGTGTGGTTCACCGAATGTCCAGTATCGAGTCCGAGGTCGTCTCAATATACAACCAAAGCTGATTCCAGACAACCCATAACTGCATAACTACGCCTTATAAACAAGCATCAGAATGGCCATCGAGGTCGTCAACCTCACCGAGGCGGATATTCCCGAAGCGATCGAGGTGATCCAGCACGCGTTTGCCGACGACCCATATTTCAAATGGGTTTTCAATCCAGCCAAGGTATGTAGCCTGGTAATGGAGCACGCAGAAGACACCGTTGAGGTTTCCTGCCAGATCAAGTTGGAGCTAACATGTGCTGTGTCCCGACGCGGTCGAGTCGACGCCGACTTGCGTCCCGCGTCACCTGATATTCGAACCATATAGTTCAATAAACAAAGGAATTATGGTTCTCTTGAAGCACGATGCCGCTGGGGTATCAACAACGCCATCTTCCAGGTCGCCAAAGAGAGCGATGGAAACGACTCCCCCTCTCGCGTGCTCGGTGTCTCATGCTGGCTCCCGCCTCACCCCGCCGCAGAGCCTGAAAGCTGGTACAGCTGGGCGCAAAGCTGGTTGCTGTCTTTCTGGCAGTTCCTGAATAATATGCGCCACATGGGCCGGGGCGGGCTCAACACGCGCCGCTATTGGATCTGGAAGGATCGTCAACGGGAGGCCCAGAGTCAGATCTGGGATGATCCGCAAGGGTACTATTTCTGTAACATCGTGGCGGTCAGTCCGGAGGCTCAGGGAAAGGGGATCGGGAAGAAATTGTTTCAGGCTGTCACTGATCGAGCGGACGAGGAAGGGGTGAAGTGTTATCTGGAAAGCTCAAAAGAGGTGCCCAACGTGGAAATCTATCGGCGGATGGGGTTCGAGATGGCCAAGGCGATGGAGTGCAGGGATGGCGATGATGTGTGCATGGTATGTTTGTTTCCAGGAGGGCTGCTCAGAGTCTTGTTATTATCATTATTAACGTTTTCTTGTAGCTATATTGCATGGTCCGAAATCCAAAGTCCAAGCGTTAAGGAGAGGCAGGCGAGATCTTATTGCTGCAGTGCGGCATTTACGGCAAACGGCACGATCGAGATGCAGAGGGATTATCCTCGAATTGAATTTCGGCAGCCAAGGAGTGTGATTATGAACAAGGTTTGGGGCCAATATGAGCACTGACCAATATGAGCACCGATAACACCTCCTGTTCGTAATATCAAAGTGTAACAACTTGATGAGATGCTCAGAGTAACCTCTGAAAAGCACACAAATCACACCAAGGTCCCCTGTCAGAACTCTGATATATCAATCCATGCACCTTGATCCATAAAGGGCCAATGATCTTCAACGCACATACGCACTCAGACCCAGCTGTTTGCCATGTAGACAAGGACTTCAAACGTCAACTCCTGGTCCCAGGCTCGGAAGGTGCCTGTCGGCTCAGGCCGCCCCACCGTGCTTTGGGATATGTCTACCGGCAACGCCGTCTAATCCAGGCAGCAAGCAGAGGATAGGTGCAGGGAATAAAGTACCTACAGGGTATATAGTACAAGGTCCAGGTTACAGCATTCTAAAAGCACAAGCAATACCGAAGTTTTGGCCCGGACTTTTGAGGACATATTCGCCTAAAGAAACGCACCACTCGACCAGCAAGAAGCGTAAGGTAAGGAGCACTCCGTTGGCAATACTTCACCACCGCTAAATCAATATCCACCGTTCGTCAAACATTCCCAATAACGGAGAATACCCGGCGTCCGGGCCTATCATCGGCCGAAACCTACCTACCGTAAGAGAAATTAGGGCCAATATTGGAACCGCGGGTGGCTGAGCAGAAATCAGGATAGCGCTGTCCCCTCAGTCGGCGTAGATCACTTGTTTCGCGGTCTTCCTTTCCGTCAATGAAGTATCTCGAAGTATCTTGGATCCTCCGGTGGGAGTGGTATTGTCGATATCCGATATCACGTTCAGGATGCGATGCCGCCACTCATTTATCAATGTCTTAAATAGGAAGCTGGGATGGATTTAGTCTTTCCAGGTGATGTTTGGTGTTGACGCGGCAGGTTGTCACGGACTCGATAGTCCTACCATATCCTTAATCAGATGTATACGACAATGCACTTAGCCGCCGTTCATGGGACGAGCTAGCAGAATTAAAGGAGCAGCACGGACATGAAATGATTCAGCTGAGCTGATAGTGGCATGACTCAGCGGCGAAAGGACTACATCGGTTACGGAGTAGTATCTAATATATGGACAAACTAGCCACGAATGACACCAGGAAGCTTGCTAGCCAGTAAGTAGATTCAATTTTACTTATTGCCATCTTCACTCGTATTATGACCTGAACCATGCTTATGGCAATGTTACTACAGTGAAATGATACCTCAAGTGACACCCATATATCCAAAGCTTGGGCAACCTCCGCGAATCTGATTACAAATGCAACACTATCTCAGATATTCATGTACATGAAGTATGAAATAGATGATTCTAATTTCCACAATAGACAACCGACCAGTGGCATTTCATATCTGTACCATTCAACGCCACACATACACACCAATACTTAATTATATGAGCTCAATATAAGAACCTAGTCCAGACCACCCCTGAGCTCGTTGCAAGCTGCCCCGATATGGCATCGCATATGGTCCGTGCGCCGAACCCAGCTGTCACCTTAGGAGAATCGACTCTGGCGAGCTCGAGGACGTCGGAATGATGCATCCCCTGTGCACTGTGCAGAAGCATGATAAGCCAGTGTGGCTAAAGTGGTGTGACATCGAGCCACTAGGTACCTTGGTGGTATTGCAGGCTCCGTGGAGATGAGTAGTATCTGTAAGGTATCCTTCTCCTTTTAAAGTACCTAGCTAGGATTAGGAAGGCGTTGATAACTCATTGACTATACCGAGTACTCCGACCCAAGACCAAGATATTAGCCACATATCACATGAAAATCCCCAACCAGATGACGACATTATCAAAACAACTGTTCAGCCTTTAGCCATCCATAGCTGTAAATTTCAAAGACACCTCGATAGAGCTCCAGTACATTGTAGGGTAGGCAGCACTGTAGGCTATTCCTATAGCCTTCGGGTAAATGCTCCCAAGCCTTTTTACCCGTTGGGACAACCAACCACAACCTATACAGAACTAGGGAGTACGGAACATGAGTCTCAATAGATGAAGGTGACGAAATCAGTCTTGGGTTTTGGCCTTCTATGACGTTTTCGAGACATATCACGTAGATAGATGCTCTCTACGTCTACGTCGCTCCGCTGATCACTATCAATGCAGCAAATCATGTATTCGTAGCTAACCATCACTTATATTCAAGGTACGCAAAGGACAAGGCCATTGCTATACGTATGATGTCAGCACTGTGAATGGACGCATGGACGGTCGATCTGCATCATGTCGCTGGTCAGCTGAAGATGTAGTCAGCGCTACGATCTGATTGTTTCGAGTAAGGCAGTTTACCCACTAGCATGATGAGTGGGTCAGGAACCACTACACTGACTCGTTGGACTATGTAATTTCAAATTGTCCTCTTGTGGTTTGTCCCTAAAGGGGAGAGAGTGGAACTTTCTACGCTCCCTGGTCTATGAGAGTTAATAAACAACAGTCTTAACAAGTTCACGGTCCTGGTGGAAATAGAGGACCGTCAGATAGCGCAGATAGTAAAGTAACGCTGCCATTTAGATCCATTTATTCCCGACACCCTACCGTCTTATATTCCCGTAGCGCGCTCGGCTCGTATATACTCGCTCAGCAGTACCTGATATGTATGCATAATTGCCACGATGCATGCTCGGGCCGAGGGCACGATCCGCCTGAATCGCCGTTCATCTATTTGGGACTTCACATCCATCATCAGAAGCTAAGCCAGTCTAAAAGGTCAGTAAACTTTTTTAGCACCTCTACACAACCCATTCGAACTCGCAACTGCTTCTGATTTGGTGTGCTTTGAGCCCATTAACGAGCCATCCGTTTCGTGGTTTGTTTATCGATCATTGGCCGCAGCGTTTCGGAGTATTAGACCACCTTCCCATCGAATGATTCGTGCATGCCATGTGCTGTCCTGATCGTGAGTTGTATGGATGCGAATGGTTGTCGAGTACGGTGACGTGCCGCTGGGAAAGCGTCCGAGTGCAGTCCTGACGGCGGTTGTGTAACCATGCCTGTCAAGGCTGCAGTGAAAATGTCATGTTTCCATCACTATTCCACATAGCGCTCGAAAGGTCCAGAAGAAAAAAGAGCTAACCTGGAGGAAGATAAGGTACAAACTAGCACTGGTTCTAGCCACACGGAACGGACATACCGAAAGGCTGCCGGCTGTTTATGGTACGGTCTTGTCAAATCACCAGTCGATGCAGGGAAGCTTGAGAATATCTTTGATGATTTGAGGATTGTTGAAAGGCAGTGAAGCAGGGGGCAAATGCAGCAAGGGTCCCCAGTCAGTCTAGATATAATTTATATAATTTCACTTTCCATCCCAACACCCTGGTCGCTTTAGACTGTCGAGCTTCCTGAATGCCGTACCACAGTTGGGCGATGGAACCCAACTCCCTACTACCTCTGGGATCAGTTAATAATGGGAGCCGATTGATTTAATTGGTAGTTTAAGCCTTTTTTTTTTTTTTTTTTTTTTTTTGGGTCGGGGGGGCGTTGACGACGCCGAATTGTCTTCGTTGCTGCACAACTCCGGCTTTCTAACCTTGAGAGGAAAGGGGGAGTACGGCTGTGCTTATCTCTATGGTTTAGTGTTACTATCCTCTGGACGGTATATGCAGACCCGATTGCGAGATGCCGTTTAGTAAAAGAAAAGCGCGGACCTCATCTGGTCCTCAGTAGATGCAGTAGCATATGGGCTTGGCAATGTACCGTCTGGGGTGCAATGCAGGTCTTTGCGTCAATGGTCGAAACGAGAATTAATCGACCTTGATAAGGTATTGGAGGTTGAGAGAAGCGAGAAACATTATTCGAGTTGGTCGGTGCGTGGCTTTTGTTCATTTTCGGTCGTCTTGTATTGCCCCCTCCTCATCTCGAAAGTTCAACTCAAAATGCTTGAAAGATTGCACAAAGAAGCGGGTTTGGAAGAAACGGCATCGGAGACGAGACACAGGCGAACAAAGTAAACTTTGAGGAAAAGGAAAAGTCCGGGGGCTGACCCCGCCTAACGGCCAAGGCGTGTTTGATCATCTTCGGAGACGGAGTACCTGCCAGCCAACGAGTCTTATAATTCGCTGCACTGCCTGCCGATATCGTTGGAGCGTCGCAGGTTGTCCAAACCTATCCCTTTGATTTATTAGGCCCGAGGAATCAAAAGGTGACACAATCGATTGCTAGAAAACTGCATGTCGCGTACAGCCAGCATGTGAATATGACTGTGGTCTGTGTTGTAGAACAGGAAAGCCCCGGAGCAGCGAGTGCAGACGGTCAGCAAAGTATGGTGGTATCTAGTTGCGATATGGCAGTAATCGAGACATTCGCTTTTGTGGGCGTCGCTCCAATTCAAGGGAACCAGCGAGGAGGAGTAAGTTGAGGTGGGAGGGGGAAAAGAAACTTGACAGAATAATAATAATAAAAGAAAACAGAAAAGAAAAATAAAAAAGAAGAAAAAAGAAAAAGGGAGATTCATGCAAGAAAATCCATTCGCGGTAGGTATACATGACAAGAACGCCAACACCCACCAATTCCTCCCCGTGTACAGTTAGTTCTCCGAGCGCCTTTCCATGCCAAAAAACCAATTCCGAATTATACACGCATATCTGCCATTTGCTTCGCAAACAAGAAGATTTTATATCACGGGGAAAAGATATCCGAGAATTGAGGTGATCCCTAATCTGTAGGAAGTAGATCGCACAGTGAATTCGTAGTCATTATTGTGACTCTGCGAGTCACAGTCGAGATATTTCAAAAGACGAAATACCCCGCGTTGATAATTGTTCCATCTCGCAAGGCTCTTTTCTGTAGAAGACCTTGTCAACAGAGGGTCGGCAACTCCAGACAGAGTATAGAAGCGGTGCGCCGTTTCAGGACGACCATCTAGCAGTCTCTGGTCGTAGCTGCCGAAAGTTGGATGCATGGACATGCAAATGATCGGAGCTCAACGAGGACAGAGGCGGCATTTCCCCACGACTACAATGAATCTGTCATGAGGGCTGTCCGGACACTTGTTCTCCTTAGCTCCGTCGACCGATGTGCGGATGAAATGTTGTGATGGTGCTTGGCAAGTGCTGTAGATATAGTAGTTCTTGAAATAATTGCACATTGTGGCCGCATGCAACAAGAAGCGAATATAAGGAATTTGAAAGGATTGGAGATCACTGTTGAAACTGCAGAAGGTGAAGAGTCCAAATTATACAGCAGATACACTGCGGGATAGGTAGTACTGAAAGACCCCAAAGTGGATTGAAGATTGATTCCCCAATTGTGGTTTGATGTCTGAAGAGAAATGCGAAGAAGCAACAGGGAGCCCTCCCGGACGACGTGAGGAAACTATAAAGATATATGTCGCCTTTCGTAGTGGGCTGTTGCAAGGTGAGGATTGCCGTGTCTTGATACAGGTGCATCTGTTGACTGGGGCCCCCATCACAAGCCAGATGCACCAGGGTTAGGCAAGAAAATTCATATCGAATAATTTAGATGAAAGTCGATAATAATGCTCTTGCTAATGCCAGACACTACTAGGACTAAGGGAATGGTAAAGGAAAGTTAGAAAACATGAAAAATAAAATAAACTAATAGTGCAAATTGTAAAATAATAACAGAAGCAGATATAGACGCCGAACGGTTGAGAGAAATTCAAGCTCAAAGGGTATTAACAAAACAGGCAAAAGCTCCAGGAACCACTCGGGCTCCTTCTTTCTAGCTGCCGATTATGGGTTCTCCCTGAAAGTTATTCCAGGCTACTAAGCCTACCGTCCTCTTACCAGCCTACCTGGATCTAACATATACACGCAATGCAATCTCATTGCGTAGCATCGTGAATGGGTCTGTTTGGAAAGTCTCCTCCCATGTCGCAGAATGCGGCCCCGGCCTGTTGTCGGCTTAATCGGAGCGGTACAAGGCCTCACAGGAGCGACGACAGGAATCGGGTGGAGGGTTCATAAACTCTGTTCCCCAGTCATTTTCTAAGGGAGTAGTGTTGGGGAATAGCCTCACCATGACACCCGAGATTCATGAGTGACTGCTTCGTCGTTAACGGCTTAAATGGGAGATCGACACGGTCCCTCGCAGCCGTTGATGCTTCACCCGCACGTGGCGCTAGCTAGGATCTTCCATGCATACGCAATTACGATGTCATAGAGATCAGGATAATGCCAGGCTGGCACGAAAGAGCAAGATCCATTGGATTAGGCAGTAGGGCCGGAGTATGTTAGCTGATGAGTCGTCCATCATTGCCGACCCCGACACGGGATTTCCCAGGCATACCAAGCAGAGGGGAGTTGAATCTCGAACAGTGACAGGCTAGCCGCCTAGCAGGCTGTTTCGTGTTGACAACAACTGGCGCGGAGATATTACGCTTGGTTATCACCTGGCCTCTGATCCACGAGAGAAAAATGGACCCCCTCTAGTCAATTAGGGCGATCAAATATCGATGTGGAACTGTGGGTAATGCACTCCGAAAATACCGAAATACCGGATGTTACTGTTGTTTTAGCACATTTTAGCGAGCAAGCCATCGTGCATCATGGTGGGCAGATGGGCGAAAGTCAAAAATGATACGGAGTCGAAGCCCCATCTCAGCCATTATCGCGGCGCAAAAATTCCGGTCTGAGACGCTTGGTTTTGCCCTGCAAGTGTGACATATGTGCTTGTATGCATGTGTCAATTAATGAGGATCAATTAAGAGCGCTGAAAGGCTTCTCCTTTTCGAAGTTCGAAGGACGAGCATTTTAGCGGACGTCATTTCCACCTTCCCAGGATGTATGTCTAGATCGCGTATCACTATCGTGTGATTGGCTCTAGGAATAATTCATTCGAGAAGGTAACCAATGGGTTGAGTCATAATCCTATTTAAATTGGAAAGAAATGAGCATATGAAGGACCCTTGGAGCTCGTTCTGGAACCTGCGAAGCCTAACAGAAATACTAAAATGCAGTCAAATAGACTTGGCGGTACGCTCCGCCCCAAGGAAGAGACAATCGTCGCAAATTCACGGTACTTCGATTCGCCATGTCTCTTTTTTGGGTCCGAGTCTTTACCTTTGTGCATGACGAAGATTCGAAGCCGCAATAGTAATAACGAGGCCTAGTCTAGGTCCTATTCTCTTTCCCGTTCTGTCGTATCCGAGAAAAGTGTCCCATATTTCCACAGCCACAATAAAAGTTTGAAGATTACCTGCTTCCCCCTGGTCAAGAGAATGTGATTGATGCAAGCCACGAAGGCTTGCTAGAATGCCGTTGGCCCCCCGATCGTGCCAAGGCTTGAGCTGCTGGCAGCCTGAGAGACCAGGGACAGGGGGATTTTCATACCGCCAAGGAACCTTGGATGCAGGAAATAATTATGTTATTGTCATCGGAAATGATGACGGTAATAATGATAATGAGACAAAGGACTCTGTTGTCCAGGAACTCTTTAGAAGCTGTACCTAATTTTGCATTGTGCAGGATGCACACGACGAACCCACGCGATGGTGAGACATGGTGTATATTGGTGTTAGACTTAACTGCAACTTTGTACCGGAGTACTGGCATCTTGCGGAAAAGTTAAGGACTCCACTCTCCACGCCTTAGACGGAGTTCGGCCGGGTGTCGTCACAACTCTTTGCCCAGAATTGCCTGACGCTCAGTCTGGATATCGGATGATTGAAGAGCGGATAATTCATCCCGTTTTTCACATGCAAAAGTGAAACCGAAAGCTTGTCAATATCACAGATCGATCGATATTTTCTCTTAATGATGCAAGACTAGTCGACAGGTTTCAGCGCGTATGGTGCCATGCCATTTTTACATAACGAAATAAGGATCTGACTTGAAGCCTTCTGCCTAGCAGGTAAGATTATGAACAAGGGTTCAAGATGGTCCGTGGCATTATGGACAGTGGTCGGTCTACCCTTGCAGGAAGAGGGAAAAAATAACAAGGATCCTAATAATTCTTCCACCGGGATCGTAAGTACCTCTTCATACCCTGGTGTGATTGAGCTGCCGTCCAAGGCAACTCTTTTAAGGGGTCAAATCGATGTACCTTTTGCGAGTCATCATGAAGCCGGAATTCCTGATGGCTTGCTCCCAGCCTCACATTGAGGTGGGGTGATCCGGTTTTCGGACATCTTCCAAAGTTCAAACTTTGGAAGTTCAAGAGTTCCTGAACTTCTCCGTCCCTACAGGTGGAGCCCGAGGGAACATTCTTCTCAAGCTTTTAGTGCAATCGCTGAGACTCTAGCCGTTTGATCATCGCGGACTCACGATTTGGAGGAACCGACTGGTTCATCGTACTGAGAGACACGATAATACACAAATACTTTCCGCAATCTGGAATC